>NC_053023.1:390501395-391101395 GCF_003073215.2 Triticum urartu | reverse complement strand
TCCTCGACCCCCTTTAACAGTACGGTGTTTCCTATGACTCAAGAAAGAGAAAATGAAACTACGAAAACAAAAGTCTTCACGCTTCATGTTCCTCGAATGAATACCAAGTCTTCAAGGTCACACCAATTTCTTCACTTTCAAAGTCTTCAGAGAGTCTTCAGAAATCCAAAGTCTTCAGTCGAAGAACTTCATTTTTATGGGTCGACTTTCTCTGTAAATATCAAACTCCTCACGACTTATAGACCTGTGTACACTCACAAACGCATTAGTCCCTTAACCTATAAGTCTTCAATACACCAAAATCACTAAGGGGCACTAGATGCACTTACAATCTCCCCTTTTTGGTGATTGATGACAATATAGTTTAAGTTTTCAACGGGGGTAAACATATGAAGTGTAAATACTGATATTGAGGAATTTGATTGCAAGATATAGAGGAACTCCCCCTAAAGATGTGCATAGTGAGTAATTTGCTTTTGAAGCAATGCACACTTGAAGAGTTGAATCAGGGAGATCTCCCCCTATATCTTGTAATTCATACACGCATTTCACATATCACAATGAAGAATTTGAAATGCATGATGAAATATGGTGACTGATGTAATTCGGCATGCGTGCATTAGCATATATGAGGAATAAGCATGCAGGAAAACATATCAAAAGTATCAGAGCACCATCGGGTTTAAGTTTACAACTCGATCCAATAAAGTCTCAGAAGAACGAGAGTTGTAACTTGACAAGAAACGCCCATATAGAAAGACCCGCTTGAATACTAACTCAAAATTCTCCCCTTTGTCATCAAATGACCAAAAGGATCGAATATGAGGACTAAACGCCCCTGAAGAATATCAAGTTTGTCGGATTTCGGGTTCCGGCAGACCCTTGAGGTTCGAACATTGGGGTGCACGCGGAGGTCTCTCCCCTACCGATCTATGCTCGATCTCCTCGCATGATTTGAGATGGAAACAACGAACAACACAAGGGACACAAGGTTTATACTAGTTCGGGCCACCGTTGTGGTGTAATACCCTACTCCAGTGTGTGGTGTGGTGGATTGCCTCAGGGGCTGATGAGGATCAGTACAAAGGAAGAACAGCCTCGCGAGAGGTGTTCTTGAGCTGGGGCAATGAACTGCTAGGGTGAGTTCAGTCGCCTCTCTTTCTCTCTTCTAGGGTTCTACCAGATTTCCCGCCGTCCCTCTACTCTGTGGTGGCTAGCTCTATTTATAGAGGCCCTGGGCCTCTCCCCAAATAATGAGCGGGAAGGGCGCCAACAATTGCCCATTTTGAAGGGGAACATGTAGTACAAGTTATCCTGACCAAAGGTGGTCTTCGGCTGCCAAAAGTACTGGTGATGACGCCGTCTTGGGCTCCACGGTGACCTCTGTCCTGCCGCTCTGCTGGTCTTGGTCTCGTTGCACCGGAATGGCAACCTTTGCCTGATGCCTTGGCCTGTGCTTGCCCCCTTTGCACCAAAGGGGAAACAAGGACACTACGCAGGCCGGCGCCCGCCTGGTCTCGATCGTCATGGCTTGCGTCACGGGTTCCTCACGAGGTACCCCTGCCTTGATCTCTCCGCCTCCTCGCGAGCTTGCCTGATGAGGCTGCCTCTGAGGAAGCTTTCTATCGTCTGCCCCGCGAGGCTTGGCCCCTCGCGAGGGTATTGAGCTTGAGCTGATGAAGATGGGCCGCGTCACTGGCTATAGAATGGTAATTCATTTTAGAAAATTAAATAAAGCTACTAGAAAAGATCATTACCCTCTGCCTTTTATTGATCAAATGCTAGAAAGACTATCCAAGCACACACACTTTTGTTTCCTCGATGGATATTCTGGTTTTTCTCAAATACCTGTTTCACAATCTGATCAAGAGAAAATCACCTTTACTTTTCCTTTTGGAACCTATGCTTATAGATGTATGTCTTTTGGTTAATGTAATACACTTGCTACTTTTCAAAGATGTATGTCTGCTATATTCTCTGATTTTTGTGAAAAGATTGTTGAGGTTTTCATGGATGATTTTTCCATTTATGGAACTTCTTTTGATGATTGCTTAAGCAACCTTGATCGAGTTTTGCAGAGATGCAAGCAAACTAATCTGTTCTTGAATTGGGAGAAGTGCCATTTTATGGTTAATGAAGGTATTGTCTTAGGGCATAAAATTTCTGAACGAGGTATTGAGGTGGATAAAGCTAAAGTTGATACAATTGAGAAAATGCCATGTCCTAAAGATATCAAAGGGACAAATCCTACGGAAATGTCACTCTGAAGCTTATGGAGGGCATCATGCGGGAGATAGAACTGCTCACAAGATTATTTGTAGGAAAACGTCTCTCCAAATGAGAAGGACCCTATGTTATCGAGGAGGTTTATCGATTTGGCACAATAAAAATAAATAATGACGAAGGTACTAACCCGAAGGTTGTGAATGGGCTAAGAATAAAACATTATATCTCAAGTACGCCCATTAATGTTGAAAGCAATATTAGCCAAACTATGACACCAGAAGAACACATAAAGGAAAGCTTCTGGAACACTCCAAAATCGTAAAAAATGAGGAGGTACGTGACACGGTAAGTAAAAAGACTCCAAAAAAGCCGCAAAAATATTTTCTATCAGTTTTGGAATATAATAAAAATTATGAAAATAAGAAACAACCAGGAAGGCACCCCTAGTGGGCACAAGACACTAGGGGGAGCCTGGCTTGCCAAGAGTGCCCAGGTGGGTTGTACCCACCTCGGGTACCTTCCGGACTCTGTTTTTCTTCTGTTTGCTTGTTTCCCAAGATAAAAAAAAATCTTTATATACCCCCTGAACCTATTGAACACCATATCACGGAGAAATCTTCTATTTTCTTTTCTTGCTATTTTCGGTCAGATCTGTTAAGCCAGGCATCATTTCTTCTCCCTCCTCCAACAATGTAGAAGAGGATGCTTGGTTGATGAAGATTGAGTTGCAGAGAGAAGAACCCAAAGAAGCCGTCAAAGGGGAAAAGAGCAAGGAGGCCACTAGAGATCGAGCGCCAGTGGTCGTGCAAACCTTGACTGCCGAGGAGGAAGAAGGAGATATCCTTAAACCTTACTACGATCATCTTACCCCCACTAAGATTGAAGCCTTTCGGATCATCGAGACGGTTCATGTGCAAAATGAATATCTTACCCATGAAAATATTCTATTGCAAGAGCACATCATCTTCCTCCAGAGCGTCATCTATAGATTGGAGTATCGTTTGAGCCTAAAGGATAAGATTGCTACTACTTCATCACCACCACCTCCTTCTTCATCACCAAAGGAAAATTGAGTATCAGGTATGGGCACTCCCCTTGGCTTGTGCCAAGCTTGGGGAGGTGCCCCGGTATTGTATCACCTCCACTACCTTTTGCCTTTACTTATCATAGTTCGATCCATAGTTATCTTTTGTTATAGATGAATAAAATTTTAGTCC
Source organism: Triticum urartu (assembly GCF_003073215.2). NCBI lineage: Eukaryota > Viridiplantae > Streptophyta > Magnoliopsida > Poales > Poaceae > Triticum > Triticum urartu. The sequence goes on along the minus strand of NC_053023.1, from coordinate 391,097,952 downwards.
GATCCTTTCTTTTCATGTGTTTGCTTAGTGATCTATCCTTGTAATCGTGTGCGGGATATATAATAAAGTTTAGTTTGAAGTTTTGTTCTCTTTACTTTCATGTTCAATAAAAAGAAAGGAAATAAATGAAAAAGATCATATGCTAATCTTATGGTAAGTAACGACATCACATAGGGAAGAGTATAGGTAGAAAATTTTATTGGGGATTTACAAACATAGCATTGGTCAATGATGCAATTCATGAAAGAATAAATAAGGGAAAAAAGATTCAAATCCAAATACACTATCCTAGACATCTTTTGTGATTGTGAGCCCCCATCAAAATATTATATGCCAAAATTGTTGACATTGGACAGGGAAGACAACGTAATGATTTATGTTTGTTCATATTCACATAGAAGTTATATTGTCATAGACCCTTCAACATGTGGTGCTTTCCCCCCATCTTTGCTAGCCAAAAATTCCACACTAAGTAGAGATAGTACTTGTGCATCCAAAACCCTTAAACCCAAATCTTGTTTTGAGAGTCCACCATACCTACCTATGGATTGAGTAAGATCCTTCAAGTAAGTTGTCATCGGTGCAATAAGGCAATAAAAATTGCTTCTAAAAGTGTTGGATCATTTAGTGTAAGAGAAAATTGAGCGTTGTACGAACTTGTGATGGAAAGAATAAAAGCGACAGACTGCATAATAAAGGTTGCTATCATAAGGGGCAATATAACGTGGAGTTCTTTTGCACTACGAGATTGAGCATAGAAACAAAGTGCATGGCAACCTCTGCTTCCCTCTGCGAAGGGCCTATATTTTACTTTCATGTATTTACTTTTATGCAAGAGTCAAAGTTTTTTCTCTATTCCTTTTTATTTTCTTTTTTGGCAAGCATCATGTGGTGAGGAAAGATCTAGGCACATATATCCAGTTGGATATGGGTAGCATGAGTTATTATTGTTGACATCACCCTTGAGGTGAGTATGTTGGGTGGAAAAATCTATAAGCCCCTATCTTTCTATGTGTCCGGTTGAAACTTTTTGCTCATGTGTATGCGGTGAGTGTTAGCAAACATAGAATACTATATGATGGTTGAGTATGTGGACTTGCCAAAAAGGCTCCGACACATGATCCTTCCTGAAAAGATGATGAATTGTAGTTGCAAAGTTGACTGAGAACATAGTTTGTTGGTTTCCAATAGAGTTTATGCTTTATACTTCGATATTGTGATGAATTATTACTTATTAATGGGAAATTTATGATAAAAGCTATGTGATAAAAGTTCTATGATAAAGTTTGTTGTTGTAATAATAATATACATGATGCTTCTATGTCTGTATTATGTTTTTTAAGTTTTTATTGACACCTCTCTCTCTCTCTAAGCATGTCGACATGTTTTCGATTTCGGTTTTTGCTTGAGGACAAGCGAGGTCTAAGCTTGGGGGAGTTGATACGTCCATTTTGCATCATGATTACCTACTGTTATTTATAATGTTTTTATGCATAATAATGATTTTTGGAGTAATTCTAATGCCTTTTCTCTCATAATATTCAAGGTCCACACAGAGGGAGAATACCGGCAGCTGCAATTCTGGACCTGAAAAAGCTACAACAGGCTACCTATTTTGCACAACTCCAAATGAGCTGAAACTTCACAGATAATTTTTATGGAATATATAATAATTATTGGAGCAAATAAGTACTAGAGGGGGCCCACCAGGTGGGGACAACCCACCTGGGTGTGCCAGGGAGCCCAGGCGCGCTCTAGTGGGTTATGCCCTCCTCGGCCCACCTCTGGTACCCCTCTTCTGGTATGTAAGTCATTTTTACTTAGTAAAAAATAAGGAGAGGACTTTCGGGATGAAGCGCCACCGTCTCGAGGGGCAGGAGCACTTTTGCCCTCCGGTGGAGCGATTCCGCCGGGTGAACTTCCCTCCCGGAGGTGGAAATCTCCATCAACATCTCTCCTATCTCATCACCAACAACTCTCCTATCTCAGAGAGGGCAATCTCCATCAACATCTTCAACAACACCATCTCCTATAAAACCCTAGTTCATCTCTTGTGTTCAATCGTTGTATCAGAACCTTAGATTGGTGCTTGTGGGTGACTAGTAGTGTTGATTACATCTTGTAGTTGATTACTATATGGTTTATTTGGTGCAAGATTATATGTTCAGATCCATTATGCTATTTAATACCCCTTTGATCTTGAGCACGATTATCATTTGTGAGTAGTTACTTTTTCTCACGCCCAATATGCGACTCTATCCTAAAGGAACTTGAAGCTCCCACCAAGGATAGAACCGCATATTGACATGCTTTTGCAAGGTGGATATCATTACATCATACCATTACATAATAGTTGGGGATACATACAAGGCATACAAATGCCGCAAGAATACATCAACATCATACAAGAGTACAACATCTGGCTATGGATGAAACACAAATAGGAACTCGAACGACATCCACCCTGCTAGCCCAGGTTACCGACCAGGAACCTATCCCTCGATCGTAGAATAAGCGGAACAAGAATTCCAAAACAAATAAACATCGCGCTCACATCGGATCATCGCATTACATGTACCTGCAACTGTTGTTGTAGTAATCTGTGAGCCATGAGGACTCAGCAATCCCATTACCATGGGTATCAAGACTAGCTAAGCTTAAAGGGTATGGAAAGGGTAAGTGGTTAGGTTGTAGCAGCGGCTAAGCATTGTATGGTGGCTAACTTACGAATACAAGAATAAGATGAGAAACTACGCAAACGGTCGCCAACTAGTAATGATCAATAAGTGATCCTGAGCTACTTACGTTCAAGCATGACCCAACCGTGTTCTCCTCTCGAACTCACTCCAAAAGAGACCGTCATGGTTACGCCCGCGGTTGGTGTATTTTAATTGAGTTTACTTCAAGTCCTCTACAACCAGATATTAACAAATTCCCATCTGCCACATAACCACGGGCACGGCTCTCGAAAGTTTAAACCCTGTAGGGGTGTCCCAACTTAGCCCATGACAAGCTCACGATCCGCGGAGACAATCCTCCATCACGGGACCCTCCTGTCAGACTTGGAATCCCGGTGCACAAGACATTTCGACAATGGCAAAACAAGTCCAGCAAGACCTCCCGATGCACCGACCTAGCCTGATAGGAGACAAGCTACGAGTAAAACCAGCCATCGAGTTTCCCCGAGGTGGCCCCGCAGGCTGCCCGTTTGGGACCAACACCATCAGCACTGCCCCCCTGCTATATAGAAAGAATCCTCGGGTTCATGACGCCCTATGCAAATTAATTATTTAGTTCAAGTATTATTATGGAAAATGTTAAAACCCAATGTTGGGCCTTGCTGGAAGAGTTTTACTCAAAGTGAACTGTCAAGCGGGGCCCGTAAACCCTCACCGTGTTAGGGACGCAGAAATCATGGAACATAACACCAGTATGACAGAAACTAGGGCGGCAAGAGTGGAACAAACCACCAGGCATAAGGCCAAGCCTTCCACCCTTTACCAAGTATATAGACGCATTAATTAAATAAGAGATATTGTGATATCCCATGATATCCATGTCCCAACATGGAACAACTTGCAACTGCACCTGCAACTAGCAACGCTATAAGAGGGGCTGAGCCAAGCAGTAACATAGCCAAACAACGGTTTGCTAGGAAGGGTAAAAAGGTTAGAGGCTATCATGGCAATTTGGGAGGCTTGATAAACAAGTGGTAGGTAGCGCGACATAGCGATAGCATCGAGACAACTAGCATAGCAAAGATAGTAGTGAGATCCAAGGTGAGGGTCATCTTGCCTGAAATCCAGCTAGGAAGAAGAACGAGTCCATGAAGAAGATGAAGCCGCGTAGTCGAACGAATCCTCACAATCGCAACGAAAAACAGGAACTATCGAGAAGGAGCACAACCGGAAAGAAGCAAATAATATGGTAAACACACAACACATGTCATGACATGATGCTCAACCAAGTATGAAGCATGACAAGGCTACATGATGCTACTCATGGCAAGAGATGATGCATACAAGAACAACATATCAAAGCAAGTTTAAATGAGGCCGGAAACTACATATAACAATTCCGGTAAGTCCCCATATGCAAATTTCGAAATTGGTCCACACCTGAACAAAACATTATGTTAAAGTTGCTAAACATCAAGTTAAAGTGCACCAATATGATCTACATGGTTTTCTAGTCAAGTTACATATAAAGTTCATTTAATTCGGAGCTACGACCTAGAAGATATGAGCAAAACAAGTTAAACATGGCATTGATGCATATGCAAGTAAAACAACATCACAAAGACTACAAAACATGGATGCAACAAGGTAACATGAAACTACATGCAAAACCAAGCAAGTTTCATATAGAGCATGCTCAAAACGGAGCAACGGTTCAACACATACACACGAAACAAGTTTCAAACACAATCTGCCCAAAACAGCAACTAAGCACTTTGCAAAGAAGAAAACAACATGCTACAGGAAACATATGAACACAAACTTGATATTCACTCAAAGTACAAGCAACATGCTTCAAATATCATTAAGGTTCAGGTTCATAGGCATCAGGATTAATCCAAGATGATCAATGCAAAAAGCAACTTGATAACACAAATTATGACTTAGTGAAAAACAGAGCATATGCATGAGCAGAGTTTATACGATGGCATGTTGGAGGCAAGAAATAATTAAGCTGCAGTGCAAGAACAAGGCAAGAAACAGGATGGCATGCTATTACATATCATGGATCTCAAAACACACAACATGGCATAACCATATGAGCAACAGGTTCATGGGAATCATCAAGACAAGATGCAAACATGATATAAGCTGATTCTCAGACTTTGGAGGCACATAACAGCAAGCATAGCAACTTTAATAATCATGAAAAATACATGGGCATGTAGCAGACATGATATACTTCAACTTAGTCCATGGGCACAAGTTCATATGATGCATGGAGTAATTACTAAGATACTTGCAAAATGGAACATGATGTTAAGAGGTTGACAGATTTATCATGATGGAAACTTGAGAGCAAGAAATAGTTAAACTATAGCAAGTTATATAGCAACCAAGGGCATGGCACCAAAGTACACATAATAAGAAGCAAGTAACATCAAGGCATCATAACCATATGGCTTATGGACTAGTTGGAACCATCAAGACAAATTTGAATGTTGTAACAGTTTTAGCAAGTGTAAAACAGCAACATCAGCATAGTATGTTTGCAAGCTTGAAGCAGAGGTCATATGAAGTCCAAAATTATCAAACTTGACATGTAGACCAAGTACTCATAGCATACTTCAATTCATGTAATTGGAGCATCTCCAAACGAGACATAGATTAATCAACAACAAGCCCACAACATGGCATCATGAAGTTAACAGAAAACTGGAACATCATTTAGGCATGTTCATGGCAATGAAAACATATGCTACAGGATATATGAGGCATCAAATGGCATGGATGATATAGCATAACATGGACATCAAACATGTCAACTAGGCATCTCCAGATTATGCATGGAATTGATGGTAGCATCAAGTTAACATGGAAACATAAAGTAACAGTTACAGACTTAGCAAAATCACTATCTCAGAAAACAGCAAACATCAAATAGCACACTTTCCAAGCTTGTGCTAGTCACCACAAGGCACATAAAAATACATGGATTGCACAATTGTAAAGATGGCATGAAGATGCTCCTAAAACATGTTGACAAGATGCTCAAAAGACAAACACACAAAATGCTATGAAAAAGACAAATCAGCAAGTTATGACAACTTTCAGCAGGTTATAACATTTAGCACTTTGCAATGATGATTAGGGCATCAAAATGAATAGTAACATGCATGGAAACTATACCACCATGAAGAGCACTCAGAGATGAACAATTCGACATATCATGCACTCAAAACGGAGCAACATGCACATAGTTATGGCAGATCAAACATGCACACATAATGTTGGAATCTAGGGACTTAGTAGAAATTGCACCCTTAGAAAATGTCAAGCGGGACGAGGAGAAGCGGGACAGAGGGATCCGGTGACGGCGAGGCGCTTTTGGTTCGGCTCCCGGTGGATCTCATCCACCCTCGGCGGATCCGGCCGGAGTGGACTCCGGCGAGCGGCAACGCGGCTGCGACGACGATGGGGCGCAGTGCGGTGACGTGGAGGCGGAGGCGCGGGGGTGCGGTGGTGGCCGGCGCAAGGTGGCGGCAGGCGGAGGTGGTGAGCGGGGATGGCAGCCGGCGGGCGGAGGCGGCGGAGCAGCGACGCGCAGGCGGCGACGTACGGGCGGCGGCGCGCGGCTGCGGGCATGGGGGGCACAGCTCGGGCGGGCCGGCCATGGGCCGAGCGGGCCGCGGCGGTGGGAGGCGCGATGGAGAGGCGGCGGGTTGACATGTTGCGTTGCGATTCGCTGAGGGGTGCGGCGGACATGTCCGATGGCAGGAGGAAGAGAGAGGCTAGAGTTTGGACCCGACATTTCGGAGGGGAGGCTTATTTATAGGTAGAGGGAGCTAGGAGAGGCCAAATGAGGTGCGGTTTTCGCCCACACAATCGTGATCCAACGACAGAGATCACATATGGGGTTTAAATGGGCTAGTGAGATGTTGTGGAGGGGTGCTGGGCTGCAAGGATAAGGAGGGTTTTGGTTAACGCGGTTAACCGTTGGGGTATCAAACGACCTCCAAATGGGACGAAATTTGACACGCGGTCTACCGGTGATATGCCAAGGCCACTCGACAAATCTCGGCCCATTCCGAGAAACATTGTTCTCCCGCTCACGAAACAAGATCTGAGGGGTGCAACGGGTGCATTTGAGAGAGTCGGTTACTGAAACAGACAACGAAGAGAACTGGGAGACCGGGACGGATGCAAGTTTTGAAAAACATGCAGATGAAATGCACATGATGACATGGCAAAATGCAACACGCAAGAAAATGACATGGCAATGACGGCGAATAACTGGAAGACACCTGGCGCATCGGTTTCGGGGCGTTACACTTTTGTTCTTGAGCTCACGAGAGAAATCTTTTTGCAAGTAATCATGTGAACTTGATATGTGTTTGACATTTTGATGGTATGTATGTTGTGATTCCCTTAGTGGTGTCATGTGAATGTCGACTACATGGCACTTAACCATATTTGGGCCTAAGGGAATGCATTGTGGAGTGGTTATTAGATGATGGGTTGCGAGAGTGACAGAAGCTTAAACCCTAGTTTATGCGCTACTTCGTAAGTGACTGGTTTGGATCCAAAAGTTTAATGTTATGGTTAGATTTTACCTTAATACTTTTCTCGTAGTTGCGGATGCTTGCGAGGGGGTTAATCATAAGTAGGAGGTTTGTTCAAGTAAGAACAAAACCTAAGCACCGGTCCACCCACATATCAAATTATCAAATTAGCGAACACAAATCAAACCAACATGATGGAAGTGACTAGATGAAATTCCCGTCTACCCTCAAGAACACCTTGCTTATCATAAGAGACAAGCTTGGCATGTCCTTTGCCTCAAAAGGATTGGGCTACCTTGCTTCACTTTTGTTACCGTTACCATTACTTGCTCGTTACAAATTATTTTGCTATCAAACTACTCGTTACTTATAATTTCAATGCTTGCAGAGGATACCTTGCTGAAAACTACTTGTAATTTTCTTCTGCTCCTCGTTGGGTTCGACACTCTTACTTATCAAAAGGACTACGATCGATCCCCTATACTTGTGGGTCATCACATGTAACAACTGTGTTATTGCAACAAAGACTCGATCCCCATTTGTGTTCTTCTTGATCAGATGGATTGACGTAGTGAAATGAGAATTATTATCTACCCTGATACCGACATATAGTCATTATACTCGATGTCAGAAAAAGATGGGTGCCTCATTGTATTGGATGGCCAGAAGGATTTACTTTCCTTATACAAAATGGCAGTTGGAGACGAGCTACTTTTTGTAATCCACAACAGGGGTGATGAGGTTATCCTTTTTTGTCAAACCCATGCCTAGGCAATCTGTGTAATCTGAAAAAATGGATGAAGAGTAGCTCTATGCTGCTGCACTTCTTGTTGATGCTCGAACACTATTACTCGTGATGTGCGATACTTTTGGGAATGACGTTGTTGATGTACCAAATATTTGTTCCATGTCTGAACTTTTAATGCTATATTACTCTTTGTGATCATATTTTTTCACTCATGCTCTATTTGAGAATTGATATGTTTGCTCATAGTTTAGTAAAATGATAGCGTGCATGAGTTTTTTGAATGGATTTCATTATGAGCATCTCAACTAATCTTCATTAGATAAACCTAAAACTTTGTTTTTGAGCCTACTGCACCAATTTTTTTATTCTTTCCAAACCTGTGAACATCTCAACTAATATCCTTTAGATTTGATTCTAATATGTTATAAACTCTAACATGGCAGAATTTATAAGGTACTAAGTTCTGAACACCAATGCGCCATATTTTAATAAGCCGGCGAACATTTTTTGTGACACTATAAATCGTTGCATAATATTCACGTGCCTGATGACAGCCAAATACATCACAGAAAATTAGGTGAGTACATCGCCAAAGTTGCCGAGGGCGCTGCCGTGAGAGAAAAACACCTGGTGACAGTTAGCCAACACATAAAATGATCTTTGCCAACGTTTCATGTTTCTTCACCAGGGTTTGTGTCACTGAGTAGGTGCTCCCAAGCTTTTATTGTATCTTTAGGCCATTTTTTGTATTATTTTTTATAATGGAGGCAAAGCTTTGGCTCAAAATCATTAATAAAGAATAGGAATAACAAGGTCTCAAGAAGGACATTACTCCTGAACAAATGATAAAAACATAGTCTACACTCGCGTCATCAAAGATCCCAAGTGTTTAGCTCATGCTAAGACTCAATTCTTGATCTCCACTTTGATGCCCTCGACCACAGCGGCTAGTATTGTAGATTTCTTCTGGAATCCCTATGTTTTTTTCTTTCCATACCTCCTAGGAGACAAGCATTAGAGGTGAGGAGACCGCCTCGCTCCAGTGTCCGCGACCAATGACTGTCCTTGGCTACCATTTTGGACTAACAAAACTCTGACCCATGCGGTGATGTCTAACTCAAGCGCGTCCAACCAACACTTAACCACTTTCCAAATGCATGTGGACTACCTGCACTTGAAAAAGATGTGCACCCCCATCTCAAGATCACTCTTGCAGAGTTGGCATAAGTTGTAATTTGTCCACCCTCTCGTCTATAGTCGGCTATTCGTCCAAACTCTATCCTTGATAACAAGCCACACAAACAACTTGCATTTGGGAGGTGCCTAATTCCCCTAAACCACCTTCTGTCATGGAATTGTCACGGCAGATTTCCTACTGTGAGGACTTAGTCGTGAGGCCAACTCATATTTGTAGTAGCTTGAGAGGGGTCAAGCGGGACGAGAGACATGAGGTGGATCATCACACAAGACAAGGATTTAGACAGCTTCGGGCCCCGGGAAACATCATCCGGAATAGCCCTACATGCTGTTTGTGGCTAGGTCTCATTATGCTCATGAGGGAGTCGTCGTATAAGCTAGCTCTCCTCTAGTTGTGTCTAGCCTTAAAGATTATTGCCTCCTGCTTGTCCCTCTTGGGGTGCCCTGCCCCTCCTTATATAAGTTGAAGGGGCGGGTTACATGTGGAGTCCTATTAGGATTAGGACTAGTCTATTGTAAGTGTAATCCTAGTCTGCCCCCTTAAGGGAAAACTCCTTATGCCTTTCCTCGTAAACCGGCCCACCATAAAACGAGCCGACATTCTGGGCCTTGGGCCTAGTCTTCTATATGACCCGCCGTTAGGGACATCCGTGAGTCGCCAGGCTCGTGAGTCGCCAGTCCTCCGGCGGGTTACCAATGAAAACGCCAAGCCTGGTCGGGTCATACTGCGGGGTATATCCCCGACATTAGCCCCTAGTTTAATTTGGATTTATCCATGTTAAACTGATCCTATAAAATAAACACAAGAACAAACTTGATAGGTTGTGCTCCAGGTTAAATATTTTCCTGAACCGGCACCTGATCATCTTTAAGTCCTTGTCATTTCCTCCTGGATGCATACTCAAGATCTTATAGCAAATCTCCTTTAACAGATATGTCCAAACCTTGCCAATGCAAAAAATCCATGCACTTCTTCTAAACATTTTGGGTCAATAGGCCAGCTTCATAACCAATTTTCTAACATTGGCTCTTGTAGAGAAATATTATAAGAAATAATCCATTTGAGTTGGCCATCAATGCTCCGACTTTGACAAAAATATTGGTCTTCAAATATTCAACCAGTATTCAGCCAGCTTAAAGATGTAGATCTTGCCGATATATATTTGCCAAAATTGCCGGGATTAAATAATGTCGGGTCATGATTGTAGCAGACATCGGGTTAATTTGGTCTACTCCAAACCGAGAATTTGAAGATTTTTTTCTCCCTTATATGCATATCACCTGTAGCCCCCAAGTGCCGGGTTGTCATGCTTGCAACAACCAGGGACTTGAAATTGCCTTATGCTTATGAAAACTTCAACCAGTGTAGCCCCCAAGGGCCGGGTCATTATGAAATAATGAGCAGGGACTTTGTAGATATAACCATGTAAACTTGAGCAGCAGCGTGTAGCCCCCAAGGGCCAGCTCAGTAAGATATTACTGAGCTGGGACTTTGTATATGATTCATTGATAATAACATCATATGATGTAATCTCCACCATGGGTCTTGAACCCACGTCCACCAGGTTAAGAGCTTTGTACTCTACCAACTGAGTAGTGGATCTTTCAATATAATGGATTAAGGCTTGTGTACCTTGAATTTTCGACAGGAGAAATTGGTAGCCCCCAAGGGCCGGCTCATTACAATGGGATGAGTCGGGTCTTCAATAAGTTGATCGAAAAATGAGTTTACACTAGCCCCCAAGTGCCATGGTGCATGCTGGCAGTGACATGGGACTTGCATATTTGATCTAACCTCAATCTGAATAATGTAGCCCCCAAGTGCCGGGTCGTAAGCCTGCAGCAACTCGGGACTATTCCTTCCATTGTAGAATAAATCATATCCATTGATAAAATAATAGCCATTGCGCCAAAGCGACTTTGAGTACCTTATCTGTTGACAAGTAAATCCAGAGTTTAAATACCCGGCGGCTCTTGGCCGATAGCGATTTTAATACGCCTCCATCGTAAGCCGGAATTTTTATAACCCGGCTATTTATAGCCTTTGAGAAAATCCAGAACGGATAATCATTTTGAAGCATCAATTTTAATGAAGAGCTTGTATTTAAGCATTTATATAAGTCATAGTCCTGCAAATCCTGTGGAATTGGCTCATACCACCGGCTTATATCACCATATCCAATAAGGGCAATAATCCAATGATTGATATGCGTATGATTCCAACGGTGCAATTCAAAATATACCAGTGGCTTAAAATCCATAGCCAGGGCCGGTTTAAACATAATCATGTATAAACAATATCATACCTGTGATATTGAATCGTACTGCCAGCTTATGATACCTATGCAGCAAGGGTGATAACCCAAAACTTAGAAGCCAAACCTTCCAAGTATTAATATTGCCATATGCTGGTGACTTGTCGTCAAAAGCTAGGACGGGTTAATAGAAACCACATATATATGCTTCAGATATGAGCAGAAAGTCTCAAGACAAACCCAAAAGAATGTTTTCAAAAAACTTAAGTCAAACATAGAGAAATATTTGAGGCTTCTGATTCGAATACGATCAGTAAACCGGACTAAATGGGTTAAGCTAGGATTCAAATACGATCATGTAGACCCCAGTGGCTTTGGCGTTGCGCCGATCAAGAGCGTACCGATAGCTATGTTCTCTTTGATTTGAATACGACCTATGTTTGAACAGGAAGCCCCCAAATGACCTTGAGAGTTTTTTAACGACTCTGATTCGAATACGATCAAAGTCGGACCCAAAAGGGGTTAATCTATGATTCGAATACGATCAAGAAGCCCCCTAGTGGGTCTGGCATTGCGCCGATCAAGAGGGTACCGACAGCTATGTTCTCTTTGGTTTGAATACGACCTATGTTTGAACAGGAAGCCCCCAAATGACCTTGAAAGTTTTTTAACGACTCTGATTCGAATACGATCAAAGTCGGACCCAAAAGGGGTTAAGCGATGATTCGAATATGATCCGCCCCCAGTGGTCGTTTGAAGCAGGGTACCTATATTTGAGTTGTGCTTTGCAACAGACTCTCTTTGGTCCTTTTAATTTTTCTGAGAACTCAAATTTGTGAGTAATGAATTCGTCTTGAACCAGGCGTCGAGCCGGATATTGAAAGCTTCAGAGCTTTGTGGGAGATAACAGATTTCCCCTGAGCCGGATTTTGAACCGGAATCTTCATTTTGAGCCGGAAACTTTCTAACGGCCCTTAATTTTTCATCGATATAGCAGTAGCCTCCGGGGTCGGGTTATCTTCCCTCCAATGACCCAAAGTTCTTGAATTCTCTGACACCGGCCAATTTCACCGAGTCATGTCATTGTAGCCCCCGAGTCTTAAGACGACTCGAGGAGTTGTCTTGAGATTCTCCACATTTGACCATGATATAAACCGATATGAGTCATTCAACATCTCAGTGATATAACTTGTCCTACACTGGAGAACTTGCAAGCCAGAGTAATTGCTCTTTTAAAGAAAGCAATATATAATATAAAATATACTAGATGGATTTCACCTGATACGTCAGGTCAGTAATTATCACCACGGAGTTGATGATCACCATGGTGAAGCTGAAATCAATCACGGCCGAGTCAGCCATGGGAGCAGACAGATGAGCCGGCCACGGCGTTGTAAGCCGGCGTGGACGGGCGAGTCAATCGCAGGCGCAGTAAGCCGTGCGGACGGGCGAGTCAACCATGTCGTGTCGATGTAGTGAACAATTGTCCTGCATCGAAAACATCGCAAACTAGAGTAATTGTTCTTTGACAAAAAACAATGTATACTAATAAACTTAAACGGATAGATATCACCTGATTGTTCGGATGACGGATGATCCATTCAACGCAACAGAGGCGGCTCATGCATTATAGCCCGGGCGGCTCAACACGGTTGAGGCGGTTCAACGCGGCCCCGGCGGCTCAACACCACAGCGAAACGGAGGCATCACCATGACGACGACTCAAAAATTGCAGTGGCGACGTGTTTGAGACAACGGAGGCGGCGACTTGAACAACTTGAAACAGACACGAGTCGGCCCGGGGGCAGGCGGCAGCTCATCGTGTGATGGCGGCTCTCCGGCGGCGGCCCACTCCGGGGAGGCTCTCCGGTGGCAGCTCTACAGTTTGTAAATATGGCACGCCATCTTACGTGGTGCGGAGGCGCATAAACCAGCAGCCGGGATGGAAGCACATAGGCCAGAAACCGGGAGGGGGCGGCTTTGCATAGGTAAGCTCAGAAGTGTAGCGCCGAAGACGGCAGGGCCGAAGCCAGCAGTCGCGGCTTAGATTCTCGCTCGTGGGGCCCAAGTCCAAAGAATACTATTAATCCCATCCAGAATATGTGTGTGCATGCCTCACTTTCCTTTGATTGATCCTTCACATGAAGTCATGGTAGCAAGTACTAGTACTCCACGGATGAATTGTCTATTAGTAGTGAATTGGCATCACTGATTTGCCTTGTAACGGTGCATTGCTCATGTACTGCGGCCACACCTGCGGGGCGATGACGCTGCCAGACCGCTCAGCGCGGGGTCGATGGAGGCAGAGGTGACCCGGCGCAGCGGCGGCTCAAAGTACAGTAGTGGCGACAACAAGGCCCAGGCTAGCTTACAGCGAAGGTGAGACCGCCCACGACGAGGGCGGCTTGATGGTGCAGTCGAGGCAGAGACCGGTGGCGCGCGGCGGCGGAAGTAACTCGATGAGACCGGCGGCTTACGGTGCAGCAGAGGAGTGGTAGGCCGACCCAGGAGTGGCGATTCAGCAGGAGCCACGGAGGCTCGAGGCCGTCCGGGCCAAAGCAGAGATGAAGATGAAGCCAGCCACTTCTGAAACAGTGCATGGCTGAACGGCGGCGCGAGGCCCTCAATTAGTACTCATGTAACCCACTGTGTCTTCTATTCCTGTTTGGCCAAGTAGTAGTATTTTTGTCTCTCACGTGATTCTGAGCTTTGGAGGCCGTGCTTCTGTCAGTGAATAAGCCGGCATAGGTGGCATCTTTGATCAATTTGCCACCACAGGGTTGTACTAGGGACAGAAGGCGCAGAGGTCTATGTCAGGACCCATGGCCACTCTAGGCATAGGCGGATCGCGATTACACTACAGGATTTACGATGGCTCTCGCTCGGGTGCCTCCGCCGCTCCCACCTACCCCAACCACCGCACCCAACCCAGCTCCCCTTGTCGCGTCGGCCTTCATTGATGGCGCCTCCGGCAGGGTCCTCCCCTGCGTCGCCTTGCTGGATGCGTGGGATTCCTCGGCTCCTAGCTTCGTTGACCAGGTCTCCGGGCGGATGTTCCCATGTGTGGCTTTGAGAGAGATGTGTTCAGGCGAGATCCGGGTAAGTGATTCCCCCAGCTTCCTTTCTCGCCCACTGCCTGCTCCTCAGCCGCTCACCGCAGTGCTGCCCACCCCACCTTCTTGGGCTGCCGCGCTGGCTGCCCCCGCCAGGCCTAGGCTGCAGTCGATCGTGGTCGCGCCTGGCCGCGGAGATTCGGCTGGCTCCGGGCTGGCGCATTGCCCGGCGTCCACTTCTGCCCTTGTCGCATGCATGCCTGCGGGAGGCTCTGGCGCGTCGATCCCCTTGGCTGCGCCGGCGATTCATTCCTCCATTGCTCCCCCTACTTCAGCATCTATTGTGTGCATGGATGGCGTGGGATGGACTGAGGTCTCGTCTCGGCATGCTTAGAAGCTGGCGAGGCGTCAGGCGCGTGAGGCCGCCCAGTGCCCAATGGATTCGCGCCTGCTGCGCCATGATCCCTTGCTCCGGCTGCTGCCGCGGAGGCATTCAAGAGGCGTTTCGGCAATCTGTGCTACCGCTGCTTGGGTAAAAGGCATAAGTTCTTTCAATGCCGCGATCCCATCATCTGCTACACTTGCAAGCGAGCTGGTCATCTTGAGTGTGGCTGCCCTGAGCGCCTGAAGAGCAAAGTCGCCACCCTCCCCACACCCTCACCTCCCCCTCTCCCGCCTGCGGCCTCTGCTTTCGAGGCGCCGCAATCCACCCCGCCTCTGGTCCCTGCTGTGGTGGTGCGCGCTGTCGCACTGACCCCTGTGGTGACGCGCCCTGCCGCTGCGCCCACGGTGGCCATGGCTTACATCCCGGGTGAGGCGTCGAGGAGGCCGGCCAACTCCAGCTGCACGGTCGTCAGCACTCCGGCGATGGAGCAGGAGGCCCACCGTCTTCGCTCATCCGCCCTAATCCTCACGGTGGTCGGGCACTGCTCCGGCATCACGGCCGACATGGTGGCGCGTGCGGTCGAGCAGGACTTCCGCTTCCTATGGAGTGACATCGCCGTGGCGCCTTTCTTTCCTGATGACTTCATCCTCACCTTGTTCCAGCCCTCCCAGCGGGACCTGGCGCTTGAGCAGAGGGGCATTGAGGTGGCCGGCGTGCAGTTCAAGTTCCGGCCATGGCTTCCCCCACCTGGCAGCAGCCGCGTCTGGCGTTACTATTGCCGCGTGGCCATCGAGGGGCTTCCACTCAACTCCTGGGACTGGAACAGTGTCCAGGAGGTCATCGGCAAAGACTGCTACCTGGATCTCATCGAGAGGCAATCACCCACCAAGGCCAACTGCTCTGCTCTCTTCGCTTGGCTTTGGGCCTGGCATCCGGACAAGATTCCGCGCGCCTCCGACTTCAACGTTCTGCAGCGTCCAGATATCACCAGCCCTCGGGAGTTCTTGCCGAAGGGAACGCCTACGGAGGAGGGCAAAGAGGGGCCTTTCTTCCCCGTCCTCATCCACCTGGATGTAGTAAAAGACTACAC
Source organism: Triticum urartu (assembly GCF_003073215.2). Lineage (NCBI taxonomy): Eukaryota > Viridiplantae > Streptophyta > Magnoliopsida > Poales > Poaceae > Triticum > Triticum urartu. The sequence continues at coordinate 391,081,984 of NC_053023.1, read as the reverse complement.
GCCGATCTCGCCTACCGCCTTGCCGGTGCATCATGGACAGAGCGCGTGGCCACGCACATACCGGTTCAAGGGCAAGTGGAGGTTCGGGACTCGCGACGGCGACAACAGGACCCGGTCTGTGGGCTCCAGCTCTGCTCACTTCAAGGGCCGTCGGAGCGACGACGAGGAAGGTGACGGTGGTGGCAACAGCCGTCGTCGCGGCAAGCGGGGCGGGGTGCGCAAGCGCTTCTTCCAGAGCATGCGCGAGCAAGCGATGTGCAGAGACACTGTGAGTAGAGAGCCTGAGCCGCGACACCATTGGCGGCACGCCAACCTTCCCGCCGGGGACGCGCCGGTGGTTGAGGTTGCTCCGGTGGTTCGGCAGGGACAGGGGAGTCTGCCACCGGCCACCGTCTTGGTCACCCCGGCGCTGGAGGTTGTCCATGACGACCAGCCTGAGCAGCTCAGGGAGCAGCCCGACATGCATGAGGTAGCTGAGGAGGTCAGTGATGCGATGAGCACAGCCGCTGACGAAGGTCCTGAGGGACAGCTTGCGACCGTGCTGCTCGAGGAGGTGCAGCCCAATGAGCTTCCCCCTACTGACTTAGCTGCTAGAGCGCTAAGCTCTGGGCATGAGGGACAAGAGACTGGCTGTGACGATATCTTCAACAACAGTGCGGCCACTTTGGGTATGACGCAGCTGTACTCCCCGCCTATGTAGCGGTCCCTGTTCTGCTTCAGCCCAAGCTCTGCTTGGCCACAGTCTGATGCTGCGGCCCTGACCGCTGCTGGTGTTGCTTCCTACTTTGGTGCTGCTCCCGACAGCTACACTCTGTCCTTCCTGCCGACCGCACCAGACAGATACGCACTGCCACCGCTGCCGCCTTCCCTTGGGACCAACTCACAGCAATACTGGATGATGGGTGCTGACGCAAGCGGCAACTTTTGCCAACCCATGGGGGAAGGGCTTCCTCTTAGTGAGACGTTGGGCTGGTTTGCGCCTGCGCCTTGCCCTGAAGTGATTTTTGGCCCGGGGGCCCCGTGCACTCCTACCTTCCCCTGCATGGGTCTCGTCGGCCAGCCCGATACAGGCTTTGGGTCTTGGCGTGCTACGGCCCAGTCCATGGAAGAACAGCACGCGCGGCGCGCCCTGGCGGAGGCAAACCTGTCTGGCCCGGGTTTGGTGGCTGCAATCACGGCGCGAGTGGCGGATCTACACGTCGACGAGCAGCGTGCCTTTGTCAGCAAGATTGCAGCATTGCTCTCATCCTCTTTCCTGGGCGCTTCCCCTGCTGTGGCCTCGGGACCACAAAGGCGTTCGCTGCGCCAACGCCTGCTTGGGGCGGGGAAAGGAACGCGTCAAAGTGCATGGCTGGTTCGGCTCCGCTCAAGTTTCTCCACCTCCAGACGCACTCAGGCCGCGATCTGCGTCAAGCTAGGGATCATCAAGAAGGCAGAAGAGTTCTCTGATGACACCCTGCTGGCTTACATTCAGTTTTTCCGGGCACCGATGCCACCGGAAAACGTGGCAAAATTAGCAGAAATCGCTGGATTGTCGTCACCTGCGCAACTTCGTCTTCCTGACGAGGAGCTCCAGGCTATACTTGAGGAGCTCTCAGGGAGAGCTCCATGAAGCGTGTGCCACTAGATCCCCGCAGTCTCTACTGTTATCATGTTAAGCATCATGCTTCCATGTTGTGTCAGTTTCCGGTTTGTGCGCCCTTTGGCTGCCTTTTCTATGTCATCTGCTGTCTGTACCCGGCTTTTGTGGTCTGCTGAAAGCCCCACTGTATCCCTTGTCGCTTTATTTGTTTTCCATGAATGATCAACTTTCGCTGATGAGTTGGAATGTCAGGGGGTTGAATGACCCCGCACGACACGCGACGATCCGCGCCTTGCTTGACCAATCTGCATACTCAACTATCTGCTTACATGAGTCTAAGCTTGCTACATGTTCAGCGGCGGACCGGCTAGAGATCCTAGGGCCGAGGTTTGATATGCACGTAGCCCTTGATGCAAATGGCACAAGAGGAGGGATTATCCTAGGGTGGAAGTCCGATCGGTTCACTACTGCCAGGATCGAGACGCGAGAGTTCTCCATTACGGCCTATCTCGCGCCGATGGACAGAGGGGATGACTAGTCCCTCACGACGGTCTACGGACCTCACGACGAGGCACGGAATCCGGCCTTCCTTGCTGAACTTGCGCAAATCCAAAATTCTATGCATGGCCCATGGTTGGTAATAGGTGATTTCAACCTCATCAAAGATCCGCAAGATAAGAACAATAACCGGATATGTCGGCGCTGGATGAACCGCTTCCGCCGCACCCTGAATAGATCAAACATGCACGAAATTCCCCTAATTGGTCGTAACTACACTTGGAGTAATGAGCAGCGTGTGCCCACCATTGTCCGCCTGGACCGCGCCTTTTTTAATGTTGAATGGGAGCTGCTGTTCTCGGCAGCTAAGCTTCTGCCGCTGGCTTCCAGCATTTCCGATCATTGCCCGCTGATGTTGGTCAATGAGGGTATCCTCGCCATCAATCGCCAGTTCCATTTCCAGAGCTATTGGCAGTTCTTCGCGGGCTTCAACGAGGTAGTGCAGCAAGCTTGGGCGGAGGGCACAGGGGGCAGATGTCCGGTATCACGCCTAAGTACGAAGCTTTGGCGCACTAGCAAGGCGCTCAGTAACTAGAGCAGAACGCACATGGGTGACCTTCAGAAACAGCTATGCATTGCACATGAGTTAATCCTGCAGCAAGAGACAGCTCAGGAGTCGCGCGAACTAACTGACGCGGAGCGGGACCTGCGACACAAGTTAAAGTCCAGAACGATGGGCTTGGCAGTGCTAATCAAGATCAAGCGTCGTCAACGGAGCAGGGTGCTATGGCTTAAGGCGGGGGACGCAAACACAAAATTCTTCCAAAGGAAAGCAAACGCTAGGCATAAGCGGAACACAATCCACGTCTTGCAAGGCCCGCAGGGCACGGTCTCCTCTTCTGGCGGAATGCTCCAGCTAGCGCATGATTACTTCGCGGAAGTATTCGGGACAAATCAAACGACCACGGCCGCATTTGATTGGGATGAGCTTGACTTGGAGCAGGTCGATATGCAAGACATTGAAGGGGAGTTTACCTTAGAGGAGGTCAGGGCTGCCATCCTAGACACGCCCGCGGACAAGGCGCCTGGTCCAGACGGCTTCTCTGGGGCGTTCTTCCGATCGTGTTGGGAAATAATTAAGCTTGACCTACTAGCAGCGCTCAACCAGTTGTACCATATGGACAGCACCGGACTAGCTAGGATCAACAAAGCACTGATTGTTCTCTTGCCAAAGAAGTGTGGCGCGGATAGATTGCAGGACTTCCGGCCAATTTCTCTCGTGCATAGTCTGATCAAGATATTCACCAAGATCTTAGCCAAAAGGCTTGCGCCTAAGTTGCAGCAGCTCGTGGATCCTTGCCAGGCAGCTTTCATCAAACACCGAAGTATTCAGGAAAACTTTCTATACGTTCAGAACACGGCCAGGTTTTTCCACAAAACAAAGAAAGCGACCATCTTGTTGAAGCTTGACATCGCTAAAGCTTTCGATTCGGTCTCGTGGACCTATCTGTTGGACATGCTCAGAGCAAGGGGATTTAGTGCGAGGTGGAGAGAATGGATTGCTATGCTATTGCGGACCTCCTCTTCACGTGTCTTGATCAACGGGGGTTTGCCCGAGTCAGTTGTGCATAGGAAAGGGTTGAGGCAGGGAGACCCCATCTCGCCTTTCCTATTCATTTTAGCTATGGACCCTTTGCAGCGCATCATGAACCTAGCCACTGAGAATGGCCTACTCTCGAAGCTCCCCGGCCGCCGGCAGGTCATGCGTTGCTCCTTGTACGCAGACGATGTCGTACTGTTCATGAAGCCGTCAAGGGCTGACACCAACATGATTAAGCTTCTGCTCAGCTTCTTCGGGAGTGTCATTGGGCTACACACTAACATTTCCAAGAGCTCGGCCATGCCCATTCGCTGCGGAGACCTTGACCTACACCAGCTGCTACAGCTGCTTGGAGTGTCGGTAAAGCACTTCCCATGCACATACCTTGGCATGCCTCTCTCTCTGCGTGCTCTCACGAAAGTGGATCTCGAGCCCTGGTTGTTAAAATTCGGTGATAAAATTGCCAACTAGAAGGGTAGCATGATGGCCAAAAGCGGACGGTTAGCCCTCCTCAAGTCAATGTTGATCTCGCTTGCAGTCTACTTAATGACAGTGCACAAGCTACCGACCTGGGCTCGAAAACGCGTCATTCAGTTATGCACGGCCTGGTTGTGGAGCGGCGAGTCGGCGTGCAATGGTGGAGAATGTAGGGTCAGCTGGAAGCTACTGGCAAGGCCGAAGCACTTGGGGGGCTTGGGAGTTTTCGATCTAGAGCGGTTTGGGCGCTCGCTCCGCCTACGCTGGCTCTGGATGTCTTGGCAGGAGCCGCAAAGACCTTGGGTCGGCTCGACCCTACCATGCGACAGCTCCGACGGGGCGCTTTTCTCTATGGCAACAACAATCACAGTGAATGACGGCAGGTTGGCCAACTTCTGGCAGGATTGATGGCTGCAAGACTTGTGCCCAAAAACAGTGGCCCCTAACTTATTTAAGATAGCCGTCAGGAAGAAGCGCACTGTCCAGGAAGCAATGCATGATAACAGATGGCTGTTGGACCTTGCGCAGGGGCTCACGGTACAGATGGTGGGCGAATTGACTCGGCTAGCTGGCTTGCTGGACTCGGTCGTCCTTGTCGATGGTGTTCCTGACCAAATTGCCTGGAGATTCAATACAAGCCAGGAATACACTGCTAAGTCTTCCTATCAGTTGCAGTTCCTGGGATCGGTGCAAACGGATGCAATCAGACTCGTTTGGAAGGGGTGGGCCCCTGCAAAGTGCCGTTTCTTCATCTGGACGGCAATGCTGGGACGTATCCTAACATGTGACCTGCTTCTTCGTCGCGGCTGGGAGAACAACTACTTATGCCCACTCTGTGAGCGAAACTTGGAAACAGCCTTCCACCTGTTGGTCGAGTGCACATGGTCGCAGCAAGGTTGGCAGAGCCTGGCCGGACTTGCTAACATGCCTTCTCTGTGGCCTACTAGCTGGACGGACACAACCAACATCAAGGACTAGATGGTAACCTGCTGGAAGAGTACCATGCCGAGCAAGCGGAAAGGGGCCTTGTCCTTGCTGCTCCTGGTCTCTTGGGAGCTCTGGGCCGAGCGAAACAGGAGACTTTTTCAAGATAAAAGGATGGAGGTGCGCCCTTTTTTGCAGCGTGTGAAGGATGAAATCACGTTGTGGAATTTGGCAGGAGCTGGGATTCCTTTCGATCCAGGCTGAGGTTTTGCCATTGTATTTTTATCTTTTACGCATCTATCCTCTAGATGCTTCGCCCTTTGGGCATTCCTTGTACTGGTTTCCCACTCTGATCAATGAATTTGGTAGAATCATCTACCAACATTCAAAAAACACTACAGGATTTGAAGCCTATTTGCAAACAGTAACAACCAGCCTGGTCTTGTGTCCATCTCGGATCCATTGTCTTGGATTCCTGTTTGGAATAGGTGTCACGGCCGCTGGCCCAAATACGAGTAGCAGTCTGGATCGAATCCGCAGCAAAAAACCTCCGTTAACCTGGCGACTTGCGGCAGCGTAAGGACACGCAACCCTAAGTCTCGCCCCAAATCTAGCACCCGCTGCTTGATTGTTCATTGATGATGCAGATTTTTTAAACCGGCTTCCCTTCATCTGGAAAATTGCGAAGCTCTTGATCCCTGGAAGAAATTCCTCCGAGAACTTAATGTTGGAAATATGCCCTAGAGGCAATAATAAATTAGTTATTATTATATTTCCTTGTTCATGATAATTGTTTATTATCCATGCTATAATTGTGTTGATAGGAAACTCAGATACATGTGTGGATACATAAACAACACCATGTCCCTAGTAAGCCTCTAGTTGACTAGCTCGTTGATCAATAGATGGTTACGGTTTCCTGACCATGGACATTGGATGTCGTTGATAACGGGATCACACCATTAGGAGAATGATGTGATGGGCAAGACCCAATCCTAAGCATAGCACTAGATCGTGTAGTTCGTATGCTAAAGTTTTTCTAATGTCAAGTATCATTTCCTTAGACCATGAGATTGTGCAACTCCCGGATACCGTAGGAGTGCTTTGGGTGTGCCAAACGTCACAACATAACTGGGTGGCTATAAAGGTACACTACGGGTATCTCCGAAAGTGTCTGTTGGGTTGGCATGAATCGAGACTGGGATTTGTCACTCCGTGTGACGGAGAGGTATCTCTGGGCCCACTCGGTAGGACATCATCATAATGTGCACAATGTGATCAAGGAGTTGATCACGGGATGATGTGTTACGGAACGAGTAAAAGAGACTTGCCGGTAACGAGATTGAACAAGGTATCGGGATACCGACGACCGAATCTCGGACAAGTATCGTACCGCTAGACAAAGGGAATTGTATACGGGATTGATTAAGTCCTTGACATCGTGATTCATCCGATGAGATCATCGTGGAACATGTGGGAGCCAACATGGGTATCCAGATCCCGCTGTTGGTTATTGACCGGAGAATGTCTCGGTCATGTCTACATGTCTCCCGAACCCGTAGGGTCTACACACTTAAGGTTCGATGACGCTAGGGTTATAAAGGAAGTTTGTATGTGGTTACCGAATGTTGTTCGGAGTCCCGGATGAGATCCCGGACGTCACGAGGAGTTTCGGAATGGTCCGGAGGTAAAGATTTATATATGGGAAGTCCTGTTTTGGTCACCGGAAAAGTTTCGGGTTTTATCGGTAACGTACCGGGACCACCGGGAGGGTCCCGGGGGTCCACCAAGTGGGGCCACCAATCCCGGAGGGCCACATGGGCTGTAGGGGGTGCTCCTTGGCCTACATGGGCCAAGGGCACCAGCCCCAAGAGGCCCATGCGCCTAGGGTTTGAAGAGGGGAAGAGTCCCACAAGGGGAAGGCACCCCTAGGTGCCTTGGGGGGAAGGGAATCCTCCCTTGGCCGCCACCCCAAGACCCATCTAGGGCTGCCGCCCCTCTAGGGGTGGGAACCCTAGAGGGGGTGCACCCTCCTCCCCTTTCCCTATATATATGAGGCCTAGGGGCTGCCCAATACACGCGATCTGATCTCTGCCTGTTGGTGCAGCCCTCCCTCTCTTTCTCCTCATATCTCGCGGTGCTTGGCGAAGCCCTGCAGGATTGCCACGCTCCTCCATCACCACCACGCCGTTGTGCTGCTGCTGGATGGAGTCTTCCTCAACCTCTCCCTCTCTCCTTGCTGGATCAAGGCATGGGAGACGTCACCGGGCAGTACGTGTGTTGAACGCGGAGGTGCCGTCCGTTCGGCACTAGGATCATCGGTGATTTGGATCACGACGAGTACGACTCCATCAACCCCGTTCTCTTGAACGCTTCCGCTTAGCGATCTACAAGGGTATGTAGATGCACTCTCCTTCCCCTCGTTGCTGGTCTCTCCATAGATAGATCTTGGTGACACGTAGGAAAATTTTGAATTTCTGCTACGTTCCCCTACACTTAACACCACTGTGCGCAGGCCCCATGGTGGGCGCCAACTGTCGTGGAATTGTCACGGCAGATGTCCTACTGTGAGGACTTAGTCGTGAGGCCAACGCATCTTTGTAGTAGCTTGAGAGGGGTTAAGTGGGACAAGAGACGCGAGGCGGATGATCACACAAGACAATGATTTAGACAGCTTCGGGCCTCGGGAAACATCATCCGGAATAGCCCTACATGCTGTTTGTGGCTAGGTCTCATTATGCTCATGAGGGAGTCACCGTATAAGTCAGCTCTCCTCTAGTTGTGTCTAGCCTTAGATATTATTGCTTCTTGCTTGTCCCTCTTGGGGTGCCCTGCCCCTCCTTATATAAGTTGAAGGGGTGGGTTACATGTGGAGTCCTATTAGGATTAGGACTAGTCTATTATAAGTGTAATCCTAGTCTACCCCCTTAAGGGAAAACTCCTTATGCCTTTCCTTGTAAACCGGACCACCATAACATGAGTCGGCATTCTGGCCTTGGGCCTAGTCTTCTATCTGACCCGCCGTTAGGGCCATCCATGAGTCGCCAGTCCTCCGGTGGGTTACCAATGAAAACGCCAAGCCCGGCCGGGTCATACCGCGGGGTATATCCCTGACACCTTCCCCATGTTGGTTTCCACCGTCCCCTCAAATTGTGCCTTGTAGGCCGAGGCAGACGAATAAGTACCCTTGGTTAGGAGGTTCCATTTGATGACGTCAACCCGGTCATCCTGAAGTTGCACCCAACTTTTTTGTCTTAGGGCATCTCCAACGCCGAACCCCTAACTAGACATTGCATTTGTCTGTGCAACAGAGGCAATCTGCGGACACTGATGCGGGAGCCGGCCATCCAACCGTACCTGCATACATTTCAAACCGAATTTCAACATACTGAATGAATTTCATCAAACACGACAGAATTCATCAAAGTTCAGATAAAAATAGCACAGATCGTCTATAAATAGCATGCAAATATCTCTAGTGGAACAATAGTTTAAATTGAATAAGATAACACGATGTTCAACAAGTTTTGTGATGGATAGATGAACGATATGGGAATATTAGAGGTGACACATGTCGTTCCACACATACTATCCCTTGAGCTTCATCCAACAATGGATGTGTGTGAATGGTCCGCCCTCTGACATGTAGTACATCACGGAAGCACATGTAGAGTACACAACGTGTGGAGCAACATTGAGTGAATGAATGTATTAGTCAACATGTAGAAAAAGAAGAAGCAAAACTTACGATCTCCAGTGTTGCTGCGTGCAATGGCCACATTGCCTCCAGTCATTCAACCGTGTCACAAAACTTCATGATGAAGTTCTGAATGTTTACCATTAATGCGTTAACGACTTCACATTGCGTTCATGAATGATCTGCATGTTGTAGGGCGCAATGTGCTTTCACGTATGAAACGAGCCATGCACGCACTGCTAAAAGACCCCGCCTCTTGTCTTCTTGCCTATGAAGTTTGCAGATATGGCCAACCAGACATCAAACAAGAACTCATACTCCTTCACCAAGTACCCCGCCATCCTGCTTACTCTAAAAAAACATGAAGTTCAAAAATAAGCTTAATGCCATTCGACCAAACACCTTGTGACGCCCCTGATTCAATTGTACACTAATCATACAAGCAAACATGTACGGTCACGATCAGGGACTCACGGGAAGATATCACAACACAACTCTAAAAATAAATAAGTCATACAAGCATCATAATACAAGCAAGGGGCCTCGAGGACTCGAATACAAGTGCTCGATCATAGACGAGTCAGCGGAAACAACAATATCTGAGTAGAGACATAAGTTAAACAAGTTGTCCTAAGATGGCTAGCACAAACTGGGATACAGATAGAAATAGGCACAAGCCTCCTGCCTGGGATCCTCCTAAACAACTCCTGGTCGTCGGCGGCGGCCTGCACGTAATAGTAGGCACCTCCGGTGTAGTAGGAGTCGTCTTCGGTGGCGTCTGGCTCCTAGGCTCCAACATCTGGTCGCAACAATCGGTATAGAAAGGGAAAAAAAGGGGGAGCAAAGAAACCGTGAGTACTCATCCAAAGTACTCGCAAGCAAGGATCTACACTACGTATGCATTGGTATCAATGAAATGGGTAGTATCTGTGGACCGAATTGCAGAATGCCAGAATAAGAGGGGGATACCTAGTCCTATCGAAGACTACGCTTATGGCAGCCTCCATCTTGAAGCAGTACAAGAGAGTAGATGGTAAGTTAACCAAGTATCATCGCATAGCATGTTCCCACCTGGCGATCCTCCCCTCGTCGCCCTATGAGAGAGCGATCACCGGGTTGTATCTGGCACTTGGCAGGGTGTATTTTATTAAGTATCATGTTCTAGTTGTCATAAGGTCAAGGTACAACTCTGGGTCATCCTTTTACCGAGGGACACGGCTATTCGAATAGATAAACTTCCCTGCAGGGGTGCACCACATTTCCCAACACACTCGATCCCCTTTGGCCGGACACACTTTCTTGGGTCATGCCCGGCCTCAGAAGATCAACACGTCGCAGCCCCACCAAGGCACAACAGTGAGGTCAGCACGTCGGTCTAAATCCTAAGCGCGTAGGGGCCTGGGCCCATCGCCCATTGCACACCTGCACGTTGCGTACGCGGCCGGTGAGCAGACCTAGCAACCTCCATTACAAAGGAAGTTGCGCTACGCGGTCCAACCCGGCGCGCGCCGCTCAGTCGCTGACGTCAAGAAGGCTTCGGCTGATACCACAACTTCGAGTGCCTAACACTGTTCCCGCATAGTTGGTTAGTGCGTATAGGCCAGTGGCCAAACTCAGATCAAATACCAAGATCTCGTTAAGCATGTTATTTTGAGGTAACCACGGACGCCGACCAGGGCCAGGCCCACCTCTCACCTAGGTGGTCTCAACCTGCCCTGTCGCTCTGCCACAAAGTAACAGTCGGGGCCCGTCGGGAACCGAGGCCCACCACTACCTGGATGGAACCACCTACCCCTTCAGCCCCCACATCGGAATCACTTGCGGGTACTCTACGAGCCAACCCGACTTTAGTCATCACATGTATCATGTATAAGATATATAATATATACCCGTGATCACCTCCCTAGTGATCACGGCCCGATAGTATAGCATGGAAGATGGACAAGAATGTAGGGTCACTGATGATAAAGTAGCATCCTATACTAAGCATTCAGGATTGCAGGTAAGGTATCAACAACTGTAGCAACAATGACAGGCTATGCAACAGAATAGGATTAACCAAAAGCAGTAACATGCTACACTACTCTAATGCAAGCAGTAGAGAGAAGAATAGACGATATCTGGTGATCAAGGGGGGGGCTTGCCTGGTTGCTCTGGCAAGTAGGGGTCGTCAACAACATAGTCGATCGAGGCACCAGCAGCGGCGTCAGTCTCGTAGTCTACCGGAGTGAAGAGGGGGAAGAAACAATGAATACAATGCAAACAGATGCATATCGATGCATGACATGACAAGTAATGGTGCCAGGTGTGCCCTAACGCAGTAAGAGGCCATACCGGCGGAGGGGGGAAACAACCGGGAAAGTATCCCCGGTGTTTCGTGTTTTCAGACCGATGAATCAGAGGGGGAAAGTTGCGTGTCCGCTATGCTAGGGAGGTGTGGCGGACGAACAGGCTGCGTATTCGGATTCGTCTCGTCGTTCTGAGCAACTTTCATGTACAAAGTTTTTCCATCCGAGCTACGGTTTATTTTATATTAATTTTAAAAGATTTAATCATTTTTAGAATATATTTTATTATTTTAAATCAACATTATCCGGAATAGTGTATGTTGATGTCAGCATGATGTCAGCACTCAACAGGGCGTTGACTGGGTCAAACTAACGTGTGGGTCCCAGCGGTCATACTCTGTTTATCCTAATTAGGGTTTAACTAATCCAATTACTATTTAATTAATTAACAACAGTTAATTAGGTTAATTAAAAATAATTAATTAAGCTCATTAATTAATTAATATATACATATTTATTAAAAAATTAATCTTTTTTTAAAAAACTCCTAGGGCGTGGACCCCACGTGTAAGTGGCCCATAGGCCTTTAGCGGGCGCGGGCGTTATCGGGTGCGGGTGCGGGCGCACCCGCACGGAGGCAATGGAGGGCGCCGGCGGGGCATGCCCATTGAGCGGCCAGGGGAGGGCGCCAGCCATGGCGAGGAGGCCGGTCAGCGAGCGGAGGGGGAAAGCGGGTCGCGGTCGGAGCGCAGCGGCGAGCGCAGGAGCGCGGCGATGGCGCACGCGAGGTGGAGGCGGGTGAGGCGGCCAGAAGCAGAGGGGAGAGCAGCAGCAGGCAGAGCTAGGGAGGTGCGGTCGGGAAAGAGGACGGCCAGGGGCGGCAGCAGACGAGCCGGATGGGGCGAAGCACGGCGGCAGGGCATCGAGGTGGCCGCTTAAGGCGTGGGCGGGTGTGCAGTCAAGCACGAGCTCGTGCGGCAGCAGCAGCCTAGAGCAACGGCAACGGCCACTAGCAGGAGCCGTAGAGTACCAGTAGTGGTAGCAGCTAGCGGGAATAAGAAACAGCAATAGCAGCGGCTAGAGGTAGCAATAGCAAACAGACATGATTGCCGCGTGCGCGTACGATGCAGAGCTAGAGTGGCGACTATGGCGACCACAAGGCGAAGGCTACGGTGAAGGATGTAAGGGGGAAATGAGTTGAATCGGTAGAGGAGCTCACCGCGGAGCTCGTGGACATGTTCAGGAGGTCGGGGGCGACCCAGAGCAGCGGCAACCGACGACAGACATCCGCGGCCGTGGGTAGAGATGTGTACGATGGCCAGGCTGCGGGGCTTTCCGGCTCGGGTTCTTCGGTGTAGATGAAGGAGACGTCCGCGGGGAGGCTCCTGGACATGCTACCAGGCGACGGAAAGGCTAGTGGTCGCGGCTACGACAACGTCCATGGCTGACGTACTCAGGCGCCGTCAAACCGAGAGGGCGAGGAGAGCAAGGGGCTAATAGAAAGGCTAGGGTTGTCCATCGTGTCGGGGATGATTTTATACACCTCTAGGGGGATCCGGATGGTTGCCATGGCGACAATCGGCGGAGTGGACGGCTTGCACGCGTACACGGCGCCATGGCCTCCCTGCCTCTGTACACGGGTGGGGGAAAAGGCCATTGTGGGCTGGGCCAATTGCATTATAGTTGCATAGAGCCCACCAGCAGAGTAGCTTATTAGGCATTTTCCTTTTATATTTTCTGTTTTATATTTTGCTCTCTGATTTGTATTTTGTTTTCGATCCGAATAAATTTTTTTTACATAAGAAACTTGTCTCATAAATACTTTGTAATATTTTGGAACTATCCACAGGGTTTTAGATTATTTTTTAAAAGGCTTTAATCTCAGTTTGAATTTAAATGGGCCACTAAGTGTTGTTTGCTCAATTCAAAAATAGATAAGGGCAATTTTGAAGTTTCAAATGATGCTAGTTCCATCATGAAAGTTGATCGGGAGAATTTATACTTAAACTTGAACATTTTAGTTTTATAGTTTAAAGAAATAATATTTTGACTTTATTATAAATTTTCAATTTGAACTTCGTTTGGATCAAAGTGAGGTTTAGCAAATTAATTGCGATGACATGGCACCATTAGTGTGTGGTTACTATAGGTTAACTACTAGGGTGTTACAAATCTCCTCCACTATAAGAAATCTCGTACCGAGATTTAAGAGGGGGGTAAGGGGGGAAGTTCTGGTTATGAAATTCTAACTGATCTTTCTCGTTCTTGGATGCTCTTCTCGAAGAGGTCGATCCATCACATTGATGTGTCCATTCCTCTGCTTCAGGTCATCGTGATGAAGTCGTCATCCTTTCTTTGGGGTCTTCATCGTACTTACGAATAGGTAAGGGGCAGCTTGACAACGATAGGATGCTATAAGGGTTAATCATTTGGGGGTTATCCCAGGAATGAGCCCATGATTATCTCTCGAGTTGAACCATTAAAACACGTCGAGAGGAAAGTAACAAGGTACAATAAGAAGTTTCAAATGGGTAAACAATCGTTCGACGTCTGAAACAAAGTGTGAAAGGGGTCCAGAGCAACGAGAATAAGTATTGCGTTTGATACCAGAATAGATCACTAGGAAGGTAGCCCATGAATTACATATGAAATCAAGAGCGAGGATTAACTTTCGCAACAAGGGTGTACATGAGAGTTAGGTTTCGATCCTGTGGAACTGTGGTTTATGGGCCCTCCATGTGGGTTAAAAGTAGAAAGGGTGTTGACATCGTGCACGGTCACGATAGCAAGGTGTGTTAGAGGGTAGCCTGCCAATTATGTTGGAAAAAACGAACCAAGGGCGAGGGACGAAGATAACCATTTTCCTGCTCGTTGAACGAGGCGGACCAATAGGCAAAGTTCTCATCCATCGGTGGTTACCGGAATGTCATCAACAAAAGGACAGGGCCTTACTAACACGGTTTGTACACCAAGGTGTTTACATAAGCAGAGGAATGTTACTGCTTAGATCATATAGATCACATGAAATGTTAAACGAAACAATGTAGAGGAAAATGTGATCATCAGATTAAACAAAACAATTGAAATGAAAATATGTTTAAACACATATTTCAGGTGTATATCCTTCCCAAGGACAAACAGAGCATGATATCCATGACATGATAGAAACTAGAAAACCATTTAGGTAATGGGAGAGGAATTTCAGGACAATACCCATACAACGGTGTAAGGATAATTGATAAAGAAAATTTACCATTGTGCTTCAAATGTTCTTATTGAAGATCGGAGTACCACAGACATGCTTCGAGATAGCATTGACATGGTCTTCAAGCAAGGTCGGACTTTGGATACTCAATGGATTCACCAGGAACAACTTATAGAATAGGTCTTTCAATTTGCTCATGGAAGAATGGTTAACCTTGCTAAAAGGAAGAACTATACGAATAGGCCCTCTGGCTAGGTGTGCTAGGCATGACATCACCTTATTGGGTTAAAGAGCAATGTTATAACTCTCGGAAATATGTTCCAACCATCATATCTGTCCGAGATTCAGATCTAATTGGGGTCAGGATACCCCACACTCAAGATACCTTAGAAGAAAGGTTCAACACAAATTGACGAGATGACATTGTGAGATTCTCGGGAAATGAACTATGGAAGTAGGTTCAGAATCATGAGTTCATCATTAAACCAAAGAGAGAATGAGGAGGTGGCTGAGTTCGGCTGATGAACTCAGTGGCAGTTCATCGAGATTTCCAAAAGATGGATTTCCACAATTATGTGAACAAGGAGATAACATTTGTCGGATCAAATGATATAATGAGGTATGTTCTAGGAAAACATACACAATTAAACATTGGTTGGAAGGTGCACCCGAAATATGGGCTTAGGTAGCAAGATCAATGTTAGAATGGTGATTCAATAAACAATAGCCTAAGAATGAACTGTCGACCATTAACTTCAAAGCAATAGGATTGCTAAAAGTTCAGAATCCAAGCAACACCGTTCATTTGTTGGTATCCCGGTTAGAATCAACACGAGGACCAAGAAAGACTAGTAACAGTGAGAAGTATCACTATACCAAGAATTCTTAAGAGGTGGTGAAATTCTCTCAACTTTCTTTACATAAAAGATGGTAATACTCCATGGTAAAGAAGAACAAATGTTGGGTAGCAAGGATCTCAAGGTATAACACAAAATACGAACAAGTTTGTGTTGAACGGAAGGCAATAAAGTGGTTGATGATAACACAAATCATTGAGGGGGCAAAGATGGTATTTCTCATCATGAATTCAATTGATATCCTGGAAGAGCTCAGAATATTGATGATGATCACGACAAATCTTGTCTAGAGGCTCCATGAAGATGCAGTCGAACAGCGACAACATCAAGCTAAAGAAATGATGAAGAGATAGATTATTGCAACCATGGATATAAACTCGGAATCGAGCTCGCTGTTTGAGGTGAAACAATATGTCAAGGAAGATCGGCGTAAGCCTAGATCATCGTCAAAAATTGTGCTCCGGGAAGAAGGACCGGGTAGCATAGTTAAAATTTAGCATGATAAGGATATAGCCGATCAGGCTAGGAATGACTTGAAGGGCTATTAAAGTCATAAGCAACAAAGAAACTTAGAGTTATTGAATCAAGGTGTGGAATCGATTCACTTATCAGTGTTCTCCGTTGACAAACAACCCAGAACCCGTGATGTGACAATGACAGGGAAAGGTAGTACTTCATCAAAAGTTCATAAGATGTAGTGCAATGGCATGATATCCTCGAGATACCAGGGCTAATACTCGAAGGTAGATCATAATAGAGGTTGGGCGGGCATATTGATCTGTAGAAGACAAGTTCTTTAACTTGTCCGAGAAATGGGATCAAAGAAGAACAATCATGGTCGGAACCACGGTTGAAAAGGACTAAACATGGATACAAGATGAACTCATTATTATTACAAGAAGCTTCGATGATAAGTTCCACATCGGGTCCATGGGCATGAACGCAAAGGCTCAAGGTCGACTCCCACTTCTTCAATGCATGACCTTTCATTTTACTTCTCGCTTTTGATGAAATTGTAGTGTAGAAATTTTATTTGGCGAAACAACAGAAGAGTATGACTTGCGAAAACTTTCAGGTTCATACGGTTTGGGGAAGGCATAGGTTCAACCCATCGAGGCATCTTAGGAGCATATACCACAAATTTCAAGAATCAATAACACAAGCTTAATAGTAGAGCATGCTTGAGAAAGCATAGGATACAATTTACCAAAGGCATTATGTATCCGACGAAAGGCTCACAGGCTTATTGAATATGAAGGATGCTGTCGGATAAAATCCAACAAAGGATCTGGTGGTCCACAAGGGATCTGATGTGAGCATCGGTACTCAACCAGAGGAAGAAAATGCAAGGAGGTCAGATTATAGAACCAACTGACTAACTCAAAACTCAAATGCAAAGGAATTATGATTTCCAAATCAAGGGATCAGAAGCAAACGCTCTGATTAAGGATGGATAAGTTGAATTGCCTTAGGGGTAGAATTGATGGCAATTTGATTGGTCGAGATCCAACTCATGTTTAAAATGCGTCTGAGCCAGAAGGATAATACTAGGATTCAACTGATGATTGTGAACATTCGCAACTTATTGAATCAATGGACAAAAAAATGATAGTGAGAAAGGATGCTAACAAGATTTCTATAATTATGGGATTAACCATAATGCAAGCAAGCAAGAATTTGAAAAGCAATAGGTTGTCGAGGATTTTCGGAAGATCGAATGGTATATTGAAGACTTTTGCGAAACACATGAACAACTAGGGATGAGCGGATACTCGATAAGTGCAATAAATTGTCCGTAGGGGTATTCAGGTGGCAAAGAACTGCCCTGCAGTAGGCACAAAGTATTCTTGGAACAATAGAGAGAATTTTGGGGGTATCTGGTAATAACAAGATCAACTGGGAATAAAAGTAAGGACGGCAGGTGTATGTATTTATCCATAGGGATGTATCGATGGTAGGGGGTTGCAAAAGCGATGGGCACAAAGTCTTGAGAGAACATTGGAGAGTATCTTCAGAATCTTCTGGTGCAGCATGCAATCATTTGTAATAAGGGGCTCTATGGGTGGATGTGATCATGAGATCCTAATGTTAGAGTTAGCAAAATTCATTTAACTCGAATAGAAGAGAGGATCAGAGTCCCAGAGTATAGACAGGGAATAAAAGATCCTAATACCACCCAATGGCGTTGTGGGCCCGTAAGCCACACAGCCATGTTAGTAAAACAGTTTTCAAATACTAGACTCAACTTCGACCAAGGAGTTGGAAAGGGGGATCCTACAGCTAGTCGGCTCTGATACCAACTTGTGACATCCCTGATTCAATCGTACACTAATCATACACTCAAACATGTACGGTCAAGATCAGGGACTCATGGGAAACTATCACAACACAACTCTAAAAATAAATAAGTCATACAAGCATCATAATGCAAGCCAAGGGCCTCGAGGGCTCGAATACAAGTGCTCGATCATAGACGAGTCAGCGGAAGCAACAATATCTGAGTATAGACATAAGTTAAACAAGTTGCCATAAGATGGCTAGCACAAACTGGGATATAGATCGAAAGAGGCGCAAGCCTCCTGCCTGGGATCCTCCTAAACTACTCTTGGTCGGCGGCGGCGGCCTGCATGTAATAGTAGGCACCTCCGGTGTAGTAGGAGTCGTCTTCGGTGGCGTCTGGCTCCTGGGCTCCAACATATGGTCGCAACAACCGGGTATAGAAAGGGAAAAAGGGGGGAGCAAAGCAACTGTGAGTACTCATCCAAAGTACTCGCAAGCAAGGATCTACACTACATATGCATTGGTATCAATGAAATGGGTAGTATCTATGGACGGAACTGCAGAATTCCAGAATAAGAGGGGGATAGCTAGTCCTATCAAAGACTACGCTTCTGACAGCCTCCATCTTGAAGCAGTAGAAGAGAGTAGATGGTAAGTTAACCAAGTATCATCGCATAGCATATTCCTACCAGTGAGAGTGCGATCACCGGGTTGTATCTAGCACTTGGAAGGGTGTATTTTATTAAGTATCCGGTTCTAGTTGTCATAAGGTCAATACAACTCCAGGTCGTCCTTTTACCGAGGGACACGGCTATTCGAATAGATAAAGTTCCTTGCAGGGGTGCACCACATTTCCCAACATGCTCGATCCCCTTTGGCCAGACACACTTACCTTGGTCATGCCCGGCCTCAGAAGATCAACACGTCACAGCCCCATCTAGGCACAATAGAGAGGTCAGCACGCCGGTCTAAATCCTAAGAGCGCAGGGGTCTTGGCCCATCGCCCATTGCACACCTGCACGTTGCGTACGCAGCCGGTGAGCAGACGTAGAAACCTCCATTACAAAGGAAGTTGCATTACGCGGTCCAACTCGACGCGCGCCGTTCAGTCGCTGACGTCAAGAAGGCTTCGGCTGATACCAGGACGTCGAGTGCCCATAATTGTTCCCGCGTAGTTGGTAAGTACGTATAGGCCAGTGGCCAGACTCCGATCAAATACCAAGATCTCGTTAAGTGTGTTATTTCGGAGTAACCGCGGACGCCGACCGGGGCCAGGCCCACCTCTCACCTAGGCGGTCTCAACCTGTCCTCGTCGCTCTACCACAAAGTAATAGTCGGGGGCCGTCGGGAACCCAGGCCCACCACTACCTAACCACCTGCCCCTTCATCCCCCACATCGGAATCACTTGCGGGTACTCTACGAGACGACCCGAATTTATTCATCACATGTATCATGTATAAGATATATAATATATACCCGTAATCACCTCCTATACTAAGCATTTAGGATTGCAGGTAAGGTATCAACAACTGTAGCAACAATGATAGGCTATGCAACTGTCGGGTCACTGATGATAAACTAGCATCCTATACTAAGCATTTAGGATTGCAGGTAAGGTATCAACAACTATAGCAACAATGATAGGCTATGCAACTGTAGCGACCCGACCTTAGATTGTCAAGTCTATGTGTTCAGTGTCATCCCTGGATCGGTAATGCTGACACACATAGTACTCGGAGGATTTATAATAGAGTAGCAATCACACACTTATTACATCGAATGTCTCAAAAGAGAACTTATTACAATAAATATGGCCTAAGGCCACCTAAATAAGATAACAGCGGAAGGCTTGGAAGACAAAGTGAGTCCATCAACTCCAACGGCATAGCTGAGTGCACGACAAACGACCTAGCGCACCTTACTCCTCGTTTGAAAAGTCTGCAACATGATATGTTGCAGCCCGAAACGGGTTAGCACATGGAATATGCTGGCAATGTAACACAGTAGAGCAGTGAACAGATAATGGCTATCACTATATGCATATGTGGCAGGTGGAGGCTCTATGGTTACGATGTTTTTGTGAAAAGCCAATTTTTCCTACTACAAAGGAATATATTTTATTTAACTATCATGGTAGTTGAAACATTGAGAATGGTACCCCCATCTCAATCCCAATTAAAATAATTATCAACCCCACAGATTAATTTAGACTGATGAGATCCATAAGATAATCCAAGAACCAGATACTCAAGATGTCCATAACCGGGGATATGGCTAATCATGATTAGTTTGTACACTCTACAGAGGTTTGCACACTTTTCCCCACAAGACTCGATCTCCTCCGTTGGATTTCTCACACTACATGGTGTTTGAGAAACGGATGACCGAGACACAGTCTTTCAGAAGCATTAACTCTAACCCCTGGTAGACAGTACCAACTTACATCCCCTACATCTGCTAGCCTACCACTAGAAGAGGTCATGCAACCTACTCAACTATGCTAGAGCCCATAATAGCTTGTGGCTGCACACAGAAGTTTCTAGTATGAAAAATCTTACAATCCCTTTGAGCCTGGGTGGCGGACCATAGGAGGATCACACGGTATAACCCCGGGATCTCCTAGGACAACACCGATATATCCCCAGGTGCCCAAACCAACAATCCACCGAGAATGTGTATTAAACTTGCCACCTTAAGTTGAACCATAAATTAAACACTCACATCTGTCATGAATACACTCAAACCCAATCCACATCTACGAGCATAGCATGGAAATTTAAGCATAACGTAGAAGTAACTCGCAAGGGTTTGATAATAACAATGGTAATAGGTTCTACCTCATCATCTACTTCCCAAAACCCATATGTTAAGGGATCCTACTCATGCAATGTTTGAGGGTTGAAACTAATGCATAAATGGGACAACTCCATTTATGCCCCTAACTGGAACCCACTACTCAAATTTGCCCCTAATTTCACTGTGTGCTCAAATTTGCCCCTCTGCCGTTAGTTGCCCTTATATAAATGCCCTTCTACGTCGTTACCGTCTGGTCAAACAGTTTTGACCATCTCAAAAAATAGCAAAAAAAGTCAAAAAAATATGAAATTTTGTGGGATCGAATATACTCAGGTTCGCAAGGTGCGTGCAAATTTTCATGTTGGTTGGACATTCTAGGAGCTCGTGGTGAAGGAAAAACAATAAATATGTACGCGTGTGAACCGTAAATTCAAAAAAAAATAGCAAAAAAATCAAAAAATATGAATTCTTTTGGTATCCAAGATGCTTAGGTGTGGAAGGTGTGTGCAAATTTTTTTTGTGTCTGGGCATTGTAGGAGCTCGTGGAGAAAAAAACAAAAATTGTCTCAGAAAAAAAAATGTAAAAATACACTATTTTGGTTTTTTGCAAGAGCTCCTCGCATGTCATTTTATAACAAAATTTTGCACACGCCTTGTGCACCCGAGCATCTTGGATGCCAAAAAAATTCATATGTTTTTGAATTTTCTTACTATTTTTTTGAATTTACTATTCAAAGATGTACAGATTTATTGTTTTCCTTTGTCATGAGCTCCTGGTATGTCTAAATAGCACGAAAATTTGCACGCACCTTGCACACATGAGTAGCTTCAATCCCATAAAGTTTCAGATTTTTTTGATTTTTTTACTATTTTTTCGAGATGGTCAAAGTTGTTTGACCGGATGGTAACGACGCAGAAGGGCATTTCTATAAGGGAAACTAACGGTAGAGGGGCAAATTTGAGCACACATTGAAATTAGGGGCAAATTTGAGTAATGGGTTCCAGTTAGGGGCAGAAATGGAATTGTCCCATGCATAAAAATTGGGTATGAGAAGAGTATGATCAAAGTGTTACTTACCTTGCAGACGTTCTGCAAATCCTAGAGACTCGTAGTAGCACGCTTCGCGCTCCGGGAATTCTATCGCAAAAAACAATAGCATACATAAGCGATCAAGCAAAGATGCACGGGTAAAACTCAAATAAGAAGACTGAATCTGAAAACTCAACTGAAGAGATTCGATTTGCAAAAAGAATCAAATCAAACGAAGCAACGAAACTCAAACTACGAAAGAAACAAGATCCCTTTACTAATCTGGACTAAAGTAAAATTTTACAGTACCAAAATCTTGTTCAAGTTGGTTAAACAGAAGCAGGGCTTCGAGACGAAGATCTAGGCGCTTGTTTCACCCGATTTGGATAACCAAGCGAAAAGATAAACTAAAACGAAGATCAGGGCAGAAATCACGATCGAAAATAATCACGGAAAAGCCCTGGGAAAATAAAACGAGACGAACAGGCTAACGAACGAACGTTCTCTGTCAGCAGTTAACTGACGAACATCGTTCGTTAAAACGAATGTACGGACAAACGTCTGCTATTTAACTTAACCGCAGAAAAATCAAAGAAAACCGATCTAAATTAAAAAATCTAGATCTAGGGTTTCGAAAAAACTATGGTTTTTTCCATGAAAAACCGGACGGCGGTGGCGGTGGCTACCTCGGCGATGGGGTCGGCGGCGGACGGCGGCAGCGCGGCGGCGGCGCAGCGGCGACGGATCGGGGCGCGGCGCGGCGCTAGGGTTAAGGCGCGGGGCAGCGGCTTGGGCCTCGGGGTCGCGGGTTGGCGGCTTATAAAGCCCCGGCCGGAGGACTCCGGCTCGGGCACGGCCCAGTTAGGTCGATGCATTTCTTTAAAAAAATATCCTGACGCGGAAAAACAAATGAAAGAAATACTAAACGGAGTCCAAAAATCCTGAAATAAATTTTGACGGTCCTCTAATAATATTGCGGACAAAGTGAACATTTATTTGGGCCTCTAATGGAATATTGAAAAACGCATAATTTTTCCTAATTCAAATAAAATAGCAAAAAAAGCCCAAAAGAAATATTTATTTGATTTTAAATATTTTTTCCTCCGATATTCCCTTTATTTTGGAGAAGTCATATTATCTCCTCTCATATATTTTAATATGAAATATTTTTCGGGGAGAAAAATAATTAAAACCAAAGTGATCCTTGCTTCAATATTTGATAAAATTCAAACATGAAAAACATGAAATCCCCAACTCTCTCCGTGGGTCCTTGAGTTGCTTAGAATTTCGAGGATCGCAAAGAAAAAATGCAGTAAAGTATGATATGCATGAATGATCTATGTATAACATTCCAAATTGAAAATTTGGGATGTTACAAACCAACCCCCCTTAAGATGAATCTCGCCCTTGAGATTCGGGTTGGCTAGAAAATAGTTGTGGGTGGTCTTTGTGTAGATCATCCTCTCGTTCCCAGGTAGCTTCATCCTCGGTACGGTGGCTCCACTGAACTTTGCAAAACTTGATAACCTTGCTGCGTGTAACTCGGCTGGCAAAGTCGAGAATCTTGACTGGTTTCTCCTCATAGGTCAGATCACTGTCCAACTGAATTGCTTCCAGGGGAACTGTATCTCTCAGAGGGATATCGGCCATCTCTGCATGGCACTTCTTCATCTGGGAAACGTGAAACACATCATGAACTCCTAACGGTCCTTCGGGTAACTCCAACTTGTAGGCTACCTCTCCCATATGTTCCAAAACTCGGTATGGTCCTATAAATCTCGGGGCTAACTTTCCCTTAACTCCTCGGAGCGGTGACACACGAAGATATGCTTTGTCTCCGATTTCATAGACTACCTCCTTGCATTTTGAGTCTGCATAGCTCTTCTGTCTAGACTGAGCTACCTTCAGTCTATCTCGAATCAGTTTAACCTTCTCTTCGGACTCCTTGATCAAATCTGGTCCAAACAACTAGCGGTCTCCAACTTCATCCCACATCAACGGTGTTCGGCATCTTCTTCCATACAGGGCTTCGAACGGTGCCATCTTCCAACTGGCCTGGTAGCTGTTGTTGTATGAGAACTACGCATAGGGTAGGTTGTCATCCCAACTAGATCCATAATCTATCACACAAGCTCTCAACATGTCCTCCAGAATCTGATTGACTCTCTCGGTCTGTCCATCTGTCTGCAGATAAAAGGCTGTACTAAACTCAAGCCTAGTTCCCAAAGTCTGGTGCAGCTGGTGCCAAAACTTTGAAGTAAAATGTGTTCCTCTATCTGATATGATGGTCCTCGAAACTCCGTGCAGACATACGATCCTGGTCATATATATCTTGGCCAACTTCGCACTGGAATAGGTGGTTTTCACTGGGATAAAGTGAGCTACTTTGGTCAAGCGATCCACTACTACCCAGATAGAATCATATCCCGATCGGGTCCTTGGTAATCCGGTGATAAAATCCATGCCAAGCTTATCCCACTTCCATTCGGGTATCGGCATAGGCTGCAGTAATCTTGCTGGCTTCTGATGTTCTGCCTTCACTCTCTAACATACATCACATATGGCTACATACTCGGCAATGTCCTTCTTCATTCCAGTCCACCAGAAACGCTCCTTCAAATCCAAATACATCTTGGTGTTTCTGGGGTGTATCGAGTATGGCGAGTCATGAGCTTCCTGTAGTATCAACTTCCTGATCTCGGCATTATTGGGCACATAAACACGGTCCTTAAACCACAAGGTTTTGTGCTCATCTTCACGAAAACCTTTGGCTTTTCCTTTGCTCATTTTCTCCATTATTTCAGCAATTTCTTTGTCATCCTTCTATGCTTCTCGAATCTTTCCCAATAATGTTGACTGAACTTCCATCATTGCAACAAAACCTCTAGGAACAATCTCCAAACGAAGTTCCCTGAGATCCTCTGCCAACTCCTTTGGCAATTCCCCGCTTATGAGGGTATTTATATAACTCTTCTGGTTCAAAGCATCTGCTACGACATTGGCCTTGCCTGGATCATAATGCAACTTCATATCATAATCCTTTATGAGCTCCAACCATCTCCTCTGCCTGAGGTTCAACTCCTTCTGTGTGAAAATGTATTTCAAACTCTTATGATCTATGTACACATCACAATGGTTTCCAATAAGAAAGTGTCTCCAGGTCTTGAGTGCGTGCACTACAGCTGCTAACTCTAAATCATGTGTGGCGTAATTCAACTCATGCGGTCGAAGTTGTCGTGAGGCATATGAAACAACTCTTCCGTCCTACATTAGTACTCCTCCAAGTCCTAAGTGAGAGGCGTCGTAATACACTTGGAAATCCTTGCGTATATCCGGCAGAATCAGCACTGGGGCTATAGTCAAACGTTTCTTCAACTCCTGGAAACTTGCTTCACATTCTTCTGTCCATTTGAACTTAGTATCTTTCTTCAACAACACCTTCATGGGCTTCGCAATCTTAGAAAAATTCTCAATGAATCTCCTGTAATATCCCGTGAGTCCAAGAAAACTGCGGATCTCTCCAACTGAGGTGAGTGCCAACCATTCAGTGGCCGACTTAACCTTGGTGGGGTCTACTGCTATACCTTCTCCTGATATAACATGTACAAGGAATCCAACTTCCTTCAACCAAAACTCACATTTGCTGAATTTAGCGTATAGCTGGTGTTCCTTGAGCTTCTCGAGAACTGAACGCAAATGTTCCTTGTGCTCTTCTTCATTCTTCGAGTACACCAAAATGTCATCAATGAACACCACAATGAACTTATCCAAGAACTCCATGAACACCTTATTCATCATACTCATGAAGTAGGAAGGGGCGTTAGTCTATCCAAATGACATAACTGTATACTCATACAGCCCGTACCTTGTGGTGAAAGCTGTTTTTGGTATATCCTTTTCTCGAATCCTCAACTGGTGGTATCCTGATCGAAGATCGATCTTGGGAAAGACTTTAGCTCCTTGCAGCTGGTCAAACAAATCATTGATCATCGGCAGTGGGTACTTGTTCTTGATCATTACTTCATTCAATGTCCGATAATCAACAACCATTCTTAGAGACTTATCCTTCTCAACCAAGAGCACTGGGGCTCCCCATGGTGACGAACTTCGTCAAATGTAACCTTTCTCCAGCAACTCCTTAATCTTATTCTAGATCTCCTCCAGATCATTTGCGGTCATCCGGTATGGTCTCTTCGATATTGGTATGGTGCCTGGCAACAGCTCTATCAAAAACTCAATATCATGATCTGGCGGCATGCCTGGTAATTCCTCTGGAAATACGTCCGGGTAATCCTTCACTACAGGCACTTCCTCTTGAACAACTCCCATGAGGGAATTTATGTGATTCCTCTTTGGTACATGCCTAGATACATACTTAATCCTTTTTCCCTCTGGGGTAGTGAGCAGAACTGACTTGCTAGCGCAATCAATGTTTCCTCCATACTTCGATAGCCAATCCATTCCCAATATCACATCCAATCCTTGGGATTCCAAAATTATTAGGTCTGAGGGGAAAACATGGCTGCCAATGGTTAAGGGTAACCGGTCGCACCATCAGCTAGCCATATACTCTGCACCGGGGGAGCTCACTAACAAGGGTGTCCTAAGGGCTAAGGTGGGTAACTTGAACTTGTCCACAAATCCCCTTGAAATGTATGAATGTGATGCAGCAGTATCAAAAATAACAAGAGCGGTAAATGACTTAACCAAAAACTTACCGATAACTGCATCTGGCTGCTCTTCAACCTCCTCCACGTTTACATGGTTCACTTGTCCCCTGTTGAAAGGGTTGGGCTTCTTCCCGGAGCGTCCAGTTCCATTGCCATTCTTCAACTCTAGACAATCATTGGCGTAGTGTCCAGTCTTCTCGCACTTGAAACAGGTAATGTGACTCTGGTCCTTCTTGGCGGGTGTGGCTGGGTTAGAGCGGTTCTGATTGTTGCCTGCTCCATTCCCGATCCCATTCTTGGGGCCACTGTGGTTATGCGAACCTCCTCCATTGTGGGTATGACCTCCATGGTTATGGGTATATCCTCCCGAGTTTGGGGTGAAACAGGGCTTCTGCTGAGCTCAAGAATTGTACTTCCCTTGTCCATACTTCCTCTTGCGGCTCTCATTCTGTTGTTGCTTCCCTTCAATCATAAGAGCCTTATCTACCAACTCCTGGTAGTTGTTAAATGTTGCCACCATTAACTACATGCTCATCTCATCATTCAGCCCTTCCATAAACTTCTCTTGCTTCGCGGCATCCGTGGCCACATCATCAGGGGCATAGCGAGATAGCTTACTAAACTCATCTACATACTGAGCCACAGTACGATTTCCCAAGTGCAAGTTGCGAAACTCACGCTTCTTCATGCTCATAGCTCCAGTTGAGACATGGGCTGTGTGGAAAGCTTGCTGAAACTGCTCCCAAGTAACATTGGCTATGGGAAAAGTGGTTGTGTAATTTTCCCACCATGCAGCTGCGGTTCCATACAATTGGTGTGCGGCAAAACGCACCTTCTCAGCATCTGTGCAACCGGCAGTGGTTAACTCCCTTCCAATCCTGCGTAGCCAGTCATCCGCAACTATGGGCTTAGTGCTACTGGAAAACACCGGCGGCTGTAACCTCAGAAAACAGGCTAAGTTGTCAACTAGAGGTGGTGGCGGCGGGTTGTTGTTATTGTTGTTGTTGTTGTTGTTGTTGTTGTTGTTGTTGCCCTGATTCTGAACTAGTAACTGCATCAGTGTATTCTGCTGCTGGATCAACTGAGTGAGCTCCGGTGGGAAGGCAAATCCAGGGTCACGTCTCGGAGGCATCTGATGGGTTTAGAGGGGAGAGATTAGAATAAAAAGAGGTCTAAGGAGAAAGCACTACCCATATGCACATGAGACAAACACAGTCATATCACACCAAATCAATAACAAGCAAGGGCATACAATCGATCTAACTATCGTTACAGTGCTCGGACTACTAATATACACATGGGGGAATACTACTAATCATATGGTGGCCTACTAGAAATTTTGATCGGTGGAAGACTCCCATGATATCCGCTCCAGCTTCGTCTTCATAGTCATCATCACTACCATCGAGGTCGGAGTCGGTGTCATCGATGATGATGTAGTCTTCAGAACGAATCTCCTTGGGTTCGTCGTCTTCTCCTCCTGGCGCGGGGTCTCCCATAAAAACTCCTAGCTTCCTTGTCAGGTCGTCATTCATCTCCACTAGTATCGTCATTTCCTCCTCATATCCATCGCGTGTAGACTTGAGTTCCTCTTCTAGCTCTACGATCTTGGTCATCGCCTTCTTCAAATCTATCATGCTTGCGCACATCTGGTTCTCCTGGCGACGAATGTGATGATTTAACTCCTGGATGAAGGCTGCAATGGACCTGTCCTTCCTGGTGCTAATCATCTCCCATTGCTCATCTTGGCGCCCACATATCTGGTAGATAGTGTCCTTAAGCTCCTGTTTGTAGACTTCTCTGATGCGTCCTATAGCAATGTGGGCTGCCATGCTCTTGCCTAGACTCCAGGTTGGTGCATCAAAGGAAAACTCTATGGGCTCAGTTACTGGCGTGAATGTCCTTCCGGGAACTTGAACTCGGATCATCCAACGCTCCTCTTCTGGTAGTGTGGCGGTGTAGGTCCCGGTAAAGCTTGGTATTTCAATGTTCAGGTGCCTAGTGACTTCCTTCAAGTGTCGTCCAAAAGGTGTGTCTTCATCCGGCTGTGTAAACTTGTTCCTTGAGTCCGCCATCCGAAAGAGTAGAAAATGGAGAGGAGTCAGAAATGAGAAGATAAGAGTGACCTATGGCTCATATTAGTGGTCGTGTCCTACATTCAGTGTGCTCTGATACCATCTTGTAGCGAGCCGACCTCAGATGGTCAAGTCTCTGTGTTTAGTGTCATCCCTGGATCGGTAATGCTGACACACATAGTACTCGGAGGATATATGATAGAGTAGCAATCACACGCTTATTACATCGAATGTCTCAAAACAGAACTTATTACAATAAATATGGCCTAAGGCCATCTAAATAACATAACAGCGGAAGGCTTGGAAGATAAAGTGAGTCCATCAACTCCAACGGCATAGTTGAGTGCATGACAAACGACCTAGCGCACCTTACTGCTCGTTTGAAAAGTCTGCAACATGATATGTTGCAGCCTGAAACGGGCCAGCACATGGAATATGTTGGCCATGTAACACAGTAGAGCAGTGAACAGATAATGGCTATCACTATATGCATATTTGGCTGGTGGAGGCTCTATGGTTACGATGTTTTTGCGAAAAGCCAATTTTTCCCTACTACAAAGGAATATATTTTATTTAACTATCATGGTAGTTGAAACATTGAGAATGGTACCCCCATCTCAATCCCAATTAAAATAATTATCAACCCCACAGATTAATTTAGAGTGATGAGATCCATATGATAATCCAAGAACCAGATATTCAAGATGTCCATAACCGGGGACACAGCTAATCATGATTAGTTTGTACACTCTACAGAGGTTTGCACACTTTCCCCCACAAGACTCGATCTCCTCCGTTGGATTTCTCGCACTACATGGTGTTTGAGAAACGGATGACCGAGACACGGTCTTTCAGAAGCATTAACTCTAACCCCGGGTACATAGTACCAACCTACATCCCCTACATCTGCTAGCCTACCACAGGAAGAGGTCATGCAACCTACTCAACTATGCTAGAGCCCGTAATAGCTTGGGGCTGCACACGGAAGTTTCTAGTATGAAAAATATTACGATCCCTTTGAGCCTGGGTGGTGGACCATAGGAGGATCACACGGTATAACCTCGAGATCTCCTAGGACAACACCGTATATCCCCAGGTGCCCAAACCAACAATCCACCCAGAATGTGTATTAAAGTTGCCACCTTAAGTTAAACCATAAATTAAACACTCACATCTGTCATGAATACACTCAAACCCAATCCATGTCTACGAGCATAGCATGGCAATTTAAGCATAATGTAGAAGTAACTCCCAAGGGTTTGATAATAACAAGGGTAATAGGTTCTACCTCATCATCTACTTCCCAAAACCCACATGTTAAGGGATCCTACTCATGCAATGCTTGAGAGTTGAAACTAATGCATAAAAACTGGGTATGAGAAGAGTATGATCAAAGTGTTACTTGCCTTGCTGACGTTCTGCAAATCCTAGAGACTCGTAGTAGCACGCTTCGCACTCCGGAAATTCTATCGCAACAAACAATATCATACATAAGCAATCAAGCAAAGATGCACGGGTAAAACTCAAATAAGAAGATCGAATCTGAAAACTCAACTAAAGAGATTCGATTTGCAAAAAGAATCAAATCAAACGGAGCAACGAAACTCAAACTACGAAAGAAACAAGATCCGTTTACTAATTTGGACTAAAGTCAAATTTTACAGTACCAATATCTTGTTCAAGTTGCTTAAACAGAAAGAGGGCTTTGGGATGAAGATCTAGGCGCTTGTTTCACCCGATTTGGATAACCGAGCGAAAAGATAAACTAAAACGAAGATCAGAGCAGAAATCATGATCAAAAATAATCGCGGAAAAGCCCTGGAAAAATAAAACGAGACAAACAGGCTAACGAACGAACATTCGCTGTCTGCCGTTAACTAACAAACAGTGTTTGTCAAAACGAATGTATGGACAAACGTCCGCTATTTAACTAAACCGAAGAAAAATCGAACAAAACCGGTCTAAATAAAAAAAATCTAGATCTAGGTTTTCGAAAAAAACCGGTGGTTTTTCCCGAGAAAAACCGGACAGCGGCAGCGGCGGCTACCTCGGCGGCGGGGTCGGCGGCGACGACGGCGGACGGTGGCGGCGCGACGCGGCGGCGCGGCGGTGGCAGATCGGGGCGGGGCGCAGCGCTAGGGTTAGGGCGCGGGGCGGCGGCTTGGGCCTAGGGGTCGCGGGCTGGCGGCTCATAAAGCCCCGGCCGGAGCACTCCGGCTCGGGCACAGCCCGGTTAGGTCGGTACATTTTTTTAAAAAAAATATCCTGACATGGGAAAACAAATAAAAGAAATACTAAACGGAGTCCAAAAATCCTGAAATAAATTTTCACGGTCCTCTGATAATATTGCGGACAAAGTGAACATTTATTTGGGCCTCTAATGTAATTTTGAAAAACGCATAATTTTTCCTAATTCAAATAAAATAACAAAAAAGCCCAAAAGAAATATTTATTTGATTTTTAATATTTTTTCCTCTAATATTCCCTTTATTTTGGAGAAGTCGTATTATCTTCTCTCATATATTTTAATATGAAATATTTTTCGGAGAGAAAAATAATTAAAACCAAAGTGATCCTTGTTTCGATATTTGATAAATTCAAATATGAAAAACATGAAATCCCCATCGCCCTCCGTGGGTCCTTGAGTTGCTTAGAATTTCGAGGATTGCAAAGCAAAAATGCAGTAAAATATGATATGCATGAATGATCTATGTATAACATTCCAAATTGAAAATTTGGGATGTTACAACAACAGAATAGGATTAATCGAAAGCAGTAACATGCTAAACTACTCTAATGCAAGCAGTAGAGAGAAGAATAGACGATATCTGGTGATCAGGGGGGCTTGCCTGGTTGCTCTGGCAAGTAGGGGTCATCAACAACGTAGTTGATCGGGGCACCAGCAGTGGCGTTAGTCTCATAGTCTACCGGAGTGAAGAGGGGGAAGAAACAATGAATACAATGCAAATAGATGCATATCGATGCATGACATGACAAGTAATGGTGCTAGGTGTGCCCTATCGCAGTAAGAGGTGATACCGGCGAAGGGGGGAAACATTCGGGAAAGTATCCCCGGTGTTTCACGTTTTCGGACAGATGAACCGGAGGGGGAAAGTTGCGTGTTCACTATGCTAGGGAAGTGTGGCGGATGAACGGGCTGCGTATTCGGATTCGTCTCGTCGTTCTGAGCAACTTTCATGTACAAAGTTTTTCCATCCAAGCTAGGTTTATTTTATATTAATTTTAAAAGATGTAATAATTTTTAGAATTTATTTAATTATTTTGAATCAACATTATCCAGAATAGTGTATGTTGACATCATCATGATGTCAGCATGACGTTAGCAGTCAACAGGGCATTAACTGGGTCAAACTCACGTGTGGGTCCGAGCTGTCATACTCTATTTATCCTAATTAGGTTTAACTGATCTAGTTACTGTTTCATTAATTAACAATAGTTCATTAGGTTATTAAACATAATTAATTAAGTTAATTAATTAATATATATTTATTAAAAAAAATTAAATGTTTTCAAAAAAATGTCCTGGGGCGTGGGCCCCACATGTAAGTGGCCCATAGGCCTTTAGCGGGCGCGGGCGTTATCGGGTGCGTGCGCCCACGCACCCGCATGGAGGCGGCGGAGGGCGCCGGCGGGGCCGTGCCCATGGCGCGGCAAAGGGAGGGCGCCGGTCGCGGCGAGGAGGCCGGTCAGCGAGCAGAGGGGGAGAGCGGGTCACAGTCGGAGCGCAGCGGCGAGCGCGGGAAGAGGGCAGAGCAGTAGCAGGCAGAGCCAGCGAGGGGCGGTCGGGGAAGAGGACGGCCAGGGGCGGCAGCGGACGAGCCAGACGGGGCAAAGCACAACGGCAGGGCGTCGGGGTATCCGCGTGATGCGCAGGCGGGTGTGCGATCAAGCACGAGCTCGTGCGACAGCAGCAGCCTAGAGCAACAGCAACGACCACTAGCAGGAGCCGTAGAGTAGTAGTAGTGGTAGCAGCTAGTAAGAGCAGCAACTAGCGGCAACAAGAAACAGCAGTAGCAGCGGCTAGAGGTAGCAGTAGCAAACAGACATGATTGCCGCGTCTGCGTACGATGCAGAGCTACGGTGGCGACTATGGCGACCACAAGGCGAAGGCTACGGTGACAGATGTAACGGGGAAATGAGTTGAATCGGTAGAGGAGCTCACCGCGGAGCTCTTGGACGTGCTCGGGCGGTCGGGGGCGGCCCGGAGTAGCGGCAACCGACGACGGACGTCGGCGACCGTGGGCGGGGATGTGGACGATGGCGAGGTTGCGGGGCGTTCCGGCTCGGGTTCTTCGGTGTAGACGAAGAAGACGACCGCGGGGAGGCTCCTGGACATGCTACCAGGCGACGGAAAGGCTGGTGGCCGCGGCTACAACAACGTCCATGGCTCACGTACTCGGGCGCCGTCAAACTGAGAGGGAGAGGAGAGCAAGGGGCTAACAAAGAGGCTAGGGTTGTCCATCGCGTCGGGGAGGGTTTTATACACCTCTAGGGGGCTCCGGATGGTTGCCACGGCGACCATCGGTGACGTGGACTGTGCGCGTGTACACAGCGCCATGGCCTCCCTGTCTCTGTACACAGGTGGGGGAAAAGGCCATTGTGGGCTGGGCCAATTGCACTGTAGTTGCATAGAGCCCACTAGCAGAGTAGCTTATTAGGCATTTTCCTTTTATATTTTTTGTTTTATATTTGGCTCTCTGATTTGTATTTTGTTTTCGATCCGAATAAATTTTGTTACATAAGAAACTTGTCTCATAAATACTTTGTAATATTTTGGAACTATGCACATCGTTTTAGATTATTTTATTAAAGGCTTTAATCTTAGTTTGAATTTAAATGGGTCACTAAGTGTTGTTTGCTCAATTCAAAAATAGATAAGAGCAATTTTGAAGTTTCAAATGATGTTAGTTCCATCTTGAAAATTGATCGGGAGAATTTGTACTTAAACTTGAAAATTTTAGTTTTATAGTTTAAAGAAATAATATTTGACTTTATTTTAAATTTGGATTTGAACTTGGTTTGGATCAATGTGAGGTTTAGCAAATTAATTGCGATGACATGACACCATTAGTGTGTGGTTACTATAGGTTAACTACCGAGGTGTTACACACTTGCCGGCGGGGAGGGGGGGTACCTGGCTGCGAATGGATCCTGGGTAGACGACGCCATAGCACAAGGCGAGCGAGCACGTGGGTAGGCGTTGTAGACGTCCAGCAATGCCTAGACAGCGGTTGGAGAGGTAAAACAACAGCGTCGAACGAGAATGGTGCGTATGCAAAGCAATGGAGAGCAGTGTGGAGTGAAAGAGAATGAAAGCAGGAGAGGGTTTTCAGTGGGTCGGGGGTGTCAGAGTCCTATGTGGCAGCAGTCAGGACTCCTGCAATGCTCCCCTCCACTCTCAGTTTACTTCTAATTTGCGGAAAAACAGACGTCCAAACCAGCCAGCGGACAGATAAATAACCATGTTCAATGACAAAACACGTCAAGATTACATGGTCCGAACGGTTATGGTCGGTTTGAGAATCTACTTTAAAGATGCCCTTAGGCATTATTTGAAATGTGTACGGACCGGAAGCTTGCGGCTGTCAACAAAGTTGGCATTCATATTATATAAGAACGTACATAGAGAAAATCAGGTGTTATATTGAAATCCGACATGGTAAAAGAAATGTGATTGACAGATAAATAAGATCAGGCACCCGAGGCTTGTTTTCTTAATACAATACAAACACAAACGCTTATATATACGTATTTATCCTCATCCCTATAAATACACACTCGCACACAATACATTTATAAGCATCTTTGAAAGACTGAGTCGACACATTATTTTGAGTTTAACAAAATTGTCACACACATTTTCGTAGTCAACGAGAATGTCTCTGCCTGCTAAACACACATTGCCAGAATATTTGAACTAAATTTAGAAAAAAATACAAACACCGATGTTAAGTCTGAACTTGAATTCCAATGAATTAGCTTTTTTTATTAGGGTCCATTTTTTGCGGTGTGCACGTTGATGTGAGCGCGTACATATGAGATTACGTCGACGGCAAACTAACAGTTGCACCCGAAACAACTAACGATGGCTTGCCTTTTTCCATTTTTATAGGTCAGGACAGAGTGGCACCACGACTGCCGTTCACGTAAGTACAGAATCTCAGCTCCATTTTTCCTGCTTGAGAGCATCTACGCCGGGCGCCATAAACCTCACTCAAGCGTCCGGGCGGATGGTTTGGTTATTAACCGGTCATAAAACAATATCTAGACAAACATTTCAAACAGGCCTTAAACATTCAATTGACTGACACATCTTATGTCCAACCTAAATGCAGGGTGAATATAAGACGCCCGGGTGTCCATCACATTGGTTCCAGTCTATGCTTGTCCACCCGACCACACATATATTTTCTTTGATACCGGATCAAATCCTAATCATTTCACTCCACTCCTTTCCATTGCTCTCCGTCATCCAAGCTCCCGTCCGGCGATCTCCGATCTTCTCCGGCATGGCGGGCGGCGCATTCAATGACAACCAGTACAGATCTGTCGACTGAGGCATCGTCTCGTGCGGTTTGAAGAAGACAATGACTGTCCGATAAGAGACAGGAAGAAAAATGAAAGCATTGCACTCCGCCGCTCCTGGGAGGACAGCGCCCGACCGATAGCGGGATTTATTCGACGCGAGTCCATTGCGCCGGCGCGTCGGGCTCTTGGATCCTCCGGGGATGGATCATCGCGGTTTTCCTGGGAGCCTTCCAATCTCCCTTTCCCCATCACCGGTCAGGCGGAGTACAAGTCATATCGGGATCATCGTGACCGTCGTGGGAAGGATAGGATGAGGTCACTGAGTCCCGACGCGCTGCCGACATGGCGGGACGGAGGCGGCAGATGTGGCTGCGTACGCTGCCGTAGAGTAGGAAGCCATCCGTGGCCGCATTGTAAAGAAGCGGCCGCAGAGGAACATGCGTGCCCTCGCCCGAGAGCAGAGTCGGGCGGTCTGTGCCATGACCAGACTCCTTGCCACGAGGAAATGGAGGATAGCGTCGGATCGGACAGCTTCGACGATGAGCAGATTCGACTTGATTCGTACTGCGTTTTTGATTGCTAATTCCGCAAGGACGATAAAGGCGTCGAGAAGGGCAAAGACAATCCTGAATTATTTTCTCCATAGATAATATGTAGGTAAACATATCAATTTTTGATAGTCTGATGGCAATGTCCTGATGTAGTATGTAGTTGTATGAGTTTGTATGAATTTAAGGTGTGATGTCGATTGTGAGAAAAAAAATTAAGACATGACCGGTCAATGTACACGGACGTGTCCGGGGACGTTTGAGGAACCAGCCGGCTATATATATATATATGCTCTAATATCACTAATTATTATTAGCCATCTCATTATACTATGTTTCGCTCACAACCTGACGTCGACTGGTAACAGTGCTTCTGGTTCAGATCGATGGCCGCCGACCCGCATGAGATGATCAAATGAATCCAAGCCACTGTCGATTAGCTGTACCATAGCTTGCTGTCAAATCATTGTTTGATTTTTCAAAAATCATGTTGGTCCCGTCCGACGTCCGTCCAAGACTGGATCTGGTTTTTCTTAGCACATGGTGTACATTCGAATAATGAAGAGTTACACGTGCACTGGCCCCCACGTGTTGTATATACTCGGAGTTTCATGTGCTCACTATCTGTCATTTTTTCCCGTAAATAAATTAGGATGTGTTTGATTAGTTTTTTTAAGCCATTTGTATTTCTGTCCCTAACTCGAACCACCTAATCAGATATACCCCTAATTTGAAAGTCTGCTCAAATTTGCCCCTCCGTCGTTGGGTGCCCTTATAGAAATGCCCTTTTGCGCCGTTATCGTCCGGTCAAACAGTTTTGACCGTCCTGAAAAAGATAGCAAAAAATCTAAAATTTTGTGAGATCGAAGATACTCATGTGCCCAAGGTGTGTGCAAATTTTCGTGCTATTTGGACATTCCAGGAGCTCGTGGCGAGAAAAAAAAAGTTAATCTGCACGCTTGTGAACAATAAATTTGAAATAAAATAGCAAAAAAAATTAAAAAATATATGAATTTTTTTGGCATCAAAGTGCCTTGGGTGCAAAGGTGCTTGCAAGTTTTTGTGATCAAATAACATGCGAGGAGCTCTAGTAAGAAAAAACAAAATAGTCATTTTTTCCCAAGTTTTTTCCTGAGCCAAATTTTATTTTTTTCTCCACAAGCCCCTCCAATGTCCAAACACAACAAAAATGTGCACGCGGCTTGCAGACCCGAGCCTCTTTGATGCCAAAAAATTTCATATTTTTTTGAATTTTCTTACTATTTTTTGAATTTACTGTTCACAGGCTTACATATTTATTGTTTTTCCTCTGACATGAGCTCTTGGAATGTACGAACAGCACGAAACTTTGCACAGACCTTGCGTACCTGAGTATCTTTGATCCCACAAATTTTCAGATTTTTTAGAATTTTTTTGCTATTTTTTTCAAGATGGTCAAAGCCCTTTGACCGGCTTTGACCTGCTTTGACCGGACGGTAACGGCACAGAAGGGTATTTCTATAAGTGCACCTAACGGCGGAGGGGCAAATTTGAGCAGGCTTTGAAATTAGGGGTAAATCTGAGAATGGGCGCAAATTAGGGCATAGATGTAAATGTCCCTTTTTTTAATCATTTGTTTGGCTAGCTAGTCTTGTCTGTTGAGTATATGTGTTGTGCATATTTGTGTATTGGGCGCATCTCTTAATTGCCTTCTATAGTTGAGGTCATGGCCCACCGCTGTACTTTATATATACGTGCGTTTGCATCTGAGTAATACATCATGTAATTCCCACAACATGCATGGTATCAGTTTCCTAGGTTCAACCCTAGCCTCCGCTTCCGTCGCCGCTGTGCCCCTCCCCTTGCGCCCCCGCCGCCTTACCCTCTCCCGCCGCTGCGCCACCCCTTCCCTGCCGCCGCTATTCCTCTGATCGCCCCAGCCGCCCCGTACCACGCGCCGCCGCCCACACCTTCTGTCACCACCGCCCTCCTGCCGCCGTGACTCCCTCATCTCCACCCAAAGCCGCCGCCGCTACTCTCCCCTCACAGCCGCCACCACCTCTCAACCCTAACCCTAGCCAAACCCGACCCGAGCCGACCACCCCTCGCCGCCATGTCGTCCGTCACTTCGTCTACTTCCACCAACTCCAACCCGTTCGCCGACGCCAACTGCCCGACGTCAACGACATCCGCAACCTCAACATCTACGAGTGGGTGCCGGTTTGTCTCTTTCAGACGGACTCCTCCTACTACGCGTGGAAGACGTACTTCTCCCACGTGTTCCGGGAGTACCACCTCGTTGTTCATGTGGACAGCTCCGTCGACTCCAGCCTCGTCCCCGAGTTCCATGACTGGTCCACCAACGACGCCATGCTCATCCGATGGTTCTTTCTCACCATCTCGCCGGACCTGTTCCAGACGGTCGTGCAGGACGGTGATGACGCCCACGCTGTGTGGACCAAGCTGAATGGGCTCTTCATCGACAATCACCTCGAGCGTCGCGTTTTTTGCAGCAAGAGCTTTTTGGGTGCCACAAGGACAACTCCTCCATCGACGACTATTGTCGCCACGTCAATACTCTCGCTGACGAGCTCCATGACATTGGCGTGAAGATCGATGATGACCTCCTCCTTAGCACCTTCACCGCCAGGCTCAACGTGGACTTTGGCAACGCTGCGGTGAACCTCACCCTCATCCCAAAGCCCTCCTTCGCCAAGTTCGTTGTGTACCTCCGGCTGGAGGAGCGGCGGATGAAGCAGGTGAAGGCACGGGCCATCCACACTGCCCTCGCCGCCGGCACCACCCATGGCGGCCCCCCACCGCCCCCGCTGCCCCGGCCACGCCACCCAGCGTCGTACCCGCAGCAGCAGCCGCCGCCGCTGCTCCCAACGCCCCCGTACGGGCCTTCCGCCCCTCTCGTGCCACCCACCGAATGGCACCGTGGAGGTCGGCGCGGCGGCCAGCAGCAGCCGCAGGCCGCGGGCGCGCCTCCTCAGCAACAGCAGCTCCAGGTGCCCCTCCGTGGGTCGCCAGGTATAACCAGTGGACCGGCATCGTTCATGCCTACACCATGCCGGTCCCACGAGCCCCTGCGCTGACCCTTCCCGTGTCGCGTCTACCGGTGTATCAGGCGTACTACACGGCTCCGCAACCCTATGGAGGGTATCCACCGCCGCAGCTGAGCGGCGGTTACGGCTTCCTGATGGCGTCCCCGCCACCGGCGCCTTGGGACCTGGCGCTCCTCGCCGCGTTGCATACTGCTCCTACGCCGAAAAACTACACTGGAGGCGGTGATTGGTACATGGACACCGGGGCCACGGCTCACATGTTTTCCCATCCTGGTAATCTTGCATCCTTCACTCCCGTCACCACCGACTGCCGCAACATTGTCGGCGATGGTTCCACCCTTCCCATTACACACGTCGGGCACATTTCGTTTCCTTCTAATTCCATATCTTTATCTTTGTCTAACATACTTGTGTCTCCTCATCTTATTAAGAATCTTATTTCTTTTCGTTGTTTCACTCGTGAAAATCCTGTTACTGTTGAATTTGACGAGCTTGGTTTTTGTGTTAAGGACGCTCGAACCAGGATGGTACTACACCGATGTGATAGCCCTGATGAACTCTATCCGGTGCATTCGCCTTCATCCGCCACCACCGCACCGATTGCTCTCTCTGCTGGCGTCGATCTCTGGCACGCTCGTCTGGGTCATCCCAACCCCGTCACACTTCGTCATATTCTTAGGAGTTTCGGTTTCAGTTATAATAAGATAGAGGATCACACTTGCCATGCCTGTCGTGTCGGCAAACATGTTTGCCTTCCGTCTAATTACTCCACCACCATTGCTTCTTTTCCTTTTCAGTTGACTCATAGCGATGTGTGGACCTCTCCTATTCCTAGTAATTCGGGCTACTTATATTATTTGGTTATCCATGATGATTATTCTCATTATGTGTGGACCTTTCCTTTGCGACGGAAGTCAGATGCACTCTCCACTTTGATGGCTTTTTACTCCTATGTTAGCACGCAGTTTGGGCGTCCCATTCATGCTCTTTAGACTGACAATGGAAAAGAGTTTGACAATCTAGCTTTTCGCACTTTTCTGTCGCACAATGGCACAGTTTTTCGTCTCACATGTATGTATACTTCACAGCAGAACGGTCGAACCAAACGCGTCCTTCGCACTCTGAACGACTGTGTTCGCATGCTCTTGTTCCATGCTAATGTGCCGTCTCTCTTCTGGCCGGATGCACTTGCTACCGCATCACTTATCCTTAACCTTCGACCCTGCCGCTCACGGTGGAATTATGCACATCATCACCTTCTCTTTGGTACGTCGCTATCTTATGATTGTTTGCGTATTTTTGGGTGCGTTTGTTATCCTAGCACTGCCGACACTGCTCCTCACAAACTTGCACCACGCTCTGTTGCATGCATCTTCATTGGCTACCCTTCTAACTCCAAGGGCTATCGGTGCTACGATCCCATCTCCCACCATGTGTTCACCTCCCGGCATGTTTACTTTGATGAGCATGTGTTTCCGTTTCAGTAGATACCTCCCGCTGTTCTTCCCACCACCGATGACGTGGGAATCTCGACGCCTCTCCCAGGGCGCTCGTGCGCCGCCCATGGCCCGCCCCCTGGATTTGAGGCGCATCACCCGTCGGCGTCCTTCGGTTCGGCGCCCCTGCTACCTCTTGAGCATGCGTTGGTTTTCCCTTGAAGAGGAAAGAGTGATGCAGCAAAGTAGCGTAAGTATTTCCCTCGGTTTTTGAGAACCAAGGTATCAATCCAGTAGGAGACTACACGCAAATCGCCTAGTACTTGCACAAACAAACAAGAACCTCGCAACCAACGCGATAAAGGGGTTGTCAATCCCTTCACGGTCACTTACGAAATTGAGATCTGATAAAGATAATACGATAAATATTTTTGGTATTTTTGTTGTATAGATTGAAAAGTAAAGATTGCAAAATAAAATAAATAGTAAACTAGAATTGTAGATCAGAAACTTATATGATGTAAAGTAGACCCGGGGGCCATAGGTTTCACTAGTGGCTTCTCTCAAGATAGCATATATTACGGTGGGTGGACAAATTACTGCCGAGCAATTCATAGAAAAGCGCATAGTTATGAGAATATCTAGGCATGATCATAAACATAGGCATCACGTCTGTATCAAGTAGACCGAAACGATTCTGCATCTACTACTATTACTCCACACATCGACTGCTAACCAGTATGCATCTAGAGTATTAAGTTCATAAGAACAGAGTAATGCATTAGGCAATATGACATGATGTAGAGAGATAAACTCAAGCAATATGGTATAAACCCCATCTTTTTATCCTCGATGGCAACAAACAATACGTTCCGGTTCCCTTTCTGTCACTGGGATCGAGCACCGCAAGATTGAACCCAAAGCTAAGCACTTCTCCCATTGCAAGAAAGATCAATCTAGTAGGCCAAACTAAACCGAAAATTCGAAGAGACTTGCAAAGATATCAAATCATGCATATAAGAATTCAGAGAAGAATCAAATATAGTTCATAGATAATCTTGATCATAAACCCACAATTCATCGGATCTCGGCAAACACACCGCAAAAAGTATTACATCGAATAATTCTCCAAGAACATCGAGGAGAATTTTGTATTGAGAACCAAAGAGAGAGAAGAATCAATCTAGCTAATAACTATGGACCCGAAGGTCTGTAGTAAACTACTCACACATCATCGGAGAGGCTATGGTGTTGATGTAGAAGCCCTCCGTGATCGAATCCCCCTCCGGCAGATCGCTGAAAAAGGTCCCCAGATGGGATCTCACGGGTACAGAAGGTTGTGGCGGTGGAAAAATGGTTTCGTGGCTCCCCTGGATGTTTTCAGGGCATAAGAGTATATATAGGCGAAAGAAGTAGGTCGGTGGAGCTATGAGGGGCCCACAAGGGTGGGGGCGCGCCGCCCTACCTCGTGGCTGCCTCGTTGCTTCCTTGACCTCCACTCCAAGTCTCCTAGATTGCCTTTGTTCCAAAAAAGATCCTCGCAAAGGTTTCGTTCCGTTTGGATTCCGTTTGATATTCCTTTTCTGAGAAACACTGAAATGGGCAAAAAAAAGCAATTTGCACTAGGCCTTCGGTTAATAGGTTAGTCCCAAAAATATTATAAAAGTGCATATTAAAGCCCATTAAACATCCAAAACAAATAATATACTAGCATGGAACAATAAAAAATTATAGATACGTTGGAGACGTATCAGCATCCCCAAGCTTAATTCCTGCTCGTCCTCGAGTAGGTAAATGATAAAAACAGAATTTTTGATGTGGAATGCTACCAAGCATAATTTTCAATGTAATTTTCTTTATCGTGACATGAATATTCATATTTGAAAGATTCAAGACAAAAGTTTAATATTGACATAAGAATAATAATAATACTTCAAGCATACTAATAAAGCAATCATGTCTTCTCAAAATAACATGGCCAAAGAAAGGTATCCCTACAAAATCAGATAGTCTGGCTATGCTCTATCTTCATCACACAATACATGAGCGTGAGCCATGGACATATCACTATAGGTGGAATAGAATGGTGGTTGTGGAGAAGACAAAAAGGAGAAGATAGTCTCA
This sequence comes from Triticum urartu, assembly GCF_003073215.2. Lineage (NCBI taxonomy): Eukaryota > Viridiplantae > Streptophyta > Magnoliopsida > Poales > Poaceae > Triticum > Triticum urartu. Next base: position 391,040,300 of record NC_053023.1, on the reverse strand, counting down.
CATCAACTAGGCGTATCAACGGGCTATGGAGATGCCCATCAATAGATATCAATGTGAGTGAGTAGGGATTGCCATGCAACGGATGCACTAGAGTTATAAGTGTATGAAAGCTCAATAAAAGAAACTAAGTGGGTGTGCATCCAACTCGCTTTCTCACGAAGACCTAGGGCATTTTGAGGAAGCCCATCATTGGAATATACAAGCCAAGTTCTATAATGAAAAATTCCCACTAGTATATGAAAGTGACAAAATAGGAGACTCTCTATCATGAAGATCATGGTGCTACTTTGAAGCACAAGTGTGGAAAAAGGATAGTAGCATTGCCCCTTCTCTCTTTTTCTCTCATTTTTTATTTGGGCCTTTTTTCTCTTTTTTGGACTCTTTTTTCGTATGGAATCTCATCCTGACTTGTGGGGAAATCGTAGTCTCCATCATCCTTTCCTCACATGGGACAATGCTCTAATAATGAAAATCATCACACTTTTATTTAATTACAACTCAAGAATTACAACTCGATACTTAGAACAAAATATAACTCTATGTGAATGCCTCCGGCGGTGTACCGGGATGTGCAATGAATCAAGAGTGACATGTATGGAAAATTATGAACGGTGGCTTTGCCACAAATACAATGTCAACTACATGATCATGCAAAGCAATATCGCAATGATGGAGCGTGTCATAATAAACGGAACGGTGGAAAGTTGCATGGCAATATATCTCGGAATGGCTATGGAAATGCCATAATAGGTAGGTATGGTGGCTGTTTTGAGGAAGGTATATGGTGGGTTTATGGTACCGGCGAAAGTTGCGCGGTACTATAGAGGCTAGCAATGGTGGAAGGGTGAGAGTGCGTATAATCCATAGACTCAACATTAGTCATAAAGAACTCACATCACTGGTGCGCGTCGGTCCTAAACAAACAGTTTTTTACCCCTTTCCACGACGACATTTGGAACCGTCGGCAAGTGAGTGTGGGCGATAGGGGGTCCTTCCCACACGACACAGAAACCATCGGGGATAGGGAGCCTTGATGCATACAGTTGTCCTTATATAACCGTTTCCGATATCTCGAATATCCCAAACGCTCCATCCTTGCTACTCGTTTGTGCTCGCATTGCCATCATAGTCAGAGTTTTGTGGCTCTGCCTAAAACCAGGCAGATTCTAGGCAGGGGAGCTTTCCTGGCTGATTCTAGGCAGATTCCAGGTACGGGAGATTTACTATGCCTGGCACATCACAAACAGTTCATGATTATAAACCGTGTACGATAGGTAGACAATCACACACATTTAGTTTTCCCGCACCGTATGTGATAGTGTCTGACATCACACACGCTTTGCAAACGGCAACTGTGTGCATGCTTGCACACGTTTCCTCTCTGTGAACCGTCTTGGATTATGGTGTATATCGCAAATGTTTGTGTTTTACCAACCGTGTGTGCCGTAATGACCTGCACAACGTAATTTCGCCCTAATTTAATTGCTGCTATTTAAAATTGTACCTAATTTAAACTTGAAAGTAGGCTATAGCTTTATTCATATCCATCAGGTTCAAACAACCAATGCATTATTCAATTCATGGGTACATATGTTTAAGAATTACATAAGCACCAAATAAAGAATGATGTACCAGGGTTCTATACTTGTACTATTACAGATGGTAAAGAAAGAGGCGACAGACATTCCAGTTGTTGAACGAGGTGAAGCGGAATGGCCCTATTGTGCTCTCCTGGATGCAGAAGGCAAGCAGGACTCTAGTCCAACCCCTTGTGATGGTCGGCCACCAATCATGTAGTTTGAGAGGTAATCTTGAGTAAACTGCTTCAGGATCCACTACAAGAGAAAAAAGATTCAGATATTGTCATCTAACACAACTCATTACGGGCAGTAAAAAGAAGGCTACAGGGTTTTACCATCCTACAGTTCACTGTTGTCTTGCATAAAGTGTAAACAAATAGTTCGATTGACATCTTTTGACCCATTTTAGTAACAATCTTTATCAGTTTCCTCATTTGATGTTGGTTCATGACTATCTCATTGCCCCATGCGCAAAAAGGGTCGAAGTGTGGATATTTGGCAATGATATATGTAACTAAAAGCACCAAGTTAATATTAGAAGCTAAACAACAATTGAAAAATGATGTAGTACAACATTCCATTCATCCCATTATATAAGATTTTATTACATGTATATCTAGACATCATCAGAACATTAAGGTAACACTCTTCCTTGTTGCTATGTAGTCTGGGATTGCATATTTAGTCATTCAGTACAATGCATGTTGCTAAACAACAATTGAAAAACGAAAAGGCATGTTAACTGCAATATCCTTAACAGCAACCAAATATCATAATTCATAGTGGTATTGTTGAAACTGTTATTGATGAAATTGAACTGCACGGCAAATAGTTGCACATATAGAGCATCACATTGTGAAGAACTGAAATAAACAAGTCATAAGGACATCTCTAGGTGATCCTTAAAAAGTTAAAGGACTAAAACCCTTAGTGGACATATATATACTCCAGCTATTTTTGGCCTTTTCTAGTCGATCCCTTAAACTTAAGGTTGTAAACTTCAATTTGATCAAGTTCAAAGCAGGTTCAACCGAAAGTAGCATGCATTCAAACATAAACATAGATAGTTTTGCATAACCGAACATAAAACATAACTTTAAACTAAGCTAAACTACTTTCGGTCGAAGTAGAGGTCGAGCCAATCCTTCCTCGTCATGTACGGTGTGCCGCGAGTCGGGTTCGGGCCAGTACCGTCGTCGGGGTCGTTGGGGAAGGCACTCCTCCACTTGTCGACGTCGATATCCTCGTCCTGGGGGCCCACCTCGACGCCCTCCACGCCGCTGTCACCGCCGCCTTCGACCTCGTCATCACAGGAGAGGGCAATAACCTCGCCTCCCTCCGCGCCGCCGTCCTCGCCGCCTTCCACCTCGTCATCGGAGGAGAGCGCGATAACCTCACCGCCCTCCGCGCAGGCAAAGATCGCCCGCTCCACCTCCACGAGCTTCGGGTGCTGCCGGGGGAGCTCTTGCATGTAGGCCTCATCGGCGGCCTCGGCCTCGAGACGCTCCCACGCCTCGCGGTTGTAACGCCCGGATAATCATGCTACAGTGATCTCACGTTAATGGTGACACGTCACCTCTGTCACTGTAATTAATCTCAGGTTAATTCAAAGCCATTTCAAATTTAAATCCTAAATAAGTCAAACGACAAAAGTTTTCAAATATTAAAATAAAATGTTCGGGCTATGTCTATTATTGCATCGGTAATTATGGTGAAGTAAACACATTTTTATAAAATGCCTAAATACTTTTAAATGAATTAAACAGGAAAGAAATAATAAAAGAAAATACAAAAGGGGAAAACAAAAAAAAGAAAAGAAAGAGAAAGCCCCCCTCCCTGGGCTGTGGCCCAACTGGGCCAACCCACCAGGCCCAGCCGGCCACCCACCCCACCCACTCCTTATCCACTACGCCACCCCCACCCACTCCACCGACACCCCACAATCCCACCCCGCAGAAATATCTTCCTCCCCCCATCTCTCCCGATTGGATCGGGAGGAGACGGCTGCCCCGACGCCCATCATTGCCGGCCCAGCCAATCACCGCCGCCGCCCGACGCAGCCCGCTCCGACCTCGCCGGAGCCCCGCCCTGCCTCGACTCTGTCGCGCACGTCGTCCCCGACCTCCACCTCGCCCCCCCGCTGCCCCGTCCCTACAATTCCCGGTGAGGCTACGGCCTCCGCCCTCCTCCTTCCCCTCTCCCTCACGCGACCTTGCCTACCCGCGCGTCGCGAGCGCCACGCCTCGCACCGCCGAGCTCCGCTGCGAACCCCCCCCTCAGCTCTGTCCGCGCTCGCACTCCCCTGGAGCGCGCCGGCACCCGCGCCCGCCGGCCACCACGCGTGCACGCGTGCCTCGCCGTTCCCTGCTCGCGGCCCCGCTTCCCACGGCCCTACTTGCCGGCCCGCGCGCGCCCGTCGTGGCCGCGTCCGGCCACAGCCCTCCGCCCCGCTTCTGCAGTCCCGTCGCCGCTCGCTGGCCGGGCCCCGCTCCGGCCATGGCCTCGCCATGGCCACTGACCTCCCCTGCGCCGGCGCCCTGCCGGGTCCGCTGCCCCTGGGCGTGCGCCTGCTCGGGCAACATCGCCCCACGGCCCCGTTAACCACCACCCGCACGCCCGCTATGGCCCTTTGGCCCACTGACAAAGGGGCCCCACCCCAGAACGTATTTTTTTTAAAAAAAGAGAAAATAATAATATCAATTAATTAATTAATTAAAGAATTAATTAACTTAGTTAATTTTGATTAATTAAACTAAGACAACTAATTAAGCCTAACTAATTAACCTAAACCCTAATTAACTAAAACAGTCAATGACAGGGGGGGTCCCACCCCTGTTGACCAGTCAAATGTTGACTAGTCAACTGGGTCCCTCTGGCCCACCTGTCAGTCACTGGGTACACTTTTGTGTACACCGTGCTGGGTGCGCCTAGCAATTTAGCAATTATTTTCCGAATGAAAAATAATTCCAGAAATTAATAAAATCTTTAGAAAATCATATCTTTTAATCCGTAACTCGGATTAAATTATTTTCAACATGAAAGTTGCTCAGAACGACGAGACGAATCCGGATACGCAGCCCGTTCGTCCGCCACAGACCCCTAACATATCAAACTTGCAACTTTCCCCCTCCGGCTCCTCTGCCGAAAACGTGAAACACCGGGGTTACTTTCCCGGTTGATTCCTCCCTTCACCGGTATCACCTCATACCGCGTTAGGGCACCCCTAGCACCGATACTTGTCATGTCATGCATCGCTATGCATCTGTTTGCTTAAATATTTATTGTTTCTCCCCCCTCTTCTCTCGCTAGACACCGAGACCGACGCCGCTGCTACCCAGTACGACTACGGAGTTGACGACCCCTCTCTCTTGCCAGAGCAACCAGGCAAGCCCCCCCCCTTGATCACCAGATATCGCCTACTCTCCTCTATACTGCTTGCATTAGAGTAGTGTAGCATGTTACTGCTTTCCGTTATTCCTATCCTGATGCATAGCCTGTCCTTGCTACTAATGTTGTTACCATTACCTGCTATCCTACTGCTTAGTATAGGATGCTAGTGTTCCATCAGTGGCCCTACACTCTTGTCCGTCTGCCATGCTATACTACTGGGCCGTGATCACTTCGGGAGGTGATCATGGGCATATACAATATACTTTACACAGTTACCTTACCTGTGATACTGTTCGGAGTTGGGGGCTGAAGGGCAGGTGGCTCCATCCCGGTAGAGGTGGGCCTGGGTTCCCGACGGCCCCCGACTGTTACTTTGTGGCGGAGCGACAGGGCAGGTTGAGACCACCTAGGAGAGAGGTGGGCCTAGCCCTGGTCGGCGTTCGCAGATACTTAACACGTTTAACGAGATCTTGGTATTTGATCTGAGTCTGGCTACTGGCCTATACGCACTAACCATCTACGCGGGGACAGTTATGGGCACTCGACGTCGTGGTATCAGCCGAAGCCTTTGTGACGTCAGCAACGGAGCGGCGCGCGCTGGATTGGACTGGAACGCCTACTAGGCTAGGTCTGCTTCCGGCCGCCCACGCAACGTGCAGGTGTGCTAAGGGCGATGGGCCCAGACCCCTGGGCGCTTAGGTTTAGACCGGTGTGCTGACCTCTCTGTTGGTCTAGGTGGGGCTGCGACGTGTTGATCTTCCGACGCCGGGCATGACCCAGAAAAGTGTGTCCGGCCAAATGGGATCGAGCGTGTTGGGTTATGTGCTGCACCCCTGCAGGGAAGCTAATCTATTCGAATAGCCGTGATCTTCGGTAACAGGACGACTTGGAGTTGTACCTTGACCTTATGACAACTAGAATTGGATACTTAATAAAACACACCCTTCCAAGTGCCAGATACAACCGGTGATCGCTCTCTCACAGGGCGACGAGGGGAGGATCATCGGTTAGGGTTATGCTATGCGATGCTACTTGGAGGACTTCAGTCTACTCTCTTCTACATGCTGCAAGACGGAGGCTGCCAGAAGCGTAGTCTTCGAAAGGACTAGCTATCCCCCTCTTATTCCGGCTTTCTGCAGTTTAGTCCACATATAATAGCCTTATTCCAGTTGATACCAATGCATACATAGGTAGTGTAGCTCCTTGCTTGCGAGTACTTTGGATGAGTACTCACGGTTGCTTTCTCCTTCTTTTCCCTCTATCCCTTCTACCTGGTTGTCGCAACCAGATGTTGGAGCCCAGGAGCCAGACGCCACCTTCGACGACGACTCCTACTACACCGGAGGTGCCTACTACTACGTGCTGCCCGCTGACGACGACCAGGAGTAGTTAGGAGGATCCCAGGCAGGAGGCCTGCGCCTCTTTCGATCTGTATCCTAGTTTGTGCTAGCCTTCTTAAGGCAAACTTGTTTAACTTATGTCTGTACTCAGATATTGTTGCTTCCGCTGACTCGTCTATGATCGAGCTCTTGTATTCGAGCCCTCGAGGCCCCTGGCTTGTAATATGATGCTTGTATGACTTATTTTTATTTGTAGAGTTGTGTTGTGATATCTTCCGTGGGTCCCTGATCTTGATCGTACACGTTTGCGTGTATGATTAGTGTACGGTTGAATCGGGGGCATCACAGCGGTCCTCCCGCGCCATAGCCGAGCTCACCACCCCTGGCTCCGGCGGAACGAGGTGGACCTGGCGTGTGCCAAAGGGGAAATTGAGCCTAGCTGCCGCGCTGTGGTAGCGGACCTGCCAGCGGTTGTACTCCATGGTCGCGAGCTCGCTCTTATGGAAGCTACCGAGCCACCGGCGGGTGTGGGTCTCTCAATCTGTAATCTCCGCGACCCACGTCCCCCACCGCTGTTGCCGGACCCCGAGGTAGGACTTCGTCGGCTGCCGGTCCGGGGCGCGACGTAGGGGCGCGGTGGCGGGCGGATCGGGGGACCGGCGACGGCGGATCGGGCCCGCGGAGGACGACGGGGACACCTCGGCGGCCACGTCGCCAGCGTCGGGCGGAAAGGTCGCGAGAAACCTCCTTTTGTCCATTGGCTACTCGAGCTCCCCGGCACACAGGAAAAGGTTGAGGATGGAGGCGCCGGCGATGGCAGGGACCTACCAATTGTTTCGAGGGTTGTGTGTGTCTGTGTGAGCGGAGGTTGTGTTAGAGGAAATACTACGACAACTGAAAATTTAACTAGGCAGGAGTAACAAGGCGGGGCTACTGAAAATTTGGATCAAGGGCGAGCAGATATTTTTGAGATTGCGAGGGATGCAGAGGCGAGAGTAAAATGCCAGGGCTACTGAAAATTTGAATCAAGGGACTGAAGCAGAGAGGGATGCAGAGGTGGACGTTTTGGGGGAGCGAGCTAGTGTGCTTGACACGCCGGCTGTGGACTGTAGCCGACGCACCTTCTCGCATAAGCAATAGGCGTACTATACACCGACAGTGCTCCAAGATATTTTGTACTACATCTCACACGGTTGGTGAGAATAAACTGTGTAGGATCTACTTGATTTGAATTACAAAATGGGGTCACAGCGGCAATGGACGGTGTTTGAATTGCTAAACCTTTTATCTACAGTGAACATGCAACTGTATGTGTGTTGTAAAAGAATTGGAATTATTCAGGGTTCGTTCGGACATTTCATACATTAAAATGGTTTTCTAGCCATTTCAGGTGCACAATTCAAAATTAAACTACATGCACATGCTCCGGTGCATACAAACTGGTTGAAAAATCAAATTTATGTCTTTCAGTGCATGGTTAGGTCCCATGGAAAAATGGGAATGAATTTTTCAGGGTTCGTTTGGCCTTTTTTATACATTAACTGGGTTTTCTAGGCATTTTATGTGCACAATTCAAATTTGAACTACAGGCACATGCTCCAATGCACTAAAGTTGGTTGAAAAATCACATGTGTATCCTTGGGTGAATTTCTAGGTCCCATGCAAGAGATGGGAATGAATTTCAAACACCAGGGCACTATTGATTGCCGGCAAAATGTTGAGATACCTGGTTTTTAAATTCTAGAAAATCCAAAACTCGTCTGAAATTCATGAAACTTGGCATGCGATCATGGAGCGGCACCAACATGCTGAGGTGAAAATTTTGTCCCATGTGGGGCAGGTTTGGGTATAAGCTTCTCACAAATCAGAGTTTCTCACAACAAGCATGAAGGTTTCAATAGGGAACGTACCACCTTTGGAGACGAGACGATATCCGTTTCATCTTATTGCTTTTAAAAAAATTCTAGTGTCAACATAGAACAACAGGAGTGTTGTGTTCAATCTTGGGATTTTTCGGGGTTCATTTGGCCTTTTTTATACATTAACTGGGTTTTCTAGGCATTTTATGTGCACAATTCAAATTTGAAGTACAAGCACATGCTCCAATGCACCAAAGTTGGTTGAAAAATCACATGTGTGTCCTTAGGTGAATTTCTAGGTCCCATGCAAGAGATGGGAATGAATTTCAAACACCAAGGGATTGTTGATTTCCGGCAAAACGTTGAGATACCTGGTTTTTAAATTCTAGTAAATCCAAAACTCATCTGAAATTCATGAAACTTAGCATGCTATCATGGAGCGGCGTCAGCATGCCGTGGTGAAAATTTTGTCCCATTTGGGGCAGGTTTGGGTATAAGCTTCTCACAAATCAGAGCTTCTCACAACAAGCATGATGGTTTCGATAGGGAACGTACCACCCTTGGGGACGAGACGATATCTGTTGCCTCTTATTGCTTTCAAAAATTTTCTAGTGTCAACATAGAACAACAGGAGTGTTGTGTTCAATCTTGGAATTTTTCGGGGTTCGTTTGGCCTTTTTTATACATTAACTGGGTTTTCTAGGCATTTTATGTGCATAATTCAAATTTGAACTACAAGCACATGCTCCAATGCACCAAAGTTGGTTGAAAAATCACATGTGTGTCCTTGGGTGAATTTCTAGGTCCCATGCAAGAGATGGGAATGAAATTCAAACACCAGGGCACTGTTGATTTCCGGCAAAACATTGAGATGCCTGGTTTTTAAATTCTAGTAAATCCAAAACTCGTCTGAAATTCATGAAACTTGGCATGCTATCATGGAGCGGCATCAACATGCCGTCGTGAAAATGTTGTCCCATTTGGGGCAGGTTTGGGTATAAGCTTCTCACAAATCAGAGTTTCTCACAATAAGCATGATGGTTTCAATAGGGAACGTACCACCTTTGGGGACGAGACGATATTTGTTGCCTCTTATTGCTTTCAAAAAATTTCTAGTGTCAACATAGAACAACGGGAGTGTTGTGTTCAATCTTGGAATTTTCCATGGTTCGTTTGGCCTTTTTTATACATTAACTGGGTTTTCTAGGCATTTTATGTGCATAATTCAAATTTGAACTACAAGCACATGCTCCAATGCACCAAAGTTGGTGAAAAAAAATCACATGTGTGTCCTTAGGTGAATTTCTAGGTCCCATGCAAGAGATGGGAATGAATTTCAAACACCAGGGCACTGTTGATTTCCGGCAAAACATTGAGATGCCTGGTTTTTAAATTCTAGTAAATCCAAAACTCGTCTGAAATTCATGAAACTTGGCATGCTATCATGGAGCGGCATCAACATGCCGTCGTGAAAATGTTGTCCCATTTGGGGCAGGTTTGGGTATAAGCTTCTCACAAATCAGAGTTTCTCACAATAAGCATGATGGTTTCAATAGGGAACGTACCACCTTTGGGGACGAGACGATATTTGTTGCCTCTTATTGCTTTCAAAAAATTTCTAGTGTCAACATAGAACAACGGGAGTGTTGTGTTCAATCTTGGAATTTTCCATGGTTCGTTTGGCCTTTTTTATACATTAACTGGGTTTTCTAGGCATTTTATGTGCATAATTCAAATTTGAACTACAAGCACATGCTCCAATGCACCAAAGTTGGTTGAAAAATCACATGTGTGTCCTTGGGTGAATTTCTAGGTCCCATGCAAGAGATGGGAATGAAATTCAAACACCATGGCACTGCTGATTGCCGGCAAAACATTGAGATGCCTCGTTTTTAAATTCTAGTAAATCCAAAACTCGTCTAAAATTCATGAAACTTGGCATGCTATCATGGAGCGGCATCAACATGTCGTGGTGAAAATTTTGTCCCGTTTGGGGCAGGTTCGGGTATAAGCTTCTCACAAACCAGAGCTTCTCACAACAAGCATGATGGTTTCGATAGGGAACGTACCACCTTTGGTGACAGGACGATATCCGTTGCCTCTTATTGCTTTGAAAAAATTTCTAGTGTCAACATACAACAAAAGGAGTGTTGTGTTTAATCTTGGAATATTTTGGGGTTTGTTTGGCCTTTTTATACATCAACTGGGTTTTCTAGGCATTTTATGTGCATAATTCAAATTTGAACTACCAGCACTTGCTCTAATGCACTAAAGTTGGTTGAAAAATCACATGTGTGTCCTTGGGTGAATTTCTTGGTCCCATGCAAGAGATGGGAATGAAATTCAAACACTAGGGGACTGTTGATTGCCGGCAAAACATTGAGATGCCTGGTTTTTAAATTCTAGTAAATCCAAAACTCGTCTAAAATTCATGAAACTTGGCATGCTATCATGGAGCGGCATCAACATGCCATGCTAAAAAAATTGTCACGTTTGGGGCAGGTTCGGGTATAAGCTTCTCACAAACCAGAGCTTCTCATAACAAGCATGATGGTTTCGATAGGGAACGTCCCACCTTTGGGGACGAAACGATATCCATTGCCTCTTATTGCTTTCAAATATTTTCTAGTGTCAACATAGAACAACATGAGTGTTGTGTTCAATCTTGGAACTTTTCGGGGTTCGTTTGGCCTTTTTTATACATTAACTGGGAATTCTAGGCATTTTATGTGCATAATTCAAATTTGAACTACAAGCACATGCTCCAATGCACTAAGGTTGGTTGAAAAATCTAATATGTGTCCTTGGCTGAATTTCTTGGTACCATGCAAGAGATGGGAATGAAATTCAAACACCAGGGCACTGTTGATTGCCGACAAAACATTGAGATGCCTGGTTTTTAAATTCTAGTAAATCCAAAACTCGTTTGAAATTCATGAAACTTGGCATGCTATCATGAAGTGGCATCAACATGCCGTGTTAAAATTTTTTGTCCCATTTGGGGCAGCTTCGGGTATATGCTTCTCACAAACCAGAGCTTCTCACAACAAGCATGATGGTTTCGGTAGGGAACGTCCCACCTTTGGGGACAAAAAGATATCCATTGTCTCTTATTGCTTTCAAAAAAATTCTCGTGTCAACATAGAACAACAGGAGTGTTGTGTCATTTTTTGGGATTTTGGGGGGTTCGTTTGGACATTTTATGCATTAACTGAGTTTTCAATGCATTTATGTGCATAATTCAAGTTTGAACTACATGCACATGCTCCAGTGCATATAAATTGGTTGAAAAATCAAATCTGTGTTCTTGGGTGCATGCTTAGGTCCCATGCAAGAAATGGGAATGAATTTCAAACACCAGGGCAGCGTTGATTGCCGGCAGAACATTCAGATGCCTCATTTTTAAATTCTAGTAAATCCAAAACTCGTCTGAAATTCATGAAACTTGGCATGCTTTCATGGAGCGGCATCAACATGTCGTGGTAAAAAAATTATCTCGTTTGGGGCAGGTTTGGGTATATGCTTCTCGCAAACCAGAGCTTCTCACAACAAGCATCGTTGTTTCGGTAGGGAACGTCCCACCTTTGGGGATGAAATGATATCCACTGCCTCTTATTGCTTCCAAAAAATTTCTCGTGTCAACATAGAACAACAGGAGTGTTGTGTCAATTTTTGTGATTTTTTGGGGTTCTTTTGGACATTTTTATGCATTAACTAAGTTTTCAATGCATTTATGTGCATAATTCAAATTTGAACTACATGCACATGCTCCAGTGCATATAAATTGGTTGAAAAATCAAATCTGTGTCCTTGGGTGCATGCTTAGGTCCCATGCAATAAATGGGAATAAATTTCAAACACTAGGGCACCGTTCATTGCCGACATAACATTGAGATGCCTGGTTTTTAAATTCTAGTAAATCCAAAACTCATCTGAAATTCATGAAACTTGGCATGCTATCATGGAATGGCGCCCGACATGATGTGGTATTTTTCGAGTCCATTTTGAGAGAAGGCGCACTCGAATAATGACAGCCAACAAAGGCACTTTGAAAAAATAGCTGCCACTTAATATCTCAAATGTTTGTATAATTCAAAACGTGCGCGTTTTGTTAACCATTCACGTGACGCCACGTCTCTTGGTTTTAATGGCTGTAGGAGGTGCCGTGCGGACAACTGCTTGACCTTGACTGAACAGGAGGCGTGCGAGCGCAGTCCGGTGCGCAGGCTGACCGAGAGGCATGCAAGCTATCCTCCAATGCGCAAGCTCACCGGGAAGCGTGCAAGCTTTACGCTGCGCAGGCTCACTGGGAAGCGATCCCTTTGACTTCCATGGCCGCCCACCTTCCTCTCCGTTAATGGCGCCTGAGCCACTATTTAATACGGGCGGCCTTACTGTTCGCCTCCCATTCCCCTCCCCCCTCCCGCAGACCTCCACCGCCATGGCGCAGAATGATCATCTGCCACTACTCTTCAAGTTTGGTGAAGTCGACTCCGAGCTGGAGGAGATAGACAATAAGGAGGAATGGGGCCTCATGGACATGGCCCAGAACGAGCTGGCCACGGCGGTTGCTGCCCCCGCTCCCGTCCCAGCTCCCATCCACGCGCCCGTGCCAGCGACCATCCCCGTAGCATTGACAGGCTGGTCGCCGAGCACTATCACAGAGCTGGAAGCCGCGGGCATCAGCGAGGTCTCCGCGGACCCGCGCGAGCTCGTGTACATGCCAGCGCCAGCGCCCGTGCCCGTGCTTGTGCGTGCCCCTCCACCCACCGTGCTGCCGGTCCCCGTGTGTTTGGCTGCATCCGCCGCGCCCGTGTGCGCCCCTCCACCCACCGCAGCGCCGGTCCCCGTGCATTTGGCTGCACCCGCCGCGCCCGTGCATGTGTGCCCCCCCTAGCGGCATGGGACGCTGCCGTCGACCGCTACCTCTCAGCGGCGCTAGTTGCCGTCCTCCCGCGCCCCGCCCGTCGATCGCGCGACGACATGATGTTTGATTTACATGTGAAGAACATTTTGTGCTGCCTTGAAGACTTCAACAACGGTTTCCCAGAGGAAGACAACGACGGCGCGACACGTCGCCTCCACTGCCGCTGGAAATAGTTTTTTTGGGGTTTAATATTGTGTCTCGAATTCTTGATCATATGAATATAAATTCGCAGTGTGACTGAATGAAAGATATGGATTGAACGAACTTGCTTTTTTCTCTCTTAATGTACAGACTTATCAAACAATTTTCTTTTGAAAAAAACGTCAACGGTTTTTAAATATAAAATACTCATCGCAAAAATTTTAGTTAGAACACCCGTATGCAAACCGATAGCTTCCCCAGGAAGCCAAGGGAAAATGTGCCGAGTAGGATTTCTGCATCCCTTCAACGCAAACGGTTGTTTTGCATGACCCGTGTGCAACCACGTACAAACAATTGGGTAAGATTTGCATATCTGTCATTTTGGGTATGTTGCCGTTTCTCAAACCAGAAAGATTGACATTTGTTTATCTAGTAACATTGCCATTTGTCAACCTTATAACACTGTGATTTGTCAAAATATGCAGCTACAAATCACTAGCACTATCTAATTTTTGCAACTAAAATCACTAACACTGTTCATATGGACACCACTAGCAGGCATGAGTTCATGGACGCATATGCAAATGTACCACTGATTACATACAACAAGTCATCAACCCACAACGACAACGAGGATACACGTTGGATTATAGATCATTTCCAACAAAACATTCTAGTAAAGTTTTTCTCACACAACAAATAACAAAGCGATGAAATGAACTTCAGCTCAACCACTCGTCGGCGTTGGAAACGCTTGCTTTAAACTGGAAGTGTTTCTCTGGGAAGGACCAGCTACTGTCAATCTCGAGACCAACGCAGGACTGATCATCCAGGCTGAAGCGGCCTATTTCAATACCCATATTGGGATGGTAGGGAAGCATAGTAATGTCCAAGGTATAGATACAGTTGCTTCTCATAAATGGTAGTAACGTTGTGTCAACAGCAGCTGGATCGCCTTCCACCATCATTGGATAGTTTTGTCCCAGGAAGAGCGAGTTCCCTCCAAGAGTTTCAATACTGAACCAGGGAGAAGATGTTGGCGCTAGTACACCAGTATCCATCGTGAGTACCCTACAACGGATATTGGAATAGGTCCAAAGAGTGCGACCATACGAGACAACACCTACTTCCTTAGTAACATCAGCAGAGCCCTGTATACAGACAAGAAGAGGTGATCCATCGGAATAAGTTGCCAGGCGCCACTGAGTATATGGGTCCTGCTCGTCCTCATGCTCGTGAATAAAATTTTCAAGTATAGGTGGTGGAATGTCCACAGGACCTTGGAAACACAAGAAGGTTAATTAGTAAAGGGAAACTAGCTAACCCGCATGCATGTGGATGAAACAATTATAATTATGGTGGAAGACAAAGGTACTGAAATCATGAGGATTCCATGCAAAAACAGTGCCACGAGTGGTGGCAACAAACACAAGATCCTCATATGAATTGCATCACAGTACTCATCCATGTATAGAAACTGATTTTTGAGCAATATCCATCGAGGCGTGGAAGTAAGGAAGGCAACAAGCTTGTCGAAGATAGCAACAACTTCATAGTTCGTGTAATCCCAAGAGCGGTTGGGAACTCGACAAATTGCTATCTTTCGTAGACGACAGTTACCATGATCGTATTTGAACTAACGTAGACCATCTGTGTGCTCAACCTCTGGATAGTCTGAGATTTTTGGAAGTGGAACCTAGTGACGAGTGTACACATTCACAAGTTCCCACTCGAAGTTGTACCCAATATAAACAACCCAATCTCCATTTGCGCATGCCCAAGCCTTGCCCTCAAGCGATGGCATCTTAACATCATACGTATCATTATCAAGCGGCATCAACTTACACAAGGCGAGGCTTCCCTCATCCCCGCGCCAGTCAGCAGGGTCACGGCGAAGAAGATAGGGGAGGTCAAACCGCTCCTGGACCCTTGGGTTCCTTGTAATGATGTTATTAGTTGAGTCGAGAATGTTCTTGAACGAACCTGCCATGCTAGCCTAGGTGATGACATCACACCGATCAATGAGTTCCTCCATCGCATCATCATTCAGATCGGGGCAAGAATAACAGGGTCGTTTCCGGCTTGTTCCCTCCATGGAGAAGATGATCAACAATGGCAGAAGGAAGGGTGAAGGCAAATGGGGGAGGGAGGAAGAGCTAGCGTGCGACAGCAGTTCCAAATCGAGAGGGAAAGGCGAAGAGTAAGTGGACGGTTGCCACGATACACGAAGAGGCGCCTGGGGAGCGAACGGTTGCCACAGAGGTCACACACTGACGACAAGGGTCGAGTGAACCGCATGCAATCCCATAGCACAACACACACGTCTTGTTAAGTTGAACCATTTATGTACTCTTGTGTCAACGCTAACAGTTCATCTGAGTGAACCGCATGCCGTATATCCCACACACCTTGATCTGGCTGACCGTTTCTTTTGTGTTGCCCAATCACAAATAGTTCATCCAAGTGAACCGTTTGTTGTATATCGCACACACCTTCATCTGGCTGCCCGTTTCTTTTGTGTTGCCTAATCACAAAGAGTTCATCCGAGTGAACTATATGTTTTGTATCGCACACGCCTTCATCTGGCTGCTCGTTTCTTTTGTTCCTCCTCATCGCAAACAGTTAATTGAACTGAATCGTATGCCCTTCATCGCACAAGCAACTAAAACCTGAACCGTGTTTCATGCATCCGCCATCACAAACATTTTATACGTTTCTGACGGTTTTCATACAGCACCGTTTGCAATTATGGCATCGCACACAGTTTCTCGAAGGGTCTATGATCGAAGTGTCACGTTAGTAGCATCCTGCAGTAGTGCATACTTATTGCGAAAATCTATTAGTTATTGAAACAAAGTACTATGCGCATCCTCCTAGGGGGATAGATTGGTAGGAAAAGACCATCGCTCGTCCCCGACCGCCACTCATAAGGAAGACAATCAATAAATAAATCATGCTTCGACTTCATCACATAATGATTCACCATACGTGCATGCTACGGGAATCACAAACTTTAATACAAGTATCTCAAATTCACAACTACTCAACTAGCATGACTCTAATATTACCATCTTCATATCTCAAAACAATCATCAAGTATCAAACTTCTCATAGTATTCAATGCACTTTATATGAAAGTTTTTATTATACCCATCTTGGATGCCTATCATATTAGGACTAATTTCATAACCAAAGAAAATTACCATGTTGTTCTAAAAGACTCTCAAAATAATATAAGTGAAGCGTGAGAGATCAATAATTTCTACAAAATTAAACCACCACCGTGCTCTAAAAAGATATAAGTTAAGCACTAGATCAAAATTATCTAGCTCAAAAGATATAAGTGAAGCACATAGAGTATTCTAATAAATTCCCATTCATGTGTGTCTCTCCAAACGGTGTGTACTGCAAGGATGATTGTGGTAAACTAAAAAGCAAAGACTCAAATCATACAAGACGCTCCAAGTAAAACACATATCATGTGGTGAATAAAAATATAGCCTCAAGTAAAGTTACCGATAGACGAAGACGGAAGAGGGGATGCCTTCCGGGGCATCCCCAAGCTTAGGCTTTTGGTTGTCCTTGAATTTTACCTTGGGGTTCCTTGGGAATACCCAAGATTAGGCTCTTGCCACTCCTTGTTCCAAAATCCATCAAATCTTTACCCAAAAACTTGAAAACTTCACAACACAGAACTCAACAGAAAATCTCATGAGCTCCGTTAGTATAAGAAAACAAACCACCACTTTAAGGTACTATAATGAACTCATTATTTATTTATATTTGTGTTAAACCTACTGTATTCCAACTTCTCTATGGTTCATACCCCCCGATACTAGCCATAGATTCATCAAAATAAGCAAACAACACACGAAAAACATAATCTGTCAAAAATAGAACAGTCTGTAGCAATCTGTAGGTTTCAAATACTTCTGTAACTCCAAAAATCCTGAGAAATTAGGAAGTCCTAAATAATTTGTATATTGATATACTGCAGTTTGAATTGGTATTTTATCCTTCTCTGGTAAAAAAATTAAAATTATTATCATGAGCGCATACTTTCTGTTTTTTCAGCAAGATCAAATAACAATCACCCAAGAAGATCCTAAAGGCTTTACTTGGCACAAAAACTAATTAAAACATAAAAAATCATAACAGAGGATAGATGATTTATTTATTTCTAAACAGGAACAAAAAGCAAGGAACAAAAATAAAATTGGGTTGCCTCCCAACAAGCGCTATCTTTTAACGCCCCTAGCTAGGCACAAAAATAAGAATAGATCTAGGTATTGTCATCTTTGGTATGCCATCCATAAGTGGCTCTCATAATAGATTCATAAGGTAATTTAATTTTATTTCTAGTACAGTGTTCCATGCCTTTCCTTAACGGAAATTGGAATCTAATATTTCCTTCTTTTATGTCAATAATTGCACCAATCGTTCTAAGGAAAGGTCTACCAAGAATAATAGGACATGTAGGATTGCAATCTATATCAAGAACGATGAAATCTATGGGCACATAATTCCTATTTTCAACAATAAGAACATCATTAATCCTTCCCATAGGTTTCTTAATGGTGGAATCCTCAAGACGCAAATTTAAAGAACAATCATCAAATTCACGGAAACCTAGCACATCACACAAAGTTTTTGGAATTGTGGAAACACTAGCACCCAGATCACATCAAGCATAGCATTCATAATCTTTAATCTTAATTTAGGTTCCCATTCATCATAAAGTTTTCTAGGGATAGAAACTTCTAGTTCAAGCTTTTGTTATGGGATTGCATTAAAGCATCAACGATGTGTTTGGTAAGAGATTTATTTTGATCATAAACATGAGGAGAATTTAGCACGGATTGCAACAAGGAAATACAATCTATCAAAGATCAATTATCATAATTAAATTCCTTGAAATCCAAAATAGTGGGTTCATTGCTATGTAAAGTTTTGACCTCTTCAATCCCACTTTTACCAATTTTTACATCAAGATCTAAAAACTCCGAATCATTGGGATGCCTTTTAACTAAAGTTGACTCGTCTCCAGTCCCATCTTTATCAAGATTCATATTGGAAAACAAAGATTTAATAGGAGACACATCAATCACTTTTAGATCTTCATCATTATTATCATCAAAACTAGAAGAACACGCTTTCACAAAGCAATCTTTTTTAGCACGCATCCTAGCGGTTCTTTCTTTGCACTCATCAATGGAAATTCTCATGGCTTTGAGAGACTCATTGATATCATGCTTAGGTGGAATAGATCTAAGTTTCAAAGAATCAACATCAAGAGATATTCTATCCACGTTCCTAGCCAACTCATCAATCTTAAGCAACTTTTCTTCGAGCAAAGCATTGAAATTATTTTGCGAATTCATAAATTCTTTAACACTAGTCTCAAAATCAGAAGGCATCTTATTAAAATTTCCATAAGAGTTGTTGTAGGAATTGCCATAATTATTAGAGGAATTACTAGGGAACAGCCTAGAATTAAAATTTCCTCTATACGCGTTGTTACCAAAATTGTTCCTACCAACAAAATTCACATCCATAGATTCATTATTATTCTCAATCAAAGTGGACAAAGGCATATCATTAGGATCAGAAGAAACACTCTTATTAGCAAACAACTCCATAAGTTCATCCATCTTTCCACTCAAAACATTAATCTCTTCTATCGCATGAACTTTTTTACTAGTAGATCTTTCGGTGTGCCATTGAGAATAATTAACCATAATATTATCTAGGAGTTTGGTAGCTTCTCCTAAACTAATTTCCATAAAAGTGCCTCCCGTGGCCAAATCTAAAAGATTTCTAGAAGAAAAATTCAATCCAGCATAAAAATTCTGTATAATCATCCATAAATTCAAACCATGTGTAGGGCAGTTACGTATCATTAATTTCATCCTCTCCCAAGCTTGTGCAACATGCTCATGATCAAGTTGCTTAATATTCATAATATCGTTTCTAAGAGAGATGATCTTAGCGGGAGTAAAATACTTAGAGATAAAAGCATCTTTGCACTTATTCCATGAATCAATACTATTTTTAGGCAAAGAAGTGTTGGGTAACGTAGCAGAAATTCAAAATTTTCCTACGTGTCACCAAGATCTATCTATGGAGAAACCAGCAACGAGGGAAGGAGAGTGCATCTACATACCCTTGTAGATCGCTACGCGGAAGCGTTCAAGAGAACGGGGTTGATGGAGTCGTACTCGTCGTGATCCAAATCACTGATGATCCTAGTGCCAAACGGACGGCACCTCCGTGTTCAACACACGTACAGCCCGGTGACGTCTCCTATGCCTTGATCCAGCAAGGGGAGAAGGAGAGGTTGAGGAAGACTCCATCCAGCAGCAGCACAACGGCGTGGTGGTGGTGGAGGAGCGCGGGACTCCAGCAGGGCTTCGCCAAGCACTACGAGAGACGAGGAGGAAGAGAGGTAGGGCTGCGCCAAGAGGGAGAGGATCTCGTGTATCTTGGGCAGCCCAAACCTCAAGTATATATAGGGGAGGGGAGGGGCTGCGCCCCCACCTAGGGTTCCCTCCCTAGGGGTGGCGGCAGCCCCCAGATCCCATCTGGGTGGTGGCCACAAGGGGGAGAGGGGGAGGCGCACCTGGGGTGGGCCTTAGGGCCCATCTGCCCTAGGGTTTGCCCCCCTTCCCTCTTGGAGGCGCCTTGGGCCTTGGTGGGGGGCGCACCAGCCCACCTGGGGCTGGTCCCCTCCCACACTTGGCCCATGCAGCCCTCCGGGGCTGGTGGCCCCACTTGGTGGACCCTCGGACCCCTCCGGTGGTCCCGGTACACTACCGGTAAAACCCGAAACTTTTCCGGTGACCAAAACAGGACTTCCCATATATAAATCTTTACCTCCGGACCATTCCGGAACTCCTCGTGACGTCCGGGATTTCATTCAGGACTCCGAACAACATTCGGTGACCACATACAAACTTCCTTTATAACCCTAGCGTCATCGAACCTTAAGTGTGTAGACCCTACGGGTTCGGGAACCATGCAGACATGACCGAGACGTTCTCCGGTCAATAACCAACAACGGGATCTAGATACCCATGTTGGTTCCCACATGTTCCACGATGATCTCATCGGATGAACCACGATGTCGAGGATTCGATCAATCCCGTATACAATTCCCTTTGTCTAGCGGTATTGTACTTGCCCGAGATTCGATCGTCGGTATCCCGATACCTTGTTCAATCTCGTTACCGGCAAGTCTCTTTACTCGTTCCGTAACACATCATACCGTGATCAAATCCTTGATCACATTGTGCACATTATGATGATGTCCTACCAAGTGAGCCCAGAGATACCTCTCCGTCACACGGAGTGACAAATCCCAGTCTCGATTCGTGCCAACCCAACAGACACTTTCGGAGATACCTGTAGTGTACCTTTATAGCCACCCAGTTACATTGTGACGTTTGGCACACCCAAAGTATTCCTACGGTATCCGGGAGTTGCACAATCTCATGGTCTAAGGAAATGATACTTGACATTTAGAAAAGCTTTAGCATACGAACTACATGATCTTTGTGCTAGGCTTAGGATTGGGTCTTGTGCATCACATCATTCTCCCAATGATGTGATCCCGTTATCAACGACATCCAATGTCCATGGTCAGGAAACTGTAACCATCTATTGATCAACGAGCTAGTCAACTAGAGGCTTACTAGGGACATGGTGTTGTCTATGTATCCACACATGTATCTGAGTTTCCTATCGATACAATTCTAGCATGGATAATAAACGATTATCATGAACTAGGAAATATAATAATAACTAATTCATTATTGCCTCTAGGGAATATTTCCAACAGTCTCCCACTTGCACTAGAGTCAATAATCTAGTTCACATCGCCATGTGATTAACACTCACAGGTCACATCGCCATGTGACCAACATCCAAAGAGTTTACTAGTGTCACTAAACTAGTTCACATCATCATGTGATTAAGACTCAATGAGTTCTGGGGTTTGATCATGTTTTGCTTGTGAGAGAGGTTTTAGTCAATGGGTCTGCAACAATCAGATCCGTATGGACTTTCAAATCTCTAGGTCATATTATAAATGCTGCTTCCACGCTCCACTTGGAGCTATTCCAAATGGTTGCTCCACTATACGTATTCGGTTTGCTACTCAGAGTCATTCGGATAGGTGTTAAAGCTTGCATCGATGTAACCCTTTACGCCGAACTCTTTATCACCTCCATAATTGAGAAACATGTCCTTATTACTCCAAGGATAATTTTGACCGCTATCTAGTGATCCACTCCTGGATCACCTTTGTACCCTCCCTCTTGCCAGACATGTGGCAAGGCACACACCAGGTGCGGTACTCAGCATGGCATACCGTATAGAGCCTATGACAAAAGCATAGGGGACGACATTCGTCCTTTCTCTTTCTTCTGCCGTGGTAGAGCTTTAAGTCTTAACTTCATACCTTACAACTCAGGCAAGAACTCCTTCCTTGACTGATCCATCTTGAACACCTTCAAGATCATGTCAAGGTATGTGCTCATTTGAAAGTACCATTTAGCGTTTTTGATCTATCCTCATAGAATGCTCAATGTTCAAGTAGCCTAATCCAGGTTTTCTATTGAAAAACACTTTTCAAATAACCCTATATGCTTTCCAGAAATTCTACATCATTTCTGATCCACAATATGTCAACAACATATACTCATTAGAAATTCTATAGTGCTCCCACTCACTTCTTTGGAAATACAAGTTTCTCATAAACTTTGTATAAACCCAAAATCTTTGATCATCTCATCAAAGCATACATTCCAACTCCGAGATGCTTACTCCAGTCCTTAGAAGGATTGCTGGAGCTTTGCATACTTATTAGCATCTTCAGGATTGACAAAACCTTCCGGTTGTATCACATACAACCTTTCCTCAAGAAAATCATTGAGAAAACAATGTTTTTGACATCCTATCTGCAAGATTTCATAAACAATGCAGTAATCTCTAATATAATTCCAACAGACTCTTAGCATCGCTATGAGTGAGAAAGTCTCATCGTAGTCAACTCCCTGAACTTATCGGAAAACATCTTAACGACAAGTCGAGCTTTCTTGATGGTGATACTTACCATCATTGTCCGTCTTCCTTTTAAAATCCATCTGTTCTTAACAACCTTACGACCATCGAGCCGTTCTGCCAAAGTCTACACTTTGTTTTCATACATGGATCCTCTCTCGGATTTTATGGCCTCGAGCCATTTATCGGAATCCGGGCCCACCATCGCTTCTCCATAGCTCGTAGGTTCATTGTTGCCTAGCAACATGACTTCCAAGACAGGATTACGTACCACTCTGAAGTAGTACGCATCCTTGTCATCCCACGAGGTTTGGTAGTGACTTGATCTGAAGTTTCATGATCACTATCATAAGCTTCCACTTCAATTGGTGTAGGTGCCACAGGAACAACTTCCTGTGCCCTGCCACACACTAGTTGAAGAGACGGTTCAACAACCTCATCAAGTCTCCACCATCCTCCCACTCAATTCTTTTGAGAGAAACTTTTCCTCAAGAAAGGACCCGATTCTAGAAACAATCCCTTATTGCTTTCGGATCTGAGACAGGAGGTATACCCAACTGTTTTGGGTGTCCTATGAAGATGCATTTATCTGCTTTGGGTTCGAGCTTATCAGCCTGAAACTTTTTCACATAAGCGTCGCAGCCCCAAACTTTTAAGAAATGACAGCTTAGGTTTCTCTAAACCATAGTTCATACGGTGTCATCTCATCGGAATTACGTGGTGCCCTATTTAAAGTGAATGTGGTTGTCTCTAATGCCTAACCCCATCATGGTATGCATCATATCCAATAGGGTGCAGTTATGATGTTCGGACACACCATCACACTATGGTGTTCCAGGCTGTATTAGTTGTGAAACAATTTCCACAATGTCTTAATTCTATGCCAAACTCGTAATTCAGATATTCATCTCTATGATCATATCATAGATATTTTATCCTCTTGTCACGACGATCTTTCAACTTCACCCTGAAATTACTTGAACCTTTCAATAATTCAGACTCGTGATTCATCAAGTAGATGTACTCAACATCTACTCAAATCATCTGTGAAGTAAGAACATAACGATATCCACTACACGCCTCAGCACTCATTGGACTGCACACATCAAAATGTATTACTTCCAACAAGTTGCTTTCTAGTTCCATTTTACTGAAAACGAGGCTTTCAGTCATCTTGCCCATGTGGTATGATTTGCATGTCTCAAGTGATTCAAAATCAAGTGAGTCCAAACGGTCCATTTGCATGGAGTTTCTTCATGCATATACACCAATAGACATGGTTCGCATGTCTCAAACCTTTTAAAACGAGTGAGTCCAAAGATCCATCAACATGGAGCTTCTTCATGCGTTTTATACCGATATGACTTACGTGGCAGTGCCACAAGTAGGTGGTACTATCATTACTATCTTATATCTTTTGGCATGAACATGTGTATCACTACGATCGAGATTCAATAAACCATTCATTTTAGGTGCAAGACCATTGAAGGTATTATTCAAATAAACAGAGTAACCATTATTCTCCTTAAATGAATAACCGTATTGCGATAGACATAATCCAATCATGCCTATGCTCAACGCAAACACCAATCTTGATGGTAGAGGGAGCGTACGATATTTGATCAACCTTGGAAATACTTCCAACACATATCATCATCTCACCCTTAGCTAGTCTCCGTTTATTCCGTAGCTTTTATTTCGAGTTACTAACACTTAGCAACCGAACCGGTATTTAATACCCTGGTGCTACTAGGAGTACTAGTAAAGTACACATTAACATAATGTATATCCAATATACTTCTATCGACAGCCTTCTCATCTACCAAGTATCTAGGGTAATTCTGCTCCAGTGGCTGTTTCCCTTATTACAGAAGCACTTAGTCTCGGGTTTGGGTTCAACCTTGGGTTTCTCCACTAGAGCAGCAGCTGATTTGCCGTTTCATGAAGTATGCCTTCTTGCCCTTGCCCTTCTTGAGACTAGTGGTTTCACTAACCATCAACAGTTGATGCTCCTTCTTGATTTCTACTTTCGCGGTGTCAAACATCGCGAATATTTCAAGGATCATCATATCTATCCCTGATATGTTATAGTTCATCACGAAGCTCTAGCAGCTTGGTGGCAATGACTTTGGAGAAACATCACTATCTCTGGAAGATCAACTCCCACTCAATTCGAGTGATTGTGGCACTCAGACAATCTGAGCACAAGCTCAATGATTGAGCTTTTCTCCCTTAGTTTGCAGGCTAAGAAAATCGTCGGAGGTCTCATACTTCCTGACGTGGGCACGAGCCTGAAATCCCAATTTCAGCCCTCGAAACATCTCATATGTTCCGCGATGTTTCGAAAACGTCTTTGGTGCCTCAAATCTAAACCGTTTAACTGAACTATCACGTAGTTATCTAAACGTGTATGTCCGATGTTCGTAACATCCACAAACGAAGTTCGGGGTTCAGCACACTGAGTGGTGCATTAAGGACATAAGCTTTCTACTGTCCGCATAATTGCTACTGTCAACTCTCAACTATATTTTCTCTAGGAATATATCTAAACAGTGGAACTAAAGCGCGAGCTTACGACATAATTTGCAAAGATCTTTTTGACTATGTTCAGGATAATTAAGTTCATCTTATGAACTCCCACTCAGATAGACATCCCTCTAGTCATCTAAGTGATTACATGATCCGAGTCAACTAGGCCGTGTCCGATCATCACGTGAGACGGACTAGTCAACATCGATGAACATCTTCATGTTGATCGTATCTTTTATACGAGTCATGTTCGACCTTTCGGTCTTCTGTGTTCCGAGGCCATGTCTGTACATGCTAGGCTCGTCAAGTCAACCTAAGTGTTTGCATGTGTAAATCTGTCTTACACCCGTTGTATGTGAACATTGGAATCTATCACACCCGATCATCATGTGGTGCTTCGAAACAACGAACTGTCACAACGGTGCACAGTTAGGGGGAACACTTTCTTGAAATTATTATGAGGGATCATCTTATTTACTACCGTCGTTCTAAGTAAACAAGATGCAAAAACATGATAAACATCACATGCAATCAAATAATAGTGACATGATATGGCCAATATCATATAGCTCCTTTGATCTCCATCTTGGGGCTCCATGATCATCTTGTCACCGGCATGACACCATGATCTCCATCATCATGATCTCCATCATCGTGTCTCCATGAAGTTGTCTTGCTAACTTATTACTTCTACTACTATGGCTACCGGTTAGCAATAAAGTAAAGTAATTACATGGCGTTGTTCAATGACACGCAGGTCATACAATAAATAAAGACAACTCCTATGGCTCCTGCCGGTTGTCATACTCATCGACATGCAAGTCGTGATTCCTATTACAAGAACATGATCAATCTCATACATCACATATCATTCAGCACACTCTTCTTGGCCATATCACATCACATAGCATACCCTGCAAAAACAAGTTAGACGTCCTCTAATTGTTGTTTGCATGTTTTACGTGGCTGCTATGGGTTTCTAGCAAGAACGTTTCTTACCTACGCAAAACCACAACGTGATATGCCAATTGCTATTTACCCTTCATAAGGACCCTTTTCAGCGAATCCGTTCCGACTAAAGTGGGAGAGACAGACACCCGCTAGCCACCTTATGCAACTAGTGCATGTCAGTCGGTGGAACCAGTCTCACGTAAGAGTACGTGTAAGGTCGGTCCGGGCCACTTCATCCCACAATACCGTCGAAACAAGATTGGACTAGTAACGGTAAGCATATTGAACAAAATCAACGCCCACAACTACTTTGTGTTCTACTCGTGCATAGAATCTACGCAATAGACCTAGCTCATGATGCCACTGTTGGGTAACGTAGCAGAAATTCAAAATTTTCCTACGTGTCACCAAGATCTATCTATGGAGAAACCAGAAACGAGGGAAGGAGAGTGCATCTACATACCCTTGTAGATCGCTACGCGGAAGCGTTCAAGAGAACGGGGTTGATGGAGTCGTACTCGTCGTGATCCAAATCACCGATGATCCTAGTGCCAAACGGACGGCACCTCCGTGTTCAACACACGTACAGCCCGGTGATGTCTCCTACGCCTTGATCCAGCAAGGGGAGAAGGAGAGGTTGAGGAAGACTCCATCCAGCAGCAGCACAACGGCGTGGTGGTGGTGGAGGAGCGCGGGACTCCAGCAGGGCTTCGCCAAGCACTACGAGAGACGAGGAGGAAGAGAGGTAGGGCTGCGCCAAGAGAGAGAGGATCTCGTGTATCTTGGGCAGCCCAAACCTCAAGTATATATAGGGGAGGGGAGGGGCTGCGCCCCCACCTAGGGTTCCCTCCCTAGGGGTGGCGGCAGCCCCCAGATCCCATCTGGGTGGCGGCCACAAGGGGGAGAGGGGGAGGCGCACCTGGGGTGGGCCTTAGGGCCCATCTGCCCTAGGGTTTGCCCCCCTACCCTGTTGGAGGTGCCTTGGGCCTTGGTGGGGGGCGCACCAGCCCACCTAGGGCTGGTCCCCTCCCACACTTGGCCCATGCAGCCCTCCGGGGCTGGTGGCCCCACTTGGTGGACCCCCGGACCCCTCCGGTGGTCCCGGTACACTACCGGTAAAACCCGAAACTTTTCCGGTGACCAAAACAGGACTTCCCATATATAAATCTTTACCTCCGGACCATTCCGGAACTCCTCGTGACGTCCGGGATCTCATCCGGGACTCCGAACAACATTCGGTAACCACATACAAACTTCCTTTATAACCCTAGCGTCATCGAACCTTAAGTGTGTAGACCCTACGGGTTCGGGAACCATGCAGACATGACCGAGACGTTCTCCAATCAATAACCAACAGCAGGATCTGGATACCCATTTTGGTTCCCACATGTTCCACGATGATCTCATCGGATGAACCACGATGTCGAGGATTCGATCAATCCCGTATACAATTCCCTTTGTCTAGCGGTATTGTACTTGCCCGAGATTCGATCGTCGGTATCCCGATACCTTGTTCAATCTCGTTACCGGCAAGTCTCTTTACTCGTTCCGTAACACATCATCCCGTGATCAACTCCTTGATCACATTGTTCACATTATGATGATGTCCTACCGAGTGGACCCAGAGATACCTCTCCATCACACGGAGTGACAAATCCCAGTCTCGATTCGTGCCAACCCAACAGACACTTTTGGAGATACCTGTAGTGTACCTTTATAGCCACCCAGTTACGTTGTGACGTTTGGCACACCCAAAGTATTCCTATGGTATCCGGGAGTTGCACAATCTCATGGTCTAAGGAAATGATACTTGACATTTAGAAAAGCTTTAGCATACGAACTACGCGATCTTTGTGCTAGGCTTAGGATTGGGTCTTGTCCATCACATCATTCTCCCAATGATGTGATCCCGTTATCAACGACATCCAATGTCCATGGTCAGGAAACCGTAACCATCTATTGATCAACGAGCTAGTCAATTAGAGGCTTACTAGGGACATGGTGTTGTCTATGTATCCACACATGTATCTGAGTTTCCTATCAATACAATTCTAGCATGGATAATAAACGCATGAACTAGGAAATATAATAATAACTAATTTATTATTGCCTCTAGGGCATATTTCCAACAAGAAGAGAACCAAGTTTTAGCACGATCTCTAAGAGAAAATGGAAATAGCTTCAATTTAACAATATCATTATCCACATCTTTCTTCTTTTGCATATCACATAAATCAACAAAGTTGTTTAGATGGGTAGCGGCATCTTCACTAGGAAGGCCAGAAAATTGATCTTTCATGACAAGATTCAGCAAAGCAGTATTAATTTCACAAGATTAAGCATTAGCAAGATGAGCAATCGGAGTGCTAATAAAATCATTGTTGCTGGTATTGGAGAAGTCACATAATTTAGTATTATCTTGAGCCATCATGACAAACAATCAATCCAACACACAATCACACAAGAGGCAAGCGAAAGAAGGCGAATGGAAAAAGGGCGAATGGAAAAGAGGCGAATAAAACGGCAAAGGTGAAGTGGGGGAGAGGAAAACGAGAGGCAAATGGCAAATAATGTAATGCGAGGGATAAGTGTTTGTGATGGGTACTAGGTATGTCATGACTTGGCGTAGATCTCCCCGGCAACGGCGCCAGAAATCCTTCTTGCTACCTCTTGAGCATGCGTTCGTTTTCCCTTGAAGAGGAAAGGGTGATGCAGCAAAGTAGCGTAAGTATTTCCCTCAGTTTTTTAGAACCAATGTATCAGTCCAGTAGGAGACTACATGCAAATCGCCTAGTACTTGCACAAACAAACAAGAACCGCGCAACCAACGCGATAAAGGGGTTGTCAATCCCTTCACGGTCTCTTACGAAAGTGAGATCTGATAAAGATAATAATATAAACATTTTTGGTATTTTTGTTGTATTGATTGAAAAGTAAAGATTGCAAAATAAAATAAATAGTAAACTATAATTGTAGATCGGAAACTTATATGATGTAAAGTAGACCCGGGGGCCATAGGTTTCACTAGTGGCTTCTCTCAAGATAGCATATATTATGGTGGGTGAAAAAATTACTGCCGGGCAATTCATAGAAAAGCGCATAGTTATGAGAATATCTAGGCATGATCATAAACATAGGTATCACGTCCGTATCAAGTAGACCGAAACGATTCTGCATCTACTACTATTACTCCACACATCGACCGCTATCCAGCATGCATCTAGAGTATTAAGTTGATAAGAACAGAGTAACACATTAGGCAAGATGACATGATGTAGAGGGATAAACTCATGCAATATGATATAAACCCCATCTTTTTATCCTCGATGGCAACAATACAATACGTGTCGGTTCCCTTTCTATCACTGGGATCGAGCACCGCAAGATTGAACCCAAATCTAAGCACTTCTCCCATTGCAAGAAAGATCAATCTAGTAGGCCAAACTAAACCAAAAATTCGAAGAGACTTGCAAAGATATCAAATCATGCATATAACAATTCAGAGAAGAATCAAATATTGTTCATAGATAATCTTGATCATAAACCCACAATTCATCGGATCTCGGCAAACACACCGCAAAAAGTATTACATCGAATAGATCTCCAAGAACATCAAGGAGAACTTTGTATTGAGAACCAAAGAGAGAGAAGAAGCCATCTAGCTAATAACTATGGACCCGAAGGTCTGTGCGAAACTAATCACACATCATCGGAGAGTCTATGGTGTTGATGTTGAAGCCCTCCGTGATCGAATCCCCCTCCGGCATATCACCGAAAAAAGGTCCCCAGATGGGATCTCACGGTTAAAGAAGGTTGCGGCGGTGGAAAAGTGGTTTCGTGGCTCCCCTGGATTTTTTCAGGGTATAAGAGTATATATATGCGAAAGAAGTAAGTCGATGGAGCTACGAGGGGCCCACGGGGGTGGGGGCGCGCCGCCCTACCTCGTGGCCGCCTTGTTGCTTCCTTGACCTCCACTCCAAGTCTCCTGGATCGCGTTTGTTCCAAAAAAGATCCTGGCGAAGGTTTCATTCCATTTGGATTCCATTGGATATTCCTTTTCTATGAAACACATAAATAGGCAAAAAACATCAATTTGCACTGGGCCTTCGGTTAATAGGTTAGTCCCAAAAATAATATAAATGTGCATATTAAAGCCCATTAAACATCCAAAACATATAATATAATAGCATGGAACAATCAAAAATTAAAGATACGTTGGAGACATATCGGCCCCCGCCCGCGGTGCCTCCTCTGACCGCGGCTCTGGTGCACGCGGCCCCGATGCTTTCGGTGCCCCCTCTGCCCGCGGTTCCCGCGGCTCCGGCGCCCGCGACCCCGGCGCCTTCAGCGCCCCCGGCCATGGCGCTGTTGGGGAACATAGTAATTCAAAAATAATCCAACGATCACGCAAGATCTATCTAGGAGAGGAATAGCAACGAGATAGTAGAAAGATCTATCTAGGAGAGGAATAGCAACGAGACAGTAGAGTGCGTCCACGTACCCTCGTAGACCGAAAGCGGAAGTGTTATGTAACACGGTTGATGTAGTCGAACGTCTTCACGATCCAACCGATCCAAGTACCGAACGTACGGCACCTCCGTGTTCAGCACACGTTTAGCACGATGACGTCCCTCGAGCTCTTGATCCAGTAGAGGGTCAAGGGAGAGTTCCGTCAGCACAATGGCGTGGTGACGGTGTTGGTGATGTGATCCGCCCAGGGCTTCACCTAAGCACTACGACAATATGACCGAGGTGGTAAACAGTGGAGGGGGCACCGCACACGGCTGAGGAACAATTGATGTGCCTTTGGGGTGCCCCCTGCCCCCGTATATAAAGGAGGAGGGAGGAGGTGGCCGGCCTAGGTGGCGCGCCAAAGGGGGAGTCCAACTTGGACTTCCAATCCTAGTTGGACTCCCTTTCCTTTCCGAAGGGGGGAAAGAGGGGGGAGAGGAAGAGGAGAAGGAAAGGGGGGTGGCGCACCCCCTCCCTAGTCCAATTCGGACTCCCTATAGGGAGGGGGTGCGGCTACCCCTTGTGGGCTGCCTCCCATCTCCCCTATGGCCCATGTAGGCCCAATATTCCCCTGGGGTTTCGGTAACCCCTCGGTACTCCGGTAAAATCACCAAATCACTCGGAACCATTCCGATGTCTGAATACAACATTACAATATATGGATCTTTACCTCTCGACCATTCCAAGACTCCTCGTCATGTCCGTGATCTCATCCGGGACTCCGAACAATCTTCAGTCACCAAAAAACATAACTCATAATACAAATCGTCATCGAACGTTAAGCGTGCGGACCCTACGGGTTCGAGAACTATGTAGACATGACCGAGACATATCTCCGGTCAATAACCCATAGCGGAACCTGGATGCTCATATTGGCTCCAACATATTCTACAAAGATCTTTATTAGTCAAACTGCATAACAACATATGTTATTCCCTTTGTCGTCGGTATGTTACTTTCCCGAGATTCGACCATTGGTATCATCATACCTAGTTCAATCTCGTTACCGGCAAGTCTCTTTACTCGTTCCGTAATGCATCATCCCATAACTAACTCATTAGTCACATTGCTTGCGAGGCTTATAGTGATGTGCATTACCGAGAGGGCCCAGAGATACCTCTCCGATACATGGAGTCACAAATCCTAATCTCGATCTATGCCAACTCAAAAAACACCTTTGGAGACACTTGTATAGCATCTTTAGAATCACCTAGTTACGTTGTGACGTTTGATAGCACACAAGGTGTTCCTCCGGTATTCGGGAGTTGCATAATCTCATAGTCATAGGAATATGTATAAGTCATGAAGAAAGCAATAGCAATAAAACTAGACTATCATAATGCTAAGCTAATGGATGGGTCTTGTCCATCACATCATTCTCTAATGATGTGACCCCGTTCATCAAATGACAACACATGTCTATGGTTAGGAAACTTAACCTCTTTGATTAACGAGCTAGTCAAGTAGAGGCATAATAGGGACACTCTGTTTGTCTATGTATTCACACATGTACTAAATTTCCGGTTAATAAAATTCTAGCATGAATAATAAACATTTATCATGATATAAGGAAATATAAATAACAACTTTATTATTGCCTCTAGGGCATATTTCCTCCAGTCTCCGACTTGCATGTAACATCCCAAAATTCTAAATTTTGGAGTGTTATATTAAATAAATAATTCTGATTGTTTGTTTGATTGTTGAGTGATTGATTGTGTGAAATTGAGTGGAATTTGAAACTTTTTGAAAGTTTAATGAGAGGGAATGAAATGACTTTCCCAGGCTTTCTTTTTGACTTTTGGTCTCTGGGGATTCAAATTCATTTCATCATCATAACACTAGAGTGAAGATGACATGACTTCTTCCATTTGAAATGAAAAGAGTTTTTGAAAAAGAATATTTGAATTCCATCTGAAAGTATTTCAAATTCATAAACTTTATGCAACTCAATGATTTTCATGAGGGAAGATAAAATGACTTCTTCAAAGTATATGAAATATGAGTTGGAAGTATGAAGAAAGGTTTGAAGATGGTTTGATTTTTTTTAAATTCAGAACCATTTGGAGTTATTTGGTTTTATTTTGAATTATTTTTCTCCAAAATTAAACTATATGGAAAATAGGGTAAAATGATTCCCTATATTATAAAAATGGAGAAAATTTAGTTTGAAATAATTTTGGTATCTTAATGTAATTTTATTTGAATTTTAATTGCATCAGTAGCACTTTTTGATTTATTAGAATTTATGTGAATTTTATTTCACCATGTAAAAATGTTCATGTTGTAGGATTTATTTTTCTGGTCATTTTGATATGTTATATGCCTATATAAAAATATGTTTGTTTGTTTTTTATGAGTGTGGTTTCTGCGATGTTTAAAAAAAACAAAGCCGCCCGGCCAGGCCAGCGAGGCCCAGCTACAGGCCGGCCCAGCCTAGCGCTAGCCCTAGGGCTAGCCCTAGGGCTAGCGCACACGCGCAGGTACGGGAGGAACTCCCAGGAGCGCCGCCGCCACCTCTCTCGCTCGTCTCTCTCTCCCTCGTTTTTTTTCTTTTTGCTTCTCTCTTCATGTTGGGATCCACCTAGTCTTCTTCCTCCTCACGTAAAAAAAGGAACAGGAGATTGCCATGCCACCCGCATCCGTGATCTCCGGAATCAATTCCTCGAGGTTGCCCCCTGCCTTAAGAACATGTCCTATAAATACCCAGCCACCTCCTCGTCCCACGCCCTCAAAACCCCACGCCGAAACCACTTCTACCTCACGTGATCTTCGTTTGGATCTTGCTGGAGCCAAGACGGTTCACCGTAGATCCCGATGTCGGTGAGCAACCCCGAACCACCAAATCTTGTCCAACATACTTCTCTCGTCTTTGCGCATCTCCTTGACATCGTTTCCTCGTCCAGGGAGCACCGGAGCCTCGCCGTGGACCTCGCCCGACATTGCCGGAGCACTGAGTTCATCTCGACGCTCCGCTCATGTCTGTCATCCCCGACCTTCACCTTCAACTAAAAATCGGACCCCCTCGGAGTCCTCCTCCCGCTGGACATCGCCGTCTCTGCCGCCGGTCACCAGAGCCGTCGCCCCCGACGACATCCACTTCCCTGCCTACACAAGCTCCTCTATGTAAGCAACGAGCGCCTCCCTCCGTTGTTTTTGAAACGCTAAGTGCAAATAATATTAGATCGGTTTTTCTTGTAGATCGGTTCCTCAGTTTAGATCGAACCGGCTCCCCGGTCTTCTGTTAAATAAATGCACGTGTACGTATTGTTAAGTTTCGCCCGAGCATTTGGTAGCTATAGATCGCACCCCGGTAGGCCCATTAGTGCCCGTTTTTTTTCTGTATTTTCGTTTCTGTTTTTAAAACAGAAAAGTTTCAGTTTCGTAAATTCTATATATCTTAGGTTATTTAGAGTCTTTGATTGATTCTTTTTGCTCTAGTCTGCAAATTTCCTCTAGTTTCTGTATAAAATAATTTCGGCCATGTTTGTAGTTTTAAAAATTGTGTTATTTAAGTTTGAGTCAGATTAGTATTTCTGCTATAAAGTGAGCTAGGATTAATTTTTTTAGTGTTTCTTTTTTTACTGCTTTGTTTTAACCTTGCCTAGCAGTAGGATTAAATTGGGCATTTATAGATTTTTTTATAAAATTAGTTTATCACAAAAACAAGCCTGTTTTAGTTTATTTCATTTTGTTGTTGTTTTCTGTTGTTTTTATTACTTTAAATATTGTTTCTGCCTCTGTTTTATTTTATTTTTGATTATTTTCTGTAGTTATAGAGGGTGAACTTTTATTTACAGAAAAATATAATGTTTATTTCTTTTTCTTATTTTGTTTTAATCATAACTAGAGTTTAAAAAATAGTTTTTAGGTGTTTCTTTTTGCTAGTAAAAGTTTATGAAAAATATCTTCTGTTATTTTAATAAACACTATATTTCCTTTCCGTTAATTTACTTTAGTGTTTTAATTGCTATTAAGTTTTACTTAGGGCAAAACTATATTAGTTGTTTGTAGTAAAGTCTTAGACTTTCCCTAGTAGTTTTCTATGTAGTTTTATTCGAGGGTTCTTTGGAATTTGTTTGAGTTTTATTATTGAATTTCCTTGTTGTTTTGATTGTTATTTTGAGTGGTAGAATGATTGCTTATGTGAATGCCATGTTTATTATTATAGATTTCATCGGAGAGTTGTGTATAGTCTTATCAAGTTTCTGAGAGCGTTATTATTCTTCATCAACTTACCAGGAAAGTTCACTTTGACCATGTTTTTCATACCTATGTTTTATTTGCATGTAGTAGCACCATTTCAATAATCCCTCCAGTAGTGATATTGATTTCTTGTAGTTGAGTAGAATGCATGAGGTAGGAACCCATCTCCCTGTTATCAAGCCCGGGACATTATATAGTTTTAATGCTACGCTATAGTAGATGGGGTTTGGTATGAGTGCATGAGAGTGGTGTGAAGAAGGACTCTACGTCAATGGCGACAACTTCATGATGGCATCGGCAAGGACTGCATCTTCAGGACTCCTCGAGATTTCGAGACTCGAGACAAGAATTCAATACACACTACTGGGTGAAGGACGGTTGACGGGCACCCTGGAGAAACCAGTGGATGGCCGGGATGCATGGATAAGCGCCATGACATCTTGCAGAAAGCTTCACCCAGGCTCAAAGAGACGGAAGGATACTTCATGCCCGGAAGCTTACCTGTGCAACCGCAAGTCACTATGGGCTCTGGCTTGGTTGACCTTAGTGGTGACTCTGGCTGGGACGGTGCTAGCAGATGTAGAACTACGGTAGGATTGGATGAGCACCGGACAGTGGTCAGAGGAACTCTTCGGAAGACCATGTTTCGGTCATCTTGTTCTCAAACACCCTAAGGTGCGAGAATGCAAAGAGAGGGATCGAATCTTGCGGGTAAAGTGTACAAACCTCTGCAGAGGGTTAAAACCTAATCGATTAGCCGTGTCCCCGGTTACGGACAATTTGAGCCTCTGGACTTGGATCTATCTCGGAACTCTCAACACCGGATTGATAACTTAATTTTGGGCAACCAGTGATGATTTGGGCTATGAGACATCGGTTGGCGGAACCATGTCATGGTAGAAAACTCTATAGTGAGGACTCCTGATATTCCTTTGTTGTAGGGAAAATAAAACTAGCTTTTATGCAAAAACTCAGACACAGAGCCACAAAGCCATATTGCATATAGTATAGTTTTATCATCTGATCTTTCTACAATGATCTTGCTGATACATTCAATGTACTGACCTACACGGCTGCAACATATCATGTTGCAAGAATTATTTCTACGACGAGTAAGGATTTCGATATAGGGTTACGGTCTACACTCAACCTGCCGATGGCGTTGATGGGACTCCACACCCGATAGTTTGTTTCCGCTGAGACGTATGAGGTATATATCAGTTTTATGTTATTTATACATGTGATTGCACTTTGATATATACATTGATGTACTGTGTATGCCGGCATACTGATCCAGGGATGGCACAGATACATAGAGGCTTGACCGTTTGAGGTCGAGTCACTACATTGCACTAGAGTCAATAATCTAGATTACATAGTAATGATTCTAACACCCATGGAGTCTTGGTGTTGATCATGTTTTTCTCGTGAGAGAGGCTTAGTCAACGGTCTGCAACATTCAGATCCGTATGTATTTTGAAAATTTCTATGTCTCCCTCCTTGACTTGATCCCGGATGCAATTGAAGCGTCTCTTGATGTGTTTGGTTCTCTTGTGAAATCTGGATTCCTTCGCCAAGCCAATAGCTCCAGTATTGTCACAAAAGATTTTCATTGACCCGATGCACTAAGAATTACACCTAGATCGGATATGAACTCCTTCATCCAGACTCCTTCATTTGTTGCTTCCGAAGAAGCTATGTACACCGCTTCACACGTAGATCCTGCCACGACGCTCGGCTTGGAACTGCACCAACTGACAGCTCCACCATTCAATATAAATACGTATCCGGTTTGTGACTTAGAGTCATCCGGATCAGTGTCAAAGCTTGCATCGATGTAACCATTTACGATGAGCTCTTTGTCACCTCCATAAGCAAGAAACATATCCTTAGTCCTTTTCAGGTATTTCAAGATGTTTTTGACCGTTGTCCAGTGATCCACTCCTGGATTACTTTGGTACCTCCCTACTAAACTTATAGCAAGGCACACCTCACGTCTGGTACACAACATTGCATACATGATAGAACCTATGGCTGAGGCATAGGGAATGACCTTCATTTTCTCTCTATCTTCTGTAGTGGTCGGGCATTGAGTCTGACTCAACTTCACACCTTGTAACACAAGCAAGAACCCTTTCTTTGACTGATACATTTTGAACTTCTTCAAAACTTTATCAAGGTATGTGCTTTGTGAAAGTCCAATTAAGCGTCTTGATCTATCTCTATAGATCTTGATGCCCAATATATAAGCAGCTTGACCGAGGTCTTTCATTGAAAAATTCTTATTCAAGTACCCTTTTATGCTATCCAGAAATTCTGTATTATTTCCAATCAACAATATGGCATCCACATATAATATTAGAAATGCTATAGAGCTCCCACTCACTTATTTGTAAATACAGGCTTCTCCAAAAGTCTATATGAAACTATATGCTTTGATCACACTATCAAAGCGTATATTCCAACTCTGAGAGGCTTGCACCAGTCCATAAATGGATCGCTGGAGCTTGCGCACTTTGTTAGCACCTTTAGGATCGAAAAAACCTCCTGGTTGCGTCATATACAACTCTTCTTTAAGATATTCATTAAGGAATGCAGTTTTGATATCTATTTGCCCAATTTCATAAGCATAAAATGCGGTAATTGCTAACATAATTCGGACAGACTTAAGCATCGCTACGAGTGAAAAGGTCTCATCGTAGTCAACTCCTTGAACTTGTCGAAAACCTTTCACAATAAGTCGAGCTTTGTAGACAGTAACATTACCGTCAACGTCAGTCTTCTTCTTGAAGATCCATTTATTCTCTATGGCTTGCCGATCATCGGGCAAGTCAACCAAAGTCCAAACTTTGTTCTCATACATGGATCCCATCTCAGATTTCATGGCCTCAAGCCATTTCGTGGAATTTGGGCTCATCATCGCTTCCTCATAGTTCGTAGGTTCGTCATGGTCAAGTAACATGACCTCCAGAACAGGATTACCATACCACTCTGGTGCGGATCATACTCTCGTTGACCTATGAGGTTCGGTAGTAACTTGATCTGAAGTTTCATGATCATTATCATTAACTTCCTCATTAATTGGTGTAGGAATCACTGGAACTGATTTCTATGATGAACTACCTTCCAATTCGAGAGAAGGTACAATTACCTCATCAAGTTCTACTTTCCTCCCACTCACTTCTTTCGAGAGAAACTCCTCTAGAAAGCATCAATTCTTAGCAACGAATATCTTGCCTTCGGATCTGTGATAGAAGGTGTACCCAATAGTTTCTTTGGGTATCCAATGAAGACACATTTCTCCTATTTGAGTTCGAGCATATCAGGTTGAAGCTTTTTCACATAATCATCGCAGCCCCAAACTTTAAGAAATGGCAGCTTAGGTTTCTTGCTAAACCATAGTTCATATGGTGTCATCTCAATGGATTTAGATGTTGCCCTATTTAACGTGAATGCAACCATCTCTAAAGCATAACCCCAAAACGATAGCGGTAAATCAGTAAGAGACATCATAAATCGCACCATATCTAATAAAGTACGGTTACGACGTTCGGACACACCATTACGCTATGGTGTTCCA
Source organism: Triticum urartu (assembly GCF_003073215.2). Classification (NCBI taxonomy): domain Eukaryota; kingdom Viridiplantae; phylum Streptophyta; class Magnoliopsida; order Poales; family Poaceae; genus Triticum; species Triticum urartu. The sequence goes on along the minus strand of NC_053023.1, from coordinate 391,002,225 downwards.
GGTGGCATGAGTTGCGAAACTATTCCACATTGTTTCAAATGAAGACCAAACTCATAACTCAAATATTCACCTCCATGATCAGATCATAGAAACTTTATTTTCTTGTTATGATGATTTTCCACTTCACTCTAAAATTCTTTGAACTTTTCAAATGTTTCAGACTTATTTTTCATTAAGTAGATATACCCATATCTGCTCAAATCATCTGTGAAGGTTAGAAAATAACGATATGTTTTGCGAGCCTCAACACTCATCGTACTGCATACATCAGTATGTATTATTTCCAATAAATCAGTTGCTCGCTCCATTGTTGGAGAATGGAGTCTTAGTCATCTTGCCCATGAGGCATGGTTCGCAAGCTTCAAATGATTCCAAAAGCACATCAGCATGGAGTTTCTTCTTGCGCTTTACACCAATAAGACCTAAATGGCAGTGCCACAAATAAGTTGCACTATCATTATTAACTTTGCATCTTTTGGATTCAATATTATGCACATGTGTATCACTATAATCGAGATTCAATAAAAATAGACCACTCATCAAGGATGCATGACCATAAAAGATCTATACCTACTAATAAAAGGGCTATTGCTTCTTACCACCGTAATTTCGTCCATTTTTCGTCCCTCACCGTCCATCCACTTCGCTCATATTTTTTCTATATCCGAGGTGGTACTAATATATCTATATATACCTTGAAAACAATTTCCTTAGTCTGCCCGTCCGCTACTTTTCGGCTGAGAAAATTCATGTGTTGCTCGGTTGGGCCTGCGACCATCAACTGGGACATGTCTACTTGGCCCTTCAGCTCCTGGCCCGCTAGCGTAATCAAAAAATATTCGTGTGTTTGCATCATCAAATCGTATAAGTCTAAAAAAATTCAAATCATATAAGTTTGTCTCAAAAAAAATCAAATCGTATAAGTAACGGACTCATGCAATCAATCAGGAAAGACTCGGTTCTCTGCGTCGATATAAACTAGGGCACCTAAGTCCCCAATCAAATAGTGACTCCATGATCAAATTTCCTGAAACTCTCTTCCCGGACCGCATCTCATCCTTCTCTCCCTTTCTCTTTCCTCCAGAGACTAGGGTTCGTCGATCGGCTTGGCTTGACTGCCATCGCGAATCCCCGCAAGCGCAGTTTGATCCTTCCTCGATTGCAACTCCATGGCCAAGCACTGCATCGGTATAGAGCCGCAGACTAGAGGTGGTGGTGAACCACGAGCGCTTCGTGGATTCATCGCGTCCTATGATGGTCTCGATGTGGAGGAGGAACACTCACCCAGGATCGACGTCCAGCATGATGATGATGACAACAAATAGTGCCAGAAGCTGGGAACAGATGAGGACGATCGAGCAGAGGGCCAGTAGCATTAGCTGAACCGACTTACTAAAGGCCGCCTACGAGCCAATCAAAGCCACCTCCGAGGCCCAATTATTGCTCTTCTTCTCCAACTACGAGTGGCCCTCTACAAGTTTTACATGGATATTGGCAGGTAAATACATCGTATAGTGCCCTTGAGTGCCTTGATTCTCATCCATGACGGATGTAGTTGTTTGTTTACATATAGTGGGTATCCATGCGCTTGTTAATCTCTGTCGACAGTTGTGATCAGTTCTACTTTGGCCAACGATCTGCCGACGGCGAGGCAATGTGGAGCGATGGTGGTAGTGGTATGACATGTTCCTACAATCCTATGGTAACCCCGTGTCAATCTTGCTGGCACGGAGCCGCCGTAGACTGTTCACCGGTGCCACGACGCGGAGGCAGATAACAGCCACCACTGGAGCAGCTAAAATCGTGCCCTCTCCAGCCACCAAGCCGGAACTCTCTCCAACCCCAAACTTCCATCAGGTACTTGTGAAAGAATGGCGTTGCATGCTTATGTCGTGGTGTTGATCGACGTCTCTTTGAACTTAGGAGCATGCATGCTCGGAGTGGACTACAACTTCATCATCTCATCCTATTTTCGTTTGTCCTCTAAACGTGTATGCAAGGAGGTGACGACAAGTACTTGACGGCGGAAGCTTTATCATCTGCTTTTGTTTTATTTTTGCCTCTACATACACACAATACATATCTACTGATGTATGCAATGGTGTAAATCATGCAGGTTTGATATACATACGCGGATACGCCCATCCTCAAAATCGGCTGTTGAGTTTGTAGAGATTGGTTTTTAGCTCAGGGTGTCCCCACACCCTCATGAACAGTAACTTCAAAAAGATAGAAAACAAAATATTAAAAAATCTAAAACTTCATTTTTGGGGAAATAATCTGAAACTTCATGACATCAAATATGCACAAACTTTACAAACTTGCAAGTTTGATGAATAAATTCACAGGCAGATTTCTTTTTAAGTTTGATGCAGAAAAAAACATTCGAATAAGATGGAAGATTGATTTGGGCATCCCTTTTATTCGCATTTGAGGTGACGGGAAAAGAAGGTGAAACCGAGAAGGAGAGATGATTCGAGCCTAGGCCATTGAGTGTTTTTGTGTTGAAGTAGAAGGTGTGGACCTGCTTGGGGTGGGGAGGGGTTGATGCATACTTATGGGCTTACAATTATGTTACATTTTATTCCGTAGCAAAGCACGGGAACATTTCCTAGTATTACTCATATAAATAGAACAACCATTATTCTCTGATTTAAATGAATAACCGTCTCGCATCAAACAAGATCCAGATATAATGTTCATGCTCAATGCTGGCACCAAATAACAATCATTTAGGTCTAAAACTAATCCCGACGGTAGATGTAGAGGTAGCGTGCCGACGGCGATCACATCGACTTTGGAACCATTTCCCACGCGCATCGTCACCTCGTCCTTAGCCAATCTTCATTTAATTCGTAACCCCTGTTTCGAGTTGCAAATATGAGCAACAGAACCAATATCAAATACCCAGGCGCTACTACGAGCATTAGTAAGGCAGACATCAATAACATGTATATTAAATATACCTTTCACTTTGCCATCCTTCTTATCTGCCAAATACTTGGGGCAGTTCCGCTTCCAGTGACCAATCCTTTTGCAGTAGAAGCACTCAGTCTCAGGCTTAGGTCCAGAATTGGGTTTCTTCCCTTGAGCAGCAACTTGCTTGTTGTTCTTCTTGAACTTCTCCTTCTTCCCTTCGACCTTTTTCTTGAAACTAGTGGTCTTGTTAACCATCAGCACTTGATGTACCTTCTTGATTTCTACCTCCGCAGCCTTTAGCATCACGAAGAGCTCGGGAATTGTCTTTTCCATCCCTTGCATGTTATAGTTCATCATGAAGCCTTTATAGCTTGGTGGCAGTGATGAAGAACTCTGTCAATGACACTATCATCAGGAAGATTAACTCCTAGCTGAGTCAAGTGGTTGTGGTACCCAGACATTCTGAGTATGTGTTCACTGAAAGAACTATTCTCCTCCATTTTGTAGCTATGGAACTTGTTGGAGACTTCATATCTCTCAACTCGGGCATTCGCTTGAAATATTAACTTCAACTCCTGAAACATCTCATATGCTCCATGACGTTCAAAACATCTTTCAAGTCTCGATTCTAAGCCGTAAAGCATAGCACACTGAACTATCGAGTAGTCATTAGCTTTGCTCTACCAGACGTTTTGAACATCCGGTGTTGCTCCTGCAGCGGGTCTTGCACCTAGCGGTGCTTCCAGGACGTAATTCTTCTGTGCAGCAGTGAGGATAATCCTCAAGTTATGGACCTAGTCCGTGTAGTTGCTACCATCATCTTTCTGAAGGAAATATGCCCTAGAGGCAATAATAAAGTTATTATTTATTTCCTTATATCATGATAAATTTTTATTATTCATGCTAGAATTGTATTAATCGGAAACATAATACATGTGTGAATACATAGACAAACAGTATGTCACTAGTATGCCTCTACTTGACTAGCTCGTTGAATCAAAGATGGTTAAGTTTCATAGCCATAGACATGAGTTGTCATTTGATTAACGGGGTCACATCATTAGAGAATGATGTGATTGACTTGACCCATTCCATTAGCATAGCACTTGATCGTTTAGTTTGTTGCTATTGCTTTCTTCATGACTTATACATGTTCCTATGACTATGTGACTATATAACTCCCGTTTACCGGAGGAACACTTTGTGTGCTACCAAACATCACAACGTAACTGGGTGATTATAAAGGTGCTCTACAGGTGTCTTCGAAGGTACTTGTTGGGTTGGCGTATTTCGAGATTAGGATTTGTCACTCTGATTGTCGGAGAGGTATCTCTGGGCCCACTCGGTAATGCACATCACTATAAGCCTTGCAAGCATTGCAACTAATGAGTTAGTTGCAGGATGATGTGTTACGCAACGAGTAAAGAGACTTGCTGGTAATGATATTGAACTAGGTATTGAGATACCGACGATCGAATCTCGGGTAAGTAACATACCGATGACAAAGGGAACAACGTATGTTGTTATGCGGTTTGACCGATAAAGATCTTCGTAGAATATGTAGGAGCCAATATGAGCATCTAGGTTCCGCTATTGGTTATTGACCGGAGACGTGTCTCGGTCATGTCTACATAGTTCTCGAACCCGTAGGGTCCGCACGCTTAAAGTTCGATGACGGTTATATTATGAGTTTATGTATTTTGATGTACCGAAGGAGTTCGGAGTCCCGGATGAGATCAGGGACATGAGGAGTCTCGAAATGGTCGAGACGTAAAGATCGATATATTGGACGGCTATATTCGGACATCGGAAAGGTTCCGAGTGATTCGGGTATTTTCGGGAGTACCGGGGAGTTACGGGAATTCGTATTGGGCCTTAATGGGCCATACGGGAAAGGAGAGAAAGGCCTCAAAGGGTGGCGGCACCCCTCCCCATGGGCTGGTCCGAATTGGACTAGGGAGGGGGGCGCTCCCTTCCTTCCTTCTCCTTTTCCCTTCCCTTTCCTTCCCTCCTACTCCTACTACTTGGAAGGGCTCCTAGTTCTACTAGGAAAGGGGGAATCCTACTCCCAGTGGGAGTAGGACTCCCCTAGGGCGCGCCATAGAGAGGGTCGGCCCCTCCCCTCCTCCACTCCTTTATATACGTGGCCAGGGAGCACCCCATAGACACAACAATTGATCGTTTGATCTTTTAGCCATGTGCGGTGCCCCCTCCACCATAGTCCACCTTGATATTACTGTAGCGGTGCTTAGGCGAAGCCCTGCATCGGTAAAACATCAACATCGTCACCATGCCGTCGTGCTGACGAAACTCTCCCTCAACACTCGGCTGGATCGGAGTTCGAGGGACGTCATCGGGCTGAACGTGTGCTGAACTCGGAGGTGTCGTACGTTCGGTACTTGATCGGTCGGATCGTGAAGACGTACGACTACATCAACCGCGTTGTGCTAACGCTTCCACTTTCGGTCTACGAGGGTACATGGACAACACTCTCCCCTCTCGTTGCTATGCATCACCATGATCTTGCGTGCGCGTAGGAATTTTTTTGAAATTACTACGTTCCCCAACAATGGCATCTGAGCCAGGTTTTATGCGTAGATGTCATATGCACGAGTAGAACACAAGTGAGTTGTGCCTGATATAAGTCATACTGCTTACCAGCATGTCATACTTTGGTTCGGCGGTATTGTTGGATGAAGCGGCCCGGACCGACATTACGCGTACACTTACGCTTACGCGAGACTGGTTCTACCAACGTGCTTTGCACACAAGTGGCTGGCGGGTGTTAGTTTCTCCATCTTTAGTTGAACCGAGTGTGGCTACGCCCGGTCCTTGCGAAGGTTAAAACAACACCAACTTGACAAACTATCGTTGTGGTTTTGATGCCTAGGTAAGAACGGTTCTTGCTAAGCCCGTAGCAGCCACGTAAAACTTGCAACAACAAAGTAGAGGACGTCTAACTTGTTTTTGCAGGGCATGTTGTGATGTGATATGGTCAAGACATGATACTAAATTATATTGTATGAGATGATCATGTTTTTGTAACCGAGTTATCGGCAAATGGCAGGAGCCATATGGTTGTCGCTTTATTGTATGCAATGCAATCGCCCTGTAATGCTTTACTTTATCACTAAGCGGTAACGATAGTCGTAGAAGCATAAGACTGGCGAGACGACAACGATGCTATGATGGAGATCAAGGTGTCGCGCCGGTGACGATGGTGATCATGACGATGCTTCGGAGATGGAGATCACAAGCACAAGATAATGATGGCCATATCATGTCACTTATATTGATTGCATGTGATGTTTATCTTTTATGTGTCTTATCTTGCTTTGATTGACGGTAGCATTATAAGATGATCTCTCACTAAATTTCAAGATAAAAAGTGTTCTCCCTGAGTATGCACCATTGCCAAAGTTCGTCGTGCCCAGACACCATGTGATGATTGGGTGTGATAAGCTCTACGTCCATCTACAACGGGTGCAAGCCAGTTTTGCACACGCAGAATACTCAGGTTAAACTTGACAAGCCTAGCATATGCAGATATGGCCTCGGAACACTAAGACCGAAAGGTCGAGCGTGAATCATATAGTAGATATGATCAACATAGTGATGTTCACCATTGAAAACTACTCCATTTCATGTGATGATCGGTTATGGTTTAGTTGATTTGGATCACGTGATCACTTAGAAGATTAGAGGGGTGTCTTTCTAAGTGGGAGTTCTTAAGTAATATGATTAATTGAACTTAAATTTATCATGAACTTAGTCCTGGTAGTATTAGCATATCTATGTTGTAGATCAATAGCTCGCATTTAGCTCCCCTGTTTTATTTTTGATATGTTCCTAGAGAAAACTAAGTTGAAAGATGTTAGTAGCAATGATGTGGATTGGATCCGTGATCTAAGGTTTATCATCATTTCTGCACAGAAGAATTATGTCCTTGATGCACCGCTAGGTAACAAACCTATTGCAGGAGCAGATGCAGATGTTATGAACGTTTGGCTAGCTCAATATGATGACTACTTGATAGTTTAGTGCACCATGTTTAAACGGCTTAGAAACGGGACTTCAAAGACGTTTTGAACGTCATGGACCATATGAGATGTTCCAGGAGTTGAAGTTAATATTTCAAGTAAATTCCCGAGTTGAGAGATATGAAGTCTCCAACAAGTTCTATAGCTAAAAGATGGAGGAGAATAGCTCAAACAGTGAGCATGTGCTCAGATTGTCTGGGTACTACAATCGCTTGAATCAAGTGGGAATTAATCTTCCAGATAAAATAGTGATTGACAGAATTCTCTAGTCACCATCACCAAGTTAGTAGAACTTCGTGATGAACTATAATATGAAAGGGGTAACGGAAACAATTCCCATGCTCTTTGTGATGCTAAAATCGACGAAGGTAGAAATCAAGAAAAGGATCAAGTGTTGATGGTAAACAAAACCACTAGTTTCAAGTAAAGGGACAAAGGGAAGAAAGGGGAAATTCAAGAAGAACGGCAAACAAGTTGCTGCTCAAGTGAAAAAACCCAAGTCTGAACCTAAGCCTGAAACTGAGTGCTTCTACTACAAAGGGACTGGTCATTGGAAGCGGAACTACCCCAAGTAATTGGCAGATAAGAAGGATGGCAAAGTGAACATAGGTATATTTGATATACATGTTATTGATGTGTACTTTACTAATGTTTATAGCAACCCCTTAGTATTTGATACTAGTTCAGTTGCTAAGAATAGTAACTCGAAATGGGAGTTGCAGAATGAACAGAGACTAGTTAAGGGTGAAGGGACGATTTTTTTTGGAAATGGTTCCAAGATTGTTATGATCATCATTGCACACTCCCTATACTTTCGGGATTAGTGTTAAACCTAAAAATAAATGTTATTTAGTATTTGCGTTGAGCATGAATATGATTGGATCATGTTTATTGCAATACGGTTATTCATGTAAGTTAGAGAATAAGTGTTGTTCTGTTTACATGAATAAAACCTTCTATGGTCATACACCCAATGAAAATGGTTTGTTGGATCTTGATCATGGTGATGCACATTTTTATAATATTGAAGCCAAAAGATGCAAAGTTAATAATGATAGTGCAACTTATTTGTGGCACTGCCGTTTAGGTCATATTGGTGTAAAGCGCATGAAGAAAATCCATGCTGATGGGCTTCTAGAACCACTTGATTATGAATCACTTGGTACTTGCAAATCGTGCCTCATGGGCAAGATGACTAAAACGCCGTTCTCCAGAATTATGGAGAGAGCAACAGATTTGTTGGAAATCATACATACAGATGTATGTGGTCCGATGAATATTGAGGCTTGCGGCAGGTATCATTATTTTCTAATCTTCACAGATGATTTGAGCAGATATGAGTATATCTACTTGATGAAACACAAGTCTGAAACATTCGAAAAGTTCAAAGAATTTCAGAGTGAAGTGGAGAATCATCGTAACAAAAATAGAAGTTTCTACGATATGATCGTAGAAGTAAAATATTTGAGTTACGAGTTTGGCCTTCAGTTAAAACAATGTGAAATAGTTTCACTACTCACGCCACCTGGAACACCACAGTGTAATGGTGTGTCCGAACATCGTAATCGTACTTTATTAGATATGGTGCGATCTTTGATGTCTCTTACAGATTTACCGCTATCATTTTGGGGTTATGCTTTAGAGACGGCCGCATTCACATTAAATAGGGCACCATCGAAATCCATTGAGACGACGCCTTATGAACTATGGTTTGCCAAGAAACCAAAGTTGTCATTTCTGAAAGTTTGGGGCTGCGATGCTTATGTGAAAAAGCTTCAACCTGATAAGCTCGAACCCAAATCAGAGAAAATGTGTCTTCATAGGATACCCAAAGGAGACCATTGGGTACACCTTCTATCACAGATCCGAAGGCAAGACATTCGTTGCTAAGAATGGATCCTATCTAGAGAAGGAGTTTCTCTCGAAAGAAATGAGTGGGAGGAAAGTAGAACTTGATGAGGTAACTGTACCTGCTCCCTTATTGGAAAGTAGTTCATCACAGAAATCTGTTCCTGTGACTACTACACCAATTAGTGAGGAAGCTAATGATGATGATCATGTAACTTCAGATCAAGTTACTACCGAACCTCATAGGTAAACCGGAGTGAGATCCGCACCAGAGTGGTACGGTAATCCTGTTCTGGAGGTCATGTTACTTGACCTTGACGAGCCTGCGAACTATGAGGAAGTGATGATGAGCCCAGATTCCGCGAAATGGCTTGAGGCCATGAAATCTGAGATGAGATCCATGTATGAGAACAAAGTATGGACTTTGATTGACTTGCCCATTGATCGACGAGCCATTGAGATTAAATGGATCTTCAAGAGGAAGACGGACGCTGATAGTAGTGTTACTATCTACAAAGCTAGAATTGTCGCAAAAGTTTTTCGACAAGTTCAAGGTGTTGACTACGATGAGAGTTTCTCACTCGTATCTATGCTTAAGTCTATCCGAATCATGTTAGAAATTGCCACATTTTATGAAATATGGCAAATGGATAAACAAAACGACATTCCTTAATGGATTTATTAAAGAAGAGTTGTATATGATGCAACAAGAAAGTTTTGTCAATCCTAAAGGTGCTAAAAAAATATGCAAGCTCCAGCGATCCATCTATGGACTGGTGCAAGCATCTCGGAGTTGGAATATACGCTTTGATAAGTTGATCAAAGCATATAGTTTTATACAGACTTGCGGTGAAGCCTGTATTTACTAGAAAGTGAGTGGGAGCACTACAGCATTTCTGATAAGTATATGTGAATGACATATTGTTGATCGGAGATAATGTAGAATTATTCTGCAAAGCGTAAAGGAATGTTTGAAAGGAGTTTTTCAAAGAAAGACCTCAGTGAAGTTGCTTACATATTGAGCATCAAGATCTATAGAGATAGATCAAGACGCTTGATAAGTTTTTCAATGAGTACATACCTTGACAAAACTTTGAAGTAGTTCAAAATGGAATAGTCAAAGAAGGAGTTCTTGCCTGTGTTACAAGGTGTGAAGTTGAGTAAGACTCAAAACCCGACCACGGTAGAAGATAGAGAGAGAATGAAAGTCATTCCCTATGCCTCAGCCATAGGTTCTATAAAGTATGCCATGCTGTGTACCAGACCTATTATATACCCTGCCCTGAGTTTGGCAAGGGAGTACAATAGTGATCTAGGAGTAGATCACTGGACATTGGTCAAAACTATCCTTAGTGGAATAAGGATATGTTTCTCAATTATGGAGGTGACAAAAGGTTCATCGTAAAGGGTTACGTCGATGCAAGTTTTGACACTGGTCCAGATGACTCAAAGTCTCAATCTGGATACATATTTAAAGTGGGAGCAATTAGCTCGAGTAGCTCTGTGCAGAGCATTGTTGACATAGAAATTTGCAAAATACATACGGATCTGAATGTGGCAGACCCGTTAACTAAACTTCCCTCACAAGCAAAACATGATCACACCTTAGTACTATTTGGGTATTAATCACATAGCAATGTGAACTAGATTATTGACTCTAGTAAACCCTTTGGGTGTTGGTCACATGACGATGTGAACTATGGGTGTTAATCACATGGTAATGTGAACCATTGATGTTAAATCACATGGCGATGTGAACTAGATTATTGACTCTAGTGCAAGTGGGAGACTGAAGGAAATATGCCCTAAAGGCAATAATAAATTTATTATTTATTTCCTTATATCATGATGAATGTTTATTATTCATGCTAGAATTGTATTAACCGGAAACATAATACATGTGTGAATACATAGACAAACAATATGTCACTAGTATGCCTCTACTTGACTAGCTCGTTGAATCAAAGATGGTTAAGTTTCCTAGCCATAGACATGAGTTGTCATTTGATTAACAGGGTCACATCATTAGAGAATGATGTGATTGACTTGACCCATTCCATTAGCATAGCACATATCGTTTAGTTCGTTGCTATTGCTTTCTTCATGACTTATACATGTTCCTATGACTATGAGACTATGCAACTTCTGTTTATCGGAGGAACACTTTGTGTGCTACCAAACGTCACAACGTAACTGGGTGATTATAAAGGTGCTCTACAGGTGTCTCCGAAGGTACTTGTTGGGTTGGATTATTTCGAGATTAGGATTTGTCACTCCGATTGTCGGAGAGGTATCTCTGGGCCCACTCGGTAATGCACATCACTATAAGCCTTGCAAGCATTGCAACTAATGAGTTAGTTGCGGGATGATGTGTTACGCAACGATTAAAGAGACTTGCCGGTAACGAGATTGAACTAGGTATTGAGATACCGACGATCGAATATCGGGCAAGTAACATACCGATGACAAAGGGAACAACGTATGTTGTTATGCGGTTTGACCGATAAAGATCTTCGTAGAATATGTAGGAGCCAATATGAGCATCCAGATTCCGCTATTGGTTATTGACCGGAGACGTGTCTCGGCCATGTCTACATAGTTCTCGAACCCGTAAGGTCCGCACGCTTAAAGTTCGATGACAGTTATATTATGATTTTATGTGTTTTGATGTACCGAACGAGTTCGGAGTCCCGGATGAGATCGGGGACATGACGAGGAGTCTCGAAATGGTCAAGACGTAAAGATCGATATATAGGATGGCTATATTCGGACATCGAAAAGATTTCGAGTGATTCAGGTATTTTCGGGAGTATCGAGGAGTTACGGGAATTCATATTGGGCCTTAATGGGCCATACGGGAAAGGAGAGAAAGGCCTCAAAGGGTGGCGGCACCCCTCCCCATGGGCAGGTCCGAATTGGACTAGGGAGGGGGGCGCCCCCTTCCTTCCTTCTCCTTTTCCCTTCCCCTTTCCTTCCGTCCTACTCCTACTACTTGGAAGGGCTCCTAGTTCTACTAGGAAAGGGAGAATCCTACTCCCGGTGAGAGTAGGACTCCCCTAGGGCGCGCCATAGAGAGGTTCGGCCCCTCCCCTCCTCCACTCCTTTATATACGTGGCCAGGGAGCACCCCATAGACACAACAATTGATCGTTTGATCTTTTAGCCGTGTGCGGTGCCCCCTCCACCATAGTCCACCTCGATATTACTGTAGCGGTGCTTAGGCGAAGCCCTGCGTCGGTAGAACATCAACATCGTCACCATGCCGTCGTGCTGACGGAACTCTCCCTCAACACTCGGCTGGATCGGAGTTCGAGGGACGTCATCGGGCTGAACGTGTGCTGAACTCAGAGGTGTCGTACGTTCGGTACTTGATCGGTCGGATCATGAAGACGTACGACTACATCAACCGCGTTGTGCTAACGCTTCCGCTTTCGGTCTACAAGGGTACATGGACAACACTCTCCCCTCTCATTGCTATGCATCACCATGATCTTGCATGTGCATAGGAAATTTTTTGAAATTACTACGTTCCCCAACACTTTCAAGTTAGCTTTCTCTAGGAACGCATTAAAATTCAAGGGAACGGTAGCACGGGCCATTGATCTACAACAACATAGACTTGCAAAAACTATCATGTACTAAGTTCATGATAAATTAAAGTTCAATTAATCATATTACTTAAGAACTCCCACTTAGATAGACATCTCTCTAGTCATCTAAATGATCACGTGATCCATATCAACTAAACCATGTCCGATCATCACGTGAGATGGAGTAGTTTTCAATGGTGAACATCACTATGTTGATCAAATCTACTATATATGATTCACGTTCGACCTTTCGGTCTCAGTGTTCCGAGGCCATATCTACATATGCTAGGCTCGTCAAGTTTAACCCGAGTATTCTGCACGTGCAAAACTGGCTTGCACCTGTTGTATGTGAACGTAGAGCTTATCACACCCGATCATCATGTGGTGTCTCTGCAAGACGAACTGTAGCAACGGTGCATACTCAGGGAGAACACTTATACCTTGAAATTTAGTGAGAGAACATCTTATAATGCTACCGCCGAACTAAGCAAAATTAGATGCATAAAGGATAAACATCACATGCAATCAAAATATGTGACATGGTATGGCCATCATCATCTTGTGCCTTTGATCTCCATCTCCAAAGCACCGTCATGATCTCCATCATCATCGGCTTGACACCTTGATCTCCATCGTAGCATTGTTGTCGTCTCGCCAACTATTGCTTCCATGACTAATGCTACCACTTAGTGATAAAGTAAAGCAATTACATGGCGATTGCATTTCATACAATAAAGCAACAACCATAAGGCTCCTGCCAGTTGCCAATGAATTTTACAAAACATGGTCATCTCATACAACAATTTATATCTCATCACGTCTTGACCATAGCACATCACAACATGCCCTGCAAAAACAAGTTAGACGTCCTCTACTTTGTTGTTCCAAGTTTTACGTGGCTGCTACGGGCTTCTAGAAAGAACCGTTCTTACCTACGCATCAAAAACACAATGATTTTTCGTCAAGTGTGTTGTTTTAACCTTCAACAAGGACCAGACGTAGTCAAACTCGATTCAACTAAAGTTGGAGAAACAGACACCCGCTAGCCACCTGTGTGCAAAGCACGTCGGTAGAACCAGCCTCATGAACGCGGTCATGTAATGTCGGTCTGGGCCGCTTCATCCAACAATATCATTGAATCAAAGTAAGATGTTGGTGGTAAGAAGTATGACTATTATAGCCCATAACTCATTGTGTTCTACTCGTGCATATAACATCTATGCATAGACCTTGCTCGGATGCCACTGTTGGGTAACGTAGTAATTCAAAAAAAAATCCTACGATCACGCAAGATCTATCTAGGAGAAGCATATCAATGAGATGGTAGAGTATGTCCACGTACCCTCATAGACCGAAAGTGGAGCGTCATGTAACGCGGTTCATGTCGGGTGGTAGGTGCGACATATGCCAACGGGTGGCTTATCATTGTGGGAGCCAGTAAAACATCGCCGGTGCCTGGAAACGGGATGAGGCGAAGACATGCACGCCGGCGAATCTTACCCAGCTTCGGGGCTCTCCGTGGAGATAACACCCCTACTACTGCTCTACGGGGTCTCCGCATGGTCACTAGATGAACAAGTAGCTACACGATGCTCCTTGAGCTGTTTGGCGAGAGGATGAAGAAGGGCTCTGCTTGCTCTCTTCTCCTCCCTACGTGGTTTCTAAAACTAGCAGGGATCAACCCTTTGCCTGGGTGTCCCGGGGGGTTTATATAGGCCTACCCCCCGGGGGTACAATGCTAATCCGGCTGGGCGTGGGGCCCAGCCGTCTGTGTCTTCGCTCTTCGGCTTCTGTGCCGGCTACTGGGGCCCGCCGGCTAGTGGGTCCCGCCGGCTACCGGCTCCTTGGTCGACAGGCAGGCCCCACTGTCCAGGGCCTTGTCAGTGGTTGGTTACTGTTGCTCAATCTTGGTGACGAGGGCTTCGCCGAGGTAAGCGTGGCTACAGTGCTGCCGTTCGGCGGGTGACCACTGTAGCCTCACCGCGTCTTGTCTCCTTAATGGGGCGTCTCCTTCGAGGGGGTGGCAAGCCGGTCGGAGAGAGCCGGCTCCGTCTTGGGCCGACTGGGGGAGGCCAGGCCGCCTTCGGGTGTCTCTCTACCCGAAGGGGCCCACCGCCCGTGGGCCGTACTGGTAGCCCATCGTGGATGATATCAGGGTCAACGTGGCAACAGTGCTGCGCCGGACGGGTCATGGCCACCTGTATAGCGCACTATGCCAAGCGCGCTCCGGGATTCGGAGGTGGCAGGCTTCACTGTAGCCACGCCCCGTCACATCGTCGTTATGTGGATGCAGACTTCGAGGGTACGGTCTTGACCGCTTTATGGGAGCTGGCTCCTTGGAGTCGGCCTTCTCGCAGCCGGCTCCTCGGAGCCGGCCCTCCCGCAGCCTTCTTCATGAGGGTTGAAGTCGGGCCGCCTTCCAATAGCCGGCCTGGGAGACAGCCGGCCAGGGGAAGGCGGCCCCATGTCTTGGGTTCTTGAGAGCCGGATCGGCTCATAATTTTTGCAGAAAGGCCAGGGGGAGCCGGCTAGGCTACCCGTGGTCACTTACTCCGACAGTATTCCCCGAAGCTGAGCGAGCTTCGAGGCTGATAAAGGGACGAGAAGCTTGGTTAGCTTCCTATCCTGAGGGGCCGGCTTTGCTTGTGCGCGCCGACTTCGGAGAGCTCCGTTTCTCGTAGGCGGGAACGCGGGCCACGTGGCGAGGAAATCCTACCAACGCACGCGTGCAACGGGACGCCGCCGCAGGCCCGGGCCCGCCACTCGCGGGCCTCGGTCCGAGCGCGGATCTTCCGCGGCCCACATGGACCGCTCGCCTTCCCACGGTGGTTTTATTCTGCCATCAAGGCACAATAATCGCGGGAGGTGGGGGAGTGGGCGCAGTTGATCCCCACGTTCCCCCACGCCGCGCGTCCTCGGCTTCGCCGCGTGGTCTATAAGTAGGGGGAGGAGGGGGAGCGGCAGAGGCTCGCACGCTCTCCCTCGCTCCGCCGCCTCTCGTCTTCCTTCTTCTCCTTCCCGCCGCCGCAGTAACTCTTTGCCGCGCCGTTCCGCCGCCGCATCGTCTTGCTTCTCGCCGCGCTGCCCCATGGCACTGTCAAGCTCGTGGGATGGTTCCAACGTCCATGAGGACCACGTCAAGTTCCTCCACCAGACGCGACGCCTGCCCGGCGAGGACTTCGTTCGGGTTTGTCTAGCGCCGGAGAAGGAGATTTCGCCGGCACTGGAGGATGATGAGCGGGTGATCTTCCGCTCGCACTGCCTGCGCGGCTTCGGCCTTCCGGCGAGCGGGTTCCTCCAAGCCTTCCTTGAATTCTACAACCTCCAGCCGCATCACCTCACACCCAACGCGGTGATGCTGCTGTCGGCCTTCGTCACGCTGTGCGAAGGCTTCCTTGGGGTCCTCCCCACGCTCGAGCTCTAGGCGGAATTCATCCAGAGCAAACTCGGCACCGTCGTCGCAGGCGTGCCCGCCCCTTGCGGAGCTTTTATCGCCATGAGGCAGGCAAGCGAGAACAACCCGTTCCCGCCCATCCCGCTGATCCAGTCGGTGAAGCTCTGGCAAAAGTCATACTTTTATGTGAAGAATGTCGCGCAGCAAGGCGACTACGTCAACCTGCCGGCTGGGAGGCGACCTTCGTGGAGCTACCGGGCCAGGTTGTTGTCTCAGGCCGGGAACGCAGCCGTCTCCCGGGTTCGGTGATGATCCAGTCGGAGGGCCTGACCGGAGCCGACTTGGTGGCCGCCTTTGTGGAGCGCCGGGTTCTTCCCCTCCAAAGCCGGCCTCACATGGTTTGTCAGATGAGCGGCCGCTTCGACCCAAGCCGGCTGAGCACCAGGGAGATGCCTCATGCGGAGGTCTCCTACATGGTGAACTATATCTCCAACTGCAAGCTCGCCGAGGATTGGCGGTACGGCAAGGGGCCGTACTCTCGTGCCAACCCTCCGCCCGTCATAAGTTCTTTCTTCTTTTCTTCCTTTGGTAGCCGGCCTCATGATAGCCGGCCTCTGATCAGTCGGTTTGCCCCTAGCAGAAACCTCTCCTTCCGCCGACGACCGGGGCCGCAGGGGTAGAGCGTCAGCTCGTCCCTGACCACACGGTGGACGACGCCGACGACCCGGACTTGGGAGTGGCCGCCATGGAAGACGCCATCGTGGGGGAAAGCGACGAGGCCGGAGGCGCGGGGCTCACGGCCGGCTTCGAGGACTGGCTGGATGATGCCGAGGTCGAAGTCGCCCCGCGCCGCCAGCCGGCGCCTGATCATCAAGGCGCGAGCTCGTCCGCCGCGCCAGGCGTCAGCGCCCAGAAGCGCCGGGCCGTGTCGATCCTCTTCGGCAGCCGGCCGAAGAAGTCTAAGGCTTCCACAGCGGCGACCAAACGAGATGAGGCGGCCGCGAAGGCGGTGAAGCAGCCGCAGGCGATCTCAGCGTAAGTCGTCGAATGCTTGGATACATATTTTTTGTTGTTCTTTTCGATTGGAAACTCTTCTAAACCTTTCTTTGCTCGCCGGACAGGGCACCGCTTTCCGTTGAGCAGGGTCCGGGCGGCTCCATAGTCGGGCCGACTGGAGGGTCTTCAGGCTCCCGCCGCGTGGATCCCCGCGCTGACCTTAGGGAGGCCATGGAGCAGAACGCACGAGAGGTGCGGGAGGAGCGGGAGACGGCGGAGCGAAGGGCCGCCCAGGCGACAAAGGAGCAGGCTGATGCAGCAGCCAAGGCCCGGGTGGAGGCGGCAGCTGCGGAGACGGAGGCGGAGGCTTCGCACAACCAGCCTCCGCTGCTAGCCATTCCCCTCCGCGCCGTGGCCCCCAACATTCCTGTGCCTCCGCTGGAGGAGGTCAACCAAGAACCGCCAGTGATGGAGCGGAGGGAGGACTCCGTGATCTTCGTGGAGGGGGCGCCGCCGGCAGCGCCAACCGGAGCGGGCCAAGGCGGCCAGTCGACTGTGGCGCCAGAGCAGCCGGCCGGGGGTGAGCCGGAAACAGGAGCCGGCCTCGAGGTGCAGCCGGCAATGCACCGGCACGCAGGGGGAGGCACTGCTGCGCCGGAGCCGCACCGAGCTACGGGTGCCGGCCAGACGGCGGAGGCCTTGGAGGCGGCCAGCACCGGCACGTCCGAGTGGACTCCCAGCAGCGGGACGGGCGAGCTGAATGTGGCGGCCCAAGAGATTCGGAACCGGCTTCAGGCCCAAGCCGCCTCGCTGCAGCAATACACCCAGGAGTTCCTTGCGACACGGGCCGTCATCCGGGTGAGTCTTCTATCTTTGGTTGTTTTGTTCTCTTGATTTCTTCCGTGGGGGCGCGTCAGTGCACCCACTGGGTGTAGTCCCCGAGATTCGGGCCGACTGCTGAGCAGTCGGGTCGGATCTTCCTTGACGACTACCTTATTCTCGCCTCCTGTCTAATCTTCCAGGAGTATCATAACCTCCGCGCTGCCGCCTTCAACTCCCAGGCTCAGGAGCTGGGTCGGAGAACTGAAGACCTGATCAGCAGCCAGAGTACGTACTTGGTTTCGTTCATCTCCTGTGGAGGCGCGTCAGCGCACCCACTGGGTGTAGTCCCCGAGATTCGGGCCGACTGCTAAGCAGTCGGGTCAGATCTTTCCTGACGACTTCACCTTACTGGTTTTTCTTTTGTCTTTCATGCTCGCAGAATCCAATGCCGACTTAAGGGGCAGCTCAGCGAGGCGCAGGCTGCCCTTCGCGCCAAGGAAACTGAGTACGACGCCTTGGTCCTGGAGCATGACCGCCTGGCCAAGAAGCTGGCTGACCAGGAGGAGAGCCACAAGGCGGCTCTGAAGAAGGCGCAGGATAACGAAGCCACCCTGAAGGCCGAGTTCGAGACTGAAGCGGCAGGCTGGGCTGAGACCAGGCAAGCGCTGAATGAAGGCTTCGGCCGTATTGAGGATTTGATTGACGGTAAGCCGCTTTCCTCGCTCCTTGCCTGCCCCTTGCCGCCTGACTTGTGTTCTGACTTGAGTTGCTCTTTATTCTCTATGCAGACTACTTTCCTGGCTACTCCGTCTTCGCCGCCCAAACCATCGAGGCCCATCGCGAAGCGCGCCGGCAGGCGGCGGCTGAAGTCGCACCGGACGCGAGTCGGTCGCTCGAAGAGCAACTCTTGGCGGTCCAAGCGCGGCTGCAGCCGGCTCATCGCATGCTCCGCCGCCTCCAGCGCGCCGGAGCGCAGGTGTTGGCCGCCCTCTGGCCAAGCGAGACGATTCCCCACACCCCGAGTCGGACTGCCGACTGGCTGGAGGTTGCGGTTGGCCGCTTCGAGGCCTGGAAGGCGTCGGCGGCCCGGCTTGGAGCTGGGCGGGCGCTGGAGTTCGTCCGAGCTTGGTATCCGAGGCTGAACCTGGACCAGCTGCGCACCTGGCGGCTGGAGGCCGACGAAGAGCTAGCGGAGGTGCGGCCGGCTATCGCTCAGCGTGCATCGACAATCACCGAGTGTACTGACATCAGCGTCTTTGCTCCCGAGATTAATGATGACGGCGTTGCCCAGCCGGAGGAGTGGTTCGGGCTGGACCCGGCGGCGGGTGAAGACTCTGCAGAAGAGATCGCCTCCAGCGACGAAGGCGAAGACGACGAAGGAGAGGAAAGCGAAGACGTCAAGCCGGCCGGTGGAACAGCCAGCCAGCCTTAGCCTGACCGTGCCTCCAGCAACGAGGCGTGCGCAAGCGCGCCTTCTGCGGGAGGCGGTGATCATGCCGAGGTTCGCCAGCCGGCCACTCCTCCAGCCGGCACTGCCGTCTCCACCGATCTGCCCGGCTCGTCAGTCGCTCCGCCGGCTTAATCTGCCATCCTTATTTTTTCCTGCTTTTTGCCTTCTGAACAATTTTGTTAAGCTTCCGCAGTTCCACCCATTGGGGGTGTATCCAAACTATGTTGAATGCTGGCCTTTTGAAGGTCTTTTATGTAAATATTATCGTGTGCATGTTTGGTTTCCATTCACGTATGCTTTTTATCCTTAGGCTGTTTCCTTTGCCGCCTTCCCCTTCTGGGAAGGCAAGTACTCGAGCTTTCTTAGATTGGAGCGAGATGAATGGAAGCCGGCCGGCCGGCTACTCTGGTAGCCGATCGGCGGTGGGAGAAAAACCGGCTTTTGTTATATTAGTCTGTTAGTCCCTAGCCATTTTTCGTGTGGGAACCCGTTCCTGCCCTTAACTCTTGCCAGCCGGACAGCCGGTTCTTCGAACTGCGACTTTTGGCAAGAGAAAGCTTGGGAGCCGGCACACTACTTGTCTGACTGCGGGTAGGACTTCTAATATAACTCCAGGCGGCCAGTCCCCGGGCCGACTAGTCGAACCCGGTGCCGGACGGAGAAAAGTGAATGCAATGACAAGGCCATAAGCATGATACTTTTCATTTATAGACAAAAGATGGCAGTCCCCGAGCTCTCCTCGGGGGCCCTATTGTCTCGTACTTAGTACAAAAGTTAGCGTGATACATACCGCATTTCAGCTGTAAAACCTTCGGAGGAGGTTGGCGTTCCATGGTCGTTCTGACTCCTTGCCGGAGTCGTCTCTCTTTCGTGCCTTCGGCTTCTGCGCGTCGATCAGGTAGTAGGAATCGTTGCCTAAGGCTCTGCTGATGATGAAGGGGCCCTCCCAAGGTGCCGAGAGCTTGTGCTGGCCGGCTGTTCGCTGGATCAGCCGGAGCACAAGATCGCCCTCTTGGAAGGATCTTGGCTTGACCTTCCGGCTGTGGTAGCGGCGCAGGCCCTGCTGATAGATGGCGGACCGGCTGAGGGCTAACAGCCGGCTTTCTTCCAGCAAGTCGACGCCGTCTTCTCGTGCTTCCTTGGCCTCCGCTTCCGTGTACATGGTTACTCGAGGCGAGTCGAACTCGATGTCGGTTGGGATGACCGCCTCGGCACCATACATGAGGAAGAAAGGGGTGAAGCCGGTTGACTTGTTTGGTGTAGTGCGCAGACTCTAGAGGACAGCCGGCAGCTCATCGAGCCAACAGCCGGCTGAACGCTCCAGTGGTACGATCAGTCGGGGCTTGATGCCGGAAAGGATGAGGCCGTTGGCTCGCTCGACCTGGCCGTTTGACTGCGGGTGGGCAACGGATGCTAGATCCAACCGGATGCCTTGCGTCGCGCAGAAACGTGCCAATGCTCCCTTGGCGAAATTTGTGCCATTGTCGGTGATGATGCTGTGTGGCACGCCATACCGAGTTGTTATATCTACGATAAATGTGACGGCAGTCGGCCCATTCAGCTTCTTGATCGGCTTTGCTTCAATCCATTTGGTGAATTTGTCCACGGCGACAAGCAGATGTGTCATGCCGCCGCGCGCCGTCTTGAATGGGCCCACCATGTCCAGTCCCCAAACAGCGAAGGGCCAAGTGAGGGGAATGGTCTTGAGTGCTGAAGCCGGCATGTGTTGCTTGGAGCTGAAGAGTTGGCACCCTTTGCAATGTTTAACTAACTCCTTGGCGTCATGCAAAGCAGTCGGCCAAAAGAAACCATGGCGGAAGGCTTTGGCGACGAGTGATCTTGAGGCCGCATGGTGGCCGCATTCTCCTTGGTGGATGTCTCTGAGGATTGCAATGCCCTTCTCTTGCTCGACGCATCGCTGGAGGACTCCAATGACACTGCGCTTGACGAGCTCTCTGTTGACGATTGTGTATGCTCCGGCTCGGCGTTGGACTTGTCTTGCCTCTACTTCGTCAGCCGGCAAATCTTGGTTTATTAGGAAGTTGAGGATGGATTGAGCCCATGACGGAGCTGCGACTTCTTCTATTGCCAAAACGGCTACTGCGACCAGGGCGGGCGGGTTGGGCGGTGAAATGCTGGAGTCGGCCGCCGCCTGTTGTGTTGGTGTAGTCTCCGGGCCGACTACCGCAGTCCCCGAGCCGGGTGAGGCAGTCCCCGGGTCGGGCGTAACTATGGAAGTCCCTGAGCCGCCTGCTGATACCCCCTGGCCGACTATCGAAGTCCCCGGGCCACCTACTTGGTTCTTCGAGCCGGACCCGGCCGCGTCGGGGTCAGGCGGCACGAAGATGGAATCGGACTCTGGAGACGGCTTGATAGACGGCTTGAGGAGGCGTTGTAGAGAGACGCCGGTTGGTATTGCTTGCCGGGTGGAGCCTATTCGAGCCAAAGCATCAGCTGGCTCGTTGTCGGCTCGCGGTACGTGGAGGAACTCGCATCCTTCAAAATACCCATTGATCTGCTGAACGAGGAAGCGGTAGCTTGCCATATTTGCGTCCTTGGCGTCCCAGTCGCCGGATGATTGCTGGACCACCAAGTCCGAGTCGCCATAACATAGGATCCGGCGAATGCCGAGCTCTTTGGCAAGCCGGAGCCCGTGTATGAGCGCCTCGTACTCGGCTACATTGTTGGAGGCGGCAAAGTGGATTTGCAGCGTGTATCTGAGCTTGTCGCCTTTGGGAGAGGTGAGGACGATGCCGGCTCCCAAGCCGGTGCGCATCTTGGACCCATCGAAGTGCATGCGCCAATGAGTGAAGTCGGGAGCCGGCGGCAGGTACTGGGTCTCGTCCCAGTCGATGAGGAAGTCGGCCAATGCTTGGGATTTGATGGCGGTGCGAGGCTGGTAGAAGATCGCGTAAGGGGCCAGCTCGATGGCCCATTTCACCACCCGGCCGGACGCATCCCGGCTGCCTATGATCTCGGCCAGCGGGGCGGTGCATACAACCGTGATGGGATGCTCTTGGAAGTAGGGCTTCAGCTTCTTGGCGGCGAAGTACATGCCGTAGCACATCTTCTGGTAGTGCGGGTAGTTCTGCTTCGAGGTAGACAGCACCTCACTCAAATAGTACACCGGCCTCTGGACCGGCTGGGCTCGGCCTTCTTCTGGGCGTTGGACTACGATGACGGTGCTGACCACCCGGCTGGTTGCGGCAATTTAGAGGAGCATGGGCTCTTTCTCAGTAGGCACCGCCAGGACTGGCGGTGTGGCCAGCATCTTCTTCAGCTCGTGGAAAGCTTGGTCAGCTTGGTCATTCCACTCGAAGTGGTTGGTCTTCTTCATGAGGCGGTAGAGGGGAAGAGCTTTCTCTCCGAGCCGGCTGATGAAGCGGTTTAGGGAGGCCAAGCACCCGGTGAACTTCTGGATGTCTCGAAGCTTGGTGGGAATCGTCATTCTCTCAATGGCCTTGATCTTTACTGGGTTGCATTCAATGCCGCGTTCGGAGACCAGGAAGCCTAGGAGCTGGCCGGCTGGTACTCCGAACACACATTTCTCGGGGTTAAGCTTGATTTGGAACCGACGTAGGTTCTCAAATGTTTCCTTGAGGTCTTCCAGCAAGGTGCGGCGCTTCTCCGTCTTCACCACAATGTCGTCTACGTAAACATGGGCATTTCTGCCGAGTTGCTTGAGGAGGCACTTCTGCATGCAACGCTGAAAAGTGGCACCGGCATTTCTCAAGCCGAATGTCATAGTCAGGTAGCAGAAGGCTCCGAATGGCGTGATGAAGGCGGTCTTCAGGCGGTCTGCCTGATCTAACTTTATCTGGTGATACCCTGAGTAAGCATCCAAGAAACTCAACAGCTCGCATCCGGCCGTGGAGTCTATCACTTGGTCAATCCTTGGCAGGGCAAAGGGATCTTTGGGGCAGGCCTTGTTGAGGCTCGTGTAGTCTATACACATGCGCCACTTGTTGTTTTTCTTTAGCACGAGGACCGGGTTGGCGAGCCACTCTGGAAAGAAAACTTCCATAATGAAGCCGGCTGCCAGAAGCCGGGCTATCTCCTCTCCCACAATCCTGCGTTTCTCCTCCGACAGTCGGCGGAGGGGTTGTTTGACTGGCTTTGCGTCTTCTCGGACGTGTAGTTTGTGCTCAACGAATTCCTTCGGAACGCCCGGCATGTCCTTGGGGGACCACGCAAAGACGTCCTGATTCTCACGGAGGAAATCAGCGAGCTCGCCTTCCTATTTGCTGTTTAGGTTTGCCCCGATGACGCAAACCTCTCTGGGTGCTCGGGGTCAAGGGGTATCTTCTTCGTCTCCTTAGCCGGCTGGAAAGATCCTTGAGCATCGTGCTCCTTGGGATCGGGGGACAAGGCCGACTGCTTGCCGGCTATGGCCACGACTCGGTCCAACATCTTCTTTTCTTCGGCAATCACAAGGGACTCAGCCAGCCGACTGCTGGCTGCTGCGCACTCAGAGGACTTCTTGTAATCGCCGGCTACGGTGATGACGCCTTTGGTGCTTGGTATCTTCATCTTGAGGTATGCATAGTGGGGAACTGCCATGAATTTGGCCAAGGCAGGTCGGCCAAGCAATGCATGGTAAGGGCTCTCCAGGTCCACCACTTCAAACCAGATCGCTTCCCGGCGGAAATGCTCTTTGTCCCCAAAAAGTACATCAATCTTGATCTTGCCAATGGGGGCACAGGACAGGCCGGGTATGATGCCATGGAACACTGTCCGAGTAGGCATGAGTTGCTTTGTCTTGACGTTCAGCTTCTCCAGGGTGTCGCGGTACAAGATGTTGATGCTGCTCCCGCCATCTATCAACACACGGGAGAAGCGGGCGGCGCGTCTGTCCGTTGCAAGGGTGGCATCCAGAACCAACGCATAAGAGCCGGGAGATGGCATCACCTCTGGGTGGTCGGCCCGGCTCCAGCTGATAGGTTTTTCTGACTAGTGCATGTGCTCGGCGGGGTTGGCAGCAACCATACTGACTTCCTGGTTCTCTCGGCGTTTGCTGCGCCAGTCTTCGGGCTAGCTTGTAAAGACGATATAGGCGGCATGCTCGTCGGGGAACTCATCACGCACGGCTCCGACTGCGGGCCGAGCGGCCGGCGGTGGCGGAACCGGAGGCGACGGGCCAGCTGGCTGAGGCGGCGCGAGCCCTTCGCCTTTGGAGATTCGGGTGAGCCAATGGCACTTCCGGGTTGTGTGGTTGGACGGCTTCGCGCCGCTATGGAATTTGCATGGGGCGTTGAGAGTTTGCTCGTAGGAGAAGGCCGGCTGCCAAGCCGGCCTACCGCCCTTGGGTTTCTTGGGTGCGGGCCGCCCTTCGGGCGGCACGTCTTCGACTGTGGCCACCTGCCGACTGGCGGGAGGCGGCGCGGGGCCCTTGCGCTTGTGGTCGTTCGAGTGTGGGCGTCGGCCGGAATCCCCAGCCGGCGTCTTGGGCGCCGGGTTGAGTACTTTTCTGGACGCGTCTACCCGGAGCTCGGTCTTCATTGAGGAGTCGGCGGTGGCGTACTTGTCCGCTATGTCCAGAAGCTCGTCGAGGGTAGTCGGCTCGTCGCAGAGAAGCTTGTGCTTGAGGAGGGTAGCTTCTCGGCACCCGGCTGTGAAGTATTCTATGGCTTGCACCTCGTGCACCCCTTCGCAAGAGTTGCGGAGCTCGGCCCAACGCGTGAGGTAGTCGTGAGTTGACTCGGCGGGGCCTTGTACGCATAAGGAGAGCTGTCTGGGCTTGGGAGCCCGCTTGTAGGTGCTGGTGAAGTTGCGGACGAAAGCTTCCGTGAAATCTAGCCAGCTGTTGATGCTGTGTGGTTTGAGGCTGTTGAGCCAGGTCTGCGCCGTGCCTTGCAGCATGAGGGGTACGTACTTCACGGCAACGCGTCGGTTGCCGTTGGCTATGCTAACCGCCGTGGAGTAGTCGATCAACCAATCTTCCGGCTTCACGGAGCCGTTGTACTTGGGCGTGTCTCTTGGGAGCGAGAACCCTTTGGGGAAGGGCTCGTCGCGGATGCGGGGGCCGAAGCAAAGCGGACCGACATCGTCTTCTTCTTCCAGCGCCAGGGATCGCGCCAGGTGGTCGATCCGATGGCGGGCGTCGTTCTCGCCGACTCCTTCGCGGCGACCTAGCCGGCCGCTGAGAGTCGGATGCGCCACAGGCGGAGGGGTGGGATATCTCTCTCCACAGGGCCGAGGCGGAGGCGGGTTGCCCCGCCACTCCACGGCCCGAGGGTGGCCTTCTGCGTCTCGCTCGATGGAGATCCGGGTTTGGCTTCGGCTGGCAACCGGCTCTTTCTCGCGCCGCGCGCGGTCTCTAACCACAGTCGGCGTTCGGGACGTCGCGCCGTGATCTCGGCATGGGGGGAGGGCTTTCCGCGCGGGCGTCGGCTTCGTGCCGCTACGCGGCTGCATCGATCAGCTGCTGGATGCGTCGGGTCATGTGGGGGAGTTCTTCGGCCCCCAGTCCGTCTAGCTCGTCTACGGCCGCCTAGGCAGCGCGCAGGTTCTCGAGTGGAGTGGCGTAGACTGGGCGGTCGACTCCTAACGTGTCGGCAACGACAGCGCCGCGCTGTCTGACAACGCCGACCCAGCTGGGTCCGCCTGGGGGCGGCGTGCCAAAGGCGGCGCGGTCGGCCTCGCGTCGGTGGGCCTCAGCGAGGCGTCTCATGGAAACCAACTTCCGGCCCTCTGCGAGGAGGGCGAGGCGGCGAGCCTCCAGTGCTTCAGCATCGGCATCGGCCGGGAGGGGGATGGACAAGTCGTGGACCGCCGCGTGCGGGGCGTCGTGGGCGCTCTCATCAGCAGCGCTGTCGTGGCCGATGACCATCACCTCGGTGGTGACAGCGTCACAGCCATCGGCTCAGGGAAGCGGGTCGTTGTAGATCGTGACGTTGGTGGGGAAGGTGTCGAATGAGGCCGTGTCGGAGTCGACAGGCATCAGATTGGTGGAGCCAACTGACTCCAAGTCCATAGCAGGCTCGCCGGAGACATAGAGCCGGCCGAGGAGGTTGACGAGGTGGTCGGTGCCGGCGTCGGAGGCGAGCTCGTCGGAGATGAGGGTCTTGTCGAGGAGATCAGCGAGGCTGCTCGCTACGCAGGCGTTGGTGACGCCTTGCAGCGCGTCGTGGCAAGCGTCATCGGGCGTGCCGGGCTGGCTACGCTCGCGGGGGAGGAAGAGGGTTCCCGTCCAGAACAGGTCTCCGGACGACGGTGCACCTGGCCCCACGGTGGGTGCCAAATGTCGGGTGGTAGGTGCGACATATGCCAACGGGTGGCTTATCATTGTGGGAGCCAGTAAAACATCGCCGGTGCTTGGAAACGGGATGAGGCGAAGACATGCACGCCGGCGAATCTTACCCAGCTTCGGGGCTCTCCGTGGAGATAACACCCCTACTGCTGCTCTGCGGGGTCTCCGCATGGTCACTAGATGAACAAGTAGCTACACGATGCTCCTTGAGCTGTTTGGCGAGAGGATGAAGAAGGGCTCTGCTTGCTCTCTTCTCCTCCCTCCGTGGTGTCTAAAACTAGCAGGGATCAACCCTTTGCATGGGTGTCCCGGGGGGTTTATATAGGCCTACCCCCCGGGGGTACAATGGTAATCCAGCTGGGCGTGGGGCCCAGCCATCTGTGTCTTCGCTCTCCGGCTTCTGCGCCGGCTGCTGGGGCCCGCCGGCTGGTGGGTCCCGCCGGCTACCGGCTCCTTGGTCGACAGGCAGGCCCCACTGTCCAGGGCCTTGTCGGTGGCTGGTTACTGTTGCTCAATCTTGGTGACGAGGGCTTCACCGAGGTAAGCGTGGCTACAGTGCTGCCGTCCGGCGGGTGACCACTGTAGCCTCACCGCGTCTTGTCTCCTTAATGGGGCGTCTCCTTCGAGGGGGTGGCAAGCCGGCCGGAGAGAGCCGGCTCCGTCTTGGGCCGACTAGGGGAGGCCAGGCCGCCTTCGGGTGTCTCTCTGCCCGAAGGGGCCCACCGCCCGTGGGCCGTACTGGTAGCCCGTCGTGGATGACATCAGGGTCAACGTGGCAACAGTGCTGCGCCGAACGGGTCATGGCCACCTGTACGGCGCACTGTGCCAGGCGCGCTCCGGGATTCGGGGGTGGCAGGCTTCACTGTAGCCACACCCCGTCACATCGCCGTTATGTGGATGCAGACTTCGAGGGTACGGTGGCTTTATGGGAGCCGGCTCCTTCGAGTCGGCCTTCTCGCAGCCGGCTCCTCGGAGCCGGCCCTCCCGCGGACTTCTTCATGAGGGCTAAAGTCGGGCCGCCTTCCAATAGCCGGCCTGGGAGACAGCCGGCCAGGGGAAGGCGGCCCCATGTCTTGGGTTCTTGAGAGCCGGATCAGCTCGTAATTTTTGCAGAAAGGCCAGGGGGAGCCGGCTAGGCTACCCGTGGTCACTTACTCTGACAGTTCATGTAGTCGAACGTCTTCACGATCTAACTGATCCAAGTACCAAACATACGGCACCTCCGTGTTCAGCACGATGACGTACCTTGAGCTATTGATCTAGTAGAGGGTCGAGGGATAGTTCCGTCAGCACGACGGCATGGAGACGGTGTTGGTGATGTGATCCGCGCAGGGCTTCGCCTAAGCACTACGACAATATGACCGAGGTGATAAACTGTGGAGGGGGACACCGCACACGGCTGAGGAACAATTGATGTGCCTTTGGGGTGCCCTCCTGCCCCGTATATAAAGGAGGAGGGGAGGAGGCGGCCGGCCTAGGGGGCGCGCCAAAGGGGGAAGTCCAACTAGGACTCCCAATCCTAGTTGGACTCTCTTTCCTTTCCGGGGGGGAGAGGAAGAGGAGAAGGAAAGGGGGTGGCGCGCCCCCCTCCCTAGTCCAATTTGGACTCCCTATAGGGAGTGGGCGCGGCTACCCCTTGTGGGCTGCCTCCCCTCTCCCCTATGACCCATGTAGGCCCAATATTCCCCGGGGGGTTTCGGTAACCCCTCGATACTCTGGTAAAATCCCCGAATCACTCGGAATCATTCCGATGTCTGAATACAACCTTCCAATATATGAATCTTTACCTCTCAACCATTCCGAAACTCCTTGTCATGTCCGTGATCTCATCTGGGACTCCGAACAAACTTCAGTCACCAAAACACATAACTCATAATACAAATCGTCATCGAACGTTAAGTGTGCGGACCCTATGGGTTCGAGAACTATGTAGACATGACCGAGACATATCTTCCATCAATAACAACATACTCTACGAAGATCTTTATCGGTCAAACCGCATAACAACATACGTTATTCCCTTTGTCATCGGTATGTTACTTGCCCGAGATTCGATCATCGGTATCATCATACCTAGTTCAATCTCATTACCGGCAAGTCTCTTCACTCGTTCTGTAATGCATCATCCCGTAACTAACTCATTAGTCACATTGCTTGCAAGGCTTATAGTGATGTGCATTACCGAGAGGGCCCAGAGATACCTCTCGGATACACTGAGTAAAAAATCCTAATCTCGATCTATGCCAACTCAACAAACACCTTCGGAGACACCTGTAGAGGATCTTTATAATCACCCAGTTACGTTGTGATGTTTGATAGCACACAAGGTGTTCCTCCGGTATTCGGGAGTTGCATAAGCACATAGTCAGACGAATATATATAAGTCATGAAGAAAGCAATAGTAATAAAACTAGACGATCATAATGCTAAGCCAACGGATGGGTCTTGTCCATCACATCATTCTCTAATGATGTGATCACGTTCATCAAATGACAACACATGTCTATGGTTAGGAAACTTAACCATCTTTGATTAACGAGCTAGTCAAGTAGAGGCATACTAGGGACACTCTGTTTGTCTATGTATTCACACATGTACTAAGTTTCCGGTTAATATAGTTCTAGCATGAATAATAAACATTTATCATGATATAAGAAAATATAAATAACAACTTTATTATTTCCTCTAGGGCATATTTCCTTCAGGCGCTCCCTCCGTTTGCGGCCTCGGCGCCCGTGACCCAGGCGCCCCCTTCACCGGCGACTACGGTTGAGCCACCCGCGGTCGTCCCGGTCACTCACGCCTGTACGGGTGTGTTTCGCCCAAGCTCGCAGTATGCCTCGGACGAGTACGTCCACATGGCATCCACCTCTATGCCATCGCCATTGCCATCCTCCGTTCGAGCCGCTCTTCATTACCCGCTTTGGATGGCTGCGATGCAATAGGATTTTGATGCCCTGCTGCGCAACCAGACGTGGCAGCTTGTTCCCCGTCCCCGGCACGCCACGTGATTACCGGGAAGTGGGTCTTCAAACACAAGCTCTGTCCCGATGGTCCCCTCGACCGCTATAAAGCACACTGGGTTGTTCATGGTTTCTGGCAACATGTTGGCATCAACTTCACCGACACCTTCACTCTGGTTGTTAAGCCCGACACGATTCGCACGGTTCTCCACCTTGTGGTCTCCCATGCTTGGCCGGTGCACCAGATGAACGTCTCCAACGCCTTCCTTCATGGTCACCTCGAGGAGCATGTCTTCTATCAGCAACCCACAGGGTTTGTTGATCCAGCACTTCCTGACCATGTGTGCTTGCTTTCGTGGTCCTTGTACGGACTTAAGCAGGCCCCTCGCGCTTGGTACCAGTGCATCGCGGCGTTTCTGCACCAGCTCGGGTTTCGCTCTCCCCGCTCGGATGCATCGCTCTTCGTCTATCACCAAGGCTCCGACACGGCATACTTTTTGATTTATGTCGATGACATTATCCTGACGGCATGTACATCTAGTCTTCTCAGTCAGCTCACTTCTCGTCTTTGCGCTGAGTTCGCCATCAAGGACTTGGGTCCTTTGCACTACTTCCTCCGTGTTGAGGTGGTGCGACGTCCGGATGGCTTATTCCTTCATCAACAGAAGTACGCTCATGAGCTCCTGGATCGTGCTGGCATGCTTAACTGCAAGCCCGCCGCTATGCCTGTTGATACGAAGGCCAAGCTCTCTGCCGCGGATGGTTCTCCTGCTTCAGATGCTTCCTTCTACCGGTCTATCGTTGGTGCTCTTTAGTACCTCACTCTGACTCGACCGAAGATCCGGTATGCCGTCCAGCAGGTGTGTCTTCATGTGCATGCTCCTCGGGACGTTCACTGGGCTGTTGTTAAGCGGATTCTCCGCTATGTGTGTTGCGCTATGGACCTCGGCGTCACGCTCCACACCTCCACCGACACCGCCCTCACTGCCTACTCCGATGTCGACTGGGCGGGCTTCCCTGACACTCGTCGCTCCACCTCGGGCTACTGTGTCTACCTTGGACCCTCGCTAATCTCGTGGTTGTCCAAGCGGCAGCCTACAGTCTCTCGCTCCAGTGCTGAGGCTGAGTATCGTGTTGTGGCCAACGTCATCGCCGAGTGTTCGTGGCTTCACCAGCTGCTTCAGGAGCTCTCTTATCCCGTCGATCGTGCCACGGTGGTCTAGTGCGACAACGTCTCGCCGATCTACCTCTCCGCTAACCCGGTCATCATCGTCGGACCAAGCATATTGTGTTAGATATTCATTTTGTTCGGGAACAAATGGCCCTTGGACATATTCGTGTTCTACACTTTCCTACTTCCCAACAATTTGCAGATATCATGACCAAGGGCTTGCCTACGACATCATTCGAGGAGTTCCGGTCCAGTCTTTGCGTCAGCAGTGGTGCTGCTTCGACTGCCGGGGGGTGTTGAGTATATGTGTTGTGCATATTTGTGTATTGGGCCTACCTCCTAGTTGCCTTGTATAGTTGAGGTCGCGACCCACCGTTGTACTTCATATATACGTGTGTTTGCACTTGAGTAATACATCATGCAATTCCCACAACATACATTACCATCAAGGTTTTGATTGCCCATGTTTTAGTCAACTGCTTCCTTCATCATTCATAAATATAAGATGCTCTAACAGTTTTCTAAATGTATATAGACTCCTTTTAGAATAGGGCGTTTTGGATCTCGGCCTCCATGGAGGCTGAATTGTTGAAAAATTCAAAATTCAAAATTTTTGGTTTCAAAAAAATCTGAAAAAATGTGTACAAGTAAACAAGGTTGTGAGGCATATGTGTGTAAATTTCACGATGAAATACGTTGAGATGTGACATGTACAAAAAAGACAAATTCATGATCTGTGAGGATAAAAAATATCATGTGTTAAAAAGCCCCATATTTTTTACACAGCCATCATTTCAACGTATTTCACCCTGAAAATTGACGCTTGTGCAGTATGTCTTCATCTAAGTCGGTATTTTTTCAGAATTTTTTGAAATTTAAAAATATGAATTTCCACAAATTTCGAAGTTTGCATTTGGACGACTCCATGCAGCTCAGCCATCGAAAGCAATTTCACATGTTCCACTTGTAGTGTGTTTGTTCACTCAGTTCAGTCTGTATATAATTCATATTAAAATTTTAAAAACATCTTCTATTTATGAATGGAGAGAGCAGTAAATATGGCCGTGCGTTGTGCCCTCGGGTGTGTAAAGGTTGTGGTTGGATGCCAAGGGATGCGTGAAGGAGTTCCACCGGGTCCATTTTTTCCTCTCGACATTGAAACATATTCTTTGAGATTTTAATTACTGCTACCCCTAAATGATGCATCATTGTAACATTTATACCAAAATCTGAATAAACTTCTTGTGTGCTCTAAAAAGTGTGATTTTTTCTTTGTATCAATTTTCAAATAGATATATCTTTCATTTCTGAAGTTCTAAATGGATTCTTATAATCCATTAGAAATGTGAGGAAAAAAATTAAGAACAAGCAACGATTCATTTTCATCAAGATATGGAAAGTGGGTTTTAATTACATGACCTTACAATAGACTTGGGCCATGCCCACAGCCACACATCATTCTACATGTGATTACTCCTCTTGACTACCCGCCTTACGATCCGCCAGCTCCAACAACTTCATCAAACGCAAGATCCTCTACCTTATCAACAGTCATAAACTTAGCTTCGAAGACCCTAGCTAATAGAGGCAAAGATGTCCCGTCTTTCGATGAGATGGTGATTATCGTTTTCGGAGGAGTAGACTTTCATAATCCGACTATGAACGTGTGAGGACATCGCGTGTTAGCAATCGCTAAACCAACTCCGAGAGATTATTGCCCACACCGGAGCACGATCAACCTGACCACGAGGGTCTATTTCCTGCAAGCAAACGAAGAATAAGCAAGAAACTGATATTGCAATCTGGATGCAAATATATGATGAAAGCTTTATTGATCAAGGTGGAGTTATGTGATGTCTTGGTCTGCTCGTTGAGCACAAACGAAGTACGCGAACATTAGAATCATATTCTCATGAACATTAGAATCATTATCAAGAAACAAAAGTACCTGGTAATTTAATTGGCGTGCGCGAGCTCTAGTAATTGGTCCAGTGTGTATAGCAGCAGGGGATGTGGATGTAACAATGATATTAATGCCCTCATCACTAGCATTACACTCGAGCCATAGTTTTTCATAGTCCCGCGGTAAATAGGGGAAGAACTCTTTAAGCCACTTCTCGGAAAGTCTAGATTGCATCGAGCACCACCAGTCCCAAACAATACTATCGATAGTAGGAACGAGAGGACTCACAGACCAGAACCCCAGAAGTCTAAACAACATCACTGTGGAGAACGAGCACTGCACAATAAGATGATTGATGGTCTCCGCCCCCTGACCCCAAAGGCACACATCTCGCTTATTTTAATTTTGTAAAATGAAGTTGCATTTTTCTTGCAAACAAATATTCAAGTGAATCCTCTCAAATTGGACACATCTTGAACTTTTAACTTGGAACTATATCAAACTGGACCCAATCATAATAATGTGCAAAGTTAATATTGGGGAGGTAAATATAGGATTCTAACAGCATACTTTCAGCAATTATGGTAATGGTTGGAACCATTATAATTGCTCGTAAATAAAAAGAAATATTATTTGTATAGCAAAACTAATAGAGCACTCTTGTGTGGGTACATAAGTAAAGAGAACATGCTAGCTCCATTGGGTATGCCCATTGATCAAATAATCCTCAAAACCCTAACCATGGTACAAATTGTATAATTTCATGCAGATGAGCAAATAGGCAATATATGATAACATCACAAGATTTATTAAATTTGGCATGAACAGATCCATCAACACTGAGAATAACATATCATCCAATCACAATAGAAAAAACAAAAAAGCTTAGCTGGGCAACCCATAAAGAAGGAGGTTGCTTGTTTACGTGGGCTAGAATTTCGAGACCTCGGTGACCTTCTTCCTATGGGCGTCCTTCCATTGCGTGCGCCGCTTCGGACCCCTATAGCCCTTGAACATCATGTTGCCTTTTCTTTTTTGACATGATTTAGTCTAGGTTAATTTATTAAGGAGAAAATATATTAGCTTTTGCCCCGCAAAAAAAATATTAGCTTTTGAGGTATAAAGTTCCGAAAGCAAGAGGTTTTTGGGTCCATGATTCACAACCCAAACACCCAATCGCCAAATTTTTATTCACCTTATATGTTTATTTCATACCTTTGGTATGACAACAGAAATCATGGAGTTCGTCACCCGTCATCGACCATCCCAACGAGCACCATGAGCCCATGAGCACAGTGACAATCAAACCAAGGTCCGACCCCCATTGTCCTACAGCCAAAACAGGAAGGTGAGCCCCCACAAACACTTCAAGCGAGATGCAAAAGACGAATCAGTCGATGAATTTCATCTTACCGTGCACCTCACATGCAGGTTATCGTTGAATTGACTTCCATCAGTGCTACTGCTTACGCATGCAGTGTGTCCTCCTTGATCAATGTGCTAATATGACAAGGTCAGAACACATTCATTTTAACAGTCCTCATCCTCAAGTACCTAAATCAGTGGATGGAAGGTTCGAAATCTTAAGGTTGCGACAAGGAAGGCTATCAAGAAGCATCCATGAAATCCAGATATTCGCATTATAAGTGAAACCTCATAAATTAGTTTTTACTGCTACATGAAACAAGCAAGGTAAACCACCTATTAATGTTCCATCAACCCCATACGTACAATATATCTGGATTGCATGCACCACCATATATAACCAAGCACACAGTTGTATCACAACAAGAAAAACAAGTAGCTCAAAGCATTGGAGATGCTTGTGCAATCCATGGTGGACACCTTTATTCTAGTTCTCCTCTCAGGGAGGCAACCATTCTTCATCCTAGGAAAGGGGGGTCGAAGAGTATAACATCAATCAGGTTGCTAGCAACAGAGCGAGTGCGTTGGCATCTCTGCTCCTGACTCGAAAAACAAACCACATCGTGCCAACCATGTCTCCCTCCGGTGAGGTGGTTGCCTCCATCTTCTTCGAGTTTGTGGTCCTGCTAGTCCTTCTCACCTTCTTTTGATAAAAAGGTGTGAGCCCGTGAGGCATTTTGTCAAGCACATTGCAGGCATTATGTTGGTGTGCATATCCTATAATTAGGATGGAGAAGACTATGGAGTCGCCCGCGAGGCTGCAAGGCATGAAGACGACCCCCCCTCCATCTGCATGGATAGGGGCAGAAGATCAGTTGGTAGTGGAGGTCGCTGATTATTCCTTTAGTGATCCGGTAAAGGAGCAAAAAAGATTCTTGCCTTTTCCCCAGAGGCGACTCTGAGTTATCTTACCCACGAGAGGAAGTGCACCTTTGAGACTAGGGTTTCTACCAAGCATTGCAAGAGAGTTAAATTCCAGTTTTTAGACCGGATCAAAATCAAGTTGCATAGTTGAACACTTATAATAAAAATAGGCATGGGTATGAGGACTTGTTCTTACAACCATATATTTGCGAACAGGATCATCGTGATAGTCGTTTATGCTCTGGAGGTCAACATGAAGATGTGTTTGCAATGTATCGAAGTGGGTATGTGTCCAAATTACGTTTTAGCCAGCATGTGTCCTGCATCAATAGTCAATTGTCTAACTGAAGGCCCTATCCATCGCACGGGGTTGCCTCGGTAATTAAGATAAACCATGCAAAAGCATTGGGTGTTTAATGACGACACCTCTTATATCCCTAGATAATTGGATCTGCACTACCGTATGAAACCCTTCTCTCACTGGTGTTCAGAATAGCGTTTTACAATCTCTCTACCCTTAGCCTCTTCGTGGCTCGATGTCTGTGATCGTTGCTACGTGTAGAGACAAAGATCACGAATAAGAAAATAGACAACTACGAAGCAATTTTATTTCACACATATAAGACATCAAAACACTTCCTTCGATCCTTCCAACAAATACATAGGGTAGTAGGGCTATGCCTCAGTCCATGACCTTACCAGACTACTCACACATGGCGATCAGATCGCAACAAGAAACCATTGAAGAACACATCATGAAGATTGGTTGATTGATTGACAATATGTCTTACAATACTTGTTGGACGTGATACAAGATTATAAAGTATGACTAATTTGGATGAGTGCTATGGTGATGGTGGTCGAGATGTCTATGGTGATGGGGATGAGAAATTGCAGTGGCTAGGGTTGGTGTGGATGACGAAGATGGATGTCTCGGCATTTTTTTCTAGCTTATTTGGCGTTGGCCCCTTCATGATATTTGTAGGGTTGGACCAAGGGGCGCCGCTGCAGCTCATGCGAGCGCGTGCACTCAAATGAGACGTTGTCTTGTGCTTTGTTGCTTATCCCGTGC
Source organism: Triticum urartu (assembly GCF_003073215.2). Taxonomy (NCBI): domain Eukaryota; kingdom Viridiplantae; phylum Streptophyta; class Magnoliopsida; order Poales; family Poaceae; genus Triticum; species Triticum urartu. Next base: position 390,966,520 of record NC_053023.1, on the reverse strand, counting down.
TTCCTACTTGATCCTCCTTATCTCCTCTTTACTCCTTTCCATGTATATGCTTGATTTCATCCATGTTTAGCCCCATTGTCGTGGAAACAAAATAAACATATGATTTAGGAATCCTTTGTATTCATTAGTCATTACTGATATCGTATTGGATATCTCGGTTTTTATGAAATAGTTTTCATCAACCGCATCGACGAGGGTGAGCACCAATCATTCCTTAGAACGTTGCGGCATCCTCCGAGGGGGTGAGCCCCAGCGAATAGACGAGGTCAGCTACCCGACTCCTAACTGGCGCTTAGGTCACTGTACTGTGACCAAGACTGTACCCTCTCATACGCAAGTCCTCTGCATTGGCCGACCCATTTTGGGCTTTTTGGCGCTTAGGTCATTGTATGGCAACCAATGGTTTGTGAAGGTTTTACAACCTTCCCCGAGCTAGTATTTTCCTTCTCATCTTTCCTTTTTCTATTTCCTTTTTGGTTTCGTGATTTTTTAAAAGTTGTGAACATTTTTTTTTGAATTCGCAAATAATTCTTGCAATTTGCGAGCAAATTCAAATTCACGAATATATTTTCTAAAATTTTGAATATATTTTAAAATTTGTGAACATTTCTTGAATTTGCAAAAGCTTTTAAAATTCATAGACATGTTCAAAACTCACAAACATTTTTGGAATTGGCAAAACTTATTTTAAATTCATGAATCTTTGTTGAATTAGTGAACCTTTTTTCAAATTAATGAATATTTTTGAAATTCGAGAACATTTTATTTAGTTCATGTACATTTTTCGGATTCAAGAACAATTTTCGAAATCATTAACCTTTTTTACAAACATGCAAACACTTTTTTGAAATGCATAAACATTTTTTCAAATTCATGAACATTTTTTGACATTCATGAACATTTACTGAGATTGTGAAATTTTGAGTTCGCAAACATTTTATTGAAATTCCTAATTATTTTTCAAACTAGCGAGCATTTCTTTAAATTAGTGAATATTTTTGAAACTCATGGTTTTTTTTTCTGAAATTCATGAACATATTTTCGCAAACATTTCTTGAATAAGCGAACAAGTTTTTCAACAAATCACAAAATTTGAAACTCTTTTGAATCCCAAATTATTTTCAAATAAAAAACTAAAACATATAAAAAGGAAGAAAAACAAAAACTAAACAAAAAAATCAGCGTCCCACCCTGCACATAGGCTGGCCCAAAAACATGTGCGAGGGAAGAAGGGTGCACATTTCCTTCCTATTCAGCGCATAGGTCACGGAATAGGAGCAACCTATCAGCCATGTGCTTGAGTGTGGAGTAGCTTCATGGCCGATGCCTCGTCGACTTCACCGCAACCCCACACATAGACTGGGCAAACGGGGCACCCACCCTGGGCTCCCGGCAATCAGGGGCCCCAGCGAAGATAGTGATCCTTCAGTAGCAAGTAAGAGATAAATAGCCGGAAAAAAAAAAGCCCAACTGAGCACGCAAGGCGGCACCCGTGTCTACACGGCTCCTATTTTGTGTGACCTAGCGCGTACCCTCACATGCTCCAAGTCCTATGTTTGGGCCAGATCATTCTAGTTTTTTTCCTACCGATCGGTTTTTCTTTTGGTTTTCTCGCTTTGTTTTTTTATTTATTTTTATTTTTACAAATCTTCCTTTCATTTTTTTTCCTTTCCCTTTTTTAATTCCTTTTCATTTAATTTTTGAACCTTTTCAAAACCACTGACATTTTTTGTATTCAAAACCACTAAACAATTTTTGAATTCACATTGTTTCAAAATTGAAGAAAAAAAGTTCGTGAAAAATTTCTTAATTTGATTTTTTTAATTCAGAGTTACTTTTTCAAAACTCATGATTCTTTTGGAATACAAGAAACTTTGGTTTGAAATTCATGAACTTTTTGAATTCAAAAACATTTTTTCAATTAGTAAATATTTTTTGACTTAGTAAAACGTTTTTTTTGAGTTTGTGCACTTTATTTTAATTTGTGAAAACAAAATACGAATTCAAGATTAAACTTTGAAATTCCTGAATATTTTCTATACTACCAAATTGTTTTAAAGTCGTGAATATTTTCCAAACTCAAGAACATTTATAAAATTTGTGAACATTTTTCAAACTTACAAACATTTTTTGAAATTAGTGAACATTTTTCAAACTCACTAGCATTTTTTAAATTCATAAACATTTTTTGAGTTCATGAACATTTCTTCCCACAATCACGAATATTTCCCATATAGGCAAACAATTTTTTAAATTTTGGAATTTGTTTTAAATTAGTAAACATGCACGTGCAACGCACGTATATCCATAGAACAATGCGTGTCTCTGTTTTTTTGTTTGAGCTAAGAATATCACTTGGGGTAAGTAGATCTCACATGTTCAACATCGACTCAGCTCCCCAGATGTATTGTAAGGTGCATTTGTCATTGACATATGGGTCAAACTGCTGTCGGGCCCACTAGTCAGTGGACCAACTGCACCCTGCAGTACGTCAGGGGAGCCTCGTTCGTTTAACATGTCCAGGGCTCAAAACCCGTCAAATTTGACAAATTTGACCTATGGACGAAATCAAATCACAGAATGAACTACCCGTAAAACTATTTCACGTGTCTGATCTTTTTGTGTGACGCCCGACACGAAGGCGCCACACTACACTGTGCAACGCCTCACAGATAGGCGCTACACGCCTGGCCAGCGTTGCACCTCAGACTGCCTAAAAATTGCTAAGTCATTGTGCAGAGGCTAAGAGCTAGGCGCTGCACTGTATAGTGTGGCGCCTAGCTCTCAGGCGCTGCACTAGTGTTTGCACTACAAAATGAAGCAACCACTAGTGCAACGCCTAGAAGTTAGGCGCTACACTGTATAATGTGGCGCCTAGCTCTCAGGCGCTGCACACTGACTTAGTAATTTTCGGATCACACGGGTGCGACACTGCCCAGGCGTGTAGCGCCTATCTGTGAGGCGTTGCACAGTGTAGTGTGGCGCCTTCGTGTCGGGTGTCACACAAAAAGGTCAACCGCGTGAAATAGTTTCTCGGGCAGTTCATTCCGTGATTTGATTTCATCCCTAGGTCAAATTTGTCAATTTTGCCTCAAAACCCTACAAACTGGTCAAACTTTGACATTTGTTGCGTCTTCTATTAATTGGTTAATTTTTTGATTAACTGGTATCTTAGCTCGGCAAATGTCGAAACATGTCCACTTTGCAACTATTATAGTACACAACAAAAATGATATTTAAAGATAATATGATACCAAGGTAAATACGAGATATTCGGTTGTTCAGTTTAGCCTTCAACAAAATAGTCATTTTCACGTGAAATAAAGATATTCTAAGATAGAATAAAATTAGAGAACAATATCATGCCTAGACCACACTTGGACTACACAGATCATGTGCCCACTTAACTATGATTGTTGAACCACAAATATTCCCCAACAAACTGGATGACATAATCCTAATGGTAAACCCAAAACATGTATTGAAGCTAAACATAATTATTTGATAGGAAAAAAATAAAATGTTCTGAGAATTTTTATAAAGTAACATGAATGAACATTCTAAACGTTTTTTCTCTTAGATAAATAATAATGTTAAAAAACATATATATTTTAAATGGATGCACAATGTTTGTGATGTCACTTTGGATGTATTTTTAAAAGTGAACACATCACGTTACCACATAAATAATATGATGTTTCATTGATTTGGTCTCTAATAAGTTGTAAACGATGAACATCAAATTTACTAATTAATCATATCAAACCCCCATTATTAAACATATTGCGTCATTGGACAAGCTAATTCAACATGATTCTTCTTAAGACAACATGATTGGAGTCTACAACATGATTTCAGTATACAACATAAATTGGTACCAAGAAAAATATCTGTTTTAAGAAGGAAATAGGGCTACAATTTACACTTTTCGGTATCCCGTACCGTAGGTATTCTGTCGGTGGGAACGACACATATGGGATCACAAGAATCCCTACTATGGTTAGCGGGGGCGCGGGGTCGCGAGAAGAGCGGATCTAACAGGTAGCACACGGTTCGTTTATCCAGGTTCGGATCGCGAGGATGCGTAAAACCCTACTCCTGCTTTGGTGGGTTGTATATATGTGTTCTTGAGCTAGCTATGGGGCGTGAGGAGCTCCAAAAAGCCGAATCCTTCTCCTGGTCGCCTCGGGCCTCCTTTTATAGAAAAAAGGGGTTGCCACAGTGCACACAGGAGGTGGAAAGGGTACAGTGATGCGAGATTATCCCTCGCATTACATGACAAGGCGCATTTAATGCGTCTTGCTTAGGTGTCCTTGCTTTATCGGGGACGGGGGAGAAACCTGTCTCGTCCGTCGCCGCTCCTTCTTGTGTCAACACGCGCCCTGGCCAGCGACGCCTGCGATGCCACGTAGGTAGGCAGGCAGCTGAGGTGGCGCAGTGATGGGTCTTCACGGAGATCTGCATGCCGCCACGCAGGTGCCTGCCCAGCTGGTTGGGTCGGCAGCTGCATGCGAACGGCGGTGGAGGTTTAGTTGGCGTGGGCCTGATGGTGGCCCTACGGGTGTCCTCGGTAAGGGCCTTGCCGGGGCCCCGGCAAGGGTCTTGCCGGGGCGCCTGCTGTCATCCCTGGCAAGGCGCTTGCCGGGGGCCTTGTGGTCTTCCTCGGCTGGAATCCCGCCAAGGGTTGTCGTCTCCTTAGTGCGTACCTGATCTTGAATGTCTTCACAAAGATCTGCATGTTGCCACGGGGATGTCTTCCGAATCCTTTCCCTTTGGGGGCAGTGGACTCAAGGGTGATTTGCTCCGTAGGCGCGGGACGAGTCGCCGCGGCAAGGGTCTTGCCGGGGCTGCTAGAACTGTCTCCCGGCAAGGATCTTGCTGGGGGAGTCCGCTTCGTCCCCTTTGCTCTTCGTGCTCTTGGCCTTGGCGTCGTAGTTCTCTTGAGCTTCGGTCTTACCCTGGCTCACCTCCCTTGCCTTGCTTGGTGTGGCAGTGCCCGTGGCTCAGACTGCCCGTGCACAGTTATAGGGGTACAAAAAGTGTACCCCTTTTTTTGTACACCGACAGGAGCCCCTGGGCCTGGGCCACACATAAGCGCAACGCGTTGTTGGGCTAGTCCCAAAAATGGTGCGCGGGCAGGCGGGGCGGTTTTTACCGTGGTAAGGTTCTTCGCGCGCTGCGCTTCCCACGACTCCCGCGCGTGGCGCGGCGTGGGGAGGCGCGTGTGACGTGGGCGGCATGCGTGGGGTTGGTTCCCGCAGGCATGCGTCACATCGTAGTAAAGGGGCGGGTCGTGTCTTCCCCATAAACGGAGGGAGGCATGGAGGCGCGGCCCATTTACTGAATGGGGCTGAGGCGCGGTCTTCAAGGCGTCCACTTCCCACGATCATGGGGTGAGGAGTGGTCGTCTCACCCGTCCCCTCGGTTCTGCACGTCCGCCACGTGTCTCCCATGCGCCTGGGGTGGCAAGCGGCGGAGGCGGGAAACCGGGCCGTTGCTGGATGGGGCGGCGAGTCGGTCCTGGCTCCCTGCGCCTTCCATATCTTGATTGGCAGAGCGGGGCGGCCGAGCCCCAACCTCGATCCTTTATAAAGAGCGAGAGGGGGGATGGCGTCCCGCATTCTTTCATCTTCTTCTTCCTTCAGCTTCTGCTCCTCCCTTCCATCCGTCATGGAGAGAGGGAATCCCGGTCCTTCAACAGTGGCGGCGAGGGTCGCCGCTTGACAACGCGTCCCTCCTTCTCCTGCGTCTGCGGTGGCAGAGCCAGCCGCGAGGGGAAGGGGGGGCAAGGCCGTGGGCAAGGCCGGGGCGCTCGGGGAAGAGTAGGACGGGGCGGCGCGCCAGCCTCGCCTCCGCCAGCAGCTCCTCCTCCAATGGAGGGCCATATTGGGGATGACCCTTGTGAGTTCTTCTTCAGGCCGCGCCGGCCGCCGCACCGTCGCCTTCGTCTCCCGACTCCATTTGCGCAGGAGATGGAGCTGGATCCGCCGGAATCGTTGCGGCTGCATATGAAGGGCTGCGGGATCAGTGGCACGCGGGTCCGCGTCGACTTCCCCGCCCCTCACGTGATGTATCTTTGTCGGGGATGGAAGACGTTTGCTCATATCCACCGCTTGACGGAGGGGCTCACTCTCCATTTTAAGCTGATGGAGGGTGGCCTTTTCTCCGTCAAGGTCTTCGGGTGCTTTGGGACCCGTGCAAGGTGTTGCGTGGAGAGCTCTTCTGATAGTGAAGACTCCTCCTCGGGCGGGAGTGACGAGGAGGACAGCGGCAGCGACGACGAGGGTAGTAGGCGGCAGGATGACGGGTCCGATTAGGTGTCGGGTGCCGCTCCGTGCGGCACCGGCGACCCCATCATCCGTGTCGCCGGCTCCCTGAACTTCTCGGGGTCGTCTCCTTGGGCGGCTGGCATTGGGAGGCTACGGAAGAGGAAGAGGGCAGGCGGCAAGGCCGTCAAGTCGGAGTACGCGGGCACCGACGCCTTCGACGCGTGCTGACGTCCTGCCGCCTCGTCTTCGAGCTCTGCTTCCGGCGCCGCCATCACCATCCAGCCTTTGGACGGCCACCAAGATGTTCTCTTGGTGTCTTCTGCCACCCGTAGCTCGCCTAGGCGCTCCTTTTGTCCCATTCGCCTCCTTGACCTGCCTCCTGAGGAGAGGGACAAGAAAGGGATTACGGGCACCTTATCTCTTTTTAGTTTGTAAGCCTTCGAGCCTTTGTTGAATTTAAAACTTGTAATCCCAGCATTCATGTTTTTCATTCCCTATGGACTGTACCTGAGTGGAATGTTTTTTTAATGAAAAAGGGATGCTTGCCGGGTCATTTGTTTGCGAGTGGAACCCACAACAAGGAGTAAATCCTTGATATCTTCAAGATAAACATTTCCTTGCCCGGCAACAGGCTTTGCCGTCTCCCCACTTCGCTCGACCTTCCTCACGCCTTTGGCGGAGGCAGGGATGAGGCGGGTTCAGGCTGCTTGTTTCATCATTTCGCTGCCGTGACTACGACCAAACTTGGCCCCAGGAACGAGCCCTAGGGCCTAGAGTTATGGGAGCACGGTAGCTTGGGGGAAAACGAGGTTTCACATACCTCAGTCCATAATGGAATGCATGATAAGGGATGAAGAACTTATCTGAAGCTACAGTCCCCGACAATCCTGGTTCGCCGTGGGTGAATCTTTGCTCTTGCAGTCCCCGGCAATTCTGGCTTGCCGGGGGCTAGATGCTGGTTTGTTCCTCTTTTTTTTCTCCCCAAATGGTTCGGCACGGATATCTGTGTGTCCTGTGAACCAAAGAAGACAAAAGAAAGATAAAGAGACACACACTCGACCTCTAAGCAGGGGTTAGTCGCCGCTAAGCACTATCAACCCTAACCAAGAACGAGACTTGACCTAGCATGCATGCTATAACTTAGGGCGCCAGCGCTTCATTTACTTATGCTCAGGGTCTGCGCCTGGCTTTGTACAAAGGGTTACATATGTCATCGGCAAGGCTCGTACAAAATGTGGCTTTCCGGGGGGCCCGGCAAGCCTCGCCTCACGGGTAAAACTTGCGAAGATGCTCAATGTTCCAGAAGTTACTCACCGGAACGGCATCTTCGGTCTCCAGGCGGACTGCGCCGGGCCTGGTGACTCGTATTACCCAATAAGGGCCTTCCCACTTTGGCGTCAACTTGTTGGAATTCTTGGCCGATTGAACGCGCCGAAGAACAAGGTCGCCTTCCTCAAGGCTTCGGGCATGAACCTTGCGGCTATGGTAGCGGCGCAAGGCTTGCTGGTAGCGCGCTGCTCTCACAGCCGCCCGAAGATGATCTTCCTCAAGGAGTGTTGCGTCATCTTGGCGCAGTTGCTCTTGCTCAAGCTCATCATAAGCGAGTACTTGAGATGACCCGTATATGAGTTCAGTGGGGAGAACTGCTTCTGCCCCGTATACCAGGGCAAAGGGTGTCTGGCCGGTGGCTCGATTTGGCGTCGTTCTGATTGACCAAAGAACCGTCGGCAACTCATCAATCCAGCGCCTTCCACTCTTGCGCAGCCTGTCAAAGGTCTTTGTCCTTAAGCCTCGCAGTACTTCAGCGTTTTCCCTCTCAGCTTAACCATTGCTTCGTGGGTGAGCAACAGAAGCGAAACAGACTTTGTTGCCAAGGTCTTGGGTATATTGCATGAAGGTGCGACTTGTGAACTGTGTACCGTTGTCGGTGATGACCCTGTTGGGTACACCAAAACGGCACACTAGTCCCTTGAAGAATTTGACGGCTGACTGAGCTGTGACCTTCCTCACTACTTCCACCTCTGGCCACTTTGTGAACTTGTCGATTGCGACGTACAAGTACTCAAAGCCCCCGACAGCGCGGGGGAAAGGGCCCAGTATGTCGAGCCCCCAGACCGAGAAGGGCCAGGAGAGAGGAATGGTCTGAAGGGCTTGAGTTGGCTGATGAAGTTTCTTTGAATGGAACTGACACGCTTCACACCTGGTGACTAGTGTCGTCACATCCTGGAGGGCAGTGGGCCAGAAGAAGCCTTGCCGAAATGCCTTGCCGGCAAGGGCTCTTGACCCTATGTGGGATCCACATATGCCTCCATGTATCTCCGCCAACAGCCCCAGTCCTTCCTCTCGAGGGATACACTTCAATTTCACGTCGTTCGGCCTCTTTCTGTACAGGACGTCATCGACGAACTGGTACATAGTAGAGCGACGGGCTACTTTTTCCGCTTCTTCCCGCTCCTCAGGAAGTTCCCCTGTTTGGAGGAATCAGACGGTATGCTGTGCCCACGCTGGAGCCTGGGGTTCGACGGTGAGTACTAAAGGCATTTCCTCCGCTACAGGAGCGGCTGTCTTGATGGCAAGAGATTGATGCTCTGTCGGAGCTAGCCGTCCTATGGCGGGCTCAGTGTCTCCGGCAACATCCTTGCCGACGGCTTCGGGAAGCTCGGCGGGAAAGTAGTTGCCGGGCCCTGATTTTCTCCTCTTATTCTGCTCTGTTGATGGATCAACGGATGGCTGAGTTAGCCGAAGCACAAAGGTACCTGGTTCCATGGGTAGCTTGAGGGCAGCGTGTTTTGACAGGTAATCGGCGATATCATTCTCCGCTCGGGGAACGTATTCTGCCTGTATACCGTCAAAACGCTCTTCCAGCTTTCTCACTTCATCGACGTAGGCCTTCATCAACGGGCTCTGGTAATCCTTGTTGACTTGCTTGACGACAAGTTGCGAGTCGCCTCTGACGACGAGTTTCTTGATTCCGAGGTCCGCCGCGATCCTAAGACTGGCAAGCAGCCCTTCGTACTCAGCCGTATTGTTTGTTGACACCTCCCTGGGGAAGTGCATCTGAATCACGTACTTGAGGTGCTCTCCAGTGGGCGCGACAAGCAGTATGCCAGCCCCGACGCCCTGTAAGGAGAAAACTCCATCAAAGTACATGATCCAGTCGCAACTTGCCTCCTTGCCGGGGAGAGCAGTCTCTTGGGTTTCTTTGTCAGGCGTCGCGGTCCATTCTGCAACGAACTCCGCCAGGACTCGGCTTTGAATCGTCGAGGTACTCTCAAACTTGAGGCCAAAGCTGGACAGTTCCAGTGCCCACTCTACGATCCTTCCCGTTGCGTCTAGATTGTGCAATATCCGTTGCAGAGGGAGGCGAGTGACGACAGTGATTTCGTGCGCCTGGAAGTAGTGACGCAGCTTCCTCGAGGCCATAAGAAGGCCGAAGAGCAGTTTCTGCACACCGGAGTATCTCGATCTAGCCCCCTGCAGGAGGGAACTAACAAAGTAGACCGGGTGCTGCATCATTTTCTTTTTCGGCGGCACTTCAATTGGCTGCGTCGTCTCGGCGTCGGTGGCATCGGGCTCCGTCGCTGCTATTACCTCATCATCAATTTCTCTCTGCGCCACTAGTGCGGCGCTGACCACCTGGTTCGTTGCCGCCAGGTACAGCAGCAACGGTTCTTGTGGCCTAGGCGCAACTAGTATTGACGTGGAGGAGAGGTACCTCTTCAAATCTTGCAATGCTGCTTCGGCTTCTGGCGTCCACTCCATCGGGCCCGCCTTTTTCAAAATCTTGAAAAAGGGAAGGGCGCGCTCGGCGGACTTGGAAATAAACCTGCTCATGGCGGCAACGCAACCAGCAAGCCGACGCACATCCTTGACTCGCTTGGGCGCTTCAATCTGCTCTATAGCTTTGATCTTGTCCGGATTAGCCTCTATCCCACGCTGTGACACAAAGAACCCGAGAAGCTTGCCAGACGGGACGCCGAAGACGCACTTCTCAGGGGTTAGCTTGAGATTGATCTTGCGTAGGTTTGCAAATGTTTCTTGTAAATCTGATATGAGGGTTGCCTTGTTCTTGGTTTTGACCACTATATCATCCATATAAGCTTCCATATTTCTATGGAGCTGGGGTTCAAAACCAATCTGGACCGCCCTTGCAAACGTTGAACCAGCACTCTTCAACCCGAAAGGAATCCCTATAAAGCAATGCGTACCACATGGGGTGATGAATGCCGTTTTCTCTTCGTCTTCCCTTGTCATGAAGACCTGGTGGTAGCCGGAGTAGGCATCGAGGAATGACAACAGATCACACCCAGCTGTGGAGTCAACAATCTGGTCGATGCGCGGCAACGGGAAGGGGTCTTTGGGACAAGCTTTATTAATATCTGTGTAATCAATACACAGCCTCCACTTCCCATTTGCCTTGCGCACTACCACCGGATTGGCCAACCACGTTGGATGGAGCACTTCTCTTACCAAACCCGCTGCTTCCAGTTTCCGGATCTCCTCTGCGATGAACTCTTATCGTTCCAAAGCTTGCTTTCTGACCTTTTGCTTGAAGGGCCGCGCATGAGGACAGACAGCAAGGTGGTGCTCAATCACCTCCCTAGGAACGCCAGGGATGTCGAATGCTTGCCATGCAAACACATCGACATTCGCCCGTAGGAAGGTGACGAGCGCGTCTTCCTATTTGTTGTCAAGGGTGGAGCTTATGGTAAAAGCTCCTTCCATGCCGTCCTCCTTGACAGAAACCTTCTTGGTTCCCGGCGGTGTGGCCCTGGACTTCTTGTTTCTGTCGGCGGAGCTCTCTGGCACGTCCTCAACGGGAGCGCTACACTCCGAAGAGGTGCGCTTGCCGGAGTGGGTGCATGAGGTCTCACCGGTCTTCTTCTTTCGCCTTCCCGGGGCTCTAGCGGCAGGAGCTAGCGCCTTAGCAGTGGCGCCTGCTGCAACTGCTTGTTGGTAGAGTTGGTCAGCGTAAATTAGCACATCCTTCTTGTCAGACGGGACGGTGATGATCGTCACAGGCCCCGGCATCTTTAGGATGTTGTAGGCGTAATTTGACGCCGCCATGAACTTGGCCAGCGCTGGGCGGCCAAGGATCTCGTTGTAAGGCAAGGGGATCTTGGCAACGTCGAACACAATCCTTTCTGTCCTGTAGTTCAGATCACTCCCAAAAGTCACAGGCAACGTGACCTTTCCCTTTGGTTGACTTCTTCCCGGGTTGACCCCCTGAAACGTGCCCGTCTCTTCGAGGTCTTTTTCGGGAATCTGCAATTTCTCGATCACGGCAGGCGAGATTAAGTTCAGACCGGCCCCGCCATCGACTAGCATCTTTGTCACCTTGAGGTTGTGTATTGTTGGTGAAACCAACAATGGCAAGCACCCGACTGCAGTAGTGCGATCAGGGTGATCCTCAGTGTCAAAGATGATAGGTGTGTTGGACCACTTCAGCGGTCTTCGGGCATCAAACAACGGTTCCGCCGCTGTAATCTCACGCGCCCACTGTTTAAGCTGGCGGTGAGAGGTATGCAGCGAGGCGCCGCCATCGACGCACATGGCCTCTGTAGCTTTCTGAAATTCTTGGTCACCAGACTCATCGTCCTCTTCGTGATCATCGTCTTCTGGCTTTTTGTCACGAGCCCGGGCGGGCCTCTCCTGCTGTTTATCTTTGCCGCGACGGCCCGCCTGGCCGTCACGCTTCTTGTCGGACCCCTCAGCACTGTCCTGGCCTTTCTCCTTGTCCCGCCTCTCATATTCAGCCATCTGCTTCTTAGCAAGGAGCTCAACCTGTCGGCAGTTCTGGAGATCATGGCCTTTGGTGCGATGGATCTTGCAGTATTGCTTGTCGGAGTTTCCTGGCTTCTCGGCAGCCGCCAAGGCCCGGCAGGCGACACATCCGGCAATTTCCTTGCCGGGGTCATCTGCCTTGGTTTTCTTGGTGGAGCCGGCGTCGTCAGATCCCTCGACGGCAAGCACAGCCTTACCTTTGCGCTTCCTGTTGCGGCGCCGGCCTTTCTTCGCCAGGGTGACAGTATCCTCATCTAAGGAGTCGGTTTCCACGCCGGCATCTTCGCCGGGGTACTTCCTTCCCTCTTCAGCTCAGGCACATCTGTCAGCAAGAACATAGAGTTCTGCCACATCTTTCACCTTGTTCATTGCCAGTTCTTCACGCATCTTGCGGTTACGCACGTTCTGATGAAACACGCTGATGATGGCGGCAGGGTGAACATCAGGGATATTGTACTGTACCCGGCTAAACCTCTGTATATACTTGCGCAGACTCTCGCCTCCCTTCTGGGGAATGACATGCAGGTCGCTTGCTTGTCCATGGGCTTGGTGACCCCCAGTAAAGGCGCCCACAAACTCATGGCACAAATCCGACCAGGAGGAAATAGAGTCTACCAGCAAGTGCATCAACCACGACATGGCGTTGGGTTTAAGAGCCAATGGAAAGTGATTCGCAAGCACCTTATTGTCGCAGGCTCCGGCGGCTTGCATCGCGATGGTGTAGATGCTGAGGAACTCAGACGGGTGAGTCTTGCCGTTGTACTTTTTGCCAACATCAGGTTTGAAGGTGCGGTGAGTGGGCCACTGGAACTGCCGCAGCTCACGGGTAAAAGCCGGACAGCCTACCTCGTAAGGTAGGCCTCTAGGGCTCTCCGGGGCCGGGTGGTTCACAGCAGGCCCTGCTCGCCTGTCAGACTAGTGGCGCGCTCCGCGCCGGCGCTCGATAGTGTTCGAGCGTCTTCATGGGCTCGTTCCCGAAGAACTTGGCGCTGGTCACAGTGGGTCCGCGGGTCAGACGATGCTATGCAGATGTCGTCGCCCGCGACGTCGCGACGAGCCGGCGTCTGCGGTACCGGATGGGGAAGAGGCGAATGCACCGTGGTCGCGGCGCCGCCGGCTTTTTCGCCACTGGTCCGTGGGACTCCATTGGAGCGTCGACCCGGGGGCCTCACCGGACTTGGTTCGTCTTTGTTGGCCACCACAACAAGGCTTCGGATAGTGGCTCTTCATTCGTCGAGTTTCCCCGTAGTGGGAGGAAAATCGAGGAGAAACTGCGCGCGCGCCAGGGCCTCTGCTAGCGTCGGTGGCAGCGAAACCTGCACTGATCGCAACGCGCTTCGACTTCTGACCATGTCAGAAGGAGCTCTATCACGACCCTGCGGTCGCATGCCGTTTTCACCAGCACCTCGGCGAGTGGGCAGGTCTTCTACGTCCCGGGAGTGGCGCTCGGGGCTTTTCCCGCGGCGACGCCCGGGATCTTCGGCATGATTACACCGTTCGTCGCGCGTTGCCTGGGAGGAGCGCGCTGTTGGAGCCGGCGTGGGAGTCATGGAGACCCTTGCGTCGCCTTCGGGCAGGGCGGTGATAACCTTGGAAGGCCCCGCTCCACCCGCGAAGGGCTTGGCTCTGCCTTTGGATTTGGCGACGTGTGGCCTGTTACCAGGCACACAAACATCGCCGCCTCCCAAACTCCGGCTGCTGGGATGGTGTTGGTGTTCGCGAGCAGTGCCCTGGGTCCTTTGTGCGACCGGTCCGCTACTCGCCCGTGTCGGGGCGGGCTGTCCGGCTTCCGACTGGCCAACCGCCACCGTCGTCTTCTTCTTGGGCGCCATGATGATGAAGAAGCGCCGAACTAACTGCTAAAGCCGATTCTCACAACTGCGCCCCTACCTGGCGCACCAGAGATGTCGGTGGGAACGACACCTATGGGATCACAAGAATCCCTACTATGGTTAGCGGGGCGCGGGGTCGTGAGAAGAGCGGATCTAACAGGTAGCACACGGTTCGTTTATCCAGGTTCGGGCCGCGAGGATGCGTAAAACCCTACTCCTGCTTTGGTGGGTTGTATATCTGTGTTCTTGAGCTAGCTATGGGGCGTGAAGAGCTCCAAAAAGCCGAATCCTTCTCTTGGTCGCCTCGGACCTCCTTTTATAGAAAAAAGGGGTTGCCACAGTGGCACACAGGAGGTGGAAAGGGTACAGTGATGCGAGGTTATCCCTCGCATTACATGACAAGGCGCATTTAATGCGTCTTGCTTAGGTGTCCTTGCTTTATCGGGGACGGGAGAGAAACCTGTCTCATCCGTCGCCGCTCCTTCTTGTGTCAACACACGCTCTGGCCAGCGACGCATGTGATGCCACGTAGGTAGGCAGGCAGCTGAGGTGGCGCAGTGGTGGGTCTTCACGGAGATCTGCATGCCGCCACGCAGGTGCCTGCCCATCTAGTTGGGTCGGCAGCTGCATGCGAACGGCGGTGGAGGTTTAGTCGGCGTGGGCCTGATGGTGGCCCTGCGGGTGTCCTCGGTAAGGGCCTTGCCGGGGCCCCGGTAAGGGTCTTGCCGGGGCGCCTGCTGTCATCCCCGGCAAGGCGCTTGCCGGGGGCCTTGTGGTCTTCCTCGGCTGGGATTCCGCCAAGGGTTGTCGTCTCCTTAGTGCGTACCTGATCTTGAATGTCTTCACAAAGATCTGCATGTCGCCACGGGGATGTCTCCCGAATCCTTGCCCTTTGGGGGCAGTGGACTCAAGGGTGATTTGCTCCGTAGGCGCGGGACGAGTCGCCGCGGCAAGGGTCTTGTCGGGGCTGCTAGAACTGTCTCCCGGCAAGAATCTTGCCGGGGGAGTCTGCTTCGTCCCCTTTGCTCTTTGTGGTCTTGGCCTTGGCATCGTAGTTCTCTTGAGTTTCGGTCTTACCCTGGCTCACCTCCCTTGCCTTGCTTGGTGTGGCGGTGCCCGTGGCTCAGACTGCCCATGCACAGTTATATGGGTACAAAAAGTGTACCCCTCTTTTTGTACACCGACACATTCCCTTGATGACATGTAGATTTCTCCCACAGACTCTTGGTAAACTTTCCATTTCCTATGCTTGGGATTGAAGAGGAATCTTTCAAATATTTGCTTAGGAACGAAAACAGTATGTACTTCCATTTAGTTCTAAAAGAACCGATAATTATAAGCTCTAATTGTGTGGTAGCATCTAGGGTGAGCATACAAAATAAAATCATATGCATTTTGGGCTCTGAAAATTCAACTGTGCCAAAGAACAACGTGAGTAGAAATATGTGGAATGGGTGGCAATATACTCAAGTGAGATTACTCACACTTGTAATTTTAATTCATAATGCCTTCTATAATGGTCTATGACTAATACATTATAGAAGACATTGCAATTGGCCACTGTTTTTTCAGGAGGGGTCATGTTCATATTGAGAGATGAACCAGTAGAACCAGGAAGAAAGGCAAGGATACCCAGCAGTGCATACACCTAACAGCACCTCCATGTGACCCATAGATATAAAATATGAAAGTAACAAAAGAGAGCTTGCTAGGAGTCTATATCCACTTTTCTGATATTTTTTATTATTATTTTGGCTCCTTCATGTACCATGTTTACTGTGCGATTTAACTTCTAAGAAAGAAAATGGTTGCTCTTTTATAAGTAGTAAAGATAGCTATGCAGGCAAACTCACTCACAAATAGCTAATTATAAGGCTACTGAATATCAGGAAACAAGAAAAAAAAACTGATTCCATCAATAGCCTTTTTTCCTTGCTTGTTAGTCGTATAAAATAGAGCAAATTACTCGAGCTTCTTCTAAAATTAGGATCAAAGGCCAATGCACGTCTTCACTAATATGAAATGCGCATATCCAAAACAAAACTTTGGAGGAAGACTTTCAGAAATAAGCATATAACAAAAGTACTAACAATGAAGGCAGAAAACAAAAGAGATAGTTAAACCCAAAAATGTCAAGCTGGCAGTTGTGTCCTTGACTATTATGAAGAGAACAACTTTGTCCTCTTTGAAGAAACAAGTCAGACCTGCATATATATGACCAATTGTCATACATATCTAGAGCAAAACAAACAAAATGAAAGAACTGTTTTACCTTTTTACTGTAAGGCTTCATATCCGTACATTTTCCACTGTCATCACTACCGAGTTAACACATGAGAGAGATATCAATGCAATATCAACTTCAGTTTTTGCTGCTCAATTTCAACAGTACAGTCTAATAGCAGAGGGCAACAATAAAAGAATATTACCTCTTGTCTCATGTCCTTACTAACACCTTTGCCATTTCAAAAATCTTCCTCCAGCCTTCCATTTGACCGTACTTGTGAAATCACTGTGCTGCAAAAAGAAACACCAAGTTCAGCAAGCCAAATTTTCATTTCTCTTATATATATTACCAAACTATACAATTTGTAAGTTAGGTCTCAAAAGGTCAGCGAGCCAAAAGTTTATTCCAGTCAAGTTTTTATTGGACATCCTATATAGCTTGGACGTGTAAGTCCAACAATGGATTTGCATTGTCCATCCTATAGCAGTATCCATATCTACATCAAGTAATACATGTCTTGCTATCTTGTAATTTAAATCTATTAAGCAGGAATTGTTCATGATTATTGTGAGCAAAACTGGCAATATAAGGACTGTCCAGTGAAGCATGCTCCCTACACTGTACAATGAAAGAGAATGATTGGATTAGCATAACGTGACTGAAGCAGCAGGAACTTGTATCGAGTGAAATGAACCTGAAAAGATTTGCAAGTGAAAGCCCATAAAATAAATTTGATCTTCTTACCATCATTATGTACAAGCACAATCTGCTTTCTTTCTGTACGTAAAAAATGTTCCAAGTTTTCAGTCTTCTCAATCCTGCAAGAAAGAAAGGGTGGTTTCTCTATGGCCGAAAGGTTATCTAGCTAGCTTGTTCGTGCATGCTAGTCTCCCAAAATCAATCAATATGTGTTCTTGCAAGCACTTGTGCGTGCATGATGCTATGGCCGAAAGCACTTCAGACATACCCCAATGACAAATCACTGCAGGACCTAATTCCGTTTGATGCTGCAAATCTTTAGGGATCTAAAAGTCAGCTCTAAAAATAGTCAAAGACCTTGTGAGATTAATATTCCACTTATTGGGATCAACTATAAAAATCAGCTAGGTTGATTTGTACAACAAATTGCAAAAAAATTACTCAGATAAATCAAGATTTTTTTTCAAAACTATGTTATTTTTTGTAGCAATTTCGGAAACTATAGGACGTAATGCAAAAAAACCAAAACTAGTAGCCCGTCGGCCATTCTTTGGCCGAAGTAGTACTTTTCGGCCACAGTTAGGCCGAAGTAGTACTTTTCGGCCACACTTAGGCCGAAGTATAGTTTTCGGCCATCCCCTGGCCGAAAAGGCACTTTTTGGTCAACTCTAGGCCGAAATAGACTTTTTGGTCAAGTCTAGGCCGAAAAGTCACTTTTTGGTCAACCCTGGGCCGAAGTTGCATGGCTCATGCTGAAATGTATTTTGTCGCCACCCGTTTCCCGCCCACCCCTTCCCGCCACCCGTTTCCCGCCATATGTTCCCGCCACCCGTTTCCCGCCAATCCCTTCCCGCCTTATTTTCCCGCCAATCCGTTCCCGCCTTATTTTCCCGCCAATCCCTTCCCGCCTTATTTGCCCGCCAATCCCTTCCCGCCAACCATTTCCCGCCATACCGCAGTTATTCTTTCCCGCCATTTTCTCCTCTGTATCTATAAAACCCCCTTCAGGCGGAGGTGGATAAGCATTCCAGTGTAGTGTAATCGAGATGTCCCATTATCCATTCGATCGTAGTTTTCACCCTGAGATGAGCAGCACTCTGCTGAGTCTAGCTACCAATTTCAGGATGGACAATAGGATAGTTCCATGGGACGAACTCACCGGTAGTGACACCATAATGAATGAGTTGGCTCACCAATTACGTAGGTCTGGGTGGCCTGAAAGGACCTATGAGGAGGTACGTCAAGAACTTCTTAGGTTGCATGAAAGGTGGAAGAAGTTGGTGGAGCCGAAGAGTGAAACTTTCAGAAGGACTGCAGAAAAGCATCCATTTTTATGGACCGATGAGAGCGAGGACGACGATGATATCTTCATGCCGCCGCTTCCAGGTTCTGCATCGTCGAAGGGCAAGAGTTCTGCATCGTCCAAAGGAAAGAGTTCTGCATCCGCAAAGGGCAAGAGTTCTGTATCGACCAAGGGCAAGAGTTCTGCATCGACGAAGGGCCAGAGGAGCGCATCGTCGAAGGGCAAGAGGGCTGCATCAACGGAGGATGACGATGGTGACTTCATGTAGTATGTAAGATGTATTCCAGTTGTACCATTTCATTCAGATGTATTTGCATTATTAGTTTGTATTGTATTATTGTAGGGCATTATGTTCTATCTGAATTTCATTTTGTAGTATGTAAGATGTATTGCACAAGTTCAGCCGCACCGTTTAATTCAGATGTACTTGTATCTTAATTATCGGTTGTAGTCTATTTGGAAATGTAACTGGAATAAGAATGCGAATTAATAGTAATATGTCTCTCGCATACATAAAACAATATATGTCTCCTGATCACATAGAAGCAAGTGCGATAGTAACACATACATGAAGCATGTCTCATACATAAATACTGACACACAGCTGCGAATAGTCTGAAACTAACATAGATAATGAGTCATACATAGATAGATAAGCATATCACTGCGGGGGACGACGACGAGTCTGGGTCTTCCTCGGGCGATAAGCGCTGAGGCGGTGGACGAGGCTCGCGATAACCACGACCATAGTTAACCTCGTCTGTCACGGTCTGTGTCTCCTGTGTCGGTGGTGGTGGTGGAGTGTGAAACACTGTCTGTGAGAAGCCATAAATGTTTGTAGCTTGGTCATCATCCTCGCGGTCGCCCTCAAAGTACGAAGCACCACCACTAAGGATCGGTGATTGCTCTGAATGCATGAACGGTTGCGACTGGTTGCCGCCTGCGGTAAAGTAAAATTGATACAAATGCATGAACGAAGCACCACCAGTAAGCATCAGTGACTGCTGAGAATGCAAGAACGATTACTACACTGTTCAAAAGAATGTAGTGAGTAGTGTTACCTAGATTCATCTGCTGATGCTAGTAAGCGCTCCCTAGCTGTGAAGGAGGTGGCTCATGCCAGGAAGAGCTCCCTGGCTGTGAAGGAGGTGGCTCATGCCAGGAAGAGCTCCCTGGCTATGAAGGAGGTGGCTCATGCCAGGAAGATCTCCCTGGCTGTGAAGGAGGTGGCTCATGCCAGGAAGAGCTCCCTGGCTGTGAAGGAGGTGGCTCATGCCAGGAAGATCTCCCTGGTTGTGAAGGATGAGGTTCTGCATGGTGCACAGAGGGTCGTGGTTCTAAACGGTGCACAGAGGGTCGTGGTTCTGAATGCTGTATAGAGGGACGTGGCGGACGATGTGCTGGAGGAGGAAGTGCAACATCCGAAGTCCGTCTACATGTAACAGCTGCGTAAATCCCGCGTAGCTTGTCATCAAGACGCCTCAACCATGAGACGCCCTCTCGCGGTGGGATAGTTTCTCCCCTCTGAAAGCGCTGCATTAAAGCGGAAACCTCCTCTCGCGCTTGTAGTGTCAAGTCACCCTGTACACAAAGAGTGAACCAATTATATCCTCGTTGTATGATAGACACCACGAATAGACAACCAAGCAAATATGTCCAGATTAACAAAAGACTTAACATATGAGAACCAAGGCATTTACCGCGTGGTGTCTGGTTCCCACAATAGAGGCAGTTGGGTACATATCGCTGGTGAGAGGGGCTTCGATCTGATCAAGAGCAGCTGATGGAACCAAGTAGATCCTCGTTGTATGCCGGTAACGCTGTAGATACAACCCGAACATTTCCTAGTTAAAGGGCCGAACCTCACCCCAGATATTTGTCGCAGCGGTAGTCCATTCGTCAACGTAAGGGTAATGCTTTCAAGCCAATAAGCCATGGACTTGTTTCCTCCTAGGCGACTGTCCCTGAGATTGACATGCGCGATACATGATTAGGTATATTATGAATGCAGAGCTGCCAACTAAAATAGTATTAGTACTTACTTGTGCACGTGGTCTGGCAAGTGTGGAATATCTGGAATATCAGGCTGTTGATATAGACCGAACTGTCTCATCACCCTATGAAGAGACATCTCCTCAATCGTCACGTCGAACACCAACTTGGCCTTGGTCATCCAAAAGTGCCGATCTCTAGTGCACAATCCAGAAATCCCAACTAGGTACCTCGATGATATAGCCTGAGGCAAGTATGGCTCCCAAATAACTTGATCCTCGTGCAAACTATCAAACTGCGCCATGAAGGACGGGTAGCATCCCCTAACCTGAGTATGCGCAAACTGTCTCTGTGCATGACAACAAATAAGCATTAGTAATACTATTGAATGGCAAGAAATAATTGAATTAATTGTTACTTAATATAAAAGTAGCTCTCGCCGTGTCCAAACAGATCCCATAGTAGGTAAGTCGCCGATAGCAGGCACATAAGTCCCAGCTAAGTCCTCCAAACCAAAAGGTTTATCAACGTAGACATAGGGTCGTCCAATAGGGAATCTCTCGTATGACCAGAGCTGCAACAATAATGGACATCCAACAAGACTAGATTTTCTAGACTTCAACAAGCAAGCTTTGCACAGGCCTCTGTACGTAGCCGCTAACACAGCAGAACCAAAACTCCTCTGTAGAATATCCGCAGGGCAACGTGCGTCAGCTATCTCTCGTGCAATACCGATGAGTCGTGCATCGACAGTGGTCACGTGGTTCTCCGTAAACATTGTCTTGCCGAACAGCCAAAGAATATATGCCTCTAGGGACCAGTCAATCTGTGCCTCCGACAACTGAACGTCGGGATGTCCTAACGAGACAATCTACATAGAAACGTAATAATTGTATGAACATTGGACAACTAAAAAACAACATTTGTTTAAGTGGCCGTGATGGTTACCTGAAACTGGCTCAACCATCTAAAAAGAGGTCCATGAGGATCGTTGTCTATGGCCCTAGCAGTCGGGACCGCAGCCAAAAAACGGGTCTGCATCGCTGCTTGCCACCCAGATTCTGCCTCTAAGGGACCTATGGCAGCACCGGCCAGAGGTAATCCCAACAAGTAAGACACATCCTATAAAGTAGGTGCCATCTCTCCCCAAGGAAAGTGAAACGTATGTGTCTCTGGTCTCCATCTATCTACTAAGCAGGTAAGGAGTGACTTGTCATAAGAGAAACGTTTCACTTGCCTCTTGTGTAACTGCAATGGTTCACCTACCTCATCTAAGTCCGGACCATCAATCCACTCATCCAATGTACCCTCAACTAGCCGTGCCAAGGGTAGAAGTCCAGCCCAACTTAACCTACAAAATAAAGAGATTGTTAGCGGTTATGAAAAGTATGTCAAACATAGTAAGTCATTATATGGTCTCCATTATATGCACACATACCTATCAACCCATAAATCGTGTATCAGCTAGTTAGTCTTTGGGGTACGAGTGACCAACACGTCTAAGTTGTTGCCCGCTTCCGTAAGGGCGCCCCGGTGCTTTCTATCGATGTTACCATTAAGCAACGGATACGAAGACATATCTGCAATTCAAACAACAAATCTCAGGTGCAAATAAAACATAGTACGGCATATTACAAATTCTAACATAGTCCTGACATATTACGAATTAAAACATAGTCCTGACATATTACATATTAAAACATAGTCCTGACATATTACAAATTAAAACATAGTCCTCACACATTACAAATTAAAACATAGTCCTGACATATTACGAATTAAAACATAGTCCTGACATATTACATATTAAAACATAGTCCTGACATATTACAAATTAAAACATAGTCCTCACATATTACAAATTAAAACATAGTCCTGACATATTACATATTAAAACATAGTCCAGACATATTACATATTAAAACCCACTATGACACATTATATAGCTTGTGAGTTATTTCTTCCTCGTCCGCCCCTTCGGACTCGACTTCCACGACCACGTCCGCCTCTTGCTCCTGTTGTCGCAGCCGTCGATGTGGAAGCACTCGTCGATGCGGAAGCACCATCTTTGTTCAGGTCGGGACAATATTTCATCCTATGCCCATAAGCCGCGCATAACAAACATTGTCTGGTTGCTCCACCAGCTTCAGACTGGTCCATATCGTTCCAGATGCGACGGGCCTTTCGTCTGCCCCTACTTGTTCGCCGAAGGTCTGGATGCGGGATGTATATTCTCTCACCGTCGTTTACCTTGTTGAAATTGCCGACGACTCTAAACCCTGTCATCTCGCCTGTCCAGGTGTTGAGCACTGCCTCTTTTAAATAGTATGGGGACACGAAGGATATAGTATCCAACTGAATCTGGCCACAGGCAGCCAACACATGAGAGCAAGGTAGGTGCAACAACTTCGGTTTGTTGCATGTACACTCACACGTTGGATAAAATTCCGTTCCAATTTTTACCTCGTGTGTCTTCACCTCATTTCCAGAACCAAAACCATCGGTAGGAAGCTGAACCTCATACCTCCTTTCTTGATTCCCTATGAGTCTGACAGTGTGCTTCTTTGCTTTCTCTATCTTCTTTGCCATGTATTCCATGACACGACTACAATAAGGTGTGTTCTGATTATCTTCAATATGCTTCTTTGCTAACTCGTGCCTTTCTCTGAAATATCTCAAAGTGCCATGGAATACAGCCTCCACAATAGCTGTGAGTGGCAATGCTCTATTCCCTCTCAGCACAAAGTTATACACCTCTGCAAGATTGGTTGTCATGTGGCCATACCTAGCTCCATGTGTGTCATGCAGCAAAGACCAATTCATTGGAGGCTCTTTCTCTATCCACTCAGAAAAATTCTTTATTGCCCTTCCCTTATTTCTCTTAGTATTAGGAGGGTCAATTGCTGGCAAGTCACAAAGACCAACTGGCTCCTCTAGATCCGCGATGAGTGCTGCTAATTTAACCTGATCTTCTTCCATTTTCTTCCTCGCACGGACCTGCTTCTTAGTAAACTCATCTAGTTTTGACCAAATAAATTCGTATTTCCGCTGCTGGCTCTGCTTGCATAATTTTTTGAACAAGTTCATCAACCGCTTGTTCTTGAACTGTGAGAAAAAATTAGCCCCAAGATGGCGCATGCACCACCGGCTCTGCAAGTCCCTCCAAGGTGTTGGTTCATCATCTGCTGGATTACGAAGTGTCTTCACGGCCTTCAATATACCAGCATGTCTGTCATGAATGACACACACGTTTGGTCGGTCCTTCACGATGGCAATTTTCACTTGGCGGAAGAACCATACCCAGCTGAGAAAGTTCTCACCCTCCACAAATGCCATGGCAAGTGGGATGATTTGATTGTTCCCGTCCACACCAATAGCAGTCAGGATTTGCCCTCTATACTGACCGGTCAGGAATGTACCATCCACAAACATAACAGGAGGACAATGCCGGAAAGCTTCGATGCACATAGAAAAAGAGAAGAACACTCGTTTCAACACCTTGAAATCTGGTATACTCAGCAACCTCATGTGTTGTACGTTCACATAAGTGCCGGGATTCCTCTCCTTCAGTATGCCCAGGAGACGGACAACATTATCATATGAGTCGAAGAACGTCCCAAACCTTTCCTCCATAGCCTTCTGCTTAGCCCTCCAAGCCTTCCCATAAGGAATGACATAATTCCATCTGACCTTCACTGCTGTCTGGATGTGTTTTGCTTCCATATCTTTCTTCTCTACTATCTCAGTATACATGAGTTGTGCAATGAGACTTGAAGTCAGGTTCGGATGCTTGACCAGCAGGTTCGTCCTCACACAATTATGTGGGATGACAATGGTGACAACCCAGTGGATGTCATACTTCGGCACGTGCCCGTGCACCTTCCCAGGACAACCTGTTACAACACATTTCACGGTATAGTTTGTTGGACTTGATATGTGTGTCTTGAAAACCCTCTGCGTAGACATAGCCCACTTTATCACCGCATACTTCAATTTTTTCTTTGTATCAAACATAGCCCCTATTTGTACTTGGTTCAGATTATACTGCCATGGAGTCTCATGGCCATCGTTCACCGTAAGGCCGGTGGATATGTCCTGCTCCCATGCAGAAGGAATCGGTACCTCAACTTCATCCTCAGAATTTTCAGAATCCAGTTCCTCCACCAATCCATCCTCGTCCTCTTCCTCCATCACCCTCTGCATTTCATCCCCTTCCTCATCCCCATCAGCAAAACCAGAACCAGCTAATATTATCGACTGGCTACTCTGCCCAGTATCAGGACCACAAACATTGTGTGGCACGTAGTCTGACTCTTTCTCGGGTTGGCTAGCATCCACATCTTGTGGCTGTGACCCGGATAAAACAATCTCGTTAGCCACTTCACTGCCTTGGCCGGGTTCATACCCCCTGTGGAGTTGTACGGTATTCTCCTCCTTCGGCACAGGTTGCACAAGTGCATATGGGTGGATTCTTCGGTCTCGGCAGCGTCTTAACAGGGACAACCAATGCTGGCTCCTATCTACCGGCATCAACTCCCACTTGACATTTTTACAGGATTTGGTCCACAATGCATGAATACTGACGGAACATACTTCAGGATCCAGACCGAAACAAGTTGTCAACCAGTACTTCAACTGTCTAATGTCCAGTCTGTCCGGGTCAGCTAGTGTCATGACGCCATTTTTAAACTCGCTAAGATCAACCCCCAACTCATTATATCGAACATTACCAGCGCCGTAGTAAACTGTCAGATTTACTGATTCAGACATTTTCACCTGTCAGACATTGTCCTCCTCTCATTAATCACAACAAAGACTAATATTACCCGTTACACTAACTATGCACCAAAATGCCTCCACAAATATATTAACACTGCACTTCACAATATGACTTATCTAAACTAATTAAAATATACAATTCAGAGAAAATTTGTGATGGCATGGTTATACCTTCGAAGCGTGTG
Source organism: Triticum urartu (assembly GCF_003073215.2). Classification (NCBI taxonomy): domain Eukaryota; kingdom Viridiplantae; phylum Streptophyta; class Magnoliopsida; order Poales; family Poaceae; genus Triticum; species Triticum urartu. The sequence continues at coordinate 390,941,450 of NC_053023.1, read as the reverse complement.
TCCCTAGCTTCTTGCTCCTCTCTTTCACTCAGCGGCACCGGCCACCTCACGGAGTACTTGCACCACAGGACAACGGCAGCGCCGCCCCCTCGACGACCGGAGGCTCAACTCCGGTCACCCCCAAGCCGCACCTCCTCGTCCACAGCAGCTGCTCCTCCTCACCACCACCTCCTTCCCAACCACACCTTCTCCACCCCACCATGGCTCCTCCCTCCAAACGCAGAAAAAACTATCCCATACCCAAAAAACACCGTAGGCTGTTGGAGAATGGTATGATCTATCTATTCTGTGTCTTGGATGTGAAAATGGGTGCAAAGTGGTGGAGATCGGCGCGGGCTTGTGAGGTTACAGAGAAGAACGAGAGAGAGAGGAGGAAACAGAGTGCGAGCAGCCAGAGGAAGGAGACGGCCTGGCGAGCCTTATCCCGAACTCTTCGGTCAACTCCTGGCCGAAGAGTTTTTCGGCCGCCAGCTGGCCGAAAAGAGCCCACTTCGGCTGCGCGTGGGCCGAAGCTATGATTTTCGGCCGGCCCGCCACCGACACCACCTCTTCGGTCCAGCTGAGCCTTACTTCGGTCAAAGCCTGGACGAAAAGTCCTTTTCGGCCAAACCCGAGCCGAAAACAACCTCTTCGGCCAGCGCGAGGCCGATGGGGTCATAGTTTTGATTTTTTCGCGTTTAGTGCTATAGTTTCCGAATTTGCTGCACAAAAAGTTATAGTTTTGAAAAAAAATCATAAATCAATAAGCGTAAAAGGATGTGGCCAGATAGATTCATCTAATCTTTATGTTTTGTCAAGATATGGCGAGACCGATTCATCAGCAAATAAATTCCATAGAAAAGGGCACTCGAGCCAACAAAAGCCAGCACGACAGTGATTGCTAATTAAGTTGTGGCAAACGTACCCATGATGCGGCTGGCCTCGGCGACCATGGGACGGGTGTGGGTTGGGGGTGGAGGTGGGGATCAGCAGCAGCAATTCTCCCGTGATCTCGGCATCGGATCGCATGCCGCCGCAGCCAATCTGTTTATGCATGGCAGCGTCAACGGTGAGCGAGGAGGGCGGATGGATCCCGCGTTGGTGTCGATGCATCGGCTCCCTGCTGGTTGACCAGGAGGCCGGGAGCCTCAGTGGCCACCCGAGGCGCGTGGCGGCGGCGGGAGAGCGTGCAGGGGCGCGCGTGCCCTGCCCAGGAAGGCGTGGCGAGGAAGGCCGGTAGTTTTTTTTTTCCTTTTTGCGTGAGTTGCCAGCGTGATTGTAGGCGTAGGAGCTGAGGACGTGCCGGCGATTACGCTTTGAGAGAAAAAATGTACTTGGCGGTCCATTTTCTGGCAGAGTGCGTTCGTCCGACTATTATTGCTACGCTAACCACTGGGCTGGATTAGATTAATCTGGGTTGTTAGATCTAGTTAGATGGGATAATCTGATGGTACTAATCAACCTGGGTACACTTAGCGGGTGGAGTTAAGAAAGAAAATGTTCGCTTATTTAATATAGTACTAGTAAGTATCTCTACTCCTAATCTCTACTCCTAATAGACGAGTTGATTGAATAGTCCCACCACTTTCGTCTGGTTTTTTTTCGTCTGGCTTTTTTTCGTCTGGTTTTTCTTCGTCCCACCACCCTCCCTCCCACCGGTTTTCCTCTTTTCTCGTCTGGCCGGCAATACCCAACGTATTTATGGTAATCAATCACAATTAATCTACGTATGGTAAGGCTATAAACTCAGAAATCTCAAATATGATAATTATAGTAATAAATCAATCCAGATGTGGTACGGACATAACTCAGGAAATTTCGAATATGGTAATTATTCTCTTCACTTCGTACGCCCCACCCCATCCGATCGAAGGTCTCCCCCAATGCACGCCCCACCCATTTTTCCCACCTCCTGATCATTTGGCAAGTGATAATTCAATCACCTAATTCCCCCACACAAAAAAAGAAAGATTCAATCACGTAATTTATACTCCTTATTATCCACATTACCATTCAATCACCTAAAAGATGAGAAGCGCTCAGCGTCCTGGTCTAATTTTGCCCCGCTCCTTGCGACGTGAGAATGCCCTAGCTGCTAGCGCTACCCTCGCCCGCCGCCGCCTGAGACATCGCTCACCTCCTCCCTCCACCCCTACCGCCGAGTAATCCAATGCCAAGGAGGACGACCGTCATACGATCCAGCTACGGCCGCCGATCGGCCTTGTCCCAGCCGCCGCCAAAAGAGGCTCTTCTACATAGCCGAGGTGAAGATGCCAACGGCACGGTCACCCTGCCGGCGCGCCCCATGTCGAGGAGTGGCGCGTCAGGTCGTACCCGCGCTAGGTTGACGCCAACACCATGCGCTTCGTCCGCAACATCACGGTGTGGTCCACGACGACGCTCCCCGGTGGTGATGAGAAGTGCGCGGTGTTGCATGAGGTGTCGGTGCTGCTCTTCTCGGTACGGCGGGCAGGTGCAGTTCCTCGTCTCCGACCTGTAGATGTGGTTGGGTCGGCAAGTTCCTCCTAGTCTTCAAGAGCCTCTCGAACTACGACCTCGTGGACCTCGCCGCCGACAACCGCACCCGCTGCTTCCGGCACCTCCAGGTGGGCCTCACCTGCCACGCCGAGTTCAGCATCGACCCGCTCCGCGTGGCGCTGTTCGCAAAGCTGGCCAACACGTGCAACGCGATGCTGGGCGTGCGTGGCGCCGGGCTGACCAACATGGTGTTCCCGCCCACGAGAGGATCCAACGCCCCTCCCCACTACCCCACGTGATCCGACGCAACGAGGACGACATCCTAAGATCCAGTCGTGGTTGTGTGGTATCTCGGACGAATCCATCCAGCCTCATCCTAGCCGCCGCCGGTAGAGGCTATTTTTTCATAGGCGTAAGCATCCATGTCCGATAGTGCAAATTCTGGCTGGTTCCATGGGCACTTCGTTCCCCGCCGTGCAATCTTCGTTGATTTGGAAAGATGGGGCTGTCTGTTTAGCTAATTCAATCAGGTAATTTTCTGTTCAATCTGCCGTTGATCATGTTAATTCTTGTTATATTCAGTTATATTGGAAACAACGTGAACATGCTGCTCCTTTTTCCAATCACAATACTTACGTGTGGAGAGCTCTGGCGTCGGCAGCTGTGTGGAAACACAAGCTGATTTGCGACTGATCAGAGGGCGAGCTTCACATACCTGTGTAGCTCATATGTGTATGTGATTAACGGATTAGCAGTTTAACATACACGGGCATTTTTTGCTTCTCTGGTTGAGTACTAGCATAGTGATGGTGCCCATCTATCTTGGCTAGAGATAGCTAGATAATTTTATTCAAACTTATAAGTGTATACTACTACTGAATTTCTCGCACATAGGATTCACCTTTTGTCTCATCAAATTACCTTTATGTTACATAAAGTGGAAAGCATCTAATGTACGGGCAATTAAGAATCCCGTCAGTTTTGAAACCTTTCATGGTGTACTAGCATAATTCTCTTCAGCATGCATGAGCTAGAGCATAATAACCTATCAAATATTTAGGGAAGCCAGTCGGGTACTCAATTCATTGATTTTTTTGCAGGGACTTAATTCATTGATGCGATCCGTATCTTGTAGGAGTACTTGTTTACACCAAGATTTTTCATCTCAGCAAAGTTTGCTTCTTGCACTACCGAAGAAAGATGATGCATGGTGTAGCAATTGGATGATGTGCTCATGATTGTTCTTGCTTGGACAGGACAAGGAATTCAGGTTTAATTCCACTCATATATAGATACCCATCTTATTTTTTAAGCTATCCTTCAATACTAAGCCCGGTCATCCTATTTTCTACAATATTATGCTATTCTTTTTCTTCCTTCCGTTTGCTTAACATTATATTCTCTGTATATATGCATGTCAAGTTTAATGTGTTTTAAAAATGACTAAGAGTAGGAATATTATTTTATGTACCTTTAGTAAGAGTAGCAGTTACTGAACAAAAAGAATGGCCAGCCAGCATCTTTTCAGCTAGAACTTTCGGTTGTCAGCAAGGATGACAGATAAGGTACTTGTTAGTTTGGTAAATGAGTTTATTCACATAACTATTCCTATAAATGTCCACTGTACTATCAGAGGAATAGTTACCCACTTAGTATTGGTCACAATGTTTTACGGTCCTCAATCTCTTGAAACACTAAAGGATAGTTATGTAATGGAAATGTTGTTCTCTAGCATACACGTTAGTTCTGTAAGGTGTTCATCCCGTGTTTAACTTCTGAATAGTTATTGCAAAGTTTTCAAATTTTGTAGCATGCCTTGGGATTTGATTACCCTTTGGAATTGTTCTTTGTAGAAAAAAAATGCATATATGATCATGCTTGGGAAGAACTCAGTAGCTTATAATAGGCGTCTTCATCTCATATCTGACCCACATGGCTTGCCGGTTGTTGGTTTAGTAGCATCCTCCTTGGCAAAGAAGAAACATATTTTTGTGATTAATTGCTTTGATGCTAAATTTCTCTGCCTTATTTGTTCTTGACCTACATGTTCCATGTGTTTCCACGAAATCGTGATGGTCGAGATGCTCTTGCAAGTTTAGTTAATGCAAATGTTGTGTAGTGATCAATAAATCATGTCAGAAGTTGTAGGGTGCTCAAAGTAATGAGCTTGCAGCTGCTTCAAGGCTGGAATACACATTCAACTTCTACCGTACTACCAGTCCTGATGTAACTAAGCTTTTCCTCATTGACCCTGAAGCCAAGCGCACCTCTGTAGTCTTGCTGAAGAAAGAGGAGGAGAAGTTGGACTTATAAGGTATTTTCATCACTAACTCGCTTCACCTTCCAGCAACTGCATTTTCCTTCCATGTATGTTAGATGATTTGGCCTATGAATTTGATATAAATGTATGATGCGTTGTGCTGACAGCGAGTTCAGAGCAAAAAAGGAGGGCGGCAACTGCAATAGTGATTTGGCCTACCAGTTGCACATCGGTCACAATTTTTTAAAAGGAATGCAGAATCTTTATCCATATATACATTGGCTTTCAGTTATAGGAAAAAGGAGGGGCGGTGACTGCAACAACAATAGGACGACAGCCATTATGACTGAGCCAACAAGCCACTGTTCTTTCTTGACTGGCACTGTAACAATGAGATTTCATTATGTCCGAAGTGCATAATCAATTGTCTTATTTTCTTTTTTGTGCCTTCTTATTTATGTATGGGTATGGGTTAGTGTTTTATGTGACTGGTTACAATGAAAATCTGTATGTGACTGTTGAGGAGCATGCAAATTGGGACAACTTGCTTTCTGTGAGCAACCATTTGAATGCTGAAAGGTCATACATGGGTGTGAATGGATCAGATACATCACATACATCAGGTAAACAACATGTACCTCTTTGATTTCACATGTGCGCACATGCTAGACATTGTTGTCCCATTTTAAAATATATGTTTCTTCATAACCTTGTTTTAGGTTGTGTGTTTTAGGTAATTCTTATTTGGGTAACATGTAGGGGCAGCTGCCAATATCATGTATTTTAATTTTGAGTCCTCCTAAAGGGGTTGTTTGAAGAATTTTGTTCTTACAATAAATTTGGCATAATAGTTGGATTCTTCTGATTTGACCAAAAAAAACTAGTCTTGCAAAATTAACTGAATTTGCCATTTATGTATTTTCCTATAAGCTAATAAGTTTGTTTATGTAAAGAAACTGCATTGGAGTAGATTGTGAGTATTTCTTCACCCCCTGGGCCGCTAGGGCAACAACTTGTGCGAATGACACCAGTCCTCGCGACGGTGCCATTAACCCTCTGAACGCTCTATTGCAGCTGCCTCTATAGCTTGATGTCACGGATTGGAGGACGCCAAGGTATTGTATATTTTGCTTGATGAATGATCTAGATTGATTGTTTTTATTGCTATAGGAACACGGAATTGATACATGTAGTAATATGACAAAGATGTATCATCACAATATTGATCCGGATACCGCTTCTGCATCAAACTGCTTTTCACATATATTCTACGAGCTATGTTCCATCTCGTAGGACTAATTTATTTTGTGCCAAATCATGTAGTGAAATGCATTAGAACCATATACTCTCTTTTAGGGCATTCCCCTGCACATAATCTCTCTATGCAGTTAGGCAACTGATATTGCCATTATTCTGGTATATCTGCAGTATTGGCATGGAAGAACATGTTCATTGGTTTGAATTGATTACCCTCATGGCCAGTATTATATATTCTAAGCATTCAGTTGCCTGCAAAAATAATTATGTAACAGATATTTATTCCAGGTTGTCGTATAATTTACACCTAAATTGGCAACAGAAATTAGTTTCTTCACTTATTTCAAGTATTAAATTCATTTAGAATTTTCTTAGTTTTGGCTTTAGTTTTCATGCCATATTATTTACCGAACCGGTTATGAATTATTAGCATGACAACATGATCTCTATTTAAACTAGACCAAGAATTTTTCGTAACTCGATTTGTTGTTGTTTTCTCTTTGGAGGACTTTGTATCTACTTGTGCCCCTTTTGTTCTATGATGACAACCCATCTATCATGTGCTACTGATTCCTGCCTTGTTTACTTACAAGTACTCGTTTTTGTGTCATGTATGGTATGAGGACAACTATGCAAAATTGCTAACAGGATTGATGAGGCATGTTATCTTTTGTATTTTTCTTACAAACATACCTACTGAAGCATCTTAATCCCTCCTCGTTTTAATTTTTAGTTGTTATCATTCAGTGTCTATAGTTTTGCATAACTAATAGACTTGCAAATCGACCTATTATGTACGTGATGTTGGCAGTAGATAAATAAGTTTGCTTCTGTGCAAGTAAAACATTATAGTTCCCGTGTTGTTTTCGCCTTACATTCATGTGCCATGTCTGGCATTGGTTTCAAACATGTAGATTTTCAAATTACTTCCTCTTCATATATGATGTCCATACCAGATAACCCTAGGCACCTCGGCCGTGGCCCTGAGCGCGGCCATTGCATACAGGCTTTCGGTAGTATCATTGTACAACATATATGTAGCTATAGTATGAGGCAAGCCTGGGCCCTGGCCCAATGCTGCCTCCACCCCTGGTTCCATTGTCAATTATGGGGACATGGTGATAACCTGTTGCACTGGTGTTTGTCTCTCTGAGAGATGCAACAACAACAACAACAAGAAAGCCTTTAATCTTTTGGGTTTCATCTCCATATAAGAGTGGCTGATTTTTTACTTTGACTCATCAAACCTATCACAACCTTCCTCCTTTACCCGGGCTTGGGACCGGCTATATTGAGACAACATAGGCGGGGCTTTAGTCTCTCTGACATGAAGCTATTTAATATATTAATGTGTCACGAGGACAAGTCCAGGCTCCTCATGTCATGTACTATAAGTTTAACTCCAAAGAAAATTTAATTTATACGACAAGACTATACTTATTGTGATTTTTACATATCGTCATGGTTCTTCCTTGGATTGTGGGGTTTGTGTTAGTGGCTGCAAGCCGAGGTTGTCTTTGTTGCCATTGACAAGGATTTTTTATCGAGCGAGGCACTACATTTTGTTCCTTATTTCAGTGGGAAGCTAACCGTAGTTCTTCTATTATGATTAACCGTGTTACGGTAAATATTAAAAATTTCATCAACAAAGTTTTTAACTGTTTTGGGTGCATATAAAAGAAACAAGCATGTATTGCTGTTGAACCACGACAAAGTTTGATGAGTAAGGCCGTAAGAGAAATACGGAGAATCAGTTGAGGGGTTGTAAGTGGTTGAGATAGCAAAATATGCACATCTGATATTGATTCGGTTTTCTATTAATTCTTTTGCACTGTAGGGATCTTCTCTTGGGAAAAGTTTTGGTGTCAATGGGAAATCCAAGGAGGAAGAGCATGTGAGAGAAATAGAGGAGTGCAGAGAGCAGGGACTGGATGCTTCGTCATGAAGTTGTGTCATACTAGCCAGCTAGAGGAATGATGCATGCAATCCATGAAATTGTCCCATAGTAGCCAGCTAGAAGGGGTCGTGATAGACCCATTTGTTAGCCCGTGACAACGCACGGGCATTCTACTAGTAAGTATTAGATGGGATAATCTGATGGTACTAATCAACCTGAGATACACTTAGCGGGTGGAGTTAAGAAAGAAAATGTCCGCTTATTTAATAGTAGTAAGTATAAGTATAAGTAAGTAAGTATAGATATAGAAGTATAGATTTAAAATTTCTGGAAGTCCTGAATTATGTTAAAGAAGAAAAAAGGAAAAGAAAAGGGTATCCCGCCCTGCACATAGGTTGGACCAAAATCTTCCCTCAAAAAAAAAAAGGTTGGACCAAAATCTTGTGCGAGGGGAGTAGGGGGGGTGCGTTTGTCGTCCCTATTCAGGGCGTTTGGCTGCTGAATAGGAGCACCCCTATGGTTCACTAGTATCTTCATATTAGTGCTTGTAGCGCCAGGAACAAGAACTGCCGCTCCCTGTGGCCTAACCCAGTTACGTAACCTTCACCGGCCGTGATTAACCGTTTGACTTGCCTAACAACATTTGATAGTTGACCGGTGACCAAACTGACTGTTGCCTTTGAAAATATCATGAATATGAAAAATTGGTAAGTTTGGAAAAAGATTGTGAATTTGAAAAGGTTCAAAATTTTTGAAAATATTTGCGAATTTGAAAAAGTTCATAAAGTTGAAAAAACACAAATTTGAAAAGGTTCATATCTGAAAAAACTCATGTATTTAAAAAGGTCATAAAAATTTGAAACTACTCACGAATTTAAAATAGTTCACAAAATTAGAAATAGGTTCTTGCAATTTGAAAAAAATCACAAAGTTGTAATTTGTAAAAAGTTGACAAATTTGAAAAAAGTTCACGGATTTGAAATTTGAAAAATATATGAAAATTTTCAGAAATTGGAAAAATTCCCACATTAAAAAAAAGAAATTAAAAAGAGAAACCCCCAAAACAAATAAAAATGATGAAACCCCCAAAAAAAGAATCTAGGCCCCAAACACGAGAGGGAACCTTCTAGAAGGATCCTAAAATCAGTTATGGGACATATGTGTTTTTGGGCTAGCCCAATTGCACAAGCTAACGATCGATATTTGCCCCAACTACTGAATCTATAATACCTAAATAGTTCATCCCCATTATCCTATTTCTCTTAACATGCAAGCTATCCACCTCAGCAGTGTTGCCACATCATCAATTCTTAGCATGCATAATACTTCCATGCATCCACCTCATTTATTTTGTGGAACAATTATCAGAAGTACTCCTTCGGGACAGGAAGCGCCGTTCATTTTATAGGCAGGAGATCACTTTTTCTCCTTGGTCTTACCCCTGTACGTGCGCCGTTTGATCTATAATACCTAAATGGTTCATCCCCACTATCCTATTTCTCTTAACATGCAAGCTATCCACCTCAGCAGTGTTGCCACATCATCAATTCTTAGCATGCATAGTACTTCCATGCATCCACCTCATCATTTATTTTGTGGAATAATTATCAGAAGTACTCCATCGGGACAGGAAGCGCCGTTCATTTTATAGGCAGGAGATCACTTTTTCTCCTTGGTCTTACCCCTGTACGTGCGCCGTTTGAGATAAAGAAATCTGCTAAATAAATAAGAGAACTACGTAACGCTTGAAATCAGGTGCATGCAACCAACGCATGCATGTGGTAACTGCTGCAATTAACCCTTCACGACGCATTGTCTTCCCTTTCCTTCATATACATCTCCCATCTGTCCCCTCACATCCCATCGTGGCTTTCCTAACTTCACCGACTCTCCTCTTCGCTCGTCGGTGTCGTCGAGTCGTTCTCTTCCTCTCCTCGATTGCGTGGTATCGGATTTGGATTAGCCGCACCGCCGCTGCACACGAGCAGGTACACAATGGCACGCCCTGCTCCGATCGTTTATCGGGAGATAAGTTCAATTAGTTAGGTTTGTATGTTGAGTCTAACTGACTTTCTGAATTTTCCGACAGATCGGGACGATGGGAGGAATCTTGCAGCTGATATAGTTTGCGAACGGACGATCTGAATTTCGTTTTCCTCAATAAATTTATTGCAGTTTGACATCCATGGTGAGATTGACATGTGGTATCAAATAAGAGGTACGATGTGGCAATTCCTTCTTTTGTTTTGGCAAAAGTATGAGAATGGAGGGCCCAGGTCAAATGGGCACCATGCCCCCCACACACATCTAATTATCTGTCAAATCAATTCCTAATACATGTAACTATTTCTCTACTGCAGTACTCTCGCCATCCAATGAACGGCGATATAGCACACGACTGCTAGCGGTAGCAGTAGTTGGCGGCTTGATCAGGAACTCAAGATAAGGAGCACTGGTGTGTCGAGGTGTTCCCTGACATCTATAGTGCGGTCTGCAGAAACGATACTTCATAACTCCCCATATCCCAAAATATATATCAATCGAGGTGTGCCAAAATGCTATGGATCCAAATCATTGTGTTCGTGCGAAACCCTTGATTTTATCAACCAGGTCAGTCAACTATTGAGGAAAGCAATGATATCATCCAGTCGATGAAACTCATGTTATTACATTCCTTTTTCAGGACCACAATTGCACATATTACTATTATGTATTGCTGAAAATGTCCAATGAATTGCAAAAGTCCAGAAGTTTAATTTGATGATATGCCATCCAAAATTTTCTTAGTTGTTCACCACATCTCCTTATATTAATTAGTAGTAATGCAAGATGAATTCATCTTCTCTGAATAATAGAAGGCCCTTGGATGTTTACATGTAACTTTTTTCTTGATTCTGAAGTTTCCCTTCAGTTATTTTCACATACCTTTTCCTGTGGAGGGATGGATCGAAGTAAATGCACAGCGGAGTTCTCATGGACATTGGCATGATTAAAACTTGGGGATATAGATAGGTGGTGATGTTTCAGTTGTAGATAGAAGGGTTTTTTTCCTTACAAAAGAAGCGGAGATGGTGGGCATGTATTGAAGCCGTAAACCATTTGTTTTTCCGCGTGTAAACTACCGTATAATCCTCTAATCTGACTGGTTGTCGGTTGTGATACTTTGATTAGTATAAGTAATGTACTATCATTTTAAAGTATTGTTGACCAAGAAAAATCATTTATTCATTATTTCATGATCCTTTTAGGAGAGTTACTCGGTCGAGTAAAGGATCAATTGTAGGCAATATTTTCCGCAGCAACGCGCGGGGAGTTATCTAGTACTAGTATCAAAGGAACTGATGCCATAAATGATAAATTGGATCTGACTGTTTTGTTTATAGCGAGACTTAGGGCAACCTCGCGTCCAGTTGAGCTATACTGAGTAGGCCAGAGCAACATCAACGCTTTGCCCTCACCCGCACACGAGAGCATGACATGGGCTCGTCTTGCCATGATGACGTCACACTAACTATTTTTTTGTCTTCTTTCTTCCTTTTATTTTTATTTTAAAAATTAGATAAAAGTAAGAAAAAACTCCATGAATTGGAACAAATGTTAGCGCAATTAAATTAAATGTCAATAGCATTCACAAAAATGTTCCTGATATGCAAAAAAATCACGTGTTTCAAAAGAATGTATGTGAAAATTTTGAAGAATTTTTACGCAATGTGAAAAAAAATTTAGTATAAACCTTTTTTGTACCATTAAAAAAATGTATGTGATATCTATAATACCTAAATTGTTGATCCCCACTAACTCTAACTCTCTCAACAAGCAGCTCTCCACATTACCAAATGTGCCATGTCGTCATCCACTAAAACTACTTCATAGCACATGGGTACTTCAATTTAATTTTTTTCATCTCCAATGATCCAGCATACATGCATACTCTTTCTTCACATATAATTACTTCCAATAATAACAGTCTTTTATTTAAATCATCTCATTCATACATACTTTATCCAAAAATAATCTTTAAAATTCATGCGTGTGGTGAAATCACCCAGTTTTAAAGAAATGTGTTCGCATTTAAAAAACATGTGTGTGACATTTAAAAAAAATTATACAATGTAAAACAAATGCTCACATAGTTTTAGAAAAATGTTTATTACCAAAATAATGTTAAACCAACTATTCAAAAAATTGTTCAAAACATGTATTAATATAAAAATGTACATCAATGTATTTGAAAACTGTAGCGTGTATCAAAAAAATATTTCACGTGTACACTAAAAGTGTGTAATGCATACTAAAGAATATTAGACGTGTGTTAAGAAAAAAAAAGTAATGACAACTGACAAAGAAACAAAAATAGAAGTGAAGAAAACTGAAGAAAAAAAGAAATACAACAATAAAAATCGAGAAAAAAAAGAAAACTAGTGAAAAAATCAAAGGAAAATAAAATAAAATGATGAAACTGAGAAAGAAATGCAGAAAATTAGAAGAAAAAAAGAAAACCTGAAGAAAACCAAGGAAGAAATAAAAGACAATAGAGGAAAACCCAAAGAAAAAAGAGAAATGAAAGAGAGAAAAAAAATGAAAAACTATAGCAAATGAAGGAAGGGAACGCAGCCAGCCCGCGAACGAGCAAACTCGGTAAATGGGCCGGCCCAGAAATGACACACGAGGGAAAAGGCTTCATGCGAGTCAAGCATACATCTCGCTATAAACTCTGCATTGGTAAATAGCTCTGCCCTATGGCACTAACAATTCTATATCGCACATCGACCACCTGCATGGATCTTCTTCCGCTCTTGCTCAGGCAGGAGATTAGGATAAGGGAGGAGTTTTGTTCACTTCATGTATACATTAACTTTATATGTCATGGTAACACAATAGTTTTATGTAGCAACGAGTTTTCACAAGGTTATTTTTTTCTAGGAAAAAAATGATGTCGCCGTTGTAACAATTAGGAAATCAATTTTTGTGAGAGCTATAATGTTTCATTACTATCGTGATACATACTGCCAGTTTTAGAGTCCAAAGATCATCAATCAGTATTATGTACTAGATGTTAATTTGAAGTAAAGAATATATTTTGATCTTTTGTGTGACAAGAAGTGCCCCTTATCCTTGATTTGCCCACGCCCCGTATATTTGTGGGTTGGCCCTTCTTTGCCTTGTGGATCCACAACAATGGCACAACCAAACAACATCGTCGGTGCATTGCGGACAATCACAGGTCTAAGGTCTGGCGAGGGACGCGTGATGTGCGTTGGGGCCATAGGTGGGTGGATCTGCATGCTCCGGAGGTTGTGGTGTGAAAGGCCATGGAGTTAAGGTCGTCCTTGGGGGAGGGTTGGCAGTACTGGGAATCATGCCAGGAGGGTGATGTAGGAGGTCGGCTGGGGGGTAGGTGTGGAAGTAGTGACACAATTGGTCTCTAGTAGGGAGGGGCCATCGGCGGCACCGGTAGTCGGAGATCAAGAGGGTAGGGGGAAAGGGTCGGGTGTGCGTTGGAGATTTTACATTTTCTTCTAGGCGGAATAGGGGCATGGGCAGCAATGTGCAAGGCAACACAACGAACCGTTCTCAGCAAAATGTTTTCTTCCGCTCATTGATGGCATGGTGGGTAATTCTAATCTACAAAGGGCAGTTTCTATGACGGATGGCCAACAACTCACATCCATTTATTAAAAATAGTAGTCAAAATTAGGTATTAGGTACCAAAAATACCTAGTGGGTCTCGGGTCCCAATGGACATGGATTGAAAAAAAATAGAAATTGCAAAAAGAGTCAAATTTTCCTTCTAAACCTTAGGCATAGGTGTTTTTGACTTGATGCATTTGATTATCAAAGAATGTGTAGGAACTACTTTTGTATGCATTGAGATAGTTGACGATTGTTAATACATAGCTTGCCAAACTTTTCTTTTATTGACTTAGATCGACCACAACTAACACATGAGTTAAATGAAGATCATGTTTGGTAGCATTAATCCTCCGAAAATTACCCCCTTTTACCATCTACATGCTCGAGGGCAAGTATGGATTAAGCTTGGGATGCCGATACGTATCAATAATTTTTGCGTGATTCATATTATATTACTATAAACTTTAAACAATTTGGGCATATTTTTTCTTGAATTTTATTGGACTAACATATCAATCTAGTGGCGAGTGCTAGTCCCTATTTTTTGTTGTTTTTGCCTTTCTAAGAAAATACTCAGAAAAAGTCTCAAAAAATTTCCAAAATATGGAAGACGAGAAGGACCTTGGGGGCTGGGACCCCTACCTGGTGGGACCCATAGCCCCGAGGCGCCTAGGCTCTCTAGGGGAACCTATAGCCTGTGGGCCCCCCTTACTTGGCCTTCGTTGCCCATAAACTTATAAATACTCCAGAACTCACCTCCATTTATCGAGCATTTTCTCGCTTTCGCCACATTGTGTTTCCAAGGCGATCTTCGTTTTCAGCGCTGATCAAGACCTTTGACGGAGGGGAGTTCATCTCAATCTTCATCAACCTAGATCATCATGCTCCAAGATGAGTTGTGGGTAGTCCATCCCATGGACTACAGGTTCATGATAGTAGCCAATGTTGTAATCTCTCCTGCAAGAGGTAGTTCTGATGTTCAATACAGTAACTACATGATTTGCCCTACATGATTGTTGTTTTTCAGATGAGTTTGTGGCGGCGATGAAGATCATGTAATGGATTAACTCTATCTGTTCAAATTTGTTCATGATTCATGTTTGATATATAGATGCAAAATTCATTTAGGTTGATTGTCTTCTCTTGGCTAGTTTAGATCGGTAGCCTGTAGTGGAAGAGGTCTGCATTAGTTGGGTTGTAGTCTTGCGTGTGATTTACTATAGTGACAAAAATTTGGATATGCTTGTAAAGAATTCTTGCCACTAGGGGTGAAGGGTTAGTTGTAACACCCTCGACGCGACTATAGCTCCCACGTGTCGAGGCACGACTTAGAGACATAATTGCATTGAAGGCATATGTCGCAAGCTAGGCAATCTTCACAACATCCCATGTAATGCAAATAATAAAGGGGAGATAACATAGTTGGCTTACACTCGCCACGTCAATCAAGTACATAAATAACATTACGTCAACCAAACACTCATGGCCCGACTACGACGCCAAAATAAAAGATAACCCAACATGCGACACGGTCCCGATCACCCCAACTGGGCACCACTACTGATCATCAGGAAAAGAAACATAGTATCGTTGAGAGTCCTCGTCGAACTCCCACTTGAGCTCAAGCGCGTCACCTGGAGCGGAATCATCAGGCCCTGCATCTGGTGTAATAGTAATTTGTGAGCCACAGGGACTCACCAATCTCGCACCCTCGCGATCAAGACTATTTAAGCTTATAGGTAAAGTAAGGTAAATATGTGGAGCTTCAGCAAGCGACTAGCAAATATGGTGGCTATCCTGTTCGCAAAAGAGAGCGAGAAGAGGAGGCAAAGCGCGAGCGAGAAACTAGAGGGCAACCTGCGCAAGCATTACTCCAACACCGTGTTCACTTTCCGGACTCCGCCGAGAAGAGACCATCACGGTAACACACTCAGTTGATTCATTTTAATTAATTTAAGGTTCAAGTTATCTACAATCGGACATTAACAAATTCCCATCTGCCCATAACCGCGGGCACGGCTTTCGAAAGTTCAAATCCCTGCAGGGGAGTCCCAACTTAGCCCATGACAAGCTCTCACGGTCAACAAAGGAATAGACCTCCTCCCGAGATGTTCTGATCAGACTCGGTATCTCGGTTCTTCAAGACACTTCGACAGGTTAAAACAAATCCAGCAACACCTCCCGAATGTGCCGACAAATCCTGATAGGAGTTGCACATATCTCGTTCTCAGGGCACACTCAGATGAGCGCTCCATACAACTAAAACCAAACCTCGAGTTTCCCCGAGGGGGCGCTGCACAGGACTCTAGTTCGGACCAACACTCATAGGAGCACTGGCCCGGGGGGGGGGGGGGCCTAAAATAAGATGACCCTCGGGCTCCGGAAACCCAAGGGAAAAAGAGGCTAGGTGGCAAATGGTAAAACCAAGGTTGGGCATTGCTGGAAAAGCTTTAATCAAGGCGAACTATCAAGGGGTTCCCATTATAACCCAACCGCGTAAGGAACGCAAAATCCGGGAACATAACACCGATATGATGGAAACTAGGGCGGCAAGAGTGGAACAAAACACTAGGCGAGAGGCCAAGCCTTCCACCCTTTACCAAGTGTATAGATGCATTAAGATAACATGGCAATATAGTGATATCCCAACAAATAAATAAATGTTCCAACAAGGAACAATCTCCAATCTTCACCTGCAACTAGCAACGCTATAAGAGGGGCTGAGCAAAGCGGTAACATGGCCAATCAATGGTTTGCTAGGACATGGTGGGTTAGAGGTTTGACATGGCAATTTGGGAGGCTTGAAAGAAAATGGTAGGCATCGTAGCATTGACATAGCAAAAGAGCGAGCATCTAGCAAAGCAAAGATAGTAGTGATTTCGAGGGTATGATCATCTTGCCTACAAAGTTGTCAGAGTTGACTGGATCCTCGAAAGCAAACTCAACGGGCTCCTCTTTAGCGAACTCGTCTCCCGGCTCTACCCAAACAAGACAAACAAGCAAACGGAACACAATCAACCATGTGCAAAGCTCAAGCAATATGATGCAAGGATGGTATGCTATGCGGGATGCAATGCGGGATGCATATGCAAGATTTGACAAGGAATGCATGAACCTGGCCTCAACATGGGAATCCAAGTGTTCCACTGGAAATATGAGATGAAATCGCTTGAAAACGATATAAAGAACGCCGGAATCGGAGTTACGGTTTGGAAATGGCAAGCAATTCAAATATGGCCACGTTCTGCGATTTACAGCAAGTAGCCATCTAAATGCAATGAGATGAACATGCTACAGCATTCAAACATGGCATCCAAATACATGGCAGGGATGCATTCATGATGCTTAAAAAAAGTCTAGCACTGAGCTACGGCCAATTCATCCATTAACAGGTTCAAACAAGCATGGCAAAAATGCATATAGTAAACAGATTTCAGACTTAGTGAAATTAACACTTGTCTGGAATTTCAGATCAGGTAGCACTCTTCGGAGCAACAAAACTATATGCTACAGGACCTGAACATGGCAAAGTAAAGCATGGCATGGAGCTACTCAAAAATCTTAACAAAAGTCCCTTAGTGACCTTGAGCCGAAAGGGATCAAAAAATATATTTGCAAGCATGTGAACATGGCAAAAACATAATCAGTTCTCAGACTTGGTGAAACTGGAGCATGCTGAAAACAGATATCAAGTAGGCATGTTTACGAGCTCGATGCACTCACCACAGAGCAAGTCATGACAATCTAAACATACACCCATCAAGAATACACAAAATGCAAGCTAGACATGGCAAGAACAATAGCATGGCATGCACAGATCAACTACAACATCACCGGCAAAATCGCTAACAAGTAGACAATCTGCCCAGATTCACGAAATAGCAAAAGTAGAGCTCGATTGACTCAAGCTAGGGTGCTCCATAATTGCAAACAAAGACATGGATGGATAGAGCACTACAATATTAACAAAACATCCTTACTGATCATCCTCAAAAGAGGCACGGATCACTAGGAAACAACATGAACATATGGCCATATGAGATAAACAGCTCAAAGACTTAGTGGAAATGCTAAGTCCCTGAAATCAGCATTACCAAGTGCCTCACTTTGCAAGCTTGTGCTAGTCACCACACACATCACAAAAATACATGGGTTGCACCTCTGGAAAGATGGCAAAACCCTTAACAAAACATATGTAGAGTTCATGGGCATATCATGCACACAATAATCATGGCAAAAATGACAAATATCTAAATGGAGCAGCAGATCTGACAATTATCCCAAGTAGCACTCTTCTAACAGCATTTCGGGCATCAAGATGAACTCAAATGAAAATGATGCAATGGAATGAAATGATGTGCTCCCTGAGACGAACATTTTGATATGCTATATGCCCAAAACGGAGCTACGGATGCGGAGTTATGATGCCATGAACAGGAGCATATGGATCTGGGAAAACAGGGACTTAGAAGAAAATTTGGACCTCCAGATCTAGGGTTACTGTAGCCGATCCGGATCGGGCACGCCTCCCGAGGATCGCCGGAGAGGAGCTGTTCACGCCGGAGGGAAGCGGGGCGTCACCGGACCGGTGAGGGAGCGGCCGGATCCGGCCGAGGCGATGGCGGCGCCAGGAGGCGGCGGTCGGCGGTGAGGCGGCGAGTGGCGGGGCGGCGGCTGCCGGCCGGACTTGCGGTTGTCGCCGGACGACGGCGGCCGGCGATGGTGATGAAGGGCGGCGTCGGGCGGAGGTAGGTGGCGGCGAGGCGTGGTCCGGTTGGCGGCGCGGGAGGGCCGTCGGCGGGCTCCGCGGGCCGGCGGCGGAGGAGATGCGGCCGGGCCAATGGGGAGGTGACACGTGACGGCGGCGGTGCTATCCGGACATGTCCGTCGGTGGACGTTTTTGTCCGGCGGCGGCGGATGAAATGGATCTAGGGTTTCGGGGGAGGAGAAAAGAAATTTCGAAGGGGGTTCTTTAAATAGGCATAGGAGGAGCTTGGAGAGTCCAAATGAGGTGCGGTTTTCGGCCACGCGATCGTGATCGAATGCTCTAGATGATGGAGAGGGTTTTGGTGGGTTTTGGGCCAAAATGGATGGGTGTTGGGCTGCAACACACACGAGGCCTTTTCGGTCCCTCGGTTAACCGTTGGAGTATCAAACGAAGTCCAAATGATACGAAACTTGACAGGCGGTCTACCGGTAGTAAACCAAGGCCGCTTGGCAAGTCCCGGTCCAATCCGGAAATGTTTAATCCCCACACATGAAAGAAAGGTGGAAATGACCATCGGAGGAGAACGAAGCGCCGGAATGCAAAACAGACAACTGGGAAAATGCTCGAATGCATGAGATGAGCACGTATGCAAATGCAATGCACATGATGACATGATATGAGATACATGACAATGTTAACAACACACGGAGACAAAAACCCGAACCCGAGAAAATAAAATAACTTAAGGCCGGAAACGGCAAGAGTTGGAGTACAAATTGGGTAAATCATATCCGGGGTGTTACATTAGTGAAGGATATATAATCCCCTAATCATAATAGTATGTCATCATTTTAAATGCAATTACTCTTCTTACACTTAATGTCTAGATGATGCAGAGTATCACAGTCTATAGACGGGCTATTTAGCTAAAGATTGTGACGCCCCCGATTTGACTGTACACTAATCATACACGCAAATGTGTACGATCAAGATCAAGGACTCACAGGAAGATATCACAACACAACTCTAGACACAATTTAAAATAATAAAAGATTTATATTACAAGCCAGGGGCCTCGAGGGCTCGAATACATAAGCTCGAAAACACAAGAGTCAGCGGAAGCAACAATATCTGAGCACAGACATGAGTTAAACAAGATTGCCTTAAGAAGGCTAGCACAAAAGCAACAATGATCGAAAAGGCAAGGCCTCCTGCCTGGGAGCCTCCTAACTACTCCTAGTCGTCGGCGGTCTTCACGTAGTAGTAGGCATCCTCCGGGTAGTAGTAGTCATCAGTGGCGTCGTCTGGCTCCTGGGATCCGTCATCTGGTCGCAACAATCGAGTATGGGGGAAAAGGAAGTAGCAAAGCAACCATGAGTACTCATCCAAAGTACTCGCAAGACTTACATCAGATCTAAACTAAGTATGCATCTGTATCAAAGGAATGGGTTGTATCTGTGGACTAAACTGCAGAATGCCAGAAGGGAAGGGGAAAACCTAGCCTATCGAAGACTAGCATCTTCTGGAAACCACCATCTTGCAGCAACACGAGGGAGTAGAGTAGCATAAAGTAAAGTAGTAGTAAAGTTATCAACCTCGGCCAGAGATCCTTTCTCGACTCCCTGCGAGAAAGTAATCCCAGAGCCATACTATCCAGTTATCATCACAATCCAATTCTCGTCACCATGTCTCATCTCAAGTATCCAGTTCTAGTTGTATCGGTCGGGATACAACTCCAAGTGTCCGTTACCGTAGGACAGGCTATCGATAGATGTTTTCTTCCCTGCAGGGGTGCACCAACTTACCCACCACGCTCGATTAACTCCGGCCGGACACACTTTTCTGGGTCATGCCCGGCCTTGGCCAAATAATACGCCGCAACCCGACCTAGGCTTAATAGAGAGGCCAGCACGTCGGTCTAAACCTATGCCCCCAGGGGTCATGGGCCATCTCCCCAGGAACTCCTGCACGTTGCGTACGCGGCCGGTGAGCAGACCTAGCTACCTCCTTCAACAAGGTAGGTGCTTTCCAGTCCAACCCGGCACGCGCCGCTCAGTCGCTGATGTCTATTAAGCTTCGGCTGATGTATACGACGCAGAACGCCCATACTATGCCCACATGATGGTTAGTGCTATCAGGCCAGAGGCCCCTCGGATCAAATATCCAAATCGTAGTGGATTAGGAATGCGCGGTAACGAGCAGAGACTCACGATCGATGTGACCCCTTCGCCCCGTCTCGAGTACCTGCGGCAGGGGCTAAGAATGCCCGGCCACGCCTCGTAAGTATCTCACGGGCACCTTCCAGGTCAACCCGACTCCACATCACTCGCTAATTAAGCTCGCGCGGGTACCCCTCAGGGTCGACCCGTCTTTATTAACATGGCTCAGTGCAAAGTCATAGTAACCATAGTAATGGTGTGTCTAACACCAAAGGGAAAACCCGAGGAATCACCCCGGTGAATTCCACTCGATGTTGTCATCAAGGTGAACGTAAGAGGATCCACCCTCGAGGTTCACATTTGATGGGTTGCACGACAGAGCCGTATCGGAAGTGGTTAAGGAGGAAATCACCCTCGATGACCTCGACCGTATAGCTACACTACAGAGATCTCATCAGGAGTGATGTAAGAGGTTCCACCCTCAGTACTCGATGGTAACTCTGCAGAATCGTACAACTAGGGGGGTGATGTGCTGTGTCGGGGCCTAGACGTCGATCACGTTGATCGAGTCATCGAACATAAAGCGAGGCAACTAGGACAAGGTGGGGGGTCACTGATGGATCACTAACCAACCTATACTAAGCAGTTTAGGATAAGCAGGTAAGGTATGAAAGCAGGTAACAACAACAGGCTATGCATCAGAGTAGGATCATACAGAAAGCAGTAGCAGTTCTAATGCAAGCATGAGAGGGAAAGAAATGGGCGATATCGGAATGCTCAAGGGGGTTTTGCTTGCCTGGTTGCTCAGACAAGAAGAAGAGGTTGTCAATGACGTAGTCGATCACAGTGGCATCATCGATCTCGGGGTCTACCGGAGAGAAGAGGGGAAGAAACAGTAAATACAGAGCAAGCAAGTGCATAACAGGACAACAGACATAGCTAGACGTGTTCTAACGAGGTGCTACACGAAACCGGCGAAGGGAGAAGTCAACCGGGAATGTTTTCCCGGTTCCGGACCTATGTCAGACAAAGGACCGAAGGGTGGAATGTTCCATGTTCAGCATGCTAGGGGCATGTGACAGATGAACGGACCGCGTATTCGGATTCGTGGGATTTTTCTGAGCAACTTTCATATAGAAAACATTTTCATCGGAGTTACGGTTTATTTTCTATGAATTTTTAAAGATTAAACAATTTTCTGGAATTACTTAATTTAACAGAAAAGGAATATGATGTCAGCATGGCGTATGAGTGACGTTAGCAGCCAACAGTTCGGTTGACTGGTCAAACTGACATGGGGGACCAACCTGTCATAGACAGTGGGTTAAACAGGGTAGCAAACTAATCTAAATTTAGTTAGTAAAACTACTGGGCCCACCTATCAGTGTCTAATTTAGGTTACCTAAACTAATTTAATTAATTATTGTTAATTAGGGGGGAGGGCCCCACTGGTTAGTGGCTGGGGTTGCCCAGTCAGCAGGGTTAACTGGTCAACCCAGTCAACTAGGGTCCCTGGGCCCCGCTGGCAGTGACACAAAGGCGGGGCCCACTTCGCCACGTCGGCGTCGGCGCCGGAGACAACTCCGGCGACCAAAAACGCGGCGGAGGGCGCGGCCGTGCGTCGGGATTCACCGTCCGGTGGCCAAAATGGCCACGGGCGGGCGCGTTCAAACGAGGAGAAGATGCCGCGTCCAACCGGAGTGGTTACGAGGCCGGAGCTGGACGGGGGGTGACGGCGGCGAGCACCGCAGCGGACGCCGGACTTCGGGCGTCGTCGGATACGATGCTGCATGGGACGAGAAGGCGTGCTAGGGGTCTCGTTGGACTCGCACGAGCTCCAGGAGCTCGTCTACGAGCTCGGACACGAGCTCGGGCTACAGTGGTCACGGCGGCGAGCTCGTCTACGGCGACGAGTACGGCCATGACGTGGTCGGCGGCTACGAGCGCGGGGATGAGCAGGGAGTGAGGGGAGATGGAGCTCACAACGCTCCTACAGATGTGCAAAGCGGGCTCGGGGGAGAGCTCGCCGGAGCGAATCGACGGCGTGGTCGTGCGGTGGCCATAGATGAGGAAGATGAAGAAAGCAACGACGGTGGCGCTCCCGGTCCCGATCCAGTGTAGAGGAAGAAGAGGCGGACCACGACGGAGCTCCCAGACTTGTCGGAGCAGCGGACGGGCGACGGTGGCCGCGGGCTTCACGGTGGCGCGGCCATGGTAGAGAGGAGAAGCAGCAGCCCGTGGGGGAAGTGGATCTGAGAGCGAGGGAGAGGGCGAGGGGAGTGGACTCAGGAAAAATATCTGGTGGGGGAGCTGACGAAGCCGAGGGGACTCGGCCTTATCCCCACGACGCCGACGGCGAGCCGGCTCGGTGGCGACCGGGCGTGCCCTGGCGCGCGGTCGAAGGAACAGGAAGGAGGGGGTATCCGATGCGGGGGAAGCTGGGCCAGCTAGGTTGTGTGAGGTGGGCCGGCCTGCTGGGATGGGCCGAAGCCCAAGGGGAGGCCAGGGGCTCTCCCACCCCTTCTTCTTTCCTTTTCCTTTTTTTGTTTTTCTTTTTCCAGCAGCTTTTGCCTTTTATATTTATCCAATAATGACTTTGCAAAATTATGCCACTAGCCAAAACAATTTCAAAGAATTAAAGTGCACTGCCACAAAAAGGTTGGGAGGCTTTTGGAATAGTTGCCAATTTTTATAAATTAAAAAGGGCATTTAATTTATTGCTTAGGTCACTGTTTTAAGTAGCTTAGGCCACTTAAACCTTTTGCAAAAAAGTTGGTTCACCACCAATATTAGTTGTGGAAAATTTGGCACATGATGAACATTTTAGTTTTCATGTTTGAGCAATTTGAATTTTTGACGTTAGATCGGATTTGAATTTGAATTGTGATTTTGATCAAGTGAAGATTAGCAACAGTAACATGATGACATGGCACCATTAACAGGGGATTACTGTAGCATGAGAGTGGGGGTGTTACAAATCTCCTCCACTACAAGAAATCTCGTCCCGAGATTTAATTGGGGAAGTAAAGAGTAACTTCGGGAGAATTGACCCTTATAGGGTTAA
The DNA here is from genome assembly GCF_003073215.2 of Triticum urartu. Taxonomy (NCBI): domain Eukaryota; kingdom Viridiplantae; phylum Streptophyta; class Magnoliopsida; order Poales; family Poaceae; genus Triticum; species Triticum urartu. The sequence goes on along the minus strand of NC_053023.1, from coordinate 390,918,014 downwards.
ATATCTGGTGAACAAATCAGGGAATGAGGCAAAACTATCTCTCGAGTTGAAACTTAATAAAACATCAAGAGCAAAGTATGATGGGACAATAGGAAGTTAAAACCGAATGGACAAACGATTGATACCTAAACAGAGTGTGAGAATTGGGTTCAGAGCCTCGGGAATAGATCATCTCTCGGATGGTGGCTCGTGACAACACACAAAGCCAAGAGCAAATGATACTTCGGAATAAATGATATACAGGAGAGTCAGGTTTCGATCGTGTGGAACTGTGGGTTATGGGCCCACCATGTGGGTTAAAGGTAGAAGGAGCGGTGACATCTTGCTCGGTCATGGCAGCAAGGCATGTCAAAGGGTAGCCTGTCAATTATGTCGGCAACAACATCGGTACCAGGGGCGAGGGGCGAAGAGAACTATCTTCCTGCTCGTTGAACGAGGCGGACCAATAGGCAAAGTTCTCGTCCATCAGTGGTTACCAGAATGTCAACAACAATAGTAACAGGGTCTTCCTGACAGAGTTGTACACTGAGGTGCTTATAAAAGCAGTGACGTATTACTGCTTAGATCATATAAACCTCAAGAAGGTTAAACAGAACAATGGAAAGGAAAATGTGATTATTAGATTAAATAGAACAATGGAAAGGAAAATGTGTTTAAACACATATTTCAGGGGTATATCCTTCCCAAGAACAAGCAGAGTATGATATCCAAGACCGGATAGAAGGTATAAAACCACTTAATTAAGGGGGAGGAAGCTCATGATATTACCCATACAACGGTGTTTGGATAATTGAGCAGGAAACATTTAGCATTAGCTTCAATGTTCTTGATGAAAATCGGAATACCATAGACATGCTTCGAGATAGCATTGACATGGTCAACAGGTGAAGATCAGACTCTGGAGACACAAAGGATCCATCAGGAATAACTTGAAGAATAGGTCTTACAATTCCCTCATGGAAGAATGGATAACCTTGCTAAAAAGGAATCTATAACAACAAGTCTTCCGGCCAGGTGTGATAGGCATGACCTCACCTTACCGATATATAAGGACCAATGTAATAACTCTTGGAAATATGTTCCAACCATCATATCTGACCGAGATTCAGATCTGATTGGTGCCAGGATGCCTTAGACTCAGGATGCCTGAGAAGAAAAGGTGCAACACAATTGACGAGACGACATTGTAAGATTCTCGGGAAATGTACTATGGAAGCGAGTTCCAAAACAAGAGTTCATCAATAAAACCAAGGGGAGGATGAAGAGGTGGCTGATGAACTCAGTGACAATTCATTGAGATTTTCAAAAGATGGATTTCCACACTTATGTGAACAAGGAGATAACATTTGTCAAGATGTTTAAAGAAGATGTAACCGATCGGCGATGACATCAAGTCAACGGAATGATGAAGCGAGAAGTTATTGAAACCATAGGTATGACACAAACTTGAAATCAAGCTTGTCATTCAAGGACAATTGTTATGACGAGGAAGATCGACGTAAGATTAGCTCACCTCGAAATTTTTGCTCTAGAAAGAAGGACCAGATAGCACATTTAAAATCGGCATGACAAGGATATAGCCAAGCAGGCTAGGAATGATGTGATCGAGTTCAAACTCGTAAGTCATGAAGGTTACCAAGATTTGTTTAATCGCGGTGCGGACTTCAGTCAGTTAACGGTGTCTTTGAGTGTTTAATAACTCAGAGCCCGTGAAAAATTGGAATCAGTGAGAATGTAGCACTTGATGAAGAACTCATAAGAAGTATGCAGTTCCACGATAATCTCGAGATACCAGGGGGTAATACTCGATGACAGATCATATTAGAGGTTGGACTAGGGTAATGCTCTACAGAAGACAAGTGCTCAAACTTGCACGAGAAATGGAATCAAGGAGAAACATGGTCGGAACCATGTCCACGGATACAAGATGAACTTATAACAAGGGGATAATTATTTTAAGAGAAGCTTCCATGACAAGGTATACATCGTTTCCATGGGCATGAACACAGGGTTCAAGGTCGACTCCCACTTGTTCAACGCATAACCTTTCATTCACCTCTCGTATTTTGAAAATGACATTAGTTGTTGAAAGTTTTACCTGGTGCAATACCAGATAAGTGTGACCCGTGAAATCTTCCGAGTTTGCACAGATTAGGGAAGGCATTAGTTCAAACCATCGGGTATCTTAGGAACATATATCACAAACTTCAGGAGTAAATAACACAAGCTCGAAAGTAGAGCATGGTTGACAAGGCAGAGGACACAATGTACCAAAGGCATTATATACCCGTGGAAAGGCTCACAAGGTTATTGAATATTAAGGACGATGTCGGATGAAATCCAACAATGGGTCTGACGATCCACAACGGAGCTGATGTGAGTATCGGTACTCTACCAGAAGAAGAAAGAATGCAAGGGGATCAGATGATAGAAACAACTGACTAATTCAAAGCTCAATTGCACATGAATTATGATTCCAAGTCAAGGGATCAGAAGCAATGCTCTAAATAGGGATGGATAAGTTGAATAGTCTTATAGGTACAATCGTCGGCAATTTGATTGGTCGAGAACCAACTCATGTTTAAAATGGCGTCTGAGCCAGAAGGATGAATCCTAGGATCTGGTTGAGGATTGCGAGCATTCACACTCATTGAATCAATGTGCTCAAAATGATAGTGGCAAGGGATGCCAATAAGATTACGTGACTTATGGGATTAACCATAATGCAAGCAAATAAGAATTTCAAGAGCAATAGGCTGCTTGGGATTTCCAGAAGATCGAATGGTATTTTCGAAGACTTTTGTGAAACATATGAACAACTGAGAATGAGCAGATACTCGATAAGTGCGAGGAATTATCCGTAGGGGTATCATGTGGCAAAGAACTGTAAGGTAGTAGCCACATAGTATTCTTGGTACAATAGAGAGAATTTTGGGGTATCGGGTAATTACAAGATCACTGGGAATAAAAGTAAGAATGGCAAGTGTATGTATTTATACACAGGGATAATTCGGTGGTAGGGAATTGCAAAAGCAACGGGCACAAAGTCTCAAAAGAGTATCGGAGAGTAACTTCGAAATCTTCAGGTGCAGCCGGCGATCATCTGTAACAAGGGGCTCTCCGGGAGAAAGTTGTTACGAGAACCTAATGTTAGAGTTTAGCAAATTCATTTAACCGGAATAGAAGAGAGATCAGAGTCCCAGAGTATAGGTCGAGGAATAAAGGATCCTAATACCACCCAATAGCGACGTGGGCCCATGGGCCACACAGCCCTGTTAGTAAAACAGTTTTCATCAACTAGACTCGACTTTGGCCAAGGAGTTGGAAAGGGGGATTCCTACAGGTAGTTGGCTCTGATACCAACTTGTGACGCCCCCGATTTGACCGTACACTAATCATACACACAAATGTGTATGATCAAGATCAAGGACTCACAGGAAGATATCACAACACAACTCTAGACACAATTTAAAATAATACAAGCTTTATATTACAAGCCAGGGGCCTCGAGGGCTCGAATACATAAGCTCGAAAACACAAGAGTCAGTGGAAGCAACAATATCTGAGCACAAACATGAGTTAAACAATATTGCCTTAAGAAGGCTAGCACAAAAGCAACAACGATCGAAAAGGCAAGGCCTCCTTCCTGGGAGCCTCCTAACTACTCCTAGTCGTCGGCGGTCTTCACGTAGTAGTAGGCATCCTCCGGGTAGTAGTAGTCATCAGTGGCGTCGTCTGGCTCCTGGGATCCGTCATCTGGTCGCAACAATCGGGTATGGGGGAAAAGGAAGTAGCAAAGCAACCGTGAGTACTCATCCAAAGTACTCGCAAGACTTACATCAGATCTAAAATAAGTATGCATCTGTATCAAAGGAATGGGTTTTACCCGTGCATTAGTTGAGTACTTACTGTATGCTTGTTTGTTTGCGATAGAGTACCCGGAGTGCGCCGCTTGCTACTTCGAATCGCTAGGTTTCGCGGATCATCAGCAAGGCAAGTAACACTTTGATCATACTACCCAGTTTTAATGCATTAGATCAATCCTCACACATTGCATGATTAGGATCTAATTAAAATTGTGGGTTTGGGAAGTAGTTGAGGTAGTACCTATTACCTGTTTATTATCAAACCTTCGGGGAGTTACTTCTATGTTTGCTTATTATGCCATGCTATGCTAGTAGACATGGATTGGGTGAGTGTATCCATGACAGATGTGAGATTGTTAATTAATGGTTTATTTAAGGTGGCAACTTAAACACACATCTGGGTGGATTGAGGTACCTGGGTATTCCAGGATTGCCTGTTTTTTTCGGACCGCCACCCAGGCTCAAAGGGATCATGAGATTGTTCATGCTAGAAACTTCCGTGTGCAGCCACAAGCTATTATGGGCTCTAGCATAGTTGACTAAGTCGTGCGAACTCTTACAGTGGTAGACTAGCAGATGTAGGGGATGTAGGTGGTATGGTCTACCCATCGTAAGGTGCTAGCGCTTCTGAAAGACTATGTCTCGGTCATCCGTTTCTCAAACACCGTGTAGTGCGAGAAATCCAACGGAGGAGATCGAGACTTTTGGGGAAAAGTGCGCAAACCTCTGTAGAGTGTATAAACTAATCATGGTTAGCCGTGTCCCCGGTTATGGACATTTTGAGTATCTAGTACCTGGATTATCATGTGAATCTCAACATGTTACTATAAAATTAATTTTGATGGGTTTGTTTAATGATGATGCTTAATTGGGATTGAGAATGCTATCAACCATTCTCAATGTTTAACAACCACCATGATAGTTAAATAAATTTATTCCTTTGCAGTAGGGAAAAATTGGATTTACGCAAAACTGTAACCATAGAGCCTTCCACCAGCCAAATATGCATGTAGAATAGCTGTTTCATTCCATTATTCTCTATGTGTTACATTGCCAGCATATTCCATGTGTTGACCCGTCTCGGGCTGCAACGTTAATGTTGCAGACTTTCAGACGACGATGAAGGAGTTTTAGGTTGTGGTTCTATACTCAGTGATGCCGTTGGAGTTGATGGACTCACTTATCTTCCAAGCCTTCCGCTGTTATCGTTATTAGATGGCCTTAAGCCATATTTATTGTAATAAGTTCTCTTTTGAGACACTCGATGTAATAAGTGTGTGATTGCTACTCTGTTATAAATCCTTCAAGTACTGTGTGGTGTCAGCATTACTAATCCAGGGATGACACCGGAGCACAGAGATTGGACCGTTTGAGGTATGGTCGCTACAAGATGGTATCAGAGCACACGCTGACTGTAGGACACGACCACTAAGCTAAAGGCCTAGATCACTACGCACTCTCTTCTCTTTCAAACTCCTCATCTTTTCTACTCTTTTAGGATGGAGGATGCAAGGAACAAGTTCACTCAACCAGATGAAGATACACCTTTTGGACGTCATTTGAAGGAAGTCACTAGATACCTGAACATAGGAGTACCAAGCTTCACTGGCACCTACAACGCCACTTTACCTGAAGAAGAGCGCTGGATGATTCAAGTTCAAGTTCCAGGAAGGACGTTCATGCCAGTCACTGAGCCCATAGAGTTTTCTTTTGATGCACCAACTTGGAGCCTAGGAAAGAGCATGGCAGCTCACATTGCCATGGGACGCATTGCAGAAGTCTACCGCAATGATCTTAAGGATACTGTCTACCAGATTTGTGGGTGCCGAGATGAGCACTGGGATATGATCAGCACCAGAAAGGATAGATCAGTCGCAGCTTTTATCCAGGAGTTAAACCAGCACATTCGACATCAGGAGAACCAGATGTGCGCCGACATGATAGACCTGAAGAAGGCAAAGACAAGGATCAAGGAACTGGCGAAAGAGCTCAAGGCTACACGTGAAGATTATGAAGAAGAAATTGAAGTATTAGTAGAGAAGAATGACGATCTGATCAAGAAGATCGGAATATTTATGGGAGGCCCTACACTGGTAGAAGAAGACGAAGAACCCAAGGAGATTCGCCCGGAAGACTACATCATCATCGACAACATCGACTCGGATCCGGATGATAGCGATGATGACTATGTTGATGAAGCTGGAGCAGATATCATGGAGTCTGCAACTGAAGAATATTTCTAGTAGACCACCTCATCAGTAGTAGTAGTCCACCATGTAAATATTATAGTCCGAGCACTTTTGCGATAGTTAGATCGATTGTATGCCCTTGTTCGATTGAATGAATGAAGTGAATTGTTGGCTTTTGCCTCATGTGCATATGGGTAGTGTTTTCTCTTTAGACCCCCTCTATTCTTAAATCTCATCTTTTCTAAACCCTCAGATGCCTCCGAGACGTGACCCCGGATTTACCTTCCCACCGGAGCTCACCCAGTTGATCCAGCAGCAGAACACATTGATGCAGTTACTAGTCCAGAATCAGAATCAAGGGAACAACAACAACAACCCACCACCACCACCACCACCTGTTGATCACTTAGCCCGTTTTCTTAGGCTGAATCCGCCGGTGTTTTCCAGTAGCACCGAGCCGATAGTAGCAGATGATTGGCTCCGCAAGACAGCTAGAGAGTTGACCACCGCAGGATGCACGGATGCGGAAAAGGTGAAGTTTGCCGCACATCAGCTTGAAAGATCTGCAGCATCATGGTGGGAGAATTTCACAGCCACTTTCCCTGTCAACAGTGTCACGTGGGACCAGTTTTAGCAGGCTTTTCGAACTGCCCATGTTTCAGCAGGAGCTATGGCCATGAAGAAGCGAGAGTTTCGCAACTTGCGCCTAGGAAGACAGACGGTTGGCCAGTATGTGGAGGACTTTAGTAAATTAGCATGTTATGCCCCAGATGACGTTGCTACGGATGCAGCAAAGCAGGAGAAGTTTCTGGAAGGACTGAATGATGAGTTGAGCATGCAGTTGATGGTAGCAACCTTCAACAACTACCAAGAGTTGGTAGATCGTGCTCTCATGATTGAAGGGAAGCAGCAGCAAATTGAGAATCGCAAGAGGAAGTATGGACAAGGAAATTACATTTCTGGAGCTCAGCAGAAGCCATGTTTTACCCCTAGACCGGGAGGACATTTCCAGCATACCCATGGAGGAGGTAGCTCGCACCATCACAATGGCCCCAAGACTGGTAATGGGAATGGAGGAAGCAACGGCCAGAACCGCACCAACCCATCGACCCCAGCCAAGAAAGACCTGAGCCAAGTCACTTGCTTTAAGTGCCAGAAGACCGGACATTATGCCAACGAATGTCCTGAATCACAGAATGGAAATGGCAATGGAAGGTCTGGGAAGAAGCCGAACCCTTTCAATAGGGGACAGGTGAACCACGTTAATGTGGAGGAGGTTAAAGAGCACCCGGATGCAGTAATCGGTAAGTTTTTGGTTAAGTCATTTACTGCACTCGTTCTTTTCGATACTGGTGCATCGCATTCATACATATCAAGGGGATTTGTGGATAAGTATAAACTGCCAACCCAAGCCCTTAGGTCACCCATGTTAGTAACCTCGCCTGGAGCAGAATATATGTCTAGTCTATGGTGTGATCGGTTACCATTAAGGATTGGTAACTACGTATTTCCATCAGACCTAATAGTGTTGGAATCTCAAGGATTGGATGTGATATTAGGCATGGATTGGTTGTCAAAGTATGAAGGGAATATTGAATGTGCCAGTAAGTCAATTTTGCTTACCACCCCAGAAGGGAGAAGGATCAAGTATGTATCCCGGCATGTGCCGAAGAGGACTCAAGTAAATTGTTTAACAGGAGTTGTGCAGGAGGAAGTACTAGTAGTGAAGGATTTCCCCGATGTATTTCCAGAAGAGTTGCCAGGCATGCCACCGGATAGAGATATTGAGTTTTTGATTGAGCTTTTGCCAGGCACAGGGCCAATATCAAAGAGACCATATAGGATGCCCGCAAAGGATTTGGTGGAAATCAAGAAGCAGATTAAGGAGTTACTGGATAAAGGATATATTCGCCCAAGTTCATCGCCTTGGGGATCGCCAGTACTTCTAGTAGAAAAGAAGGATGGATCGTTAAGGATGGTTGTTGATTATCGAGGATTGAATGAAGTAACCATCAAGAACAAGTACCCACTACCGATGATCAATGATCTGTTTGATCGATTGCAAGGAGCTAAGGTATTTTCCAAGATGGATCTGCGATCAGGATACCACCAGTTGAAGATTCGAGAACAGGATATACCTAAGACGGCTTTTACCACCAGGTATGGGCTGTACGAGTATACCGTTATGTCATTTGGTCTGACTAACGCACCTGCATATTTTATGAACATGATGAACAAAGTGTTTATGGAGTTCTTGGATAAGTTTGTCATAGTGTTCATTGATGATATCCTGGTTTACTCGAAGAATGAAGAGGAGCATAAGGAGCATTTGCGTTTGGTTCTTGGAAAGCTTAGAGAACATCAGTTATATGCCAGGTTTAGCAAATGTGAGTTTTGGATGAAAGAAGTTGGATTTCTCAGACACGTTGTATCCAGAGAAGGTATAGCAGTAGATTCCACTAAAGTTGATACCGTGACCAAGTGGGAAGCGCCAACCACAGTTGGAGAGATCCGGAGTTTTCTTGGACTCGCAGGATACTACCGGAGGTTTATTGAGAATTTCTCAAAGATTGCGAAGCCTATGACGGAGTTGTTGAAGAAGGATACCAAGTTCATATGGACTGAGGAATGTGAGGCTAGTTTTCAGGAGTTGAAGAAACGTTTGGTTACCTCACCAGTGTTGATTTTACCGGATCAGACCAAGGATTATGAGGTGTATTGTGACGCTTCACATCGAGGACTTGGAGCAGTGCTTATGCAGGAAGGAAGAGTTGTTTCATATGCCTCACGACAGCTTAAGCCTCATGAGTTGAATTATGCTACGCATGATTTGGAGTTAGCAGCCGTAGTGCATGCATTGAAGACTTGGAGACATTTTCTGATTGGAAACCATTGCGAGGTGTAGATGGATCACAAGAGCTTGAAGTATATTTTCACACAGAAGGAGTTGAACCTCAGACAAAGGAGATGGTTGGAGCTCATCAAGGATTATGATATGAAGTTGCATTATCACCCTGGAAAGGCTAACGTAGTAGCTGACGCGTTGAGACGTAAGAGCCACATCAACACCCTAATGACGGGAGATTTACCAAGGGAGTTAGCTGAAAATCTTCAAGAGCTATGTTTGGGAATAGTCCCGAGAGGCTATGTAGCAGCATTGGAGATTCAGTCTACTTTGATGGATAAGATCAGAGAAGCTCAAATGACTGACAAGGAGATTGCTTCTATTAAGGAGAAAATGAGCAAAGGAAAAGCTAAGAGATCTCATGAGGATGAGCACGACACCCTATGGTTTGAAGACCGTGTTTATGTGCCAAATGATCCGGAGATCGGGAAGTTAATTTTACAAGAGGCCCATGATTCACCGTATTCGATTCACCTAGGAAATACCAAGATGTATTTGGATTTGAAGGATATTTTCTGGTGGACCGGAATGAAGAAGGATATTGCGGAGTATGTAGCAGTTTGTGATGTATGTCAGAGAGTGAAGGCAGAGCATCAGAAGCCAGCAGGATTGCTACAACCATTGCCGATACCCGAATGGAAGTGGGATAAGCTAGGCATGGATTTTATTACAGGATTGCCCAGAACACGTTTAGGTTATGACTCGATATGGGTTGTAGTCGATCGTTTGTCAAAGGTAGCTCATTTCATTCCAGTGAAGACTACCTATACCAGTGCAAAGTTGGCAAAGATATACATGACCAGAATCGTATGTCTGCATGGAGTTCCAAGGAGCATTGTATCAGACAGAGGAACCCAGTTTACCTCAAAGTTCTGGAATCAGTTGCATGAGACTTTGGGAACTAGACTGGAGTTTAGCACAACTTTTCATCCGCAGACAGATGGACAGACTGAGAGAGTCAATCAGATTTTGAAGGATATGCTAAGAGCTTGTGCGCTAGATTACGGATCTAGTTGGGACGAGAATTTGCCGTATGCAGAGTTCTCTTACAACAACAGCTATCAATCCAGTTTGAAGATGGCCCCTTTCGAAGCCTTGTACGGAAGGAGGTGCAGGACCCCATTATCCTGGGATGAAGTTGGAGATCGCCAGTTGTTTGGACCGAATCTGATAAAGGAATCTGAACAGAAAGTGAAATTAATTCGCGACAGGCTGAAGGTAGCTTAATCCAGGCAGAAGATTTATGCAGATTCTAAATGCAAGGAGACAATTTACGAAGTCGGAGACCGAGTTTATCTTCGAGTATCACCACTTCGAGGAGTTAAGCGCTTTGGAGTTAAGGGAAAATTAGCGCCACGTTTTGTACGCCCATACAAAGTTTTGGAGCGTATGGGAGAAGTTTCCTATAAGTTGGAATTGCCCGAAGGATTGTCAGGAGTTCACGACGTGTTCCATGTATCCCAGTTGAAGAAGTGCTACGCAGAGATGGCTGACATATCGCTGAGAGATACGGTACCACTGGAAGCGATTCAGTTGGATAGTGATTTGACCTATGAGGAGAAACCAGTTAAGATTCTAGAGTATGCCAGTTGAGTCACCCGCAGCAAGGTTATCAAGTTTTGCAAGGTTCAGTGGAGCCACCACATGGAGGATGAAGCCACCTGGGAACGAGAGGAAGATTTTCTGAAGGACCACCCTCACCTATTTTCGAGCCAACCCGAATCTCGAGGGCGAGATTCATCTTAAGGGGGGTAGGTTTGTAACATCCCAAATTTTCAATTTGGAATGTTATACACTAGATCATCATTGCATATCATATTTATTGCATTTTAGATGATCCTAGAAATTTCACGCAACTCAAGGACCCTCGGAGAGAGTTGGGGATTTCATTATTTTCACATTTGAGTTGTCTCAAATTTTGAAAATAGGATCTTTTGATTTTATTTATTTTATCTTCAATCATTTCTATTATAAAAAAATATGAGAGAGGGAATAACATGACTTTCCCAAAATAAAGAAATATTGAGGATTTAATAAAAAAATTAATTAATATTTTATTTGGTTTTATTTGCTATTTTATTTGAATTTAGGAAAAAAATGCGCGTTTTTCAAAATTGCATTTAGGCCCGAAATAAATGTTCATCCTGTGCGGCTTGATTTTAGAAGCCGGGGAAAATTTATTTCGGGATTTTTGGAGTCCGTTTAGTATTCCTTTTGTTTTTTCTGAGTATAACTTTATTTAAGAAAACGCAACCAACCTACGGGCCGTGTCCGACCCGGACACTAGGCCCATCCGGCTTTATAAGCCGGGGAGGCCCAGCCGGACCCCCCCAAACCCTAGCCGCCCTAGCCCCGCGCCGCCGCCGCCTTTGTCACGCCGACGCCGCCTTTGCCGCCGCGCCCTGCGCCGCCCCGCCGCCGTTCGCCGGACCGCCGCCGCCGCCGTTCGCCGGACCGCCACCGCCGCCGTTCGCCGGACCGCCGGAGGTAGTTTTTTTCTTTTCGCCCCGGTTTTTTTTCGAAAAACCGTTCGGTTTTTCCGACGGTTTTGTTCGTTTTTTTAGTTTCGGTTTTTTTAAATAGATCGGTTTTTCTGGTTTATTTAAATAGTGGGCGTTCACCCGTTCGTTCATTTTAATGAACGTTCATAATTTTTCTTTTTCTCGGATTAAATCCGCGATTTTTCTGATCGCGATCTCTGATTCGATTTTCGTTTTAGTCTAACTTTTCGCTCGTTTATCGAAATCAGGCGATTCAAGCACCTAGAGTTTCGTCTCGAAACTCTCTTTCCATTTAACCAACTTAAAAAAGTTTTTGCCACTGTAAAAATTGCCTTAGACCCAGAATAGTAAACGAAGCCTGTTTCTTTTGCCGTTTGTCTTTCGTTGCTTCGTTCGATTTGATTCTTTTTGCCAACCGGAGTTCTTAAGTTGAACTTTCTAGTTAGATATCTTATTTGAGGTTTACCCATGCATTAGTTGAGTACTTATTGTATGCTTATTTGTTTGCGATAGAGTATCCAGAGTGCGCCGCTTGCTACTTCGAATCGCTAGGTTTCGCGGATCATCAGCAAGGCAAGTAACACTTTGATCATACCTCCTACTACCCAGTTTTATTGCATTAGATCAATCCTCACACATTGCATGATTAGAATCTAATTAAAATTGTGGGTTTGGGAAGTAGTTGAGGTAGTACCTATTACATGTTTATTATCAAACCTTTGGGGAGTTACTTCTACGTTTGCTTATTATGCCATGCTATGCTAGTAGACGTGGATTGGGTGAGTGTATCCATGACAGATGTGAGATTGTTAATTAATAGTTTATTTAAGGTGGCAACTTAAACACACATCTGGGTGGATTGAGGTACCTAGGTATTCCAGGATTGCATGTTTTTTCGGACCGCCACCCAGGCTCAAAGGGATCATGAGATTGTTCATGCTAGAAACTTCTGTGTGCAGCCACAAGCTATTATGGGCTCTAGCATAGTTGACTAAGTCGTGCGAACTCTTACAGTGGTAGACTAGCAGATGTAGGGGATGTAGGTGGTATGGTCTACCCATCATAAGGTGCTAGCGCTTCTGAAAGACTATGTCTCGGTCATCCGTTTCTCAAACACCGTGTAGTGCGAGAAATCCAACGGAGGAGATCGAGACTTGTGGGGAAAAGTGCGCAAACCTCTGCAGAGTGTATAACTAATCATGGTTAGCCGTGTCTCCGGTTATGGACATTTTGAGTATCTAGTACCTGGATTATCATGTGAATCTCAACATGTTACTATAAAATTAATTTTGATGGGTTTGTTTAATGATGATGCTTAATTGGGAATGAGAATGCTGTCAACCATTCTCAATGTTTAACAACCACCATGATAGTTAAATAAATTTATTCCTTTGTAGTAGGGAAAAATTGGCTTTACGCAAAACTGTAACCATAGAGCCTTCCACCAGCCAAATATGCATGTAGAATAGCTGTTTCATTCCATTATTCTCTATGTGTTACATTGCCAGCATATTCCATGTGCTGACCCATTTAGGGCTGCAACGTTAATGTTGCAGACTTTTCAGACGACGATTAAGGAGTTTTAGGTCGTGGTTCTATACTCAGTGATGCCGTTGGAGTTGATGGACTCACTTATCTTCCAAGCCTTCCGCTGTTATCGTTATTAGATGGCCTTAAGCCATATTTATTGTAATAAGTTCTCTTTTGAGACACTCGATGTAATAAGTGTGTGATTGCTACTCTGTTATAAATCCTTCAAGTACTGTGTGGGGTCAGTATTACTGATCCAGGGATGACACCGGAGCACAGAGATTGAACCGTTTGAGTTCTGGTCGCTACAAAAACTTATGTTGACAAAATTTGCTTTCCAACATGTGATTTTGTAGAAACGAAGTAGACTTGTGCAGGAACAAGCATACAGCCCTCAGCATGTCCAGTATGCACCTCCTCCTAATTAGATCACACCCAAAATCCCACGCACTATCCACAAGCAGATTTGCATGCACACCAGAAGAAAGGGATGTTAGCTCATGTTCAGCTCCGCAACCAACTCATGGATGCATGATGACATTTAATTCTGTTTCTGTGCATAAGCACATACAAAAGCTAGGGCCCCTTGTTGAACAGCCACTACTGTAGGATACTGGTAACGCGACACTACGATTAGAGACCCTTCGACGAAACTGTGTGCGATGCAATAATCACATACGGTGGTGTAAAAAATCGTCAAAAAGGTGCAAAACGTTTGTGATGGAGGATGCATCAAACACGAAACAGATTTTAGTTGCGTGTGCGATGCGGGGCATACGGTTCTGTTCAATTAACTATTTGTGATGAGGAGGAACAAAAGAAACAGGCAGCTAGATGAAGGTGTGTGCGATATGCAACATACAGTTCACTCGGATGAACTATTTGTGATTAGGCAACACAAAAGAAACGGTCAGCCAGATCAAGGTGTGTGCGATATACGGCATGCGTTTCACTCGGATGAACTATTTGCGTTGAGACAAGAGAACATAAACGGTTCAACTTAACAAGATGTGTGTGATACGCGGCAAACAGGTCTGTAATCAGAAACATGTGCGAAGACTGATAACAACACAGACGATTGCTTCTAATAAGACGTATGTGATATGCTCTGTCTACACAACATCTATTGGCCATTGGCCTCGAGGTCCTTATTTTTTATTTTTTAACACGTGTTAAAGAAGGTCTACCGCATTACTTTTTGACAGTGTGCGATACATGGCATATAGTTGATCCATCTAACCTGTTTGTGATGGAATAAGCCGTGTGTGTTGTGGGCAAACGCTTGCTAGTATTCACCCGTTTGCGATTGATGAATTCATCACCGACGGGTTCCCTAGTGTGGTCCGTGTTCATCTGATCATCATCTACTTCTTGTGCTAGCTCGATGTTCCTACTATGCTAAACTTCCAATAATTGATGGTGTTTTATGAACACGCCACCGTTTCCCGCCATTTCCTCACCTGTTTCCCGCCACCCAGCGATATTGCGCATAAACCTAGGCGGTGCGCGACGCATGGAGGCGACAAGCGCAGCCTGTAGCACATCCACCTTTTCCAAGTATGCCAACCCACCAAAGCGCCGCCTCTTCCATCAACCTCGTCGACGAGGAAACCGAGCAGGCACCACGACCCGTTGAGTCCGAGGCGCTCCCTAGCAATGCGATGGACAACGCCCTGATGCGCGTCATCCCCAGGGTTGAGCAGACCTTTGGTGCATGGCGCTTGAGCACCGCGGATCAAGATAGGCATGTCAGCACCGACAGGCTACAGCTCGCCGCACAACATGATCGATGGCGTGCCGCAGAGCAAGCTAGGTGCGTCCGTGCCGGTAGGCTGCGGCTCGCCTCAGAGCGAGAGGCGCGACGCGCCGCACAGCAAGAGCGGATCCATCGTTGCTTGCCTGCTGTCGACACGGTGTCGCAGCTGGGCACACGTCCCATCAGTACCCCCATTCCTCGTCAGGAGTGGGCAGAGGCCCTCTACGCGGTACTTGCACCAGAGGCCGGCCGTACCGTACTTACACCGGACGCCCGCCGCGCTGTTCACATGGGTCGTGCCGTTCGCCTTGTCCGCAGCCCGCTCGATGCCAACGCGCTGGTCGGTATGCTCGACAGCATCCTTGGCCCAAGCGTCCACCTGAGCGCAGTAGATGAACATGGCCATCGCATCCTTGAGTTGGTGATCTCTGATGAAATAGCCAACTTGGAGCTCGAGGTCGCCCTCCAGATGTACCGCGAGCTGGTCGACCGCTTGGACGAACGCCTACACGAGTTCAGGGAGAGCCAAGAGCTACTGTAGGCAAGGGCTGCTGGTCATGGTCTCATGGACGCGTTTTATTTTGTTGAGTCGTTTCGACTTGGATAACTATGTATTCACAGCAATCATAGTATTGCTCTGTTTATTTCTTTGTTTCAATGTGTGTACTCTGTTTTTCGTTCTTATATGTTCTATTTCAATGTGTGTATATACGCTTTCCATTCTGTATATGTTGATGATAACAGCTAGATTCAAATTAGTATACAAAACAGATAGAAAATGCAATTCATAATATATATATATAAATTAATTGTTCATCAGTTCATCACAGAATATATATATATATATATAATATCATCACATATACGTGATGATACTTAACTACTAGGTACAATGCATAAAATTGAAAACGAACAATACTAAAACTAATAATCCCTCATGGGGACAGTATTCCGGCAACCCCTCACCAGCAGCTCCCTGGTGCGCGGCATCTTCCCAGTGCGGAGGCAGTACTCCATCTCCTCCGCCTCGCAGCGCTTGACGCACCGATCTGCCTCTAGCTGGCGGACGCGCGTGAACGATCTTGCCATTTCGTTGGGCGCCCACCGGAGCTCCTCGTAGTTGGCACACTGGAGCTTATCGGCCCACCTCCACGCAGCGACGAGGCGCCCAATGCCTATGACCTTTCTCACGAAGTACCCGTCTTCGTACACCTCCTCCGCACGACAACGCGCCCGCCCCCAAAGCTCCACCGCCTCCTTTTTCCAAGCGGCATCATGGGCTTCACAGGCCGCCTGGCACCTGGCTTCCTCCTCCGTCATCTCCTTCTTGAATGCCACTTGCCTGGCTTTCTCAGCCAGTGGCAGCGACTTTCACAGACAAAGATTGTACTGGCCTCAAAACCAATCCAAAGTTGGGGGGTCTAGCGTAACCTCGTCTGGCGGAGCATAGGGGTCCTCATCGCTGCTATTCTAGTGAGCGTCCTCGGGGGGGGGGGGGGGGGGGAGCGAGGGGAGGATGTAGATGAGAATGCAGGCGGGATGACGTGAGCAAGGTAGTATTTATTGACGGCCGGAATATAGATTGACGGGAACAGTACACACGCCGGTCGCCGGAATTTACAAGTACTGTAATTTGAATTACACACGACTCCTGCAACAAAATCCGTGTGTGAACATAATAGCTGACGGTTTCCAATACAGAACCGTGTGTGATTAATGATCCCCGCCACTCACCTACCAAACCTTGAGCCGCGAGATAGAGTGTCAATCATGTGCATGACGGTTGTCTTGCCAGATCTTTACATTTTCTTTTTTGAACACCAGATATTTATATCGTCTGATGATTTTTTAACTCGCACACAAGTACACAAAAATATGATTTTTCAAACCGTTATGTTAGCCGTTGCATGTAGATGTAGTTCATATTTGAATTACGGTCATTAAATGGCTAGAAAATCACTTAAATGTCTTTAAAAGGTCAAATGACCCCTGAAATTTTTCCAAATTTTCACATGATAGTTGTATTAGTGCACGTTAAATATAGAAAAAAATTTAAGGCTGTAAGAGGAAGCTATCTCCCGTTCATCATCAAACATGCATTGTTCCCTATTGGAACCACGAACCTTCTAGTGAGCTGCTCTAGTTTGTGAGGGGTGTCTGTCCAAACTTTCGTCAAACAAGCCAATATTTTTACCACATCATCTTGGTGGTATGACATTACATCAAGAAAGGTTCCATGTTTTTCTAATCATTTTTTAATTTTTTGGAATTAAAATGCCATGGCACTCCATGCATGTGCCCATGTCGTGAGAGCAATATGTTTGAAAATTCCTTCTATTTTACTGCACATGGAATTAACTCGCACACAAGTACATAAATATGATTTTTCAAACCCTTATGGTTAGCCGTTGCATGTAGATGTAGTTCAAATTTGAATTACGGTCATTAAATGGCTAGAAAACCACTTAAATGCCTTTAAAAGGTCAAATGACCGCTAGAATTTGCCAATTTTTCACAGTACAGTTGTAGTAGTGCACGTTAAACGTAAAAAAATTGAAGGCCATAAGAGGAAGCTATCTCCTGTTCGTCATCGAACATGCATTGTTCCCTCTCGGAACCACGAGCCTTCTAGTGAGTTCCTCCGGTTTGTGAGGGGCGTGTTTCCAAACTTTCTTCAAACATGCCAATTTTTTTACCACATCATCTTGGTGGCATGACATTACATCAAGCAAGGTTTCATGTTTTTCTGATCATTTTTTAATGTTTTGGAATTAAAATGCCATGGCACTCCATGCATACATATGCATGTGTCCATGTCGTGAGACCAATATGTTTGAAAAATTTCTTCTAATTTACTGCACATGGAATTAACTCGCTCACAAGTACACAAATATGGATTTTCAAACCCTTATGGTTAGCCGTTACATGTAGATGTAGTTCAAATTTGAATTACGATCATTAAATGGCTAGAAAATCACTTAAATGTCTTTAAAAGGTCAAATGACCCCTATAATTTTCCTAATTTTCACATTACGGTTGTAGTAGTACACGTAAATGTAGAAAAAAATTTGAAGGCCGTAAGAGGAAGCTATCTCCCGTTCGTCATCAAACATGCATTGTTCCTCTCGGAACCACGAGCCTTCTAGTGAGTTGCTTCGGTTTGTGAGGGGTGTGTGTCCAAACTTTCATCAAACATGCCAATTTTTGTACCACATCATCTTGGTGGCATGACATTAGATGAAGCAAGGTTTCATGTGTTTCTGATATTTTTTTAATTTTTCGGAATTAAAATACCATTGCACTCCATGCATACATATGCAAGTGTCCATGTCGTGAGACAAATATGTTTGAAATTTCTTTCTAATTTATTGCACATGGAATTAACTCGCACACAAGTACACAAATATGATTTTTCAAACCGTTATGGTTAGGCGTTGCATGTAGATGTAGTTCAAATTTGAATTATGGTCATTAAATGGCTAGAAAATCACTTAAATGTCTTTAAAAGGTCAAATGACCCCTAGAATTTTCCAATTTTTCACATTACAGTTGTAGTAGTGCACGTTAAACGTAGAAAAATTTGAAGGCCGCCAGAGGAAGCTTTCTCCCATTCGTCATCAAACATGCATTGTTCCCTCTCGGAACCACGAGCCTTCTAGTGAGTTGCTCCAGTTTGTGAGGGGTGTGTGTCCAAACTTTCGTCACACCGGCCAAATTTTTTACCACATCATCTTGGTGGCATGACATTACATCAACCAAGTTTTCATGTGTTTCTGATATATATTTTTTGGAATTAAAATGCCATGTCACGCCATGCATACATATGCATGTGTCCATGTCGTGAGACAAATATGTTTGAAAATTCCTTCTAATTTACTGCACATGGAATTAACTCGCACACAAGTACACAAATATGATTTTTCAAACCGTTATGGTTAGCTGTTGCATGTAGATGTAGTTCAAATTTGAATTACGGTCATTAAATGGCTAGAAAATCACTTAAGTGTCTTCAAAAGGTCAAATGACTCATGAAATTTTCCAAATTTTCACATGACAGTTGTATTAGTGCACGTTACACGTAGAAAAAATTTGAAGGCTGTAAGAGGAAGCTATCTCTCGTTCGTCCTCAAACATGCATTGTTCCCTCTCAGAACCACGAGCCTTCTAGTGAGTTGCTCCAGTTTGTGAGGAGTGTGTGTCCAAACTTTCGTCACACCGGCCAAATTTTTTACCACATCATCTTGGTGGCATGACATTACATCAACCAAGTTTTCATGTGTTTCTGATATATATTTTTTGGAATTAAAATGCCATGTCACGCCATGCATACATATGCATGTGTCCATGTCGTGAGACAAATATGTTTGAAAATTCCTTCTAATTTACTGCACATGGAATTAACTCGCACACAAGTACACAAATATGATTTTTCAAACCGTTATGGTTAGGCTTTGCATGTAGATGTAGTTCAAATTTGAATTATGGTCATTAAATGGCTAGAAAATCACTTAAATGTCTTTAAAAGGTCAAATGACCCCTAGAATTTTCCAAATTTTCACATTACAGTTGTAGTAGTGCATGTTAAACGTAGAAAAACTTTAAAGGCCGTAAGAGGAAGCTATCTCCTGTTCGTCATCAAACATGCATTGTTCCCTCTCGGAACCACGAGCCTTCTAGTGAGTTGCTCCGGTTTGTGACGGGGGTGTGTCCAAACTGTCGTCAAACATGACAATTTTTTTACCACATCATCTTCGTGGCATGACATTACATCAACCAAGATTTCACGTGTTTCTAATTTTTTTATTTTTTGGAATTAAAATGCCATGTCAACCAAGATGCAGGAGGTGGCGGAGATCGAGGAGCGCTGGGAGGAGGAGTTGCGCGTGGCCGAGGTAGAGAAGAGTTTGTCCGTCGAGGAATCGACGGTGGAGTACCAACATGAGTGAGGGAGTCCAGGATTAGGGGGTATCCGGACAGCCGGACTATATCCTTTGGCCGGACTGTTGGACTATGAAGATACAAGATTGAAGACTTTGTCCCGTGTCCGGATGGGACTCTCCTTGGCGTGGAAGGCAAGCTTGGCAGTACGGATATGTAGATCTCCTTCCTTGTAACCGACTCTATGTAACCCCAGCCCCCTCCGGTGTCTATATAAATCGGAGGGTTTTAGTCCATAGGACAACATACAATCATACCATAGGCTAGCTTCTAGGGTTTAGCCTCTCTGATCTCGTGGTAGATCAACTCTTGTACTACTCATATCATCAAGAATAATCAAGCAGGACGTAGGGTTTTACCTCCATCAAGAGGGCCCGAACCTGAGTAAACATCGTGTCCCCTGCCTCCTGTTACCATCCGCCTAGACGCACAGTTCGGGACCCCCTACCCGAGATCCGCCGGTTTTGACACCGACATTGGTGCTTTCATTGAGAGTTCCTCTGTGTCGTCATCGTTAGGCTTGATGGCTCCTTCCATCATCGATAGCGATGTAGTCCAGAGTCAGACTTTTCTCCCCAGACAGATCTTTGTATTCGGCAGCTCCACACTGCGGGCCAACTCGCTTGGCCATCTGGAGAAGATCGAGAGCTACGCCCCTGGCCACCAGGTCAGGTTCGGAAGCATAAACTGTTGGGGAACGTAGTAATTTCAAAAATTTTCCTACGCACACGCAAGATCATGGTGATGCATAGCAACGAGAGGGGGAGAGTGTGATCTACGTACCCTTGTAGATCGACAACGGAAGCGTTAACTTGGTTGATGTAGTCGTACGTCTCCACGGCCCGACCGATCAAGCACCGAAACTACGGCACCTCCGAGTTCTAGCACACGTTTAGCTCGATGACGATCCCCGGACTCCGATCCAGCAAAGTGTCGGGGAAGAGTTCCGTCAGCACGACGGCGTGGTGACGATCTTGATGTACTACCGTCGCAAGGCTTCGCCTAAGCACTGCTACAATATTATCGAGGACTATGGTGGAAGGGGGCACCGCACACTGCTAAGAATATGATGACGTGGATCAACTTGTGTGTCAAGGGGTGCCCCCTGCCCCCGTATATAAAGGATCAAGGGGAGGAGGCCGGCCGGCCCTCTATGGCGCGCCAAGGAGGAGTCCTCCTCCTAGTAGGAGTAGGACTCCTACTAGGAGGGGGAAAGAAGTGGGGAGGGAGAGGGAAAGGGGGGCGCCGCCCCCCTCTCCTAGTCCAATTCGGACCAGGGGGGGAGGAGGCGCGCGGCCCACCTTTGGCTGCCCCTCTCTCTCCACTAAGGCCCATATGGCCCATTACTTCTCCCGGGGGGGTTCCGGTAACCCTCCGGCTCTCCGGTTTTCTCTGAAATCACCCGGAACACTTCCGGTGTCCGACTATAGCCGTCCAATATATCAATCTTTATGTCTCGACCATTTCGAGACTCCTCGTCATGTCCGTGATCACATCCGGGACTCCAAACTAACTTCGGTACATCAAAACTCATAAACTCATAATATAACTGTCATCGAAACCTTAAGCGTGCGGACCCTACGGGTTCGAGAACAATGTAGACATGACCGAGACACGTCTCCGGTCAATAACCAATAGCGGAACCTGGATGCTCATATTGGCTCCTACATATTCTATGAAGATCTTTATCGGTCAGACCGCATAACAACATACGTTGTTCCCTTTGTCATCGGTATGTTACTTGCCCGAGATTCGATCGTCGGTATCTCAATACCTAGTTCAATCTCGTTACCGGCAAGTCTCTTTACTCGTTCCGTAATACATCATCTCGCAACTAACTCATTAGTTGCAATGCTTGCAAGGCTTATGTGATGTGCATTACCGAGAGGGCCCAGAGATACCTCTCCGACAATCGGAGTGACAAATCCTAATCTCGAAATACGCCAACCCAACATGTACCTTTGGAGACACCTGTAGAGCACCTTTATAATCACCCATTTACGTTGTGACGTTTGGTAGCACACAAAGTGTTCCTCCGGCAAACAGGAGTTGCATAATCTCATAGTCATAGGAACATGTATAAGTCATGAAGAAAGCAATAGCAACATACTAAACGATCGGGTGCTAAGCTAATGGAATGGGTCATGTCAATCAGATCATTCACCTAATGATGTGATCCCGTTAATCAAATAACAACTCCTTGTTCATGGTTAGGAAACATAACCATCTTTGATTAACGAGCTAGTCAAGTAGAGGCATACTAGTGACACTCTGTTTGTCTATGTATTCACACATGTATTATGTTTCCGGTTAATACAATTCTAGCATGAATAATAAACATTTATCATGATATAAGGAAATAAATAATAACTTTATTATTGCCTCTAGGGCATATTTCCTTCGGTCTCCCACTTGCACTAGAGTCAATAATCTAGATTACACAGTAAAGATTCTAACACCCATGGAGCCTTGGTGCTGATCATGTTTTGCTCGTGGAAGAGGCTTAGTCAACGGGTCTGCAACATTTAGATCCGTATGTATCTTGCAAATCTCTATGTCTCCCACCTGGACTAGATCCCGGATGGAATTGAAGCGTCTCTTGATGTGCTTGGTTCTCTTGTGAAATCTGGATTCCTTTGCCAAGGCAATTGCACCAGTATTGTCACAAAAGATTTTCATTGGACCCGATGCACTAGGTATGACACCTAGATCGGATATGAAATCCTTCATCCAGACTCCTTCATTTGCTGCTTCCGAAGCAGCTATGTACTCCGCTTCACATGTAGATCCTGCTACAACGCTTTGTTTAGAACTGCACGAACTGACAGCTCCACCGTTTAATGTAAACACGTATCCGGTTTGCGATTTAGAATCGTCCGGATCAGTGTCAAAGCTTGCATCAACGTAACCTTTTAGGATGAGCTCTTTGTCACCTCCATATATGAGAAACATATCCTTAGTCCTTTTCAGGTATTTCAGGATGTTCTTGACCGCTGTCCAGTGATCCACTCCTGGATCACTTTGGTACCTCCCTGCTAGACTTATAGCAAGGCACACATCAGGTCTGGTACACAGCATTGCATACATGATAGAGCCTATGGCTGAAGCATAGGGAACATCTTTCATTTTCTCTCTATCTTCTGCAGTGGTCGGGCATTGAGTCTTACTCAACTTCACACCTTGTAACACAGGCAAGAACCCTTTCTTTGCTTGATCCATTTTGAATTTCTTCAAAACTTTGTCAAGGTATGTGCTCTGTGAAAGTCCAATTAAGCGTCTTGATCTATCTCTATAGATCTTAATGCCTAATATGTAAGCAGCTTCACCGAGGTCTTTCATTGAAAAACTCTTATTCAAGTATCCCTTTATGCTATCCAGAAATTCTATATCATTTCCAATTAGTAATATGTCATCCACATATAATATCAGAAATGCTACAGAGCTCCCACTCACTTTCTTGTAAATACAGGCTTCTCCAAAAGTCTGTATAAAACCAAATGCTTTGATCACACTATCAAAACGTTTATTCCAACTCCGAGAGGCTTGCACCAGTCCATAAATGGATCGCTGGAGCTTGCACACTTTGTTAGCTCCCTTTGGATCGACAAAACCTTCTGGTTGCATCATATACAACTCTTCTTCCAGAAATCCATTCAAGAATGCAGTTTTGACATCCATCTGCCAAATTTCATAATCATAAAATGCGGCAATTGCTAACATGATTCGGACAGACTTAAGCATCGCTACGGGTGAGAAGGTCTCATCGTAGTCAATCCCTTGAACTTTCCGAAAACCTTTTGCGACAAGTCGAGCTTTGTAGACAGTAATATTACCGTCAGCGTCAATCTTCTTCTTGAAGATCCATTTATTCTCAATTGCTTGCCGATCATCGGGCAAGTCAACCAAAGTCCATACTTTGTTCTCATACATGGATCCCATCTCAGATTTCATGGCTTCAAGCCATTTTGCGGAATCTGGGCTCACCGTTGCTTCTTCATAGTTCGTAGGCTCATCATGATCTAGTAGCATGACTTCCAGAACAGGATTACCGTACCACTCTGGCGCGGATCTCACTCTGGTTGATCTACGAGGTTCAGTAGTATCTTGTTCTGAAGTTTCATGATCATTATCATTAGCTTCCTCACTAACTGGTGTAGGTGTCATTGAAACAGTTTTCTGTGATACACTACTTTCCAATAAGGTTGCAGGTACAGTTACCTCGTCAAGTTCTACTTTCCTCATAGTCACTTCTTTGGAGAGAAACTCCTTCTCCAGAAAGTTTCCAAATTTAGCAACAAAAGTCTTGCCTTCGGATTTGTGATAGAAGGTGTATCCAATAGTTTCCTTTGGATATCCTATGAAGACACATTTCTCCGATTTGGGTTTGAGCTAATCAAGTTGAAGCTTTTTCACATAAGCATCGCAGCCCCAAACTTTCAGAAACGACAACTTTGGTTTCTTGCCAAACCACAGTTCATAAGGCGTCGTCTCAATGGATTTTGATGGTGCCCTATTTAACGTGAATGCGGCCGTCTCTAGAGCGTATCCCCAAAACGATAGCAGTAAATCAGTAAGAGACATCATAGATCACACCATATCTAGTAAAGTACGATTACAACGTTCAGACACACCATTACGCTGTGGTGTTCCGGGTGGCGTGAGTTGCGAAACTATTCCACAATTTTTCAAATGTACACCAAACTCGTAACTCAAATATTCTCCTCCACGATCAGATCGTAGGAATTTTGTTTTCTTGTTACGATGATTTTTTACTTCACTCTGAAATTCTTTGAACTTTTCAAATGTTTCAGACTTGTGTTTCATTAAGTAGATATACCCATATCTGCTTAAGTCATCTGTGAAGGTGAGAAAATAACAATATCCGCCACGAGCCTCAATATTCATCGGACCACATACATCTGTATGTATGATTTCCAACAAATCTGTTGCTCTCTCCATAGTACCAGAGAACGGTGTTTTAGTCATCTTGCCCATGAGGCACGGTTCGCAAGTACCAAATAAGTTGCACTATCATTATCAACTCTGCATCTTTTGGCTTCAACACTATGAATATGTGTGTCACTACTATCGAGATTCAACAAAAATAGACCACTCTTTAAGGGTGCATGACCATAAAAGATATTACTCATATAAATAGAACAACCATTATTCGCAGATTTAAATGAATAACCGTCTCGCATCAAACAAGATCCAGATATAATGTTCATGCTTAACGCTGGCACCAAATAACAATTATTTAGGTCTAATATTAATCCCGAAGGTAGATGTAGAGGTAGCGTGCCGACTGCGATCACATCGACTTTGGAACCGTTTCCCACGCGCATCGTCACCTCGTCCTTAGCCAATCTTCGCTTAATCCGTAGTCCCTGTTTTGAGTTGCAAATATTAGCAACAGAACCCGTATCAAATACCTAGGTGCTACTGCGAGCATTAGTAAGGTACACATCAATAACATGTATATCACATATACCTTTGTTCACCTTGCCATCCTTCTTATCCGCCAAATACTTGGGGCCGTTCCGCTTCCAGTGACCAGTCTGCTTGCAGTAGAAGCACTCAGTTTCAGGCATAGGTCCAGGTTTGGGTTTCTTCTCTTGAGTAGCAAGTTGCTTGCCGTTCTTTTTGAAGTTCCCCTTCTTCTTCCCTTTGCCCTTTTTCTTGAAACTAGTGGTCTTTTTGACCATAAACACTTGATGCTCCTTCTTGATTTCTTCCTCCGCAGCTTTCAGCATTGCGAAGAGCTCGGGAATAGTCTTATTCATCCCTTGCATATTATAGTTCATCACGAAGCTCTTGTAGCTTGGTGGTAGTGATTGGAGAATTCTGTCAATGACGCAATCATCTGGAAGATTAACTCCCAATTGAATCAAGTGATTATTATACCCAGACATTTTGAGTATATGCTCACTGACAGAACTGTTCTCTTCCATCTTGCAGCTATAGAACTTATTGGAGACTTCATATCTCTCAATCCGGGCATTTGCTTGAAATATTAACTTCAACTCCTGGAACATCTCATATGCTCCATGACGTTCAAAACATCGTTGAAGTCCCGATTCTAAGCCGTAAAGCATGGCACACTGAACTATCGAGTAGTCATCAGCTTTGCTCTGCCAGACGTTCATAACATCTGGTGTTGCTCCAGCAGCAGGCCTGGCACCCAGCGGTGCTTCCAGGACGTAATTCTTCTATGCAGCAATGAGGATAATCCTCAAGTTACGGACCCAGTCCGTGTAATTGCTACCATCATCTTTCAACTTTGCTTTCTCAAGGAACGCATTAAAATTCAACGGAACAACAGCACGAGCCATCTATCTACAATCAAGCATAAACAAGCAAGATACTATCAGGTACTAAGTTTCATGATAAATTTAGGTTCAATTAATTTACTTAAAGAACTCCCACTTAGATAGACATCCCTCTAATCCTCTAAGTGATTACGTGATCCAAATCAACTAAACCATGTCCGATCATCACGTGAGATGGAGTAGTTTCATTGGTGAACATCACTATGTTGATCATATCTACCATATGATTCACGCTCGACCTTTCAGTCTCCGTGTTCCGAGGCCATATCTGTATATGCTTGGCTTGTCAAGTATAACCTGAGTATTCCGCGTGTGCAACTGTTTTGCACCCGTTGTATTTGAACGTAGAGCCTATCACACCCGATCATCACGTGGTGTCTCAGCATGAAGAACTTTCGCAACGGTGCATACTCAGGGAGAACACTTCTTGATAATTAGTGAGAGATCATCTTATAATGCTACCGTCAATCAAAGCAAGATAAGATGCATAAAAGATAAACATCACATGCAATCAATATAAGTGATATGATATGGCCATCATCATCTTGTGCTTGTGATCTCCATCTTCGAAGCACCGTCGTGATCACCATCATCACCGGCGTGACACCTTTATCTCCATCGTAGCATCGTTGTCGTCTCGCCAATCTTATGCTTCCACGACTATCGCTACCGCTTAGTGATAAAGTAAAGTATTACAGCGCGATTGCATTGCATACAATAAAGCGACAACCATATGGCTCCTGCCAGTTGCCGATAACTCGGTTACAAAACATGATCATCTCATACAATAAAATTTAGCATCATGTCTTGACCATATCACATCACAACATGCCCTGCAAAAACAAGTTAGACGTCCTCTACTTTGTTGTTGCAAGTTTTACGTGGCTGCTACGGGCTTAAGCAAGAACCAATCTTACCTACGCATCAAAACCACAACGATAGTTTGTCAAGTTGGTGCTGTTTTAACCTTCGCAAGGACCGGGCGTAGCCACACTCGATTCAACTAAAGTTGGAGAAACTGTCACCCGCAAGCCACCTATGTGCAAAGCACGTCGGGAGAACCGGTCTCGCGTAAGCGTACGCGTAATGTCGGTCCGGGCCGCTTCTTCCAACAATACCGCCGAACCAAAGTATGACATGCTGGTAAGCAGTATGACTTATATCGCCCACGACTCACTTGTGTTCTACTCGTGCAAATAACATCAACATATAAAACCTAGGCTCGGATGCCACTGTTGGGGAACGTAGTAATTTCGACGGATTCGAGCCTTTGCCGAGTGCGCCGCATGGTCACGATGAGCATGATTTAGCTCTACCATCGGACAACGTTCGGGAGATCGCACCGGAGACCACTCCGACCCTCAATTCGGAGCCAGTTGCGCCATCCAAGGACAGGTGGATAGACCCCGCCATGGAGGCTGCACTCTCAGCGGTGATAGAGCCAAATACTAATTTCACCCCTAACGAGAGCCGTGTCGCCGAACTACTGGATCCTTCCCCGGCCACGGACTCCAAACCGCCCGCGCCCGTGTCTATCGAATTCGACTGGGCGCCGATCATGGAGTTCACCTCCGCGGATATCTTTCAGCACTCGCCCTTCGGCGACATACTGAATTCATCAAAGTCTCTCTCCTTGTCAGGAGAGTCCTGGCCGAGCTATGTCCGGCAGGATTGGGATGCGGATGACAAAGAAATTCACGGCCCACCCACCACCCACTTAGTAGCCACTGTCGATGATTTGAACAACATGCTCGACTTCGACTCCGAAGACATCGACGGTATGGACGACGATGCAGGAGACGAACAGGAGCCACTGCCCACAGGGCACTGGACACCCACTTCATCATATGATGTATACACGGTGGACACACCGAAAGAAAACAACGACGAGGAACAGAAGGACGCAACGGAGGATCATTCCCCCGAGAAGCAGTCAAAGCGGCAGCGTAAGCGCCGCTCCAAATCCCGCCTCGGTAGAAACAGCGATCATATAGACCCAGCGATAGAGCAGGGTGAGTCAGCGGACGACAAACACGGCATTGAACCACCATCCGACCACGGCAACACGGAGAATCAAACCGAACAACCCGACTCCGGCGAAGATAACAGTCCGGATGACATCGCACTGGACAGGCACCCGGAGCAACAAAATACCCATCAAAGGCTTGTTGCCACTGCGAGGAGTGTGAAAGAGTAGAAGCAAAGGCTCAGGGCCGCACAAGACACACTCAGAATTAGATGGAGTAAAGTACTCAACATTGCAGCAAAATACGACGGTAGTCGCCACACAAAGAGCTGCCCGAAGCAAAAGCTGCTTCCTGAATTCGATGAGGAGGCCTTAGATCCCCCGCAATCAAAAAACAAAACAGCCATCCGGTTGGATAGAGGACCTCGTGGCCAACTTAGAGCGGCAAACGACGCCGCACACAAGCCAGTATGTGATCCATGTGAGGGCTCGCATCACAAGGACGGTGCAACCAGATCCATCTACGGGCCAAGCAAGCGCGCTCCAGCACGCAATGCAACACAACAAAAATCCGAACACCACGGTACACCCAAATACAGGGATGCCGCACACCCCCTATGTTTCACCGATGAGGTGCTGGACCATGAATTTCCAGAGGGATTCAAACCCGTAAACATAGAGGTGTACGACGGAACGACAGACCCTGGGGTCTGGATTGAGGACTACATCCTCCATATCCACATGGCTCAAGGAGACGATCTCCATGCCATCAAGTACTTACCCCTCAAGCTCAAAGGGCCAGCTCGACACTGGCTTAAAAGCCTCCCCAAAAACTCCATTGGAAGCTGGGAAGAGCTCGAGGACGCTTTTCGGGCAAATTTTCAAGGGACCTATGTCCGACCACCGGATGCAGATGATTTAAGTCATATAACTCAACAGCCCGGAGAGTCAGCCCGAAAGCTTTGGAACAGGTTTCTCACTAAAAAGAACCAAATAATCGATTGTCCGGATGCCGAAGCCTTAGCAGCTTTCAAGCACAGCATTCGAGACGAATAGCTTGCCAGACACCTCGGCCAAGAAAAGCCAAGAACAATGACAACATTAACAAGCCACATGACCCGCTTTTGCGCGGGCGAGGACAACTGGTTAGCCCGATGCAGCACCAGCGACCCAAGTACATCTGAAGTCAGTTACGGAAACGGGAAATCACAACGCAGCAAAAACAAGCGCTGGAATAAAGAAGACAACCCGAAGAGCACGGCGGTAAACGCCGGATTCAGAAGCTCTCGGCCAGGTCAGCAAAAGCTGCCCTCCAAAGGCAACAGAGACGAACTGTCTAGCCTAAACAAGATTCTGGACAAAATATGTCAGATCCACAGCACCTCCGATAAACCTGCAAATCATACCCATAGAGAATGTTGGGTCTTCAAGCAGTCCGGCAAGCTCAACACCGAACACAAGGGGCAGGATACACCAAGCGAAGACGAGGATGAGCCTCGCAAGCAAAGCACTGGGGAACAGAAGAAATTCCCACCAGAAGTCAAAACAGTAAACGTGTTACATGTGACAAAGGGGAGAAACAAAGTGGCACTCCTAGAGACACATGCCCCAGGGCCTATCACTGCGGAGTTCTGCCACTGGTCGTCCCAACCGATCACCTTTGACCATCGGGATTACTCGGCAAGTATCCGGCATGCAGGATGGGATGCCTTGGTGTTAGACCCGATAATTAACGGATACCACTTCACACGAGTCCTGATGGACGGCGGCAGTAGTTTAAACCTGATATATCAGGGCACAGTCCGCAAAATGGGGATAGACCCAACAAAAATCAGCCATAGAAATACTACCTTTAAAGGAGTAACGCCAGGCCCAGAAGCCCATTGCATGGGCTCCCTGCTATTAGAGCTTATATTCGGCTTTCCCAATAACTTCCGCAGCGAAAAGTTAGCCTTCCACATCGCTCCGTTCCAAAGTGGCTATCAAGCACTACTCGGACGCGAAGCTTTCGCTCGCTTTAACGCAATACCGCATTACGCTTCTCTCATGCTTAAGATGCCCGGTCCACGTGGCATCATTACAGTAAATGGAAATATTGAGCGCTCCTTGCGCACGGAAGACCGTGCGGCCGCCTTGGCAGCCGCACACTAGACGGCCTCAGCAACTAGAGCATATGACAGGTCGTTAAGACCACGGACACGGTTAGACGAGTCCGATGCGGCTATATATAATTGATACAGGTTGGATGGCTATACCCCTATAACAATACAAGGGGCTCAATGCGTGTAAACAAGTGACAATTTGGCTCAACCTTACTTATCTTGAACTGTACATGGTTTATTTAGTATAACCTACCTTTTTGCACGACAACTTTTCAACTAAGTTCCTCTCTTTTTACAGATGACCATCGTGCTACACCCGTCCAGGATATGGCACAACGGAGACACAGGCGCAGACATGCAGCAGGGACCCGTTCCAAGGATTCTTTTTAGATTAAGATCCTGCGTAA
The DNA here is from genome assembly GCF_003073215.2 of Triticum urartu. Classification (NCBI taxonomy): domain Eukaryota; kingdom Viridiplantae; phylum Streptophyta; class Magnoliopsida; order Poales; family Poaceae; genus Triticum; species Triticum urartu. Next base: position 390,887,525 of record NC_053023.1, on the reverse strand, counting down.
ACCTTTTTTACTGTCTCTTGTTGATACACATCCCCCGGATTCTCAGTACAATTGAGAAGGATGCTGACGTATTGGCATGTGGCCACGTCAGAATATTGCACGTACCTGGACACCAGGGGCTTGTTACAAAGGGCACCGTTTAGCCCGGTTTACATCATAAAGACCGAATACCTTAGGGAGTGTTCGGCGTCGCGAGTTTGGCCTTATATGCATCAGCTCCGACTCATGTCTTTGGTCAAATGTTGGGTTTTCCCGGCTCCTGTGTTTTGCTGCCTTACGTTCCGCTCTATCGGCTAAGGCAGCACCAGGAGAACTACTATGATTGTGCCCTGGTTCATCCGTACGAGCACCTCAGTAGAGAAAGCCGAAAACTGACTGTCATGATATAGCGTGAGACTGGTCAACCACTCGATGACCTAGCGGAATCTTCGGGATTCCTCTACCTTAACGAAGGGCCATTTCCTGGCCAGGCATGTACGCGCCCCGAATTTGGATGAGCGCGGAGCCACCAGGGGCTATATAGTAGCCCCACTATCAAACTCCTCTGGCTAAGTGAAAGTGTTAAAGCATTATAGTGCGATTGCCTAGTTCGCTACGCTATCACCTCCTTAATGGACCAAGACGTTGGATCAAGTGTGAACATGCGTCTTCTGCGAACACCCCCGCATTATATGCGTTGGGGCTGAAGCCGACGACTGCATTCTTTCAGGTTATATTCATATATACATAAACGGCCGCACAAGAGGCATCATAGTACTTTTGGGAAAAAGTATAAATACAGCCTTGATAAACTCAATAAAACATTGTTTTTACAATGGGAATACATGTCACTTAAACATAATATTCTTCAAGCACTGAGCCTCTATCAACCGAGCGCCTTCAAGAACTTCTTCAAAGTAGTGCTCGGCAGCCACTCGGCCTATGGCCGAACCCTGTGCCGCAACAGTGGTGGCATTCATCTCCGCCCAGTATGTTTTGACACGGGCAAGGGCCATCCGCGAGCCTTCTATGCACGCCGACCTCTTTACAGCATCGATGCATGGCACAGCACCAAGGAATTGTTGCACTAAGCTAAAGTAGCTATTCGGCCTTGGCCCTCCTGGCCACAGATGATCCACAACGGACCTCATGGCAAGCCCGGATAATCTATGGAGCTCGGCCCAACCGGTCAATCGCTCATTCAGCAACAGCGGATGGACTGGAGCGTGAAGCTGTGACCAAAAAAACTTCTCCACTTCAGGACCTTTCTGATCCTTGAAGTACTCGGCCGCATCAGCAGCACTTGCAACCAAATCCATGTACTCATCCGCAGAACTACATAGCCGGTCCCGAGGCGCATACTTCAGATCCCCGAACTTAGTCCGCAACAAGAAGGGCTTCCCAGATACAATATCCGCAGCTTGATGCAGCTCCTCCTTCGTCGCTCTAATTTTGGAGCGGGCTTCCTTGGCAGCAACCAGGGCCTTTTCCAGGTCCGCCGCCTTCGCCCGGTTTTCTTCTTCAAGAAGCTGGTAACGGTCAGCAGCATGTTTTAACTCTACAGCCATCTTGGCTATTTTTTCTTTGCTCTCGCAATGCGCGGCCTGTTCGGCCCTTAACTCTTCGGTCGCCTTTAAAGCGGTCGCATTGCTACTCCTAGCTTGCTCCTTGGCTCGGGCAAGCTCTGCCCGAAGGGTCTCCATGGTGGCAGCTCCATCTGCAGTCACAACATATTAAAGATACTGGCATCATGCTGCTCTTATTATGTGACAATCACCAGAAAAATCACTTACCTTGTGCCTCGTCAAGCCGCTTGTTAACAAGCACGATGTCGGCATCTGCCGCATCCAGCTGCCGCTTTAGTTCAGCAAACCCATCAGTCCGGCTAGCCACCGGAGCTTCAACCACCTGCACATAAAGGCGGTCTGGTTATTACCTGGGACTATGATCCTCTGTTTGCCGCCGTTTTCAACGACAACCAGAGTCTCAGGGGCTACTATCTACACAGGGCACATTTAAAAATGTGCGGTACTGTCCAAAATGTACATCATTTCGTGTACCTCAAAACCCGTTAGTAGACTCATAAAGGCTTCATGCAACCTGCTTTCGGCGGACGAAATCCTTTCAATCATCGTACCCATCAATGTGCGGTGCTCTTCTGAGATAGCCGCTTGCTCTAGCAGATCCCTCAGTACGTCCGACCGCACACCAGACGGTGCCGGACTCTTTTGATTGCTTTCTTCATGAGCCGGATACTGAGGACTTCGGGTGGCCATAGGATTACCTTCTGGCCTTGCCGGATCAAGAGAAACCCTCCGTGACGACACCTCGGGGTCGCCCACCTTATGAGGCGGTATGGCAGGGGGAGGCATTTCGCTCTCCATCATCTCTGGAAGAAGATCCCCTGAAGACGAGCTTTGCTGAGAAGGGCTAAGATCCGAACTGCAAGATAAATGCCTCGGCTATTTTCCTCAGAGGTAAAGAGAGATATTTTCATTTACCCTTTTACTTACAGCTCGGTGGAGGGCTGATCCCCTTGAGGGCATAGTGCGGCCATGGTATCCCCCAGGGCAGGACCCTCCGGCGGAGATTTCTTCCCCTGTTTGGAGATCGTTGTCTCCGGGTCCTCAGAGGCGGTTCTCTTCCGTCCCTGGGGAGAGGAAGTTTCAGTTCCTCCCCCCGGCTAACCTCCCTCGCGGAGGCGCTAGCCTCCTTGTTCCCCCTTTACCTTCTCCTAAGGGCGCTTGATAAGGTGCGATCTCCAACATCCTGGTTAGCATGGGATTTGGTGAGGTCTCAGGGAGGGGGGCCGAACGCCTGGTCAACTTTGCCTTCGCTATCCAATCCTGGGTCAAAGAGCGGCTTTTTTAGGGCAATGTTGCGAGTATCCGGCCGATTGCAGCTCAGACCTGCATCCTCAGTGATGTCCGGACACATTATTTGTGGTCCGAAGAACAATTTGTACATCTCTTCGTGCGTCATGATGAGGAAATGTTGAATAGCTCGCGGTCCTTCCGCGTTGAATTCCCATAGGCGAAGGGGCCAACGTTTGCAAGGCTAGACTTGACGAACTAGCATGACTTGCACTACCATAACCACACTGAAATCTCTCTCAAAGAGATCTCGGATACGGCTTTGCAGTATTGCCATGTCCTTGGCTGGACCCCAGCTCAGCCCCCTGCTGATCCATGACATCAGTTGTGGTGGGGGGCCTGAGCGAAAGGTGGGGGCAGCTACCCACTTGGCACTTTGGGGAGTTGTGATGTAGAACCACTCCCGCTGCCACAATCCGGACACCTCTGGGAAGTAACCCTCGGGCCATGGAGCGTCAGCAATTTTGCTTATTGAAGCGCCTCCGCATGGTGCGTGCTGCCCCTCGATCATCTTCGGCTTCACATCGAAGGTCTTGAGCCATAGGCCGAAGTGAGGGGTAATGCGGAGGAAGGCCTCACATACAACAATAAATGTCGAGATGTGAAGAAGGGAATCCGGGGTCAAATCGTGAAAATCTAGCCCGTAATAGAACATAAGACCCCTAACAAAGGGATCCAGAGTGAGGCCTAGTCCTCGGAGGAAGTGGGAGACGAACACAACGCTCTCGTTGGGTTCGGGAGTAGGGACGACTTGCCCTTGGGCAGGCAGCCGATGCAAAATTTCGGCGGTCAGATATCTGGCCTCTCTCAACTTATTGATGTCCTCCTTCGTGATGAAGGAAGGCATCCACCGGCCTTGGAGGTTGGATCCGGACATAGTTGAAGGTCTGAAGTGCTTAAACCCAAGCTTTGGGTGTTGGAACTCGAGGCGGGAGGCGGATTCGATTAAGATCGAGAGGAAAAGGCCTTGTCCCCTTTATAAAGAGGGTGAATATCAAGCGTCCTCCTCGTGGCCGTTTGGGACTTGTCTAAGATCTAGGAGTCCTACCAATAGGCACGGTTGGGTTACCCACGTCCGTATTGATGAGAATCCCGTAATAAAGGGGACACGATCTCTGCTTCGATAAGACATGCCAAGTAAACCGCCTCGTGAAACATGCTGAGATTGGTTATGAAAACGATTCGAATAAAGACCTGGCTGTGGTGTAATGTCACACTATGGGGTACGTCAGCAGATTAGATTTATGGAAATATTATTCTCTCTACGGTGGTATGTGGAACTTGTTTTGCAGAGCCAAACACGATCCTCGTGTTCAAAATCTTCTATGAAGTATTCGGAGGAGGAACCCGCCTTGCAATGCCGAAGACAATCTGCGCGCTGGACTCATCGTCATTGAAGTCTGGTTCAGGGGCTACTGAGGGAGTCTAGGATTAGGGGGTATCCGGACAGCCGGACTATATCCTTTGGCCGGACTATTGGACTATGAAGATACAAGATTGAAGACTTCGTGCCGTGTCCGGTTGGGACTCTCCTTGGCGTGGAAGGCAAGCTTGGCAGTACAAATATGTAGATCTCCTTCCTTGTAACTGACTCTATGTAACCCTAGCCCCCTCCGGTGTCTATATAAACCGGAGGGGTTTAGTCTGTAGGACAACATACAATCATACCATAGGCTAGCTTCTAGGGTTTAGCCTCTCTGATCTCATGGTAGATCAACTCTTGTACTACTCATATCATCAAGAACAATCAAGCAAGATGTAGGGTTTTACCTCCATCAAGAGGGCCCGAACCTGGGTAAACATCGTGTCCCCTACCTCCTGTAACCATCCGCCTAGACGCACAGTTCGGGACCCCCTACCCAAGATCCGCCGGTTTTGACACCGACAGTGAGCTCTGGCGCAGCCACTACTACAAGTACTACAACCTTGAGGGCGGCACCGAGGACGAGGACGCGGTCGACTTCAGCAGGGGGGACGGGAAGTCCACCAACGGCGGCATGTCGCTAGGACAAGTCATCGACGTCTCATCTCATACCGGCGATGCATAGGCCGGCGCGGCGATGAATTTGTTAAAATTATGTGTACTTAGGCTTTGTTTTTAATGCTGGTCTTTTGCTATAGCAATGTTTAGGTTAACTAGCTCAATTTAATTACTAAAATTGCTCGATTCAGTAAGTGTGGTCTGTTTGCTGTATGCACTTTTGTGTGCCCAAATTAGCAAGCGCTGTTAAATTATGCAATGACGTACCCGGGGAAATTTCCACCAAAATTTGAATTATCAAACTCATCCCATGCACGTAAAGCAGAAGAATCGTTTGTGATGCACACAATCGTTCAAAGTGAATGGTACGGCGGCACCGAGCACAAAGTTTCCCTCCACATTTCCAAAATTTTGGCCTACCGCCAAAATATCTACCCCGCCCCCTAGCCCCTTCCCCCCCCCCTTTCTCTCCGACCACAAGTCACATTTCCAATGTTTCCTCCTTCCTTCCTTCCTACACTATAGCCGCTTCCTCGCTCTTGCCGTCTCGCATCCTACCGCCGGGGTCGCCATGGTCTTCTTCAAAGACCTCTTCAGCGGTTCCTCCTCCGGCGATGACTCCTTCACCACCTGGGTATGCCTCTCTTCTCTCTCTCGGGCTATGACTTGGAATGAAGGATTTTTACCCGGCGGTCGATTTAAGTCATTTCTTCCTCTTGTAGCCCCTAGGACCATCAGTGGCAACGAATGGAGCGGGGTGGCTGAAGATCTATCTGCTTGTTGTCACCATCAATCTCCATGCGTGAAGCTAGTTGCGTTTGAATCTGTGGATAGTGGGAGGAACTTTCTGGCATGTGCAGAGAAGGTTAGACCCTCTTTCATTGTTACAAATCATTTGTTAGATGTGATTCAGACACTGTCACGGTCCCAACCCATTTATACCACACCTTCCACCAAACGCATCCTAAGACAGTTTCACAGTTTGTACCTAGTATCTAAAATTGTTGCCATCTCATCAGCGGTGCCATTAGAAAATTATTTGGCACTGCTTCAGTAGTTGTGCAGCCAAGTTTGGTCCACACATCCGAGCAGCCAAGCAGTAAAATACTCAATCTTTATGGCATGAAGGAACTGGGCATCGGAGCAACTAGGTGCTCCGGAGTCTGGGTCCCTAATTTTTTTCCGCCGCATCGACTCGCCAGTGCAGGGCACCGGTGCGAGATGTAGCAACAGTTGTCTTTACACCAGTTTTGGCATACATAGTGGACGACCTTAGTGCTATTAGTTCTATGTTACTAAGTTTGTGCATGTACACACCTGTTAGTATCAATTTGCTGTCATCCAAACACTGTCACTATGTTGTTGCAGTTATATTTACCTTCCTCATAAAATGTTCAATTTGTTATTTATTGTACATGAGTAAGAACTTGTAGCATTGTTGTAGTTAATTATAGCTTATGATGTTCTAGAATTTGGTTGTTGTCTCAGTAGCAATTAATTCATTTGCACATTGATCTTTTTGAGAAGATATGTCATAATACATGTTCCTTCAGTTTTTCAAAATAAGCATTGGTGATTTTCTATGTTGCTATAAACCCATTTCCCCTACAATTGTTACTGATCTAGTTTTAAATATTATAGGATGAACGAAAGTGTTCTTACTTGGAGTGGGTTGATCAAGAGTGGCCACAGTCTTTGAAGATGTGCCTAGCGAAGCTCTGGAGCCTGTATGAGGAAGAGAACAGACGTAGGCTTAGAGAAAATGTTGTCAACGCTGTAAAATATTTGAAGATACGGGATAAAAATAGGAAGGTGGAGAATGAGCTCAAATTTTTTAAATCAGACTTTGCTAAGATGGTGTTGGCGAAGGAGGAGGCACTTTGCCAGTTGGCCAGTGCAAAATAGGTTCTTACTGAACTAAAAGCGGAGGTGGATGAGACGAGCCTAGATGATCTCGACTAGGGAAATGAATATATTATTCTAATATTGTTCTTATGAAGTTGAACTAGCTATATGTTGTATTGTGCTGTTTTCATGTAGCTATCGTACTGTGATGTTATAATATATTTATGTGCCTGATATGAAATTGGCAAACAGCTATTCGATATGAAATGTGAATTTGCGTAATACTAGAATTGTTAATTGTAAACTAATAAACCTGCTAAATGTGTCATGGAACTTTGCAAACGGTTCTAGCAGTAAGCGCTTGTGATGGATAGCCCAATGCCACATAGCTTTCTTCATCAAATCGTGTGTGATGTAGTTGATAAAAGCAAACAGTTAACCAAGGCAGAGCGTGTGTGATAGTTACACCTTTCACACACGAGCCTACACATAAAACTGTGTGAGATGTACATACGAACGGAAACGTTTTCCTTGGATTGACTGTGTGGGATGTACATAAGAACGAAAACATATTCCTTGGATTGACTGTGTGTGATATACATGCGAATGAAAACGTTTTCCCTGGATTGACTGTGTGAGGTGTACATAAGAACGGAAACGTATTCCTTGGATTGACTATGTGTGATATACATATGAACGGAAATGTTTTTCTGGGATTCACCGTGTGGGATGTACATACGAACGGAAATTATTGGGGTTCGATGCCTCGCCCGATCACACACGAGCTCATGTGGCCCTAGCCTGTGTCCTAGGAGGGCCTATCCCCGACGATTTTTGGGTCGTGTGGGAAGGACCCCCCTATCGCCCACACTCACTTGGCGACGGTTCCAAATGTCGTCAGGGAAAGGGGTTAAAAACCGTTTGTATAACATCGACACGTACTAGTGAGCCTTTGGGGCATGGTCATCTTGATGTGGGTACTCAATACAAACAATCAACAAATATCAGAAAAGTCACACCATGTACAAGATTGTTCTAGATGGTGAGAAAAGTGCTTTGCACGCATCCTCCGACAGATGCTGCTGCTAGGATGCATGAGCCTATGAAGATGAGGGTTGATGGATTGTGTAGCGACCCGACCTCAAATGGCCAAGCTTCTGTGTATCTGTGCCATCCCTGGATCAATATGCTGGCACACACAGTACATCAATGTATATATCGAAGTGCAATCACATGTATAAATAACGTAAAACTGATCAACGGGTGTGGAGTCCCATCAACATGTTTAATCAGGCTTATTTGAAATCCCTTTGCATTTTTCTTATTCATGCACACCAGTGCCCATTAATGGAAAAGGCTATACCAACAATATTCAAAAATACCGTACACATGCTACATGCTATGCCGTTGGCACATCCTCAAGAAGATTAAGGAATACCTTGCATGCCTCTAAAAAGTATCCAACATTAATTCAAAGAGGAAGTCAGATCGATCTTAAGCTGGCCGCTAATATCGACATAGTTCAAATATGCTTGGAGTGAATTGGTGTAGAAATACATTCTACAAAATGACCCAATGATGATCTAGCTATGGAGTGATAGGAAAATATGGATATCAACATACTACAAGAACATTTCTGTCCTAGAATGATGTCTACACAACGAAGCGAGAGCATGAATCATGTACGAAAAAGGGGTTTGGCAAAGGAACCCAGAACCTCCACAAGTTTCTAGATGGGTGAATGCTTGCATGCAAAATCGGCATCAAAAGGAGAACAAGAAAACCATGGATATCATGATATTAAAATCCACCCGCCCCCTCCGCCCACATCCCATGCACACAGTCATCTCTGCTAAACTTTTCTCTCTTTTCTCTTCTCACTCTCTCTCTTAATGGTGCATCAACCGCTTCTAAAATTGACCTCTGTAGAAACAACCCGTGACAAAGACAACCTATGGCTATGAAAGGGACACTATAAAAAAGACACATGTGTGACATTATGACCCAAACGAAAACTTTTTCTATCATGGATGCAACACTTCCATCATGATAATTGTGACAAAAATATGTATCATCATAGATGTGGCGGGAACCTACTTCTATGACAAAACATTATGACAGAAAATTGCCTTTTTGTCCTGGGCGGGCTAGAGCCGCACCTGCATGCCATTCTTTGCGCAGTCAATGATGTAAAAATTCGTGATAGAAGTGAGGGTGATAAAATTTCAGGTATGTCCAGGTATACGATGTGCAATCGGTGGGTGGTAGAGCCCAAGCGATGTAGTGTGGTTAGTGTGTTTCTCCCATTAGGCATGCTTCTGCGACGCCTTTGCTAACTGAACCTGAGTGAGCCATTTGCTTACTGATCTCGAGTGACTGATCCCTTGCTCGGACTACACTGAATCCGAGCGATCGATCCCTCGCAGTACACTAAACCCGAGCGATTGCTCACTTACTGAACACGAGCGACCAATACCTTGCACTACTACTGAACCTCAGAGTCCTTCACTGCTTACTAAACCCAAGGGATCCCTCCTACTACATATTGAACCCGAGCGATCCCTTCACTTCTTACTAAACCCAATTGATGCGAGAGAGACTAGTGCACATACGTAGTTTACTGGCCCGATCGATCAATGCGTTGCATCGAGCCCCAGCATGAGACATTAGTTGATCTAGATGGTTCCTTGCCTCTTGATGAGCAGTACACGTTGCTGCCACGCGCCCGATGCGTAGATCGAGTCAAGACCAGCCGCCGGTGCATCGATCCTACCCCTTGCGTGAGACGTGTTGACGTAGCCTGTTGGTTGGCTGTGGATGAACAGTCCCCATTGCTAGCTGCCACACGCGTACGTATGCCCCACCCCAGCCGGTGGGTTGGTTGTGTATTAACAGGACCCCAACCATGTGTAGGTGGTTGACGCTAGATGAATAGGACCTCGATCGATCGAGGAGGCCGTGCAGCGGTACACCACACCTCAGTCGGTTGGGGGTGGATGACCAGGACCCCTTGGAGGCCATAGTCAGTTGGCGGTGGATGAACAGTAGCTCGTGGAGGCTGTGGGAAGTTGACAGTGGATGAACAATAGCCCGTAGAGTCCATTTTACGGTACGCCACACCCCTGCCGGTAAATAGGACACCGTTTCGACCGTATGTGGTTGAACAGAACTCCGTTTCACCGTATTTTTTGTAGCGTGGTTGTACACACGTGTACACGATTTAGACAGGACTGCGTGACATACTATGTAGGGGCTCTACTACAACACATGCCGCTCCTTACTCGGTCATGCTTCGTCGTTGCAGAGAGACCGACGAGTATGTACATACACGTTTACGACCAGATAGATAACACTACGTATGCTCCGACCTGATGGGTCCCAGCTATCAGGAGAGAATCATTTTTTGTGCGTAATAAGGAGGAACTTTATTGAGTGCGACCATGTAGCTAGTGGATCCCAGTTATCTGGGAAAGGAAGTATTTTTTGCACATAATAAGGAGGCACTTCCTTGCGTGCGAATATGCAGCGGATGGGTCCCAGCTATGAGGGGGAGGAATCATTTCTTTTGGGTGATAAGGAGGCACTTCGTTGTGTGCAACCATGTAGATGGTGGGTCCCAGCTGTTTGGGATGGGTGATTTTTTGCAGGTAATAAGGAGGCACTTGCTTGTGTGCGGCAATATAGCTGGTGGGTCACAACTATCAGCCTCCCCGCATATAGTCCTCTTCTGATGAATGCCATTCATTGACCACATTGACCACGCCGCGCCGAGAGCACCAAGGAGGTGGATGGCGGTGAGGCCTAGGAACGGAACCACTCGGAGTCGGGGAAGACGCGATAGTGGATGCCCATGCGGAGGAGTGGTGTGAGGGTTGACTGGTTCGGCTGCGGTGTGAGGCTGCCATCGCGAGAGAATGGTAGGAGATGTGGATGATCAGAGGGATGGCCTGGCCATCAATGGGAGTAGGGTGGGGAGATGACGCCTGTGCGTCAACACAATCGAGCATGGGAGGCGGTGCTACTTCTTGAGCTTGCGTTGATTTTTTCCTTGAAGAGGAAAGGGTGATGCAACAAAGTGGAGACAAGTATTTCCCTAAGTGAAGAACCAAGGTATCAATCTAGTATGAGGTACAAGAAAGTCCCCAATAGATGCACCTGGACAAACTAACAAACACTTGCACACAACGCGAAAAAGGGGTTGTCAATCCCTTCATTGTCACTAGCAAGAGTGAGATCTAATAGAGATAGGTATAAAAGATAAGTAAAAGGCAAAACAAAGTAAATATAAATAAATTTCAGCAAGGTAATTTTCGGTTTTTGGTTTTATAGAACTGAAATTATATGATGAGAAATAAACCCGGGGGCCATAGGTTTCACTAGAGGCTTCTCTCTTGAAGAAAGCATACGGTGGGTGAACAAATTACTGTTGAACAATTGATAGAAAAGCGCATAGTTATGACGATATCTAAGGCAATGATCATGAATATAGGCATCATGTCCATGACAAGTAGACCAAAATGATTATGCATCTACTACTATTACTCCACACACCGACCACTATCCAGCATGCATCTAGTGTATTAAGTTAACAAGAACGGAGTAACGCCTTAAGCAAGATGACATGATATAGAGGGATAGATCCAATCAATACAATATATGCCTCGCTACCCCTACTATCACCGGGTGAGGACACCGCAAGATTGAACCCGACATAAAGCACCTCTCCCATTGCAAGAAAAACCAATCTAGTTGGCCAAACCAAATCGATAAATCGGAGAGAAATACAAAGCTATCTTAATCATGCATAAAAGAGTTCAGAGAAGCACTACTAGGAAAAGGCCTACTAATGGCGCACCAGTTTTGCCTACTAATGGCGCATCACTGGTGCGCCATTAGTATCACGCCACTAGTATTTATTACTAATGGCACACCACTGGTGCGCCATTAGTATCTGGTATACTAATGGCGCACCACCCAGTGCGCCATTAGTATATAACACCATGCGCCATTAGTATGCCTCCCAGGGGCTATATTTAACCATGTGCTTTGGCACATTAATGGCGCACTGCGGATGGATGCGCCATTAGTATACTTGGCATACTAAGGGCGCACTATTTGGTGATGCGCCATTAGTATACTTTGGCATACTAATGGCGCACTCTGTAGTGATGCGCCATTAGTATGAATATTAGGTTTTATTTTTTTACTTTTCTGATTTTTGCACAGGTTACAAAATATATTATTTGACAGAATATAGACAGTAGCACACAGCAACAGCAGATTCATCGAATACAATAGAAGATTAGTCTCCAAATACAATTCATCATATTAGTCTCTGAATTCAAAAGACCGAACAAAGATAAAACATTACAAGTCTCGAGACCGCGAGTATCGAGTTTGTCTTCACATTACAAGTCGATATCGATCATCTAAACTACCATCACATAGAAGAGAGCTGCGGTCATCACGATGAGCATCATCGTGATGAAACTGGTCTTCATCCGGTTCCTCCAACGCTACCTCCTCTCTCCCGCTAGATAGCGGGCGTATCTAGATTCCGCCTCCGCCCTAGTGGTGTACCCTTTGTAACTGTTACCGCTGAAATGGTGAACCTGTCTCCGACACTCCTCCCAGTCGTCGTAGACTCCGGGAACCTTACCCTTGTACACGACATACGACGGCATCTCTATGCACAAGCCAAACAATAGACAATACATACATAAGCAATATATAAGTATGCAACAAAAGGATCGGAAGAGAAAAGCAAGACACTAATAGCACGATTCATGGTCCTACTAATAAATAGCATCGATTACATCTAAGTTGAACGACTGTCCAAACCAAAGAGACATACAATTCATTAAAGTTTAATTACAACATGAGCCAATCAATGTTTCAGAACTACACATCACTACTTTCGACTCGACTCATGGACAGGAGCGTGGATGAAGCCGTCGTCTGTCGTGATGGTCATGAAATCGCGGGCGTTGTCAGCCTGCATTTATAGCATTCCGTCTATCTCAATGTTGGACAGTTGATATCTGAGGAAGAACTGCCCCGAGGTATGAAGGACATCTTGATGGATGATGTCCGCAAACTCTGACTGGATTCAAAAGAATTCTTGTCTGATGTCCGCGTCCTGGATTGCTGACAAGCTCGCGGCCCAATCTTTGAGATTATTTGGTAGCAGAAGGTGATGATGGTCCCTTACGATCGCCTGCATGTGATGGAGGGCGTAGTAGGCATCCTTCTGACCGCCAGGCGGCTGCTTGACGCAGCAGAACGTCATATTGTGGGCGAACACGTGCTTGCCGTACTTACGAACTGCCCTGGTGAAGGTGCCTCCAGATTTGGCGTAGCCGGGGAGAACATCACCAAGAACTTTCTTGATATTTGTGTAGTCTATCTTGGAGTTATGGTTCGGGTCGAAATACGTGGCCATGGAATATTTCGGGCTTAAGAGGATGAGTGTGCAATGTGTGTCACTACACAGAACACGGAATGTTAGAAAAAAAGAACGATCGAAATCTAAGAAATCGTATGTTACGGGGCGGTTAAGGGATGACTTACTCGGGAAAGTAAGCCACACAGAAGTTATCCTTATCTGGGTTTGCCAGAATGACGTCTTCGAGGTGTGAACTCGCGACTTGGCGGTCCCCAGCGCTGCTCAAGAGCTTGGCACGCATGTAGAAGGGGTCGACGATCAAGATGTCCGGGGTCTTGTCTCTAATGATCCGCATCCCCATACTCAGCGAAAATAGCCGAACAAAGGTGTAGTGCAGCGGATGAAGGTTAAACATAGCAAAGATGTCATCAAACCGCAGGACGATCGTACCCCCGATGTCGCCATCCACAAAGCCCTTGCCCTCTGGCACCTTGGCCATGAAAACCGGGTATGCCACATCATTCTCTCTGAGACGCTGCTTCTCCAAAGAAAGAACACTGTCGTGCAGACTCCGCATAGCACCGGTTGCAGCATTGAGCATATTTGTCGGTAGCATCGCCCTACCCGCCACATGCACCCTCCTCGAGATATCCTTAGGTGAAGGTGGCCCGTCCTGAGCACGGATCGTACTCGGTGCCGGCTGGCTCGCACCGGCGCCCTTTTTAGTCTGCCGTTTCCGGCCCTTCTTGATCTGCTGTCATGGGACCGAGTTCTGCTCACAGACCGCCTTCTTGAGCGTGTTGGGGCTGATAATATTTGGCACCTCCGCTATTTGAGGCTCGGTGAAGGCGGCAGCTGGAGGCGTCTCCTGAGAACTGAACGCCAGACGACGCCTGTTGCAATTGGGTTTCTCTGCCGTACCAGCTAGATCGCGGTCGTCTTGTTTGGGTTCTTGAGAAGGAGGCCCACAGAACTCGTCACCGTACCCATGTTCGGCAAAGTACTTATCGACGTTGGTAAATGTACCATCGTCGTTGTCGTCGTCGTCGTCCGGGTCCTGTGCCATATGCATGTCCGGATCCTGTGCCATAGGGATGTCCGGCATGTCCGGTAGCGTTGAGGCGTTCTTGCCATGGCTTGGTGCCGGCACGACTGGCGGTCTTGTTTGTGGGGTGGTGTCCCCCGCCAAATGAATCTGGCTCTTTGGCCAAAGCAGGGGCCAGCTTACGCAGGCGCTGAGGGTCATCTCATCTTCTTCGTCGGCCCCAGCGGGTCGAATCGGAGGTAACAGCTCGTCGCAGCCTGGCAGCACCCGAACCACTTCAACCCTATACAATGTGGGTGGCATCGGATTACCGTGGAACACGGGGTTGCCCGGTTGAACGATTCTGCCCTTGGCGACATCGACCAACTCGCCGCCCACGAAGTGTAGAAGAGTGCAAGGAACGTCGGCGGCGCCCTGCGAAAACATGTAGGGCGTCAGGGATGCCCAGTCAAAGGCAAGGAGATGAAGTCCTGGGCCGAGAGGCTTAGTTATCGTGATGCCGTCGAGCTCGGCTAATGTCGAGGCACCGCCAACGGCGGGCATGCAACTGACGGAGGGGCCGCTTGCTGGCGAGGTGCCGGCCGGCATACACCCGAGTGCATTAAGCTCCAATGCCGGCGTCGGAGACACCAATACCGCCGCGCCGGAGACACCAATGGCGCCGCCGCCGTAGAAACCAATACCGCCGCCGCCGGAGACACCAATGGCGCCGCCTGCGCGTTGTGCGAGTTGCTGTCCGTGAAGCTGGGAATCGGGGCGGCCCCTGTTGGCCACCCGCAATCCACGTCGTTATCCCATGAATCAAGGTAGGCCTAATGCCGGTGACCGTCGATCCCAGTTGTTGTTGCACTTGCTCTTGGACCATCTCCGGAATCCGCGCCACTTGTGCCTTGAGTGCTTCAACCTCGCGCGACTGGCTTTCCGAGCTGGTCTTTTTCTCCTTTCGCCCACCAGTGGCATAGTATGACGACCATTTTGTGGACAAGCCTTTGCCGGCCACACGACTAGCTGACGTCGGCTTATTGAGCTTATCCCTGTTTTTCATTATGTTCAACGCCCTATTCAAAGGGGTGACGAAAGGGGATCTCTGAGACGACCCCGCGCTACTGCTTTCTTTGTCCTGCGGAAGGAACGTGAACCATTTAGAAATATTGGGGATTAATTAGAATGCAACCATATGGATCTAATTACGCGGGGGTGTATTCCTTACCAGAACAAGCTCAAGCTCCTTGGTCTTCGGATCCGTGGTAAGCTCCTTTGTTACCAGGTCCTCCTTGTACCGGGCCCTGAGAAAGTTCCTGGTCTTCTTGTCACTGTATTTCTCGAAGCGGGGCGGTAGGCCTTGCTTGGCACGCTCCGCGTCCTCCTTGTCCCATACAGGCTCCGCCACTCTGTAACTGCCGGGACCGAGTTGGTGGACCCCTATGTTCAACTGCCGCATTTCTTTCCCCCACTGACCTGATTCGGAGGTTGCGGGGCTCTTGCACTTGATCTTGAACTCCTTGTAGTCATCTTCGCTAATCAAAGGATATTTCGCCTTGATCTTCTCATAACTATCACCTTTGTCAATCATTGCCTTCACCGTGCTTTTCCATGTAGACAGGGTCGTGCTCATCGTCGTGAGGGCGGCACCGTTCACTTTATTACCCGAGAGGCGTGTGTTTGCGAACTCAGCGGGGAACTTGTATCGTTCGTGCAGCTTCGTGAAGAGGAGGCTGTGCAAATTCCCTCGGTCCTTATGCCTTAGGTTCTCGGTGTTGATCGAGGCGGTGCTCTGGAGAATGCACCCGAGCTGAATCCAGTACCCCTTGACTACGTGTTTGGGCGCCGTCGGATGCCCGTCGGAGTTCACTTCAGTAAATTCCTCCCTGACGGTGCCGAGCACGTTCGGGCGCCGGTCCTTCCGTTGCCTCTTCGGTTGGCTGCCATCTGTGCGTGCGCCGCCATCATCAGTGGTGGCATCCGCGGCGCCATCATCAGTGGTGTCATCCCCGACACCACTAGGGGTTGTGTAGTCAGGATCGGTGTCTTCCGCGGCGTCCTCATAGCGGTGAGGTTCTTCCTCCAACTCCTGGGACAGCCCCCAGAATTGCTTGCCGCCCGAACCGCCGGCCTCATCATTGTGGGCCATGTTTCACTCTAAATAGGAAAAAAGTTTGGTCAAAAATTTGGTTATTGTCAAGGAACAAGATCATGGTCTCATCATTTAGGGTTTGTCGACACCAAGGCATCCTAAAAGCTAAGCTTTTATCATTTAGGGTTTGTTGACGCCGAGGCACCCTAAAAGCCTAAGCGTACATCATTTAGGTTCTCATCGACACCGAGGCACCCTATAGAAGCCAAGTTAAGTTTTCATCATTTAGGGTTTATCGATGCCGAGGCACCCTAGGTTGGGCCTAATCACTTGGCACTAATCACTTGGCTCTATTGCCACCTATGTTGGGTTTATCATCTAGGGTTTATCGATGCTAAGGAGAATTCTAAGTTGGGCCTAATCACTTGGCTCTATTGCCACCTATGGTTTAATGCAGCAAGAATGGCGGGGCAGTTGATCCTACTTAACTAAGTACTAAGATACCCCGGCCCATGCATTAGTCGCAACTACCCCATATGTCCTATTTTTAGCAAAGTCATGCTAAAATTCACGGAAAATTTCAGCATGGCCTTTGCTGAAAATAGGACATATGGAGTACCCGAATTTGCCGGAACGGAAGTTAATCGACATTCCGGCAAACTCAAGGGCCTCTCGGGGTACCTACAATTTCATGATAAACTGGCAACAAAAACACATGGAGTACTTGACACAGTACTTGCCATAGTAATAGTCAATGTGCCTCTGTATGTATGTGTGTGGTGTCTAGATGCCAGCCACAGGTCAATGGCCATGCCACTACACTGCTCCATGTCACTTCTGCTACTGCCAAGCATGGCATGGCCATCTTTGATTCTGTTTCTGATGGAGCTTTGTGCCACTAGGTGGCCTGTTTGAAGTGAAATAATCAGCATGGGCAACTGGTATTGGATTCACAGTGTAAATGATGGATGAAAAGGTATTGTGCCCAAGTACAACATTTAACAATGCAATGCAGACAATCATTTTTTTTCTCACAGTACTTTTCCCAAGTAATAATAAACTAAATAACTGAGTAATCCAAATGAGGAAACAGAAAATAGCTGGCTGCAAAAACATAGCAAGCCTTCACTTACACAAGAATTCATTTCAAGCATCATTTATTATCTGAAACAGATCATGCTAAAGATACATGATACATCATTTCAAGCATCATTTAATATCAGTACAACTAACTAGCAGTACTTAAACAAGTTAAGCTACTGACTACAGTACTGGCTACTCACTTAAGCTAGAAGCTACAAGTTAAACACATTATAACTTGAGTGTAACTCAGGACAAGTTAAACTTAAGCTAGAAGATACAAGTTGAACACACACCAGGCAGTTTTTATAATATTATCAGAAAAATATCTTCAGTGTAACTCAGGACAAGAAAAATCTCCACCAGAATAGGACTAGCATTTAAGAGTAATCAAACAAAGTTCAAACAAAAACTAACAACACTCTTTTGATTAAGAGCCAAGTCACAACACTCTTTGAAGTTCAAACAAAAACTGACAACACTTGTTTGATGTGTCTCCTCCAAGAAAGAGCCAAGTCAGTCTCACCCAACTAGGGAAACATCAGTTAGACCACTAGCAATTGGGAATACACAACTGGGGCTAGGTTTGTGCTCTAGCTAGGCAGTAAAACAGAGCATATAGAGGCATTGCCTGCCTCTGCTGCAAGTGGGGATGCGAGCAGGATTATCACAATTAGATCACTAGCAAGACTCACAGTTAGGGATTTCACAAAGAAACTCTATAAAGTGCTAGAGCCTAACATCTTGCATCACAGAGCAAAGCATTAACCGGGCCAACTCCACAAGTCACTAACTAGGCGCACAAATTGACTAATGTCTGCTGATCTTAGATACTAATATATACATAAGAGTTCTACTAACTGAACTCAACTCCGGCACCACCGCTGCTTCTGTCCATCGCCAATTTGTTGGACAAACAGAGTGTTTGCGAGAAGGAAGAGGGGAGAGGAGGCGGAGCTCACCGAGGAGGCGCAAGGAGGCCCTGCGACAGCTTAGTAGCAACAGAGGTGGCCGAAGTTGAGGAAGACAGCGGCGACCCGAGGAAGAAGAGGTGGAGGGGGGGTGGAGGGGTCGAGCGCCGTCGCGCCCTGGTTCCGCGGCTCGCCGGCCTGGTGTTGAAGCAGATTCTGCCCGCCGCCTTGCCTGTCGCCTCGCATGGTGGAGCTCGAGCGGAGAAGGCACGGTGGAGCGTCACGGGTTTCTAGGGTATCGAGGGCTGGGAAGGCGAGGGAGGGGGTGGGTGGGTGCGGTGAAGGCGAGGGAGGGGGTGGATTGGGAGTAGACGGCGATGGGGGGCAGGGCAGGGGCTGACTGGGGGCAGCGACGGAGACGGAGGCGCGGGGGCGGCAGCGACGTGGGTTGGGGCAGCAGGGGGAATTAGCTAGGGGGGCGAGGGAGAGGGACGAAGGGGATCTGGCGAGAGGGAGGGAATTAGCTAGGGGGGAATCTTAGTAATGGTGCACCCGCGGTCGGTGCGCCATTAGTAATCTTTTTTTTTACATAGCAATGGCGCACCAGGAAGAGGTGCGCCATTAGTAATCTTTTTTTTACATAGCAATGGCGCACCAGGCAGAGGTGCGCCATTAGTAATCTTTTTTTATATATAGCAATGGCGCACCAGCCAGAGGTGCGCCATAAGTAATTTATTTTTATTTTTTGTTGCATGTAATAATTTTTTAGAAAATGAAATGAATATGAAACAGTAATATTTTTTTATAAAAACAGTAATAATTGTTGTTTAACAACAATTGTAGTCTACACTTTTTTATTATTATTTTTTAAAAAATGAAGAGGGGAGAGGAGGCGGAGCTCACCGGGGAGCGGGGAAGGGTGCGGGGGGTGCTCGTCGGCGATGGTGGAGCGGGGGAGGGTGCGGGGGGTGCTCGTCGGCGATGGTGGAGCGAGGGAGGGTGCGGGGGGTCGTCGGCGGCGGTGGTGGAGCGGGGGAGGGTGCGGTGGGTCGTCGGCGGCGGTGGAGCTAGCGGGGGAGGGTGCGGGTGGGATCGAGATCGAGATGGAGGGGGAATCGAGATCGAGATGGAGGGGGATCGAGATCGAGTGTCCTCATGAATATTCAATATTTTATCATATTGAATATGAAAAAATATCAACAAATTTGCAAAGATATTCATGAATTCAAAAAGTGCCCATGAAATTTAAAAATATTCATGATATCAAAAAGTGCCCATGAAATACAACCGAGAAATGAAGACTACGATTTAAATACAGTCGATCTTAGCTAGCTATCTGTTCATAATCTTCTTGCCCTTCTTTTTCGCAAATGGAGTTCTTCTGTGGAACGGACGTCCTTTAGGTAGGGTGGTCCTGCTTCTTCTTCTGGTGTATCCTGCTACTTCATCATCGTCGTCATGTTCGATCTTCGGGTCGCCGTACTTGTCTAAGTCTTGCTCATTGGCTACTCCATCCATTCCGATGATCTTCCTTTTGCCTCTCCTCACGAGAACACAACTGGGCTTTGACGGGTCGGTAATGAAGAAGCATTGGTCCACTTGGGAAGCCAGTACCCATGGCTCATTTTTCGCGGTGACGTTTGCGCCCGCGGTCTTGGATTTGGCTTCGGGTATAACCATGGTGGTGAAATACCGGTCTTCTTTTAGGACGCTCTTGGCCCATCTGACACGGAACATCGGGACCTTCTCTCCAGCATAGCTCAACTCCCAGATCTCCTCGATCCTTCGTAGTATCTGTCCTTGTCGTTACCGGTGTAGGATTCCATTGTTACCCCGGAGTTCTGATAACCATCGCTCTTCATGTCCTTGTCCTCGGTGTAGAATGTGTAGCTATTGATATCGTACGCCTCATAGGTCATCAGGTTGTGCTCGGCGCCCTATGACAAGGAGAATATGAGTTGTTCTTCCGCGGAAGAATCCTCATGTAAAGGGTACGACAAAAGCTTCTGCTTGAACCAACGCGTGAAACATGAGTTGTGCTCTTTGATTATATCTTCGTCCGTCCTCTGTTGGCCTCGGTCATTGTACGTCTTCTCAATAAAGGTTTTGTGCTCTACCACCCAAGGATCGACCACGTCTATGTGTTGTAGCGCGACTAGGTTTGCTCTTTCAAAGTCGGCGAGTCGACCCTTGAAGTCGACATGCATTTCGCGGCGACCCTCACGGTGACCCCATCCAGCGAGCCTGCCGAGGTGCCTCTTGACGGGCAGACCAACGGGGTTCTCGATGCCTAGATAATTCGTGCAGTAGGAGATGCACTCTTCGGTTAGAAAGCCCCTAGCTATATTTCCCTTTGGACGTGACATGTTGCGAACGTATCCTTTGATGACACCATTCATCCTTTCGAACGGCATCATGCTGTGCAAGAACGTCGGCCCGAGTTGGATGATATCCTCCACGATATGGACCAGCAGATGCACCATAACGTTGAAGAATGCGGGCGGGAAGTACATCTCAAGCTCGCATAGTATCACCACGATCTCTTCCTGTAGCCTTCTGAGTTGCCTCACGCCAACCGACTTCCGAGAGATGACGTCGAAAAAGTTGCATAGGCCAAATAGCGTTTCACGGACGTGCGCGTCCATGATCCCACGGATTGCGACTGGAAGTATCTGCGTCATCAGCACGTGACAGTCGTGAGACTTCATCCTGCTGAACTTCTGCTTCGCTGGGTCTAGGTATCTGCTTATCTTCCCCGCATAACCGTAAGGAAGTTTTACTCCTACGAGGTAGGTGAAAAACTGCTCGATCTCCTCCTGACTTAGAGTGAAGCACGCGGGAGGGTAGTCATTTCCGGTCTTCTTGGCCTTTTTGCCTTTGCGACGACTTTCTGTGTCCTGCTTCGCCTCATCATCATCATCATTAGCGTGAAGCTCCTGCCTAATGCCCATTGATTTCAAGTCTGCCCTTGCTTTCGGCCCATCTTTGGTCCTCTCTGGCATGTTGAGCAGGGTACCAAGCAGACTCTCGCACACGTTCTTTGTGATATGCATGGCATCAAGGCTGTGAGGCACACGGTGGATCTTCCAGTACGACAAGTCCCAGAAAACAGACCTCGTTTTCCATACCTTCAGCAGCGGCTCTGGCGCCTTTCGCTTCTTTCCCGGCTCTGGCGCCTTTTGCTTCTTTCTCGGCAGTGGGCAATCTTTCCAATTTTTCAACAGCCCGTCTATTTCCTCACCGCTCCTCGTATGCGGGTGTCTTCGGAGTTTGGTTTCACCATCGAACAGATCCTTGCGTTTCCTCCACAGGTCATCGTCGCAAAGCCACCTTCGATGTCCCATGAACACGGTTTTCGAAGACCCGGGATCTCTATCTAGATGGTGATACGTTGTGTCATCCATGCACCTGACGCATCTAGAAAATCCGTGGACCACCTGCCCCGTGAGATATCCATAACCGAGATAGTCGTGCACCGTCGTGAGCAGTGCGGCTCTCATAGGGAAATATTCTTTCTCTGCGGCGTCCCACGTATTGGCTGGCGTTTTCCACAGCGTGTCTAGCTCCTCTTTCAGCAGCCCCAGATACAGATTGATGTCATTCCCTGGTTTTTTCGGCCCTTCAATTAGCATACTCATGTGAATGTACTTCATCTTCATGCACAACCAGGGGGGAAGGTTGTACATCCACACAAACATAGGCCAGGTGCTATGTGTGCTTCTCTGGCTGCCAAACGGATTGACTCCATCGGTGCTCGCGCCCAGCACGATGTTCCTTGGATCCTTCCCAAATTCCGGGTGTTCGAAGTTCAACGCTTGCCACTGGCTCCCATCCTTAGGGTGACTCATCATCTTGTCTTTTTTATTTATCTCCGGATCATTTGCGTCATCTTCTCGCTTCTTCTCCTCCCTATCCGCGTGCCAATGCAGGAGCTTTGCTACCTTAGGGTCCGTGAAATACCGCTGTAGACGAGGAGTGATCAGATAGTACCACACCACTTTTCGAGGAGCTTTCTTCCTCTTCTTGTATCGAGTGATGCCGCACACCGGACATATGGTAGACTCCGCGTGCTCGCCCCAATAAATGATGCAATTGTTCATGCACACATGGTATTTCACGTGCGGTAAATCCAGAGGACACACGACTTTCTTCGCCTCCTTGAAACTGGTCGGGCACTTGTTCCCCTTGGGAAGACGTTCGTGCCAGAATGACATGTTCTCGTCGAAGCATGCGTCGGTCATTTTGTGTTTTACCTTCATCTCCAAAGCCATGAGCGTTACTTTCAGGCAGGTATCCTCGGGTCTGCATCCTTCATACAATGGAGTAACCGCATCTATCTCCAGTTGATCCAGCTTGGCTTTCTCTCGGGCGGCAGCTCTTGCGTTATCCGTCTGCTTGAGAAGCAGCTCTTGAATATGAGGGTCCTGCACTCAGCCCATCGATGGTCCATCGTCGTCTGCTCCTCCGGCATCTAGATCTTCATGATCATGCCCTTCGTCTGCTCCGGCATCTTCCTCATCATCATGTCCGGCATCTTCTACATGATGACTGTGTACAGCATCACCGTCGTGATCATGTCCTGGAGATTCTTCGTCTTCTCGCCCGCCTGAGCCACGGTGGTTGTCTTGCTGCCCTTCCTCATTTCTTGCCCGGCCCCCATGGACGACTTCATAGTCATCTTCATCACCTTGCCACTGATAGCCATCCATGAAACCACGCAAGAGCAGGTGGTCCCGCACCTGCCCGGAATCCGGGTCCGCAATAAGGCTCTTCAGCTTGCATCTTCGACACGGACATCTTATCTCCATCTCATTCTTTTGAAGCATCTCAGCCTTCGCGGAGCTCAAAAACCTATTCACGATGCCTTCGGTCATCGTACGGACCATGGTCGCCTGCGGGGTAGAGCAAAACGATATTTTAGAACCAAGAAAAAATTTGGCATGACTTTCCCTAAAAATAGGACCAAAAAGAATGCATAGTGCCAAAATTCTCGCCGAAACGGAAATGAATCAACATTCCGACAAAATATTGGCAACTATCGCATTTCAAATACCGGTACCTGCAAGCACAAACATATATGCAACACCACAAACATATGCAACAGCACAAACATACATAGATCTAGCTAGGCCACAAAAAGTGCATGTGCACGTTGTTGGAGCGAGCTAGGGAGAAAAAAAGTAGATCTACAACATGAAGATAGCTTTCCCCTTACTTACCTATCAAAAAAGGTAATTTCAACACTTAATTTTGATGAATCTATGGTGCAAATGAGGTGAGGAGGAGGAGGCAGCCGACAAGCTTAGAGAAGGAGGTGGGGGGAATGAAATGGGGAAAGTGAGTGTGTAGGTGTGGCTATCCAAAAATATGTAGATGGTCCCAGGTTACTAATGGCGCACCACACAGACATGCGCCATTAGTAACCCAACATACTAATGGCGCACCACACAGACATGCGCCATTAGTAGTTTTGCAAAAAAGTAAAAAAATAATTTTTATACTAATAGCGCACCGTGGCACAGTGCGCCATTACTAGTTTAAACTAGTAATGGCGCACTATGCAACGGTGCGCCATTAGTAGTTTTGCAAAAAAGTAAAAAAAATACAATAGTGGCGCACTCTATGGCTGGTGCGCCATTAGTAGTTCTAACTACTAATGGCGCACTCTGCCCGGATGCGCCATTATTATGTTTGAAAAAATGAAAAAAAACATTTTGTTACTAGTGGCGCACCGTGTGCCTGGTGTGCCATTAGTGTCTTCCACACTAATGGTGCACCAACACATGGTGCGCCATTAGTATATAGTACTGGCGCACCACATGTCTGGTGCGCCATTAGTGTCAACTCCATCTATAGCCCCTTCCCTAGTAGTGAAGACTCAAATAATATTCATAGATAATCTGATCATAAATCCATAATTCATCGGATCTCAACAAACGCACCGCAAAAGAAGATTACATCGAATAGATCTCCATGAACACCGAGGAGAACATTGTATTGAAGATCAAAGAGAGAGTAGAAGCCATCTAGATACTTGCTATGGGCCCATAGGTTTGTGGTAAACTACTCACACATCACCGGAAGGGCAGCAAGGTTGATGTAGAGGCCCTCCGTGATCGAATCTGCCTCCAGCAGGGTGCCGGAAAAGGCCCCGAGATGGGATCTCACGAGAACAGAAGCTTGCGGCGGCGGAAAAATATTTTTGGTGTGCCCCCTGATGTAAGGGGAATATTTGATTATTTATAGAGCTGGGATTAGGGTTAGGAGGTCTACGAGGGGTCCACAAGCCTAGGGGCGCCCCCTGGGGTGAGCCGGGTCTTCTAGCCTCTTCCCGAAGCTTCGTGGTTGTATTCTGGTCCAAGAAAAATCCTCAACAAGTTTCATTCCATTTGGAATCCATTTGGTATTGATTTCCTGTAAAACACAAAAACAAGGAAAAAAGAGCAACTGGCACTGGGTAGTAGGTCAATTGGTTTGTCCCCAAAAATGATATAAAATAGCATATTAATCCACATAAAACATCCAAGATAGATAATATAATAGCATGGAACAATAAAAATTTATAGACATGTTGGAGACGGATCAAGCATCCCCAAGCTTAATTCCTGCTCGTCCTCGAGTAGGTAAATGATGAAAACAGAATTTTTGATTTGGAATGCTACCTAACATATTTATCAATGTAATTTTTCTTATCGTGGCATGAATATTCGAATCCGTAAGATTCAAAACAAAAGTTTGATATTGACATAAAAAACAATAATACATCAAGCATACTAATAAAGTAATCATGTCTTCTCAAAATATCATGGCTAAAGAAAGTTATCCCTACAAAATCATATAACCTTGTCATGCTCTATCTTCATCACACAAAGTATTTATCATGCACAACCCCCATGACAAGCCAAGAAATTGTTTCATACTTTTAATGTTCTCAAGATGTTTGAACTCTCACGCAATACATGAGCGTGAGCCATGGATATAGCACTATAGGTGGAATAGATTATGGTGGAGGTTGTGAGGAGAAGACAAAAGGAGAAAGTCTCACATCAACTAGGCAAATGAATGGGCTATAGCAATGCCCATCAATTGATATCGATGCAAGTGAGTAGGGATTGCCATGCCACAGATGCAGTAGAGCTATAAGTCTATGAAAGCTCAAAACAAAACTAAGTGGGTGTGCATCCAACTTGCTTGCTCATGAAGACCTAGGGAAATTTGAGGAAGCCCATCACTGGAATATACAAGCCAAGTTCTATAATGAAAAAATTCCCACTAGTATATGAAAGTGATAAAATAGGAGACTATCTATCAAGAAGGACATGGTGCTATTTTGAAGCACAAGTGTGGCAAAAGGATAATAACATTGTCCCTTCTCTCTTTTTCTCTCATTTTTTATTTTCTTTGTTTTTCTTTTTTTGTCATCCGGAGCCTCATCACGACTTGTGGGGGAATCATAGCCTCCATCATTCTTTCCTCACATGGGACATTGCTGTAATAATGATGATCATCACACATTTATTTCCTTACAGCTCAAGAATTACAACTCGATACTAGAACAATGATATGACTCTACATGAATGCCTCCGGCGGTGTACCGGGATGTGCAATGATCTAGCATGACATGTATAAAAAATATGAATAGTGGCCAAGCCACAAATACTATGTCAACTATATGATCATGCAAAGCAATATGACAATGATGGTATGTGTCATAATAAACAGAATGGTGGAAGTTGCGTGGCAATATATCTCGGAATGGCTATGGAAATGCCATAATAGGTAGGTATGGTGGCTGTTTTGAGGAAGGGTATATGGTGGGTTTCATGCACCGGCGAAAGTTGCACGGTACTAGAGAGGCTAGCAATGGTGGAAGGGTGAGAGTGCGTATAATCCATGGACTCAACATTAGTCATAAAGAACTCACATACTTATTGAAAAAATTCATTAGCCATCAAAGCAAAGTACCAATACACATGCTACTAGGTGGGTAGATTGGTAGGAAAATACTATCGCTCGTTCCCGACCGCTACTCATAAGGAAGACAATAAAAAATAAATCATGCTCTAACTTAATCGCATAATGATAGACCATAAGTGCATGCTTCGGGAAATTACGAACTTTAACACAAGTGTTTCTACTAATCCACAATTACTCTCTAGCATGACTCTAATATCACCATCTTTATATTTCAAAACAAATGCAAGGAATCAAACTTCTCATATATTCAACGCTCTTTATGGAAGTTTTTATTATATCCCTCTTGGATACCCATCATATTAGGACCAAATTCACAGCCTAAGCAAATTGCCATACTATTTTTAATACTCTCAAAATAATATAAGTGAAGCTGAGAGTTCATCAATTTCTACAAAAGTTAACCACCGCCTTGCTCTAAAAAGATATAAGTGAAGCACTAGAGCAACTACCTAGCTCAAAAGATATAAGTGAAGCACATAGAGTATTGTAATAAATTCACGATTAATGTGTGTCCCTCTCAAAAGGCGTTTACAACAAGTATGATTGTGGCAAATTAAAAATCAAAGACTCATATAATACAAGACGCTCCAAGAAAAACACATATCATGTGGTGACTAAAAATATAGCCTCAAATAAATTTACCGATGGATTGAAGATAAAAGAGGGGATGTGTAGCGACCCGACCCGAATGGATCGAAGTCTCTGTGCTGTCATCCCTAGATCGGTATGCTGACACACACAGTACACGAGGATTTATAACAGAGGTAAATCACATGTATAAAGTAACGTAAATACTATTACCTCACTCCATATAGCGGTAGTAACAGCAAAGTTGTGGAGTCCCAACAAACCAACAGCAAAGTTGAGTGTAGACATCGTAACCCTAATGTATCACTTACTCGTTGTAAGAGTCCCGCAACATGAGATGTTGTAGCCATGTAGGTCAGTACATTGAATGTACTGGCAATTTCACACCATAGAATAATAAGGAGAATATCTATCTCTATATGCATATTTGGCTGGTGGAGGCTCTAAGTTTAATTTTGCATAAAGCTAATTTTTCTGTACAATAAAGGAATAAATTTTATTTACTACTAAGTTTATGCCATTATCGAGAAGGTTTCCCCAACTCAATCCCAAAATTACCAAGTAATATTAATAATAACACAACAAATTCATTAAGTAAAGTGATGAGATCAACCAATAATTCAAATACTAGATACTCAAAATGTCCATAACCGGGGACACGACTAATCATGATTGGTTTGTACACTCTGCAAAGGTTTGCGCACTTTTCCCCACAAGACTCAATCTCCTCCGCTGAATTCCTCACACTACCTGATGTTTGAGAACCGGATGATCGAGACATAGTCTTTCCGAAGAGGTCACCTTAACCGATAGATAGGCCGGTACACCTAAAATTTCCCTACATCTGCTAGCCTATCATGGAAAGGTTTCCCACATCTTACTCAACTATGCCAGAGCCCATAGTGGCTTGTGGCTGCACATGGAAGTTTCTAGCCCTGAACAATCTTATGATCCCATTGAGCCTGGGTGGCATTCCATAGGATGATCACACGGGTACCCCGGGATCTCCTAGGACAACACTGGATTCCCTAGGTGCCCGCAACCAATCCACCCAGATGTGTATTAAAGTAGCCACCTTAAGTTTTCCCTTAGTTAATATTACTCTTACAACTTTCATGATTCTCACATACCAATCCCCGTCTACGAGCATCGCGAAGCAAATTATGAGCATAACGTATATTCCCGTGGTGTTCAAAAAGGTAATATGTTCTTACCTCATCAACTACATAGCAATACCCACATATTCCCAATCTTACTCATGCAATCTTTGAGGGTTAAACTAATGCAAGTAAAACTGGGTATAAAAGAGTATGATCAAAGTGTGAACTTGCCTTGTACTATTGATGAAGACTCTTTGCACTCATAATTCCTAATAGTTCTACTCATCACACTCCGATCAATCTATTGTGACCAAGCAATTATAACCACACATAAGCAATCACTCAAAAGATCCAAAAGAACGAAGAAAATACTTCAGAAAACTTTAAAACCATCAAATAAAACTCATGGACATAAACATATTTTTAACAGCAACAAACATTATGTGATTTTGATCTTAACAGAAGGTACATGTCAAGAGTTTTGATTTGCAAAAATAATCAATTAAATCGGAGTTATAAAACTCAAGTTATAGCCAAAAGAAGTTCGAATTAAAATATGATCTAATTCAAATTTTAAAATTTCAAAAAAAATGATTTTATATATTCTCTAGACAGATGAGATCATTACGAAGAATTTGACATTGGTTTTGTCAAATTTGGACAAACGAGCAAAAAGTTGAGAGGGTTTGAAAACCAGGGGCTAATCTGTAAAGAAAGTATTTGCATCTAGGTCCCTGGCTACGTAACAGAAAAACTACCGGACGAACTTCCGCTACAGAAGCTTAGGAAGCGAAAACGTTCACTTACTAACAGATACCAGTTCAAAAAAATACGCGATCTAATATGGACTGTCGATCTGGGATCAAACGGACGAGAGAGATTGGGGAGTTACCGCGGCGGCGGGTCGTCGGCATCGAGGGATACGGCTGCGGTGGCTCGGTGACGAACGGGGTGGCGGTGTCGGGGATCGGCGGCGGCGGAGAAGTAGATGGGGAGGGGCGGCGTGGTGCGGCGGTTGCAGCGGTGGGGTCGGCGGCGGCTGAGAGCGATGCGGGCGGCGGCTTCGACGGCGGCGGCTGCGGTGAGATGCGACGGTGGCTGCGTGTTTGGGAGGAGGAGAGACGGGGGCCCGGGGCCTCGGGTTTTATAGGAGGGAGGGGAGGGGCGATGCTTAGCGGAGGGGCAAGGCAGCGGACAAGTCCGGGGCGGACACGGTGGTAGCGACGCCGACGTGTGGGCAGGAGAGTGCTGCGGGAGGTCGGGGACGCACGATGGGCTGGGCTTGGCCTGGCCCGGTTGGCTGGCTGGGCCGGCCCAGTTCGGCGGAGAAGGGTTTTTTACAGAAGAAAAAGAAAATAAAAATAAATAATATAAAATGTTATATAGGCATGTTATATATCAAAATTTTCAGAAAAAGATTTTCTACAACATGAACATTTTTTCAGCGGCAAATAAATTATACAAAAATTTAAATAAAGCAAACAATGTTACCGGTTCATTTAAAAGCAAAATAAAAATATTTTAAAATTCCAAAATGATTTCAAATTTATATTCTCCTAATTTTAAATTGAAGGGAATCATTTTACCCTTATTTCCATTTATTTTATTTTTGGATAAAAATAATTTTAATAAAAACCAAATAACCCCAAATTGAAAATGATTTTCAAAATACTTTCAAAGGCACTTTAAATTTGATTCTTTTAAACTTCCAACTCATATTTCATATGATTTGAAGAAGTCATTTTATCTTCTCTCATGAAAATCATTGAGTTGCATAATGTTTCTGAATTTGAAATATTTCCAAATGAGATTCAAATATTTTCAAAAACACTTTTCATTTTAAATGGAAGAAGTCATGTCATCTTCACTCTAGGGTTTTGTATTTGAAAAGAATTTGAATTCACGGAGATCATAAATGCAAGGTGAAAGTTTGGGGAAGTCATTTTGTTTCCCTCTCATTCAACTTTCAAAAAGTTTCAAATTCACTCAATTTCACACAACCAATCACACGAGCAAACATTCTCACTTAATTAATATAAAATTCCAAAATTTAGAATTTTGGGATGTTACAAACCTACCACCCTTAAAATGAATCTTGCCCTTGAGGTTCAGAGAGGCTAGCAAGAAATAGGTTAGGTTCGGGGTCTTCTCAAAATCGATCGTCACAGGGGGTCTGGGTGCTACCACCCTTAGAAGTATGGTTACGGTTCCATCAAAACTCAGTTCGTACAGCCTTATTGTTGGCAGTGTCAATCTTCTCAGATTCTCGGGAAAGTTCCTACTCTGGCTCTTCCAGTAGTGGCATAACCTTTTCCTCAATTCTCTTGTCCTTTTATCTTGGTACGGTCCTCCGGTGACTGGGTCTTCTTAGCTGACGGGTCTGACGCCAATACTAAAAAACTATCGATATCTCATGGTGGTCATCAAACAATTTGACTGGGTCCCTGCAAGAAATGGGTTTGGGTTGAACCTCACCCTATGACCTACGGTTGGCAACAGCTGCCTTGTACAATACCATTCTAAGGTTCAATTCAAGGTTTTGATATCGTCGTCTCTCTACTATGGGTAAGTCACTCTAGATTTACCATCCCATATAGCAAAGGCGAATAATACGAGTAAGTCGGTATGGTGATCAATCCATTCCGCACCCAGATCATTACCTTGCATAAGGTTTAGTGAATCTCGCATTCTAACACTCGGTCATCCTCACAAGCATTGCAGAATTTCTCTTGTCGACGAACTAAGTTCAGATAAATCCATGGATTCTGCAAGCCAAACAAACATCTACCGTTCCTTCACAACTCTCAGGTTTTGCGTTACTCCTATAAGATCGCCAGTTGATAAAATCGTAACTTCTTCTAGGGTTTTTCCTTCAGCAAGAGTGTGCTTGCTTCTTGGCAGGTCCTGGAGCCTGTGGGTTATGGGCCCACCTCATCACATTTATTACCAACATTATACCTCCTTTATATCCAACAGTACTTCATCCCTTCATATTCTTGGGGTATCCCGCATATCGAGATAAAACTCATACTTATTTTGTCCGAAGTCCACTTTGTGGAATATCATTATCCTTTCCAGGGGTCAAGTGTCCTCACAGGGTACTACCACCCTTGAAATGCATAAATTCTTCCATAGACCATATTTCTCATATCCTCGAAAATGGTCAAAATATTTCTTCATGGAGTAACAACTCATAAAATTCAACGTATGGAATCATGACACATGAACTTTATTGATTTCATGAATTTATTACAATCTCTAAGCACCCATTACATAATTCAACTCATCGAACTTACGAAAATAAAATTGCTTTCTACTACTCTTATTATCCATATCAAAATCTCAACTACTCAGCTCCAGCTTTCATCTGATCTGCACATTCCCTAGCAAAATGTCCCGCTTCTTTGCAGCGAAAACAATTGACTTCCGACATGTCTCGAGGCTTCTTTGTGATTATGTAGGCTCCTTGGATTTTTTAGCTTCTTCTCTGGACATTTATAAGCATAATGACCTAAATCCTTGCACCTGAAACATGTGATATGACTCAGGTCCTTCTTTGTAGAAATTTGGTTGTTCTGGGGATACACTCCTTTTCTCATCCTGGACTTTTCCGCGCCAATCAGGACTTCTACTTCCTGTGGGTCATACTCTACTTCCACTATCGGGAATTCTACTAGATACTCTTTCGAACAATACTTGGAGATGTGTCCTTCTTCTCCACATGAATAGCATGACTTGGTGTAAAGTTTAATAGGATCTTCTTCGGGTGTGTCCTCAAAATCTTCCTTCATCGTAGGTTCTTCTAAAATTTCCACGAGGGCTTCTTTCATTACTTCTTTCTTATGCTGAAAAGTTCGTTGTACCATGGGGTAAATGTGACACTGAGCAGGGTAGTAGGTAGTCCCTTCACACAAGAAACAAGTAATCTGCCTAGTTGGGCATTCTTCAGCTGGGTGAATTTCTTCACAATGAGGGCATTCATCCTTGTGCTCCTCCTGGGTGTGTCCTATCTCTCCACAAATCATGCAGGCACAAGGTTTCTTCTTTGGGTTATGACCACGCTTTCGGATGAGACAAGATTTTAATAGAGTCTTCTTGAATTCCTCCCAACTTTTTGATCCATTACATCCTTGTATGGCTTGATGCATTTTCCACCATGTTGCAGCACTTTTTGTAAAGTATTGAAGAGCGTATTAAACCTCATACGTACTTGCAATCAATTTTTTCCTAGTGATCCTCAATGTTCTGTATCCATAGCTCTGCCTCCGGCTGGGTCATCGGTCTAGAGAATACAAGTCTATCTTCATTCATCCTCTATTGGTTCCAAGAGTTTTGGGGTGAGATAAGAGAGATACAGAGGGATACACACAAAACAAACAATAGTTTTGAAGAGCCGGTTTTATTTTGTGCGGCCGTCAGAAAAACATCAAACAAATGACAGCTCACAATCGTCGCATCTAACGTAAGTATATAACAGGGGTTTGGTCATCTTCTGATCGTGCTTGATCTTCCCAAGTTCTTCTGCTAGGTCATTTCTATTGACACGAAGTCTCTCGTGACGTCCTTTAATATTCTGGAGTTGCGTCCCAAACTTCTGGGTTTCAACATCCTTGGCATGAACCATGGTCCTACTGTCCTTCAGTTCCTGACGAATCTCTGGTATCTTGAGGTTTTGCTCCTCCAGCTTGGCTACTTTCAGCTTCTGGGTCCTGAGTTTTTCACGAAATGCTTCCTTGTCAAATACGACTTCCTGAATGTCCATCTTAAATTTTTTGATGTAATTCTACACATCCTGGCGATACACCAGCTAAGGTTAACACTTCATCTTTTGCTGATAGGTGCTCCATTAGCCCTTTTGTCATCCAATCCTTCCAAAGAAATGCATGCTCAACCCAGCACGGTGACAATAGCGTAAGCGGGCGATAACATCATGGATAGCCGTGTTTATGGCCATGTCATTGCCATGAGCTATGACTCCATAGTTGATATCTCCTGCCTTAGGGTATTCTTGACAAAAACTTTGAGTTTTAACGCTCCATGTTCTGGTCTTTCTCCGACACACCTTGATCTCGGGTATTGACAGCTTCATTAGTCTGACAAGTTCCATAAGGGTAGCCTTCCTAGGTCATACTAATATGGAAATTCTTTAAAGCCTTCAAATTCTCCCAGTCTTCGGAGTCTTCAACCGTTGTAGTTTCGATTATTATAATGCACGGTAAAATCCTCTTCATTCCGAAGTGGTCTTAGTTGTCCGATATCTTGTACTTCTTGGAGTGGTCTCATTAGTCGAATCTTCGTGTGGTCGAAAGGGGGAAAGGGCATTGTCCAACTAAAAGGGAATATCGGATAAAGCTCAGAAAGGAAGAGAGGTAAAAGATCTTTTTGAAAATAAAGTTTTAGAGAAAATCTTTCCTATGGGCTTGCCAGTTTCTAGGGGTCACGTCCTACAGTCAACATGTCCTCTGATACCATCTTGTAGCGACCCGACCCGAATGGATCGAAGTCTCTATGCTTAAGTGTCATCCCTGGATCGGTATGCTAACACACAAAGTACACGAGGATTTATAACAGAGGTAAATCACATGTATAAAGTAACGTAAATACTATTACCTCACTCCATATAGCGGTAGTAACAGCAAAGTTGTGGAGTCCCAACAAACCAACAGCAAAGTTGAGTGTAGACATCGTAACCCTAATGTATCACTTACTCGTTGTAAGAGTCCCGCAACATGAGATGTTGTAGCCATGTAGGTCAGTACATTGAATGTACTGGCAATTTCACACCATAGAATAATAAGGAGAATATCTATCTCTATATGCATATTTGGCTGGTGGAGGCTCTAAGTTTAATTTTGCATAAAGCTAATTTGTCTGTACAATAAAGGAATAAATTTTATTTACTACTAAGTTTATGCCATTATCGAGAAGGTTTCCCCAACTCAATCCCAAAATTACCAAGTAATATTAATAATAACACAACAAATTCATTAAGTAAAGTGATGAGATCAACCAATAATTCAAATACTAGATACTCAAAATGTCCATAACCGGGGACACGACTAATCATGATTGGTTTGTACACTCTGCAAAGGTTTGCGCACTTTTCCCCACAAGACTCAATCTCCTCCGCTGAATTCCTCACACTACCTGATGTTTGAGAACCGGATGATCGAGACATAGTCTTTCCGAAGAGGTCACCTTAACCGATAGATAGGCCGGTACACCTAAAATTTCCCTACATCTGCTAGCCTATCATGGAAAGGTTTCCCACATCTTACTCAACTATGCCAGAGCCCATAGTGGCTTGTGGCTGCACATGGAAGTTTCTAGCCATGAACAATCTTATGATCCCATTGAGCCTGGGTGGCATTCCATAGGATGATCACACGGGTACCCCGGGATCTCCTAGGACAACACTGGATTCCCTAGGTGCCCGCAACCAATCCACCCAGATGTGTAATTAAGTAGCCACCTTAAGTTTCCCTTAGTTACTATTACTCTCGCAACTTTCATGATTCTCACATACCAATCCCCGTCTACAAGCATGGCGAAGCAAATTATGAGCATAACGTATATTCCCGGGGTGTTCAAAAAGGAAATACTCCCTCCATTTGGAATTACTTGTCGCAGAAATGGATGTATCTAGATGTATTTTAGTTCTAGATACATCCATTTCCGAGACAAGTAATTCCAAACGGAGGGAGTAGGTTCCTACCTCATCAACTACATAGCAATACCCACATATTCCCAATCCTACTCATGCAATCTTTGAGGGTGAAACTAATGCAAGTAAAACTGGGTATAAAAGAGTATGATCGAAGTGTGAACTTGCCTTGTACTGTTGATGAAGACTCTTCGCACTCATAATTGCTGATAGTTCTACTCGTCACACTCCGACCAATCTATTGTGAGCAAGCAATTATAACCACATATAAGCAATCACTCAAAAGATCCAAAAGAACAAAGAAAATACTTCGGAAAACTTCAAAACCATCAAATAAAACTCATGGACATAAACATATTTTTGACAGCAGCAAAAATTATGTGATTTTGATCTTAACAAAAGGTACATGTCAAGAGCTTTGATTTGCAAAAAGAATCAATTAAATCGGAGTTATAGAACTCAAGTTATTGCCAAAACAAGTTTGAATTAAAATTTGATCTAATTCAATTTTTTTAGAAAAAATGATTTTATATGTTCTCTGGATAGATGAGATCATTACGAAGAATTTGGCGTTGGTTTCGTCAAATTTGGACAAACATGTAAAAAGTTGAGAGGGTTTGAAAACCAGGGGCTAATTTGTAAAGAAAGTATTTGCATCTAGGTCCCTGGCTACGTAACAGAAAAACTACCGGACGAACGTCCGCTACAGAAGCTTAGGAAATGAAAACGTCCGCTTCGAAAGCTAAACTAGTGAATGTTCGCTAACTAGCATATACCAGTTCGAAAAAAACAACGCGATCTAATCTGGGCCGTCGATTTGGGATCAAACGGACGAGAGAGATTGGGGAGTTAGCGCGGCGGTGGGTCATCGGCGGCGAGGGAGACGGCTGTGACGGCTCGGTGACGAACGGGGCGACGGCATCGGGGCTCGGCGGCGCGGAGAAGTAGATGGGGTGGGGCGGCGTGGTGCGGTGGTTAAAGCGGTGGGGTTGGCGGCGGCTGAGAGCGAGGCGGGCGGCGACTGCTGCGGCTTCGACGGTGGCGGCGGCGGTGAGATGTGGCGGTGGCTGCGGGTTTGGGAGGAGGAGAGACGGGGGCCCAGGGCCTCGGGTTCTATAGGAGGGAGGGGAGGGGCGATGCTTGGCGGAGGGGCAGGGCGGCGGAGAAGTCCGGGGCGGACACGGCGGCGGCGAGGACGTTGTGTGGGTGGCGGAGTGCCGCGGGAGGGCGGGGACGCGCGGTGGGTTGGGCTTGGCCTGGCCCAGTTGGCTGGCTAGGCCGGCCCAGTTCGGCGGAGAAGGGGTTTTTTTACACAAGAAAAAGAAAATAAAGAGAAAAAATATAAAATATCATATAGGCATATTATATATCAAAATTTTCTGAAAAAGGTTTTCTACAACATGAACATTTCTTTGAACGGCAAATAATTTGTACAAAAAATTAAATAAAGCAAACAGTATTAACGGTTCATTTAAGAGCAAAATAAAAAATATTTTAAAATACAAAAATGATTTCAAATTTATTTTCTCCTAATTTTACATTGAAGGGAATTGTTATACCCTTATTTCCATTTATTTTATTTTTGGAGAAAAATAATTTGAATAAAAACCAAATAACTCCAAATTGAAAATGATTTTCAAAATACCTTCAAAGGGACTTTAAATTTGATTCTTTTAAACTTCCAACTCATATTTCATATGATTTGAAGAAGTCATTTTATCTTATCTCATGAAAATCATTGAGTTGCATAAAGTTTCTGAATTTGATATATTTCCAAATGAGATTTAAATATTTTCAAAAACCCTTTTCATTTTAAATGGAAGAAGTCATGTAATCTTCACTCTAGCAATTTGTATTTGAAAAGAATTTGAATTCATGGAGATCATAAATGCAAGGTGAAAGTTTGGGAAAGTCATTTCATTTCCCTCTCATTCAGCTTTCAAAAAGTTTCAAATTCACTCAATTTCACACAACCAATCACACAAGCAATCATTATCACTTAATTAATATAACATTCCAAAATTTAGAATTTTGGGATGTTACAGGATGCCATAAGAGGCATCCCCAAGCTTAGATGCTTGGTTGTCCTTGAATATTACCTTGGGGTTCCTTGGGAAACCCCAAGTTTAGGCTCTTGCCGCTCCTTATTTTGTAGTCCATCAAATCTTTACCCAAAACTTGAAAACTTCACAACACAAAACTCAACAGAAAACTCATAAGCTCCGTTAATATAATAAAGCAAATCACCACTTTAGGTATTGTTGTAACCTCATTCTAAATTTGTATTGGTGTTATATATACTGTATTCCAACTTCTCCATGGTTCATACCCCCCGATACTGCCCATAGATTCATCTAAATAAGCAAACAACACAAGGAAAACAGAATCTGTCAAAAACATAACAGTCTGTAGTAATATGGAAATTTCGTATACTTATGTAACTTCAAAAATTCTAAACAATTAGGAGAACCTGGGAAATTTTTATATAAATCTTGTGTAAAAAAATCAGAGTTTTATCACGCTCCAGTTATTCTGCTACTGGGCGCAAAACTTTCTATTTTTCAGCAAAATCAAATCGACTATCACCATAGACCATCCAAAAGGTTTTACTTGGCACGAACACTAATTAAAACACTAAAACACAACTACTACAGAAATAATATTGTGTATTTATTTAAAAATCGAAGCAAAATCAAAAAACACAAAATAAAATTGGGTGGCCTGCCAAAAAGCACTATTGTTTTATGCCCCTAGCTAGGCATAATGCAAATATCTAGGTACTGTCATCTTTGGTATTTAATCCATAAGTAGACCTCATAATATATTCATATGGTAACCTAATTTTCTTTCTTGGAAAGTGTTTCATGCCCTTCCTTAACGGAAATTGAAATCTAATGTTTCCTTCTTTCATATTAATAATTGCACCAATCATTCTAAGGAATGGTCTACCAAGAATAATATGGCATGAAGGATTGCAATCTATATCAAGTACAATAAAATCTACAGGCACATAATTCCTATTTGCAACAATAAGAACAATCATCAAGCTCATGGTAACCTAGCACATCACATGAAGTTTTTGGGATAGTTGAAACACTAGCACCCAAATCACACAAGGCATTGCACTCATAATATTTAATTTTAATTTTAACAGTAGGTTCCCATTCATCATAAAGCTTTCTAGGGATTGAAACTTCCAATTCAAGTTTTTCTTCAAAATATTTCATCATAACATCAACAATATTATTAGTAAAAGCCCTATTTTAATTGTAAACATGGATTGCAACAAGGAAATACAATCTATCAAAGAACAATTATCATAATTAAATTCCTTGTAATCCAAAAGAGTGGATTCAGTGCTACTTAAATTTTTACCTCCCCAACCCCACTTTTATCAAGTTTTGTGTCAAGATCTATAAACTCAGAATCATTGGGACGGCTTCTAGCTAAAGTTGACTCATCTCTAGTCCCATCTTTATCAAGATTTATATGCTTGAAGTGGTTTGCTTATCATAAATTTGACCTGCTAAGTTTTCAATATGAGCAAGTTGAGATTTAAGACCAAATATTTCCTTAGTAACATCATCAAGCTCTTTATTAATATATTCAATCATAGTATTTTGTTCATTAAGTTCATTCCTAAAGAAACTATTGTGCTCAAATTGTAGGGACATAAAGCTTTTTGTATTGTTTTCAACTTCTTCCAACTTTGTAGAATAAAGATCAAGATTCTTGGGTTGATACATGATGGCAAGCAAGCAATCAAGCACACAAGAAAACAAAAAGCAAACGAAAAGCCAAACGGAAAGAAGGCGAATAAAAAGGCAATTTTTGTGTTTTTCCCAAACGTTTTTGAAGTGGGGGAGGGGAAAACGAGTGGCAAATGGCAAATAATGTAAGTGCAAGAGATGAGAGTTTATGATAGGTACTTGGTAGGCTTTATGTAGAACCTACCCGGCAATGGCACCAGAGATTCTTCGTACTACTTCTTGAGCTTATGTTGATTTTTCCCTTGAACAGGAAAGGGTGATGCATCAAAGTAGAGATAAGTATTTCCCTCAGTTAAGAAGCAAGGTATCAATCCAGTAGGAGGTACAAGCAAATCCCCAATAGACGCACCTTCACAAACTAACAAATACTTACACACAATGCGAAAAAGGGGTTGTCAATCCCTTCACGGTCACTAGCAAGAGTGAGACCTAATAGAGATATGTATAAATGATAAGTAAAAGGTAAAACAAAGTAAATATAAATAAATTGCAGCAAGGTATTTTTGGGTTTTTGGTTTTATAGAACTGAAATTATATGATGAGAAATAAACCCGGGGGCCATCGGTTTCACTAAAGGCTTCTCTCTTGAAGAAAGCATACGGTGGGTGAACAAATTACTATTGAGAAATTGATAGAAAAGCGCATAGTTATGATGATATCTAAGGCAATGATCATGAATATAGGCATCACGTCCGTGACAAGTAGAGCGAAATGATTCTGCATCTACTACTATTACTCCACACATCGACTGTTATCCAACATGCATCTAGTGTATTAAGTTAATAAGAATGGAGTAACGCCTTAAGCAAGGTGACATGATGTAGAGGGATAGATCCAATCAATATGGTAAAAAAAACCCATCTTTTTATGCTTAATGGCAACAATACAATAAGTGCCTCGCTACCCCTACTATCACCGGGTGAGTACATCGCAAGATTGAACCCATCACAAAGCACCTCTCCCATTACAAGAAAAACCAATCTAGTTGGCCAAACCAAATCGATAGATCGAAGAGAAATACAAAGTTATCTTAATCATGCATAAAAGAGTTCAGAGAAAAATCAAATAATATTCATAGATAATCTGATCGTAAATCCAGAGTTCATTAGATCTGAACAAATGCACCGCAAAAGAAGATTACATCTGATAGATCTCCAAGAACACCGAGGAGAACATTGTATTGAAGATCAAAGAGGGAGAAGAAGCCATCTAGCTACTAGCTATGGACCCGTAGGTCTGTGGTAAACTACTCACACATCATCGGAAGGGCAGCAAGGTTGGTGTAGAGGCCCTCCGTGATCGAATCCCCATCCGGCAGAGTGCCGGAAAAGGCCCCAAGATGGGATCTCACGAGAACAGAAGCTTGCGGCGGCGAAAAAGTATTTTTGGTGTGCCGCCTGACGTAAGGGGAATATTTGGGTATTTATAGAGCCGGGATTAGGGTTACACTAAAAAACACTTCCGTGATGGTACGTGCTTGTCACAGTAGGTCACGTTTTCTATCATGGATGAACATCCATGACGATTTTATGACGGAATCAAGATAGTCATACCTGTTCTGTCATAGAAGTGTTCCATGACAATACCAAAGTTATCATCACGAAAGTGTCCACTTCCATGACGATAAATCGCGCGTCATGGAAGTGCTTTCGTCAAGGGTAACCGACACATGGCTTACACCGTAATGGGTCGCCATTAAGATATCGGGTTCTGGTTTGGATCCGATAACCCGTTAACAGCCTGGACCAATGGGGGATTTTCCACGTGTAAAATTCTCAATGGCGAGAGGAACCACGTGTCAGCTCCATGTTGGGATAGATGTCATCCACTCATTGGACCGGAGGCGCCTATGATACATTGAGATGTGGCAAGGCCCAACAGTGGCCCATTCAGGTGAAAAGGCTGGCCCGTTTGACTTGGTTAAAAGGTAGTCGGCCGACCCACAGAAAGCCTGTCTTCGCATATAGCCCATTTACAGCCCGCTAACTCACGACCCGTTATGGCCTATCCGAACTAGGCCCAGTAGCGTCATCTGGGCCGTCCAATATGATTCCAGCCCGTTGTAACTTCTGGCCCATGTATGGCCCATGACTTCTTTCAGCACATATGAGTCCCTTGTAACTCTTGGCCCATTAACGACCTGTGGTGAAACTGGCCCGTAATGAACAGTGCATCGCTTTATACCCATTAACGGCCCCTTGTTGCACCGGTCCATTTCTAGCCCGTGGTGTCTTTCGTCCTTCTCAGGGCCCATTTATTCTTGCGCTAATTTGCAACATTCTATTACTTACGGCTCGTTACTGGCATGTTCCGGTTGTGGGCCAAATTCAGCCCGTGGTTAAAGTCGGCCCGCTTGTGACCCGTTAAACTGTTGGGCCGTTTTCATAGCGTCATCAAATACGGCCCACTAACGACCCGTTATGCCTGTCGATAGAATCAAGCCCATTATACTCATATACTCATCAGCCTATTAACGGCCCGTTCTGGCTCATGAACGAATGATTCCCACTCTAGCCCATTTATGGCCCATAACGCGGTCCGTTATTGGCCCATGTTTGGCCAATCGATAATACGCCCCGTACAAGGCCCATTGATTCTATGGCCCGTAGAAGGTCCATTGTTTCTACGGCCCGTAGGAGGCCCATGGTCACTATAGTAGATTTGTAGCCCATGGTTATTGTGGTTGTGGCCTAGTTTTAAAAAATAGGTTGTTGCGGCCACTAGCAAACCACGGAAAAAGAACTGCACTGACTACAAGCAAACAAATAAATAAGACAACAAGGAAATAAATAAGCAAGCAACTTACCCTAGGCTATTACGGCTATTACACATATTACATCCACTAGGCATCAATGTTCGCCACCAGTGCAAATATGGGGAACAAAGCTGCATATTACATATACTGGTTGTCAAAGTTGGCGACCAGTGCAAATAAATGCCGCAGCAAAACAAGTCCAGCACTGAAACCACTTCACAAGAGCTTAAGAAACAATATCCTGGGTATCCACCATGCTGGCAAGACACTTAGCAAGCTTATTAGCTTTCTCTTGTTTGGCGCTTAAATCCTCCATTGCTTACTGTTGCACCAGAAAGTATGCATCTGAGTTCTGCGGGGACTTCCTCACTCCTTCAGCTTCTTGTCGCAGCACATCTGATCGATGTCTTTCAACTTGAAGTTGAGACTCAAGAAGTCGAACTGATTCAGGCAGCAAGTTCGAAGAGCTGGTGCTAACATTAGTGGCCAGTAACTCGAACACTACATCAAGACAGGACTTTGGGGTTGTCTCACTGTCTTCAAGATAGTTTTTATTAGCTTTCTTGGAGACCAACAGGGATGTCTCACTATCTTGAACCTTATCTGCATTACTTCCTTTACCATTTCATAACGGGGTACTCTTCTCCAATATTTTGTCCGCATTCTAAAAGAGAACAAGAAGACACATCACATGTTTACCATGTTGT
This sequence comes from Triticum urartu, assembly GCF_003073215.2. Taxonomy (NCBI): domain Eukaryota; kingdom Viridiplantae; phylum Streptophyta; class Magnoliopsida; order Poales; family Poaceae; genus Triticum; species Triticum urartu. Next base: position 390,845,791 of record NC_053023.1, on the reverse strand, counting down.
ATATGAAACTCATTTTGGTAAACCGGTTCTGTAGTAAGGTGGACAGGATAACAACATGAAACAAACATATATCTATGTAGTATGGTCGCTGTATGGTCTATATCATTCTAGTTTATGTTGCCAAATCAAGATAGAGACAGTTCAAATCATGTATGTTTAAGACAAAGCAGCATAGACAGAATATAAGTGTGGGAAACTACACAACACTACTGACACTTGTAATGTGCATGGCATGAGAACATAACTGTTATTCAATTGAAACTATAATCAACATAGAGCAAGTTACAACAGCAAACATGTTAAAGAAACAGGTTTAAAACATACCTCTTGCGCCATTGGAGTTTCAATTGCACCATTCAAATTTGAAAGTAGTTGGTATGAGTAAATACAGTGATGCAAGAGCAAAGTAGTATGAACCATAGCTACGGAACCTGACCTGAGAACAATTCTTCTTCTGCTTTAAGCGTTGACTTGGGGTTCGGAGTGGTGGTCTCATGCTTTGGGCACTGCAGTTGCCTTACTAACTGCTCGTGTTTGGGTGCTTTGTGGTGGAGATGGTGCTGTGTCAACTGGAACTGGGTTACTATCTACACGGGTTGGGGTTAGAAGGGGTGTAGCTGGTTCTTTGTCCAACTGGGTATGGGTACAATCTGCATGAGTCTGGGTTATGTGTGGTGGGGCTGGTTCTTGGGCAAGTACAACTGTGGTTCTATCTGCATCGACGAGTAGCACGATCTTTTCTGAAGACCGTGTTTTTACTCCCATAGATACTGCCATCACCCCCTCCAATTCAAATGGTTGATAAACAAGAAAAGTAATTGAATGTACAGACATTGTATGATAGACAGGTGCAATGGATAGTAGGGAAGAAAACAGGGCATGAAATAATTCACATTTATGTTGTCTAACCAAATAGGATAGCATGAGATAATTTCACATATATGACGGCTAATTAAACATGATAACATGACACAATTTCACATATATGATGGCTAATTGTCTAACCAAATAGGATAGCATGAGATAATTTCACATATATGACGGCTAATTAAACATGATAACATGACACAATTTCACATATATGATGGCTTAACTAAATAGGATAGAATGACATACTTCAAAATATGATGACTATGTAAACAGGATGACATGATATAACTATATGATGTGTCTATTAAAGTGGGTGGCATGCCATAATTCACAAACATGCCGTTGATGGAAACATGATGGCATGATATAATTCATGGATAAAATGACATAATTCAAAATATGATGACTATGTAAATAGGGTGACATGATATAACTATATTATGTCTTCAGAAAATGGGTTGGCATGCCATAGTTCAGATACATGCTGTCTATGTAAACCTCATGGCATGATATAATTCAAATATATGATTTATATACTAAGCAAGTGAGCAGAGGGCAATCGCATATAGGATGTGTCAACTAAGTATATGGCACTTAATATTGTGTATATGATGTAAAAACTAAGCATTGCAAGACAACATATGCATGGTATGAGTAATATAACCCTACTAAGTTTGAGCATACACCTCAGGGGGGAAATAAGATTGGTCATCTGTCTCTGAATCCCCCTCCGAGGAGCTATCTGTAACCAACAAGATATCTTCTTCAGCAGGTAGCATTGTCTGCTATAAAGACCTTGTTTTCACTCCAGATTTTTCCATCACCAATTCAAATGGCTGATGCACAGGAAGGGAAGTTGAACAAACAAACATTGCCAACAAATGGAATACCTAATAAAAAAAGATGGCATGATATAATTCACATATATGATGCTTGGCTAAATAGCATGGGATTGCATAATTCACATACATAATGCCTTGCAACAAGATAGCATTACATAATTCACATATATAATGTATTGCAACAAGATGGCATTGCAAATTCACATATATGGTAATTAGACACTAAATAGGTGGCATTCACACAAAGCATGTCAAAACTAAGAAAATGACAAGCCAATGACACCATATGAGCAATATAACCCTGTCGAGTTAGAGCATGCACCTCGAGGGGGGGATAGGACTGGTCATCTGTCTCCGAATCCTCCTCTGAGGAGCTATCCATGACCAGCGAGACATGCGCTTCGCTAGATAGCATTGTCTTCTCTGAAGACCTTGTTTTCACTCCAGATTTTTCCATGACTGTGTCGAATGAATAATGCACAGGTAGAGTAATTGAATGTACTACCATTGTTGACAAATTTAATATGTAATAAAAAAGGATGGCATGATATAATTCACATATAAGATGATTGTCTAACCAGGATGGCATTGCAAAATTCACATATATGATGTGTGGCTAAATAAGATGGCATTGCATGATTCACATTTGACTTCGAAGCAACTCGAATACCACAACTCAAAACAAAACAAAGTATTGGCTTGCAGAATAAGTCGGAACAAACATATGATAGAGATTTCGTCCGAAGTTTTCGTGGTGGGGCCTACACGGGCTCGATCGTACATCACCATCATGTACAAGGCAGTGCACATGACATACGAAGCGTCCCCGAGTCAGCATAGCCAAGGACTCTTTAAGACACAACGAGACCACTGTAAAACTGACCGTGAATAGGCGGACCACTAGACGTCGAACCCCAATTTCAAATCATACATCTATCGGAAAGATATCCTAAGAGCTACTTGAATTCCCACTTATAAACTCCCGAAATTTTCCGGTTATGCAATCAGGTGTTGGGGATACAGGGGAAGCATAATATCTCACCCAAAACTAGCAAATCCTACATCCAGTTGTATGCATCCTTCAACACATAACCAAGAAACCTTCGGAAATCATCTACCTCAACCTTTGAAAAGCATCCGTTATACAAGTTATGGCAATACTCCCGAACTCCCGCCCCAGTACTGGGTGGCATCGAGGTTATCTCACCAAAAACTGCATAAAAGAGATTTTCGATGTCGGCGAAACTAAACTCAGGTATTCCAGAACTGCAACGATAAAATTGTGACGAAAACACCTCGGAGCTCAACTCCCCGGGACACTGCCAAAACCCCTAAATGTCAGGAGGCACCAAGAACAATGTTCTCGTCACAAAACCATCGGAACGATTCCAAGATACCCGCGTGATCCTAAATTTTTTAGTGAAATTTGAGAAGAAAAGAGTCAAAACTCTACGTCAGGATGCCTCACCAGAGCGATGAAGGGACTGAGGAGTAAAAAGAAGTCCTAACTCTCCGATATATATAATCCTAAATGACTCAAAACATTTTTCTAGACTCAACTCGTCCGCTAATTCGATCAAGCAGTGGGGGATCCTAAGGTCGGGGAAGGCTCTGATTACCAACTTGTAACCCCCTCGATGCGGCTATATCTCCCACGTGTCGAAGCACGACTTAGAGGCATAACCGCATTGAAAGCAATGTCGCAAGTGAGATAATCTTCACACAACCCATGTAATACATAAGGGGAAAGAGATACATAGTTGGCTTACAATCGCCACTTCACACAATTACATGAATAAGGCATTACAACATCCAAATACAGTCAAGATCCGACTACGGAACCAAAATAAAAGAAGAACCCCAAATGCGACAAGGTCCCTGATCGACCCCAACCGGGCTCCACTACCGATCAACTAGAACGAAACAATACAAAGGACAAGATCTTCATCGAGCTCCTCCTTGAGCTTGGTTGCGTCATCTGCACGGTTCAACGGCACCTGCAAGCTGGTTTTGGAAGTATCTGTGAGTCACGGGGACTCAGCAATCTCACACCCTCGCGATCAAGACTATTTAAGCTCATAGGTAAGGTGAAAGGTATGAGGTGGAGCTGCAGCAAGCGACTAGCATATATGGTGGCTAACATATTCGCAAAAGAGAGCGAGAAGAGAAGGCAAAGCGCGGTCGAGAAACTATGATCAAGAAGTGATCCTAGAACAACCTACGTCAAACATAACTCCAACACCGTGTTCACTTCCCGGACTCCGCCGGAAAGAGACCATCACGGTTACACACGCGGCTGATGTATTTTAATTAAGGTCAACTTCAGGTTTTCTACAACCGGACGTTAACAAATTCCCATCTGCCCATAACCGCGGGCACGGCTTTCGAAAGTTCAAATCCCTGTAGGGGTGTCCCAACTTAGACCATCACAAGCTCTCACGGTCAACGAAGGATATTTCTTCTAGCGGGAAGACCCGATCAGACTCGGAATCTCGGTTACAAGACATTTTGACAGGGTAAACTAAACCAGCAACACCGCCCAAATGTGCCGACAAATCCCGATAGGAGCTGCACATATCTCTTTCTCAGGGCACACTCAGATTGTCTTAGGTACGGATAGGCCAGCCCAGAGTTGCCCCTGGTGGCCACCGGCAGCTGACAGGTTGGACCAACACTCAGAGGAGCACTGGCCCGGGGGGTAAAATAATGATGACCCTCAGGAGCGCGACTCCCAAGGGGAAAGAAAAGGCTAGGTGGCAAATGGTAAAACCAATGTTGGGCATTGCTGGAGGAGTTTTACTCAAGGCGAACTGTCAAGGGGTTCCCATAATAGCCCAACCGCGTAAGGAACGCAATATCCGGGAACATAACACCGATATGACGGAAACTAGGGCGGCAAGAGTGGAATAAAACAACAGGCATAAGGCCGAGCCTTCCACCCTTTACCAAGTATATAGATGCATTAATTAAATAAGATATATTGTGATAACCCAACAAGTAAACATGTTCCAACAGGCAACAACATCTCCATGTTCCAACAAGGAACAAACTTCAATCTTCACCTGCAACTAACAACGCTATAAGAGGGGCTGAGCAAAGCGGTAACATAGCAAAACAACGGTTTGCTAGGACAAGGTGGGTTAGTGGCTTGGTTCAACAATATAGGAGGCATCATAAGCAAGTGGTAGGCATCGCAGCATAGGCATAGCAAAAGAGCGAGCATCTAGCAAGCAAAGATAGAAGTGATTTCGAGGCTATGATCATCTTGCCTGAAATCCCGCAAGGAAGAAGAATGAGTCCATGAAGAAGATAAACGAACGTAGAAGAACGAATCCTCACACCACGACGTTACCAGAACCAACCCGAAGAAGCAAACACCGGAAAGAAGCACACAACATAGTAAACAACCAACACATGAACATGGTATGATATGCGAGATGCGGTATGCGATGCATATGCATGATTTGACAAGGAATGATAGAACCTGGCCTCAACATGGAAATACAAGTGTGCCACTGGAAAGGTGAGATGAAATCGCTCGAAAACGATATAAATATCACCGGAATCGGAGTCACGGTTTGGAAATGGCAAGCAATTCAAATATGGCACCGGTCTGCGATATACAGCAAGTAGCCATCTAAATGCAACAAGATGAACATTCTATAGCACGCAAACATGGCATCAAAATACATGGAAGGAATCCATTCATGATGCTTAACAAAAGATGAACACTGAGCTACGGCCAATTCATCCATTAACAGGTTCAAACAAGCATGGCAGAAGAGCAAACGGTAAACAGATTTCAGACTTAGTGAAATTAACACTTGTCTGGAATTTCAGATCAGGTAGCACACTTTGGAGCATGAAAACTATATGCTACAGGACCTGAACATGGCAAAGTAAAACATGGCATGGAGCTACTCAAAGAGCTTAACAAAAGCCCCTTAGTGACCTTGAGCGAAAAGGGATCATAAAAAACAATTCCATGCATGTGAACATGGCAAAAACATAATCAGATCACAGACTTGGTGAAAAACTGGAGCATGCAAAATCAGATATCAAGTAGGCATGTTTACGAGCTCGATGCACTCACTAAAGAGCAAGGCATGACAACCTAAGCATACACCCATCAAGAATACACATTATACAAGCTAGACATGGCAAGAACAATAACATAGCATGCACGGGTCAACTACAACACCCTCGGCAAAATCGCTAACAAGTAGACAATCTGCCCAGATTCATGAAATAGCAAAAGTAGAGCTCGATTGACTCAAGCTAGGGTGCTCCATAATTACAAACAAAGACATGGATGGATGGAGCAATACAATATTAACAAATCATCCTTACTGATCATCCTCAAAAGAGGCACGGATCACCTAGCAAACAACATGAACCTATGGCATAGTGAGATAAACAGATCAAGGACTTAGTGGAAATGCTAAGTCCCTGAAATCAGCATTAACGAATGCACCACTTGGCAAGCTCGTGCTAGTTACCACACACATCACAAAAATACTTGGGTTGCACCTCTGGATAGATGGCAAAAGATATAACAAAACAGATGAAGAGCTCAGGGGCATATCATGCACGCAATAATCATGGCAAAAATGACAAATATCTAATTGGAGCAGCAGATCTGACAATTATCTCAAATAGCATTCTTCCAACAGCATTTCGGGCATCAAGATGAGCTCAAATGAAAATGATGCAATGAGATGAAATGATGTGCTCTGTGAGAAGAACATTTTGATATGCTATATGCCCAAAACGGAGCTACGGGTGCAAAGTTACGACATTATGAACATGAGCATATGAATCTGGGAATCTCGGGGACTTAGTAGAAATTATACCCTCTAGGTAAAACTCAACGGCACGGAAACCGAGGTTCGCCGATGCGGTTCTCGCCGGAGACGCCGGGGAGAGAGATGGGCCTTGCCGGAGATGGCGGATCCGGGCCGGAACTCGCCGGATCCGGCCGGATCCCGGCGCGGGGCGGCGTATGGAGGACGGCGGAGACCGTGGCGCGGGGTCCGGCGACCCAAGGCTGCGGCGGCGTCTCTCCGGCGGCGAGGGCGCGAAGGCGGGGCGGGCAGGTCGCCGGCGAACATGGCGGCGGCGGCGAGGCAAACGGCGGCAAAGGCAAGGCGCGGTAGGGAGGCCGGCGACGCGCGGGGGCTTGGTCCCGGTCGTGGCTCGGGCGGGCCGGCCTTAGGCCCCGCGGGCCGGCGGCAGGCGCGATGGAGAGAGAGGGAGGCGACCGGCTGAGGTGGCGGCGTTTGGTTGGTCGCGGGGTGGAGCGCTGGTGACGTGCCGGCCGCCGGTTGGCTGGAGTGAGGTGGCGGCGGCGGCTGGACATGTCCGGCCTGGCGGACTTCGTTCGGCGGCACGAGGAGGAAGATGGCTAGGGTTCATCCGCGAATTTTGGGAGGGGAGCACATATTTATAGGTAGAGGGAGATAGGAGAGTCCAAATGAGGTGCGGTTTTCGGCCATGCGATCATGATCGAACGACCGAGAAGATGGAGGAGGTTTAAGTGGGTTTTGGGCCACTTTGGAAGGGTGTTGGGCTGCAACACACACGAGGCCTTCTCGGTCCCTCGGTTAACCGTTGGAGCATCAAACGAAGTCCAAATGGTACGAAACTTGACAGGCGGTCTACCAGTAGTAAACCGAGGCCGCTTGGAAAGTCTCGGTCCAATCCGGAAATGTTTAATCCCCACACACGAGAAGAAGGTAGAAATGACCACCGGAGGAGAACGGAGCGCTGGAATGCAAAATGGACAACGGGGAAAACGCTCAGATGCATGGAACGAACATGTATGCAAATGAAATGCACATGATGACATGATATGCAATGCATGACACGCAAGCAAGGACAAGGCAAACAACAGCGAATAACTGGACGACACCTGGCACATCGGTCTCGGGGCGTTACAACACTCCACCACTACGAGAGGATCTCGTCCCGAGATCTAGAATGGCACCGGAGAGAAAATGGAAGAGAAAGAGAAGAGGTACAACTAAGTTGCTCCTTTGACAAACGAGTGAAACCAAAGAACCTTGAAAAGGTTGAGCAAAATGAAAGAAAGAAAGCAACGGAGAAGAGCAAAGTTGAAAGCACTCCGTTAAGAAAGAGGAATAAGAAAGAACCGATTCGGGTAGCACTTCGGTTGAAAAGAGATGAAGACTTGATAAAATGAGAGAGCTTGAGAAAAAGGGACACAACACTCCGGTTAAATTGATAAACCAAGAAAGAACAGGATCCTGACAAGAACAAGAAGAAGGTTTGAAGAGAGCAGCAACACAATGCCTCCGGAACAACAGTAAGAATGGAATGAACGAAGGGAAAAACAAGAGCACACTTACAACAAATGCTAGAACAGAATTGTTGGAAAACCAACAATGAAAAGAATAATCTTGATATGGTCTTATGGAATACATCTCAGATTATGAGGTGACAACCTTCCACTCACGGGAAGAAGAATTTAATTGATATGGACAAGGAGACGAGAAAGTATTTCACCGGGAGGATAAAGAAGAACTTGGGTCTTATATGAGCACCATAAATAGAAACAATCCTTAGGGACGGTTTTAGGTGAAATATACCCCAAGATAATTCCAATGACGAGATTGATGGATTTAAAATACCTCATTCTTAATAACATGTGGATCATGAAACATGAACTCAAGTTATCAAGAATGACATAATACCACCTCCAAAGATATGGTAGAAAGAAATCACACTCAGGATTGCAAGATGAAGAATGCTAGAGCTCCTCTGAAAAGAATCTCGATGAACACTTCGAGAAGGAATCAAATCCTTGATGAACCATCATGTAGAACCTCCATGAAGAACTCCGGTAGTAAAAGAAATGATCAATCGAAATGGGGGATGAAAAGAATAAGATTGAAGCCTTGCAATGATTTAAAAGAATCTCCATGGTGATGTAATTGCGAGAGCTAGGAACTCCGGGGGAAGAAAGATGAGCACTTGAAACCAAGAATAAGTATGATGAACCACTCCGGAAAACAGGAATTGAATAAACTCGATGAAACAAGAATAAGAATTACATTATGCGTATCCTTCACCAATTTAAAATTGATGACAAGCAATGGAATTAGCATACTACTTATTCTCGTAGAAAGGATTAAGATAGATATAGCGTCAACTTGAGAATGCCTTCAACGAAACCCCGGTAGAATTTGAAAACACGAATGAATTGATGAGGAAGAGAAATCTTGAACGAACCACCGTAAGAATTAAAATGACCGAAGGAAAGATAAAGGAACACCGGGAAAAATTATGAAATGAACGAGGATACTTGAGAGAATCTAGATACATGAGAACGAAGGGATCACGAACTGATTAGAGATCACTTGAACGAAGCACCGGTAAGATTTGGAGAACCATAGCTGAAAGCTGAGAATGAATAAATTCTGAGATGATGGGCTCCAGAGAAACAAACTGAAAAGAATCTTGAATTGCTCCGGATAGGTGAAAAGAATTTTTTCACGATCAAAAAAATTACGAGAGGATGGCAACAAGCTAGAATCACGAATCTTGATGAGAATGGAGCAATATTAAAGAGAAACTCTTCTTCGGTCTTCAAAATCCGAGAATGACGACGAGAAACACCACCATGAATTATTTAGACACTCCGGAATGAAGAATGGAAAGTTTGAGCCAACAATGAAAAAAAAATTAACCGATCTTGGAGAAAGACATTTGACTGATGACAATTCATTCTTACGTCAAACTTCAAAAAGAAATTTGAGGATAGCTCCGGGAAAATAAGAAGAGTCAGGTAAGATCCTGGGAAAAGACCTGTGGGTTAGGGCCCACTCAAAAGAAACACCATGAATGATTTGAAAACAGAGATTGCACCGGTTGGATTAAATGACTAGAATGAGATAACATCCTCGAAAGAGCTTGAACGAAAGTAGAGTGTAAGCACGAATCTTTGGGATATCTTGAGCACTCCGGAACAATTGAATAGCAAGCAGGGAATGATTAAGAATTGCATCGGCATGAGAAAGCATTGAAATACGGAAAAGAATACGATCAACACCGAAAGCTTGAATTGAATCCACCGGAGAAGAAAACGATTGAAGAGTGACGAACTTGAAGCTCCGTTAGAATATTCATGAGAATCACCGGATAAGAATATTGATAGAAAAGAATGGAGAGACTTCACATCAATAAGACGGATACTGGAATAAGAAATCTGAGTCCTTGAAAAAAAGGGGGGGGGGGGGGGGGAAAAAACAAAGGCAACTTGGAACGGATGAAGCAAACACCGTTGAGAAGAACTGATAATTGAACTTGCTGATGTTGAAATGATCGGAACCACTAGAAGAGAAACACACCGGTGAAAAAGGATTGACATGACAAACTCGATTATCATGAAGGATTAGTATTCACATGAGAACACCACTTAGGAAAGGTATGGAATCAACATTTGACTTCGAAGCAACTCGAATACCACAACTCAAAACAAAACAAAGTATTGGCTTGCAGAATAAGCCGGAACAAACATATGATAGAGATTTCGTCCGAAGTTTTCGTGGTGGGGCCTACACGGGCTCGATCGTACATCACCATCATGTACAAGGCAGTGCACATGACATATGAAGCGTCCCCGAGTCAGCATAGCCAAGGACTCTTTAAGACACAATGAGACCACTGTAAAACCGACCGTGAATAGGCGGACCACTAGACATCGAACCCCAATTTCAAATCATACATCTGTCGGAAAGATATCCTAAGAGCTACTTGAATTCCCACTTATAAACTCCCGAAATTTTCCGGTTATGCAATCAGGTGTTGGGGATACAGGGGAAGCATAATATCTCACCCAAGACTAGCAAATCCTATATCCAGCTGTATCCATCCTTCAACACATAACCAAGAAACCTTCGGAAATCATCTACCTCAACCTTCGAAAAGCATCCGTTATACAAGTTATGGCAATACTCCCGAACTCCCGCCCCATTACTGGGTGGCGTCGAGGTTATCTCACCAACAACTGCATAAAAGAGATTTTCGATGTCGGCGAAACTAAACTCAGGTATTCCAGAACTGCAACGATAAAATTGTGATGACAACACCTCGGAGCTCAACTCCCCGGGACACTGCCACAACCCCTAAATGTCAGGAGGCACCAAGAACAATGTTCTCGTCACAAAACCATCAGAATGGTTCCAAGATACCCGCGTGATCCTAAATTTTTTTTTGTGAAATTTGAGAAGAAAAAAGTCAAAACTCTACGTCAGGATGCCTCACCAGAGCGATGAAGGGACTGAGGAGTAAAAAGAAGTCCTAACTCTCCGATATGTATAATCCTAAATGACTCAAAACATTTTTCTAGACTCAACTCGTCTGCTAATTCGATCAAGCAGTGGGGGCTCCTAAGGTCGGGGAAGGCTCTGATTACCAACTTGTAACCCCCTCGATGCGGCTATATCTCCCACGTGTCGAAGCACGACTTAGAGGCATAACCGCATTGAAAGCAATGTCGCAAGTGAGGTAATCTTCACACAACCCATGTAATACATAAGGGGAAAGAGATACATAGTTGGCTTACAATCGCCACTTCACACAATTACATGAATAAGGCATTACAACATCCAAATACAGTCAAGGTCCGACTACGGAACCAAAATAAAAGAAGAACCCCAAATGCGACAAGGTCCCTGATCGACCCCAACTGGGCTCCACTATCGATCAACTAGAACGAAACAATACAAAGGACAAGATCTTCATCGAGCTCCTCCTTGATCTTGGTTGCGTCATCTGCACGGTTCAACGGCACCTGCAAGCTGGTTTTGGAAGTATCTGTGAGTTACGGGGACTCAGCAATCTCACACCCTCGCGATCAAGACTATTTAAGCTCATAGGTAAGGTGAAAGGTACGAGGTGGAGCTGCAGCAAGCGACTAGCATATATGGTGGCTAACATATTCGCAAAAGAGAGCGAGAAGAGAAGGCAAAGCGCGGTCGAGAAACTATGATCAAGAAGTGATCCTAGAACAACCTACGTCAAACATAACTCCAACACCGTGTTCACTTCCCGGACTCCGCCGGAAAGAGACCATCACGGTTACACACGCAGTTGATGTATTTTAATTAAGGTCAACTTCAGGTTTTCTACAACCGGTCGTTAACAAATTCCCATCTTCCCATAACCGCGGGCACGGCTTTCGAAAGTTCAAATCCCTGCAGGGGTGTCCCAACTTAGCCCATCACAAGCTCTCACGGTCAACGAAGGATATTTCTTCTAGCGGGAAGACCCGATCAGACTCGGAATCCCGGTTACAAGACATTTCGACAGGGTAAAACTAAACCAGCAACACCGCCTGAATGTGCCGACAAATCCCGATAGGAGCTGCACATATCTCTTTCTCAGGGCACACTCAGATTGTCTCGGGTACGGGTAGGCCAGCCCAGAGTTGCCCCTGGTGGCCACCGGCAGCTGACAGGTTGGACCAACACTCAGAGGAGCACTGGCCCGGGGGGTAAAATAATGATGACCCTCAGGAGCGCGACTCCCAAGGGGAAAGAAAAGGCTAGGTGGCAAATGGTAAAACCAATGTTGGGCATTGCTGGAGGAGTTTTACTCAAGGCGAACTGTCAAGGGGTTCCCATAATAGCCCAACCACGTAAGGAACGCAAAATCCGGGAACATAACACCGATATGACGGAAACTAGGGCGGCAAGAGTGGAACAAAACACCAGGCGTAAGGCCGAGCCTTCCACCCTTTACCAAGTATATAGATGCATTAATTAAATAAGATATATTGCGATAACCCAACAAGTAAACATGTTCCAACAAGGAACAACATCTCCATGTTCCAACAAGGAACAAACTTCAATCTTCACCTGCAACTAACAACGCTATAAGAGGGGCTGAGCAAAGCGGTAACATAGGCAAACAATGGTTTGCTAGGACAAGGTGGGTTAGAGGCTTGGTTCAACAATATAGGAGGCATGATAAGCAAGTGGTAGGCATCACAACATAGGCATAGCAAAAGAGCGAGCATCTAGCAAGCAAAGATAGAAGTGATTTCGAGGGTATGATCATCTTGCCTGAAATCCCGCAAGGAAGAAGAACGAGTCCATGAAGAATATAAACGTACGTAGACGAACGAATCCTCACACCACGACGTTACCGGAACCAACCCGAAGAAGCAAACACCGGAAAGAAGCACACAACATAGTAAACAACCAACACATGAACATGGTATGATATGCGAGATGTGGTATGCGATGCATATGCATGATTTGACAAGGAATGATAGAACCTGGCCTCAACTTGGTAATCCAAGTGTTCCACTGGAAAGGTGAGATGAAATCGCTTGAAAACGATATAAAGATCACCGGAATCAGAGTCACGGTTTGGAAATGGCAAGCAATTCAAATATGGCACCGGTCTGCGATATACAGCAAGTAGCCATCTAAATGCAACAAGATGTACATTCTATAGCACCCAAACATGGCATCAAAATACATGGCAGGAATCCATTCATGATGCTTAACAAAAGATGAACATTGAGCTACGGCCAATTCATCCATTAACAGGTTATAACAAGCATGGCAAAAGAGCCAATGGTAAACAGATTTCAGACTTAGTGAAGTTAACACTTGTCTGGAATTTCAGATCAGGTAGCACACTTTGGAGCATGAAAATTATATGCTACAGGACCTGAACATGGCAAAGTAAAACATGGCATGGAGCTACTCAAAGAGCTTAACAAAATCCCCTTAGTGAACTTGAGCCAAAAGGGATCAGAAAAAACAATTGTAAGCATGTGAACATGGCAAAAACATAATCAGATCACAGACTTGGTGAAAAACTAGAGCATGCAAAATCAGATATCAAGTAGGCATGTTTACGACCTCGATGCACTCACTAAAGAGCAAGGCATGACAACCTAAGCATACACCCATCAAGAATACACATTATACAAGCTAGACATGGCAAGAACAATAACATAGCATGCACGGATCAACTACAACATCCTCGGCAAAATCGCTAACAAGTAGACAATCTGCCTAGATTCACGAAATAGCAAAAGTAGAGCTCGATTGACTCAAGCTAGGGTGCTCCATAACTGCAAACAAAGACATGGATGGATAGAGCAGTACAAGATTAACAAAACATCCTTACTGATCATCCTCAAAAGAGGCACGTATCACCTAGGAAACAACATGAACATATGGCATAATGAGATAAACAGATCAAGGACTTAGTGGAAATGCTAAGTCCCTGAAATCAGCATTAACGAATGCACCACTTGGCAAGCTTGTGCTAGTTACCACACACATCACAAAAATACTTGGGTTGCACCTCTGGATAGATGGCAAAACATATAACAAAACAGATGAAGAGCTCAGGGGCATATCATGCACGCAATAATCATGGCAAAAATGACAAATATCTAATTGGAGCAGCAGATCTGACAATTATCTCAAATAGCATTCTTCTAACAGCATTTCGGGCATACAGATGAGCTCAAATGAAAATGATGCAGTGAGATGAAATGATGTGCTCTCTGAGGCGAACATTTTGATATGCTATATGCCCAAAACGGAGCTACGGGTGCAAAGTTACGACATCATCAACATGAGCATATGAATCTGGGAATCTCGGGGACTTAGTAGAAATTATACCCTAGAGGTAAAAGTCAACGGCGCGGAAACCGAGGTTCGTCGGCGCGGTTCTCGCCGGAGACGGCGGGGAGAGAGATGGGCCTCGCCGAAGATGGCGGATCCGGGCCGGATCTCGCCGGATCCGGCCAGATCCTGGTGCGGGGCGGCGTATGGAGGACGACGGCGACCGTGGCGCGGGGTCCGGCGACCCAAGGCTGCGGCGGCGGCTCTCCGGCGGCGAGGGCGCGAAGGCGGCGCGGGCAGGTCGCCGGCGAACATGGCGGCGGCGGCGAGCCAAACGGCGATGAAGGCGAGGCGCGGTAGGGAGGCCGGCGACGCGCGGGGGCTCGGGCCCGGTCGCGGCTTGGGCGGGCCGGCCTCGGGCCCCGCGGGCCGGCGGCAGGAGCGGTGGAGAGAGAGGGAGGCGACCGGCTGAGGTGGTGGCGTTGGTTGGTCGCGGGGTGGAGCGGTGGTGACGTGGCGGCCGCCGGTTGGCTGGAGTGAGGTGGCGGCGGCGGCTGGACATGTCCGGCCTGGCGGACTTCGTCCGACGGCGCGAGGAGGAAGATGGCTAGGGTTCATCCGCGAATTTCGGGAGGGGAGCACATATTTATAGGTAGAGGGAGCTAGGAGAGTCCAAATGAGGTGCGGTTTTCGGCCACGCGATCGTGATCGAACAACCGAGAAGATGGAGGAGGTTTAAGTGGGTTTTGGGCCACTTTGGAAGGGTGTTGGGCTGCAACGCACACGAGGCCTTCTCGGTCCCTCGATTAACCGTTGGAGCATCAAACGAAGTCCAAATGGTACGAAACTTGACAGGCGGTCTACCAGTAGTAAACCAAGGCCGCTTGGCAAGTCTCGGTCCAATACGGAAATGTTTAATCCCCACACACGAGAAGAAGGTAGAAATGACCATCGGAGGAGAACGGAGCGCCGGAATGCAAAACAGACAACGGGGAAAACGCTCGGATGCATGGGACGAACATGTATGCAAATGAAATGCACATGATGACATGATATGCAATGCATGACACGCAAGCAATGACAAGGCAAACAACAGCGAATAACTGGACGATACCTGGCACATCGGTCTCGGGGCGTTACAAAATAGGAGTGGTCTGCTCCCTCTGAATCTCCCTCTGAGTAGTTATCTTCCTCTTGATTACAATCTAGAATGGGGGGATGGGGTTGCTTTTGCGCCCACCATGGAGCGACGTCTGCATGAAATTTTATTGCCACGCAAGGCTCGTCTCTTTTGCTCTACATGTTCAGTACCATTGTGTACAATAACTGACAAGCATAGGAATAAAACATAGTGAGATTATGTAAGGAGTGCATGCACAAATCCAGAGTAATGGTACCAAACTGTGGATAGACCCAAAATCAATGATAGCAGGAAGATAATGGCTTCAGCTAAAAGAATAGATAATGGCCCCTTTAATGTTTGTTTCCACCCAACATAAAACTCATAGTAGACACCCAAGATTAACCAGATAGTAGGCAAATAGTATTGATTCTTGCCCCAATATGTACCCCACAACCATTTAAAAACTCAAGTTTGAGCATTAGTTTGGACCTGACTCGGAGTCTAATTGGTGAACAGGATGATAAAGTAGCATGTCATCCTATTAAGCACTGCATAATGTAAGAAGACACGAAACAGTGTGACCTCTCTTGCAGACCTGGGTAGTCCTCAAGGTCATCTGCTCAGTTGATGATGGTAATGTAGTTGTCGTGGCTGCTGGCAGCGGGGGAGAAGATCTGAGGCGGTGAAAGGCAGTCTGGAGGGTGGATCCCTACTGTGGTGAACCCTTCCGTCATTGGTGCAGCTGAGCTGGGGTGGACCACAGCGTAGCAGGAGTAGGACAAACCACACAAGGTTTCATTTGACACATATCTGTAACAGAAGTAATTCTATAAAGTCCTGTTTGAATTGGAGGATTCTAACAATGCAGGGATAGAAAATACACAAGAATAGGATAGGAATGCACGTGCAAAACAGAGATTTTAAAAACACAGGATTTCTGCCAATCTCGGTGTTTGGTTCACAAGAATTGGAAGATCACAGGAATGCAAAGAAGCATGGTGAGATTAAGTCAACCCACAAGAAAATATATGGTTATAATGCTATTATGCTACTATCTCTTAGTTGTGTGCTTCATGAATAGGAATTTGAAAAGGAGGACTGCTACTTCTTGAGCTTGCGTTCATTTTTCCCTTGAAGAGGAAAGTGTGATGCAGCAAAGTAGAGATAAGTATTTCCCTCAGTTAGAGAACCAAGGCATCAAAATAATAGGAGGTACAAGCAAGTCCCCAATCTATGCACCTGCACAAAAAATCAAACACTCACACCCAATGCGATAAAGGGGTTGTCAATCCCTTCATGGTCAATTGCAAAGGTGAGATCTGATAGAGATAGATAAAACTAAACAAAAGATAAAATATTTGGGGGGGGGGGTTGGTTTATAGATCTGAAAATAAAAGATTGCAAAATAGTAGATCGGAAACTAATCTGATGGAAAATAGACCCGGAGGCCATAGGTTTCACTAGAGGCTTCTCTCATGAAGGCAAATAATACGATGGGTGAACAAATTACTATCGAGCAATTGATAAAAAAGCACAAAGGTATGACGATATCCAAGGCAATGATTATGCATATAGGCATCATGTCCGTGTCAAGAAGACCGAAACGATTCTGCATCTACTACTATTACTCCACACATCGACCGACTCCTGCCTACATCTAGAGTATTAAGTTCGAAAGAATAGAGTAACACATTAAGTAAGATGACATGATGTAGAGGGGTAAACTCAAGCAATATGATGAAAACCGCATCTTTTTATCCTTGATGGAAACACTACAATATGTGCCTCGCTACCCCTACTTTATCAATGGGTGAGGACACCGCAAGATTGAACCCAAAACTAAGCACCTCTCCCATTGCAAGAAAAACCAATCTATTTGGCCAAACCAAACCAATAGTTCGAAGAGAAATACAAATATATCAAATCATGCATATAAGAATTCAGAGAAGATTCAAATAATATTCATAGATGATCTGATTATAAATGCAGAATTCGTTGGATCTTGACAAACACACGGCAAAAGAAGATTTCATCGGATAGACCTCCAAGAACATCGAGGAGAACATGGTATTGAGAATCAAAGAGAGTGAAGAAGCCATCTAGCTACTAGCTATGGACCCGTAGGTCTGAGGTAACCTACTCACGCTTCATCAAAAGGGCAATAGGGTTGATGTAGAAGCCCTCCGTGATCGAATCCCCCTCCGGCAGAATGCTGGATAGGCCCCAAGATGGGATCTCACAGGTATAGAAGGTTGCGGTGGTGGAAAAGTGGTTTTGTGGGTCCCCTGAAGGGTTTTGGAATATATGTGAATATATAGGATGAAGGGCTAGGTCAGAAGGTCCTCGAGGGGCCCCGCAAGGTAGAGGCACGCCCTCCACCCTTGCTGCCGCCTCATGGCTCTTCTGACTTGGACTCCAAGTCCCCTAGGTGTCTTCTGGTCCAAGAAAAATCATCGCAAAGTTTTATTCCGTATGGACTCCGTTTGATATTCCTTTTCTGCGAAACTCAATACAAGGAAAAAAACAGAAACTCGCACTGGGCTCTGGGTCAATAAGTTAGTCCCAAAAATAATATAAAATAGCATAATAATGAATATAGAACATCTAAAATAGATAATATAATAGCATGGAACAATAAAAAATTATAGATGTGTTGGAGATGTATCAAGCATCCCCAAGCTTAATTCCTGCTCGTCCTCGAGTAGGTAAATGATAAAAACAAAATTTTTGATGTGGAATGCTACCTAACATATTTATCCATGTAATTTTCTTTATTGTGGCATGAATATTCCGATCCATAAGATTCAAAACAAAAGTTTAATATTGACATAAAAACAATAATAGTTCAAGCATACTAATAAAGCAAACATGTCTTCTCAAGATAACATGGCCAATGAAGGTTATCCCTACAAAATCATAGAGTCTGGCTATGCTCCATCTTCATCACACAAAGTACTAAATCATGTATAACCCCGATGACAAGCCAAGCAATTGTTTCTTACTTTTTATGTTCTCAAACTTTTCAACTTTCATGCAATACATGAGCGTGAGCCATGGATATAGCACTATAGGTGGAATATAATATGGTGGTTGTGGAGAAGACAAAAAGAAGGAGATAGTCTCACATCAACTAGGCATATCAATGGGCTATGGAGATGCCCATCAATAGATATAAATGTGAGTGAGTAGGGATTGCCATGCAACGGATGCACTAGAGATATAAGTGTTTGAAAGCTCAAAAAGAAACTAAGTGGGTGTGCATCCAACTCACTTGCTCACGAAAACCTAGAGCAATTTGAGGAAACCCATCATTGGAATATACAAGCCAAGTTCTATAATGAAAAATTCCCACCAGTATATGAAAGTGACAATATAGGAGACTCTCTACCATGAAGATCATGGTGCTACTTTGAAGGAGAAGTGTGGAAAAAGGATAGTAACATTGCCCCTTCTCTCTTTTCTCTCAATTTTTTGGTGGGCTTCTTTGGCCTCTTTTATTTTTTATAAAGTCCGGAGACTCAACCCAACTTGTGAGGGAATCATAGCTTCCTTCATCCTTTCCTCACATGGGACAATGCTCTAATAATGAAGAACATCACACTTTTATTAACTTTCAACTCAAGAATTACAACTCGATTCTAGAAAAAATATGACTCTATATGAATGCCTCCGATGGTGTACCGGGATGTGCAATGAATCAAGAGTGACATGTATCAAAAATATGAAAGGTGGCTTTGCCACAAATACGATGCCAACTACATGATCATGCAAAGCAATATGATAGTGATGAAGCATGTCATAATGAATGGAATGGTGGAAAGTTGCATGGCAATATATCTTGGAATGGCTATGGAAATGCCATAATAGGTAGGTATGGTGGCTGTTTTGAGGAAGGTGATGGTGGGTTTAATGCACCGACGGAAGTTGCACGGTACTAGAGGGGCTAGCAATGGTGGAAGGGTGAGAGTATAATCCATGGACTCAACTTTAGTCATAAAGAACTCACATACTTATTGCAAAAATTTATTAGTTATCAAAACAAAGTAATAGACGCATGCTACGAGGGTGATAGATTGGTAGGAAAAGACCATCGCTCGTCCCCGACCGCCACTCATAAGGAAGACAATCAATAAATAAATCATGCTCCGACTTCATCACATAACGGTTCACCATACGTGCATGCTACGGGAATCACAAACTTTAACACAAGTATTTCTACCAATCCACAATTACTCACTAGCATGACTCTAATATTACCATCTTTATATCTCAAAACAATCATAAGGAATCAAACTTCACATAGTATTCAATGCACTTTATATGAAAGTTTTTATTATATCCCTCTTGGATGCCCATCATATTAGGACTAAATTCATAACCAAAGCAAATTAACATGCTATTTAGAGAGACTCTCAAAATAATATAAGTGAAGAAAGAGAGTTCAACAATTTGCATAAAATAAAGCCAACGCCGTGCTCTAAAAAGATATAAGTGAACTACATAGAGTATTCTAATAAATCACGATTCATGTGTGTCCCTCACAAAAGGTGTGTACAACAAGGATGATTGTGGCAGACTAAAAATCAAAGACTCATATCATACAAGAAGCTCCAAGCAAAACACATATCATGTGGTGAATAAAAATATAGCCTCAAGTAAATTTACCGATAGACGAAGATGAAAGAGGGGATGCCTTCCGGGGCATCCCCAAGATTAGGCTCTTGGTTGTCCTTGAATATTACCTTAGGGTGCCCTGAGCATCCCCAAGCTTAGGCTTTTGCCACTCCTTATTCCATAGTCCATCAAATCTTTACCAAAAACTTGAAAACTTCACAACACAAAACTCAGCAAAAAACTCATGAGATCCCTTAGCATAAGAAAATAAATCACCACTTAAGGTACTGTTGTGAACTCATTATTTATTTATATTGGTGTAATATCTACTGTATTCCAACTTTTAATGGTTCGTACCCCGCGATACTATCCATAGATTCATCAAAATAAGCAAACAACACATAGAAAACAGAATCTGTCAAAAAACAGAATAGTCTGTAGCAATATGTAAATCTTGAATAATTCTATAACTCCAAAAATTCTGAAAAAGTAGGAAAATGTCAGAAATTTGTATCTTAATCTTCTTGAAACAAAATCAGTATTTTATCTCGCTTCTGTTAAAATGAAAATTAGTTTTCTGGGAGCAAAAGTTTCTGTTTTTCAGCAAGATCAAATCAACTATCACCGTAAGCCATCCCAAAGGTCTTACTTGGCACAAACACTAATTAAAACATAAAAACACATATGACCAGAGGCAAGATGAAAAATTTATTGAAAAACAGAACCAAAAAAAGTAAGAGCAAAAATAACATTGGGTTGCCTCCCAACAAGCGCTGTTGTTTAATGCCCCTAGCTAGGCATATTAATTGCAATAGATCTAGGTATTGTCTTCTTTGGTATGCAATCCATAAGTAGCTCTCATAATAGATTCATATGGAAACTTAATTTTCTTTATTGGAAAGTGTTCCATGCCCTTCCTTAGCAGAAATTGAAATCTAATGTTTCCTTCTTTCATATCAATAATTGCACCAATCATTCTAAGGAAGGGTCTACCAAGAATAATAGGACATGTAGGATTGCAATCTATATCAAGAACAATGAAATCTACAGGCACATAATTTTTATTTGCAACAATAAGAACATCATTAATCATTCCCATAGGTTTCTTAATAGTGGAATCCACAAGATGCAAATTTAAATAACAATCATCAATTTCACGGAAACCTAGCACATCACATAAAGTTTTCGGAATCGTGGAAATGCTAGCACCCAAATCACACAAAGCATGGCACTCATAATCTTTATTATTAATCTTAATAGTAGGTTCCCACTCATCATAAAGCTTTCTAGGGATAGAAACTTCCAATTCAAGTTTTTCTTCAAAAGATTTCACCATAGCATCAACAATACGTTTAGTAAAAGCTTTATTTCGATTATAAGCACGAGCAGAATTCAACATGGATTGCAACAAGGAAATACAATCTATGAAAGAACAGTGATCATAATTAAAATCCTTGAAATCCAAAAGAGTAAGTTCATTACTACTTAAAGTTTTGACCTCTCCAATCCCACTTTTATCAAGTTTTGCATCAAGATCTATAAATTCCAAATCATTGTGACACCTTCTAGCTAAAGTTAACTCATCTCCAGTCCCATATTTATCAAGATTTATATTATAAAACAAATATTCAATAGGAGTCACATCAATCACTTTAAGATCTTCATCATTATTTTCATGCGAAATCAAAGAACACGCTTTAACAAACCAATCTCGCTTAGCACGCATCCTAGCGGTTCTTTCTTTACGTTCATCCATAGAAATTATCATAGATTTTATAGACTCATTAATACCATGCTTTGGTGTAATATATCTAATTTTCAAATAATAAATATCAAGAACAATTCTATCCACGTTCCTAGCCAAATCATCAATCTTAAGCAATTTTTCTTCAACCATAGCATTAAAATTCTTCCGAGAACTAATAAATTCTTTAATATTGTTCTCAAGATCAGAGGGCATCTTATTATAATTTACATACGAATTGTTGTAGGAATTACCATAATTATTAGAGGAATTACTAGGAAACGGCCTAGGGATGAAATTACCTCTATACGCGTTATTACCAAAATTGTTCCTACCAACAAAATTTACACCCATAGATTCATTATTATTCTCAATCAAAGTAGACAAAGGCATATCATTAGGATCAATAGGAGCACTCTTACTATCAAACAATTTCATAAGCTCATCCATCTTTTCACTCAAAACATTAATTTCTTCAATCACATGCACCTTTTTACTAGTAGAAGATCTTTCGGTGTGCCACTGAGAATAATTAGCCATAATATTATCTAGGAGTTTAGTAGCTTATCCTAATGTGATTTTCGTAAAAGTACCTGCCATGGCCGAATCTAAAAGATTTCTAGAAGCAAAATTCAATCCGGCATAATTTTTTTGTATAATCATCCATAAACTCAAACCATGCGTAGGGCAATTTCTTATCATCAATTTCATCATCTCCCAACATTTTGCAACATGTTCATGATCAAGTTGCTTAAAATTTATAATATCGTTCCTAAGGGAGATGATCTTAGCGCTAGGAAAATACTTGGAAATAAAAGCATCTTTACACTTATTCCATGAATCAATACTATTTTTAGGCAAAGATGAAAACCAAGTTTTAGCACGATCTCCAAGTGGAAATGGAAATAGCTACAATTTAACAATATCGTTATCCACATCTTTGTTCTTTTGCATATCACACAACTCAACGAAAGTATCAGATGGGATGCAACATCTTCACTAAGAAGGCCGGAAAATCGTTCTTTCATAACAAGATTCAACAAAGCGGCATTAATTTCATAAGATTCTGCACTAGTGGCGGGAGCAATCGGAGTGCTAATAAAGTCATTATTATTGGTGTTGGAAAAGTCATACAACTTGGTATTCTCTTGAGTCATCATGGAAAAGCAAGCAATCAAACACACGAGCAACCAAAAAGCAAACAAAAAGACTGAACGGAAGAAAGGTGAATAAAAAGGCAAATCTTTTTGTATTTTTCTAAAAATCATTTTTGAAGCGGGGAGAGGAAAACGAGAGGCAAATGGAAAATAAAGTAATGCAAGAGATGAGAGTTTATGATGGGTACTTGGTAGGCTTGATGTAGACCTCCCCGGCTACGGCGCCAAAAATTCTTCCTGCCACTTCTTGAGCTTGCGTTGGTTTTTCCCTTGAAGAGGAAAGGGTGATGCAGCAACATAGAGATAAGTATTTACCTCAGTAAGAGAACCAAGGTATCAATCCAGTAGGAGGTACAAGCAAATACCCAATCTATGCACCTGCACAAATGATCAAACACTTGCACCCAACGCGATAAAGGGGTTGCCAATCCCTCCACGGTCACTTGCAAAGGTGAGATCTGATAGAGATAGATAAAACTAAACAAAAGATAAAATATTTTTGGGTTTTTTGGTTTATAGATCTGAAAATAAAAGATTGCAAAATAGTAGATCCGAAACTAATATGATGGAAAATTGACCCGGGAGCCATAGGTTTCGCTAGAGGCTTCTCTCATGAAGGCAAATAATATGGTGGGTGAACAAATTACTGTCGAGCAATTGATAGAAAAGCGAAAAGTTATGACAATATCCAAGGCAATGATTATGCATATAGGCATCACGTCCGTGTCAAGTAGACCGAAACGATTCTGCATCTACTACTATTACTCCACACATCAACCAACTCCTGCCTGCATCTAGAGTATTAAGTTGAAAAGAATAGAGTAACACATTAAGTAAGATGACATGATGTAGAGGGGTAAACTCAAGCAATATGATGAAAACACCACCTTTTCATCCTTGATGGCAACAATACAATACGTGCCTCGCTAACCCTACTTTGTCACTGGGTGAGGACACCGCAAGATTAAATCCAAAACTAAGCACCTCTCCCATTGCAAGAAAAACCAATCTAGTTGGCGAAACCAAACCGATAGTTCGAAGAGAAATACAAAGATATCAAATCATGCATATAAGAATTCAGAGAAGATTCAAACAATACTCATAGATAATCTAATTATAAATCCACAATTCATTGGATCTTGACAAACACACCACAAAATAAGATTACATCGGATAGACCTCCAAGAACATCAAGGAGAACATGGTATTGAGAATCAAAGAGAGTGAAGAAGCCATCTAGCTACTAGCTATGGACCCGTAGGTCTGAGGTAAACTACTCACGCTTCATCAAAAGGGCAATAGGGTTGATGTACAAGCCCTCCGTAATTGAATCCCCCTCTGGAAGATTGCCGGAAAAGGCCCCAAGATGGGATCTCACGGGTACAGAAGGTTGCAGCGGTGGAAAAGTGGTTTTGTGGGTCCCCTGAAGGGTTTTGGAATATATGTGAATATATAGGATGAAGGGCTAGGTCAGAAGGTCCCCGAGGGTCCCACAAGGTAGGGCGCACGCCCTCCACCCTTGCTGCCGCCTCACAGCTCTTCTGACTTGGACTCCAAGTCCCCTGTGTGTCTTCTGGTCCAAGAAAAATCATCGCCAAGTTTTATTCCGTTTGGACTCCGTTTGATATTCTTTTTCTGCGAAACTCAGAAACAAGGAAAAAAATAGAAACTAGCACTGGGCTCTACGTTAATAAGTTAGTCCCAAAAATAATATAAATAACCATAATAATGCATATAGAACATCCAAAACAGATAATATAATAGCATGGAACAATCAAAAATTATAGACACGTTGGAGACGTATCAAGGACAAGTGGATATTAAAATTCCTACGGTTTTTCGTTCAAGGAGACACTAAAGGAACAAATCCTATAGTTTTCCTTTGCTCCATTCCTTTGAACCAAATGCATGAATAGTAGTACCGTAGGAAACTTTCCAATTCCTATGTTTTTCCTTCACTTTTCCTTTGAAGCACTGGCGATTCTAGTAGGCTGGCTTGAACAGGGAAAAGCCTACACTCCAAAAATGTTTTTGTGCTAACTCTACTACTTTGGACCCAGGCCACTGCCCTACTAGCTCAACTCCCAGGCCCATCTACAAATGCACAAGTCAAACGCGCAGAAATAAATAATGATGGCATTCGAGAGAGTCCATCACGGATAGCTACATTGCCTGGTAACTCATTACTTGTCATATAGTAGGATAAACTAATCATATTTCACGTTACTATGTGTGCTCAATGGACAATATATATAACATGTAGAGTAAAAAAGCGATCCAACAAGTGTACAACCTCTTTGGCGAAGCCATGTCGATCTCAACATGATTGGGTTAGTCGGTGAGGATGCTCCAGCTGATGTGGCTGTCGGAGGAGGGGAAGAAGTTCTTAGGCATCTGGAGATGGAGCTGAGGGTACTGCTTCGTTGTGATGGAGGGTTTCGTTGTTGGAGCGGCTCCGGTGAGTTGTACAATGGCGAGGCTGAAGCAGGACAAGAGAGACAACGTTAACCTGAGTGGAATTCTAATAGCATCTCTAATAGGTGATGTAAAATACATAACCACAAAGTGCTAGATGTAAAATACATCAGTCACTCATCTCTGAACTTAACTGCCGAAACTGAATTTTACCGTCGAAACTGAATTTTGCTATCGAAACTGAATTTTACTGTCGAAACAAATTTTGTTGTCGAAACTAAACGCACTAGTAGCAGAAAAGCAGTAGCAGCAGCAGTGCCTGGAGCAACAGCGTGTGCGATTGCCAGGGCAGCTGGTCATGTAGCAACATCTCAGGTAGCAGCTGCAGGGGCTCGAGCGAGAGCAGGATCTGCTGCTTGTTGCTACCTCTTGAGCTTGCGTTGGATTTCCCCGAAGAGGAAGGGATGATGCAGCAGAGTAGCGTAAGTATTTCCCTCAGTTTTTGAGAACCAAGGTATCAATCCAGTCGGATTCCATGCTCAAGTCCCTCGCACCTGCACAAAACGTAGCTACTCGCAACCAACGCGATTAGGGGTTGTCAATCCCTTCATGGTCACTTACGAGAGTGAGATCTGATAGATATAATATTTTTGGTATTTTTGGTGTAGAGATGATCTTAGCAGGAGGGAAATACTTAGAGATAAAAGCATCTTTGCACTTGTTCCAAGAATCAATACTATTTTTAGGCAGAGACGAAAACCAAGCTTTAGCACGATCTCTAAGCGAAAAAGGGAATAGCTTCAATTTAACGACATCATTATCGACATCTTTTTTCTTTTGCATATCACATAAATCAACGAAGTTATTCAGATGAGTAGCGGCATCTTCACTAGGAAGGCCGGCGAATTGACCTTTCATAACAAGATTCCACAAAGCAGTATTGATTTCACAAGATTCAGTATTGGCAAGAGGAGCAATCAGAGTGCTAAGGAAATCATTATTATTGGTATTGGTGAAGTCACACAATTTGGTAGTATCTTGAGCCATCGCGGCAAACAAGCAATCTAATACACGAGCAAACAAAAAGGCAAGCAGAAAGGAGAGGGAGGATAGAGAGAGAGAGGCCGAATAAAACGGCAAGGGTGAAGTGGGGGAGAGGAAAACGAGAGGCAAATGGCAAATAATGTAATGCGAGAGATAGGGATTGTGATGGGTACTTGGTATGTTGACTTTTTGCGTAGACTCCCCGGCAACGGCGCCAGAAATCCTTCTTGCTACCTCTTGAGCTTGCGTTGGATTTCCCCGAAGAGGAAGGGATGATGCAGCAGAGTAGGCGTAAGTATTTCCCTCGGTTTTTGAGAACCAAGGTATCTATCCAGTAGGAGGACACGCTCAAGTCCCTCGCACCTGCACAAAACGATAGCTACTCGCAACCAACGCGATTAGGGGTTGTCAATCCCTTCACGGTCACTTACGAGAGTGAGATCTGATAGATATAATATTTTTGGTATTTTTTGTATAGAGATGCAAAGTAAAACGTAAAAGGCAAAGTAAAAAGCAAAGCAAGATTAAAGTGATGGAGATTGATATGATGAGAATAGACCCGGGGGCCATAGGTTTCACTAGTGGCTTCTCTCAAGAGCATAAGTATTCTACGGTGGGTGAACAAATTACTGTTGAGCAATTGACAGAATTGAGCATAGTTATGAGAATATCTAGGCATTATCATGTATATAGGCATCACGTCCGTGACAAGTAGACCGAAACGATTCTGCATCTACTACTATTACTCCACCCATCGACCGCTATCCAGCATGCATCTAGAGTATTAAGTTAAAAACAGAGTAACGCCTTAAGCAAGATGACATGATGTAGAGAGATAAATTCATGCAATATGAAATAAACCCCATCTTGTTATCCTTGATGGCAACGATGCAATACGTGCCTTGCTGCCTCTTCTGTCACTAGGAAAGGACACCGCAAGATCAAACCCAAAGCTAAGCACTTCTCCCATGGCAAGAACTACCAATCTAGTTGGCCAAACCAAACGGATAATTTGAAGAGACTTGCAAAGATAACCAATCATACATAAAAGAATTCAGAGAAGATTCAAATATTATTCATAGATAGACTTGATCATAAACCCACAATTCATCGGTCTCACCAAACACACCGCAAAAAGAAGATTACATCGAATAGATCTCCTCAAGAGAGGGGGAGAACTTTGTATTGAGATCCAAAAAGAGAGAAGAAGCCATCTAGCTACTTACTATGGACCCGAAGGTCTGAGGTAAACTACTCACACTTCATCGGAGAGGCTGTGATGATGTAGAAGCCCTCCGTGATGACGGCCCTCTCCGGCGGAGCTCCGGAATAGGCCCCAAGATGGGATCTCGTGAATACAGAAAGTTGCGGCGGTGGAATTAGGTTTTTGGCTCCTCTTCTGTTCATTTGGGGGTACGTAGGTATATATAGGAGGATGGAGTATGTCAGTGGAGCACCGAGGGGCCCACAAGGCAGGGGGCGCGCCCTAGGGGAGGGCGCGCCCCCCACCCTCGTGACCGCCTCTCTGATGCCTTGGCGTAGGGTCCAAGTCTCCTAGATCACGTTCGGTGTGAAAATCACGTTCCCGAAGGTTTCATTCCGTTTGGACTCCGTTTGATATTCCGTTTCTTCGAAACACTAAAATAGGCAAAAAACAGCAATTCTGGGCTGGGCCTCCGGTTAATAGGTTAGTCCCAAAAATAATATAAAAGTGGAAAATAAAGCCCAATATAGTCCAAAACAGTAGATAATATAGCATGGAGCAATAAAAAATTATGGATACGTTGGAGACGTATCAGGCATCCCCAAGCTTAATTCCTGCTCGTCCTCGAGTAGGTAAATGATAAAAAGAGAATTTTTGATGCGGAGTGCTACTTGGCATAATTTCAATGTAAATCTTCTTAATTGTGATATGAATATTCAGATTTGAAAGATTCAAGACAAAAGTTTATATTGACATAAAAATAATAATACTTCAAGCATACTAACAAAGCAATTATGTCTTCTCAAAATAACATGGCCAAAGAAAGTTATCCCTACAAAATGATATAGTCTGGCTATGCTCTATCTTCACCACACAAAGTATTTAAATCATGCACAACCCGATGACAAGCCAAGCAATTGTTTCATACTCTAGCTTTTTCAGAACTTGTTCAATCTTCACGCAATACATGAGCGTGAGCCATGGATATAGCACTATAGGTGGAATAGAATGGTGGTTGTGGAGAAGACAAAAAGGATAAGATAGTCTCACATCAACTAGGCGTATCAACGGGCTATGGAGATGCCCATCAATAGATATCAATGTGAGTCAGTAGGGATTGCCATGCAACGGATGCACTAGAGCTATAAGTATATGAAAGCTCAAAAAGAAACTAAGTGGGTGTGCATCCAACTTGCTTGCTCATGAAGACCTAGGGAAATTTGAGGAAGCCCATCATTGGAATATACAAGCCAAGTTCTATAATGAAAGATTCCCACTAGTATATGAAAGTGATAACATGAGAGACTCTCTACTATGAAGATCATGGTGCTACTTTGAAGCACAAGTGTGGTAAAAGGATAGTAACATTGTCCCTTCTCTCTTTTTCTCTCATTTTTTATTTGGGCCTTTTCTCCTTTTTTATGGCCTCTTTTTATTTGGGCTTCTTTGGCCTCTTTTTTTATTTTTCGTTCGGAGTCTCATCCCGACTTATGGGGGAATCATAGTCTCCATCATTCTTTCCTCACTAGGACAATGCTCTAATAATGATGATCATCACACTTTTATTTTTCTTACAACTCAACAATTACAACAAGATATTTAGAACAAAATATGACTCTATATGAATGCCTCCGGCGGTGTACCGGGATATGCAATATGACAATGATGAATGTGTCATGAACGGAACGGTGGAAAGTTGCATGGCAATATATCTCGGAATGGCTATGGAAATGCCATAATAGGTAGGTATGGTGGCTGTTTTGAGGAAGGTATATGGTGGGTGTATGATACCGGCGAAAGGTGCGCGGTATTAGAGAGGCTAGCAAAGGTGGAAGGGTGAGAGTGCGTATAATCCATGGACTCAACATTAGTCATAAAGAACTCATATACTTATTGCAAAAATCTAGAAGTTATCAAAGCAAAGTATTACGCGCATGCTCCTAGGGGGATAGTTGGTAGGAAAAGACCATCGCTCGTCCCCGGCCGCCACTCATAAGGAAAGCAATCAATAAATAAATCATGCTCCGACTTCATCACATAACGGTTCACCATACGTGCATGCTACGGGAATCACAAACTTTAACACAAGTATTCTTTAAATTCACAACTACTCAACTAGCATGACTTTAATATTATCACCTCCATATCTCAAAACAATTATCATGCTTCAATCTTTTCTTAGTATTCAACACACTCAAAAGAAAGTTTCACAAATCTTGAATACCAAGCATATTATTATTAAGCAAATTACCATGCTATTAAGAGACTCTCAAAATAATTTAAGTGAAGCATGAGAGATAAATAGTTTCTTTAAAAAAAATCCACCACCATGCTCTAAAAGATCTAAGTGAAGCACATAGAGCAAAATTATAACGCTCAAAAGATATAAGTGAAGCACATAGAGCAAAACTACCTAGCTCAAAAAGATATAAGTGAAGCACATAGAGTATTCTATCAAATTTTAATTCATGTATGGATATCTCAAAAGGTGTGTACAGCAAGGATGATTGTGGCATACTAAAACACAAAGACAAAAATAATACAAGACGCTCCAAGCAAAACACATATCATGTTGGTGAATAAAAATATAGCTCCAAGTAAATTACCGATGGAAGTGGACAAAAGAGGGGATGCCTTCCGGGGCATCCCCAAGCTTTGACTTTTTGGTTTACTTGGATTATCTTGGGGGTGCCATGGGCATACCCAATCTTAGGCTCTTGCCACTCCTTGTTCCATAATCCATCACAAGAATTCACCCAAAACTTGAAAACTTCACAACACAAAACTTAAAGTAGAAAACTCGTGAGCTCCGTTAGCGAAAGAAAACAAAAGACCACTTCAAGGTACTGTAATGAACTCATTCTTTATTTATATTGGTGTTAAACCTACTGTATTCCAACTTCTCTATGGATTATAAACTATTTTACTAGCCATAGATTCATCAAAATAAGCAAACAACACACGGAAAACAGAATCTGTCAAAAACAGAACAGTCTGTAGTAATCTGTAGCTAGCGCAATATCTGGAACCCCAAAAATTCTAAAATAAATTGCTGGACGTGAGGAATTTATCTATTAATAATCTTCAAAAAGAATTAACTAAATATCACTCTTCAAATAAAAATGACAGCAGTTCTCGTGAGCGCTAAAGTTTCTGTTTTTACAGCAAGTTCAACAAGACTTTCCCCAAGTCTTCCCAACTGTTCTACTTGGCACAAACACTAATTAAACACAAAAAACACAACCAAAACAGAGGCTAAATAATTTATTTATTACTAAACAGGATCAAAAAGCAAGGAATAAAAATAAAATTGGGTTGCCTCCCAACAAGCGCTATCGTTTAACGCCCCTAGCTAGGCATAAAAGCGAGGATAAATCTAGGTATTGCCATATTTGGTAGGCAATCCATAAGTGGCTCTCATGATAGTTTCATATGGAAATTTTATTTTCTTTCTTGGAAAGTGTTCCATGCCCTTTTTTAATGGAGATTGAAATCTAATATTCCCTTCCTTCATATCAATAATCGCACCAACCATTCTAAGGAAAGGTCTACCAAGAATAATAGGGCAAGAAGGATTGCAATCTATATCAAGAACAATGAAATCTACGGGCACATAATTCCTATTTGCAACAATAAGAACATCATTAATCCTTCCCATAGGTTTCTTAATAGTAGAATCCGCAAGATGCAAGTTTAGAGAGCAATCATCAAAATTACGGAAATCTAGCAAATCACACAAAGTCTTGGGAATAGTAAAGACACTAGCACCCAAATCACACAAAGCATAAAAATCATGATCTTTAATTTTAATTTTAATAGTTGGTTCCCACTCATCATAGAGTTTTCTAGGGATAGAAACATTCAACTCAAGTTTTTCTTCATAAGATTGCATCAAGGCATCAACAATATGTTCGGTGAAGGCTTTCTTTTGACTATAAGCATGTGGAGAATTTAGCATGGATTGCAACAAGGAAATACAATCAATTAAAGAGCAACTTTCATAATTAAATTCCCTGAAATCCAATATAGTGGGTTTAGCAACATCTAGATTTTTATTTCTTTCAATCCCACTTTCATCAATTTCATCATAAAGATCTAAATACTCCGGATTTTTAGAACGCCTTCTAGGTAAAGGAAGATCATATTCAGTTTCATCAAGATTCATATTGCAAAACAAAGATTTAATAGGGGACACATCAATAACCACTACTAGGGAAAAGGCTAGCAGCAGCGTGGATTTTAGGCCTATCAGCAACGCGGGTACCCGCGCTACCAATAAGGCGCTACAGCTAACGTATAGCAGTAGCGCTGGTCCACCCGCGCTACTGCTACACAAGTGTTGCAGCAGTGCTCTTAAAAGAACCTCGCTGCTGCTAATAGCTATAGCGCGCTTCCCCTGTGCGCGCTACTGCTACAACCGCGCTGCTGCTAACTTTTCTGCACTCGCTACTGCTAATTTTAGTAGTTTTTTGTTTTTTCGGCATATTTGTTTTGTATTTGAACAAGCTTTATAGAAGAATCTTTAGCACATACAAATGTCATCATGATACACATACAAATGCCTGCGAGACCACAAATGTAATCATAGCATATACATACAAATAGTCTCGTCATAATCATCATCCAACACAAAGTGGTATCTTGTCATCATCTCGAAAATAGCGATACATGCAAGTCTCGAATACTTGCAACTACAATGTCATCCATCTAAAAAAAGGTATACGCAAGAAGAGCTATCACTATGAGTGAGAGCGGAACTATGCAGTACATGAGATGGCGGTTACGAGTCCTCTCTCGCGCTAGCGTGAACCTCAAGTAACTAGCTTCTCCTTCTTGTCTGCTTTTGAAGCCTTTATGGCTGGCGTCCGAGAACCCATTCACTTGCGCCTGACACTCATGCCACTCATTGTTCACCCCCGGAACCTTCCCTTTGTACACGACATAGCAGTTCCATCTCGCCATCAAGAAACTAGGTACCTGTTAGAGATGCATGTTCATGAAGAGGATGTACAATCATATATATGCAACAAAATATACTAGAGAACACCGAAAAAGAAAGGGTTAGCAACTAGATGCAACATACAGTACGCAAATTAATTAACTAGAGGTACGTAGGTCATCGTACACAAACTAACAAAGTAGCGTCACGCAAGTTCGGCAGGGATCATGGACATCACAAAGTTGCATCACTACAAATAGTATACAAGTTCAACCGACACATATCATCATCATCGGCATCATAAATAACTAGAAGTTCCATCCTTCCATATCATCGAGGATGGACCCTAGCTTCTTGAACGGCGTGAGGTCTAGACGTTGCATGCCTATGCGAGTTCCGACGTCAGCTCGCGATATAGGGCCGTGGTGGAACATCCCCTTCTCATCGACGACTTCTTTCATGATGATCGCCGCAATGTCGCTTTGGATGCAAAAGAAGTCATCTCTAAGTTTATAATCCGCTTCTCCATGAGATTCTAGCCACTTGTGGATATGATCATCATTTCTGCTTCTCATGCGAATCTTTTGGTGATCCGTGTTGAACCGATTCATGAGATGGAGGATGTACAATCCATCCTTCTTGCTTGGTTTTGGGACTTGGATGCAGGAGAAGTTAGTTTTATGCGCGAAACCCATCTTCTTGTTCCTTTGTTTCCTGATCTGCATGTGGCCACCTCTAAAGCTGAAGCCTTGGAGAGCATCATCTAGAATATTAATTATGTGGGTGTAGTCTTTTTTCTCGTAGTCTCTGGAAGGGTCAAAATACACGGCGTGGGAGACTTGCGGATAAAGAACGATAAGGACGGCGCGCCCGTTGCTGCGGGGAAAAGACGCCTCAAATTATTCCCCATAGAGAGAGAAGGAATGATTGAAATGTATGAAAGGGTTGTTCGAAACTGACTTACTTTGGATGATAAGGCACGAGGACAATTTCCCGGTCCTTATTCTGTACCATGAAGTTTTGGAGGTAGTCCCTAGCAGTTTCACGCTCAAAGTCGCCGAGACTCAAGAAAGACTCGTGCATGTAGTACGGATCCGCCACACAGATTTGCGAGACTTCTTCACTGTTCATGACAGAGCTCATATGTAGCGCAAAAAGGCGGACGATTGTAAAATCGAGCCGCCTTGTCAGAAACATCTCAAAGATATGGTCAAACCGCAGGAAGAACACCTCCGCGGGCCGTGTCTCGACGTAGCACTTCCCCTCAGGCACACGAGCCGCGTATGTCGGATATCCTGGATCCTTTGAGGCTAGTAGGATTTTCTCAGTCGACAGCACATGGTCATGCAGTCTCCTGAGATCCCCTGATAGTGCCTCCAGTGGTTTCGGCGGTAGCATCGGCTCGCCCGTGAGATGGAACATGGCCGCACCTTTCACGGGTACACGCTCTTCAGAATGCATCATTTTGCTGCTATGTGCTCTGGCTTGTTTGGAGGCAGCTATCTTCCCCGATCTCTTTCTCTACTTTTTCTTGGGCACACCTTCTAGACCCTTCCTTAACCCCTGCCCCAGTGTTCCCGGGCTAAGTACTGTACGACCCTCGCGCTGGGATAGTTGAGCCTGTGTTGAGGCGGCATCTTCAGGCGTGTCCTGTGAGGATTTCATGAAGAGAGACTTTTTGCAATCCCTGCTACGACCTTCCTGCCCGGGCATATCATCCATATCCTCATTAGCAAGCTGATAGCCCGATTCGTCATATGGTTGAGTCATCAATTCTATGTCACAGTCATACGCGTTTGTATTGAGGAAATCCATAGGGTCGACCTCCGTCTCATCATCCATTCTCTATTCTACAGGACAAATTACATCAGCCAGCACTATTGCACCCCCTTCATCATGTCGTCCGCCGCTCTCACCCGGCACTACAGGAGCTAGTAATTGCGTAGGCGGGGTGGTGGTTTCCGCACATGCTTGATGATGTGTGGTTATTGGTATGCTCTCGGCCGGCTCCAGACGAATAAGATTCTTCGGCCATAGCAGCACCCAACCCTTGCAGCTTCCAATCCGCGGCGGGGTCTCGTCGTCCGCTCCCACATGCTGTACTGGAGGAGGCAAATCCTCATGCCCCGATTTCACACTGGATAAGCTAACCCTGAAGTGCCAGCAGGGATTGGCTGGTTGTGGAACGTGGGTTGCAAGGGGTCCATTATCATCCCCTTTCCCACGTCCACCTTCTGGCCTTTGATCAAGTAGAGTATGGTGCACGGGGTTTCTTTCGCCTGCAAACACATATGTCTGTGGTGTAAAACATCTGAAAGGCAACAAAAATGGAATATTATATATATATATATATATGTTGGTGCGACATGTAATTACCGTGACGGCGTCGAGCTCAACCAAAGACGAAGGCCCACCAAGTGCGCCAGAGACTGAGGACGGGCTGCTATGAGCGGGAGCGGCTGCGAGAGGAGGCCCAGTTCAGTGAGCAAGTGATGGTGCGATGGTGTTGTTGTTCATGGAGTTGCTCCCGACGAAACTGAGCAACTGGAAATCATGTACCGTCTTGTCTGGATTTTCCTTCGTCCAGTTGATGATAACTGGAACCAAGTTAGTAGCAAAATCATTTCTGCAGGCAGTTACAGCTGCATTGACTGCCTGCTGTAGCAACTCATATTTGTCCTCGGCTGCTTTTTTCGCGTCCTCAGCTGCTTTTTTCTCGACCGCAAGCTTCACCTTTGCGTCGATGTCCGCCTGACTAAACTTCTTTTTCTGCTTCTTGGCCTCCGGGCCCTCGTTGTAAAACACCTTCCACGTGGCGCCATCTCCAGCGCCGTCCACACGACCATATTGCGGCCGCTGGCCCAAAGGGAGTCCCTTAAGTTCATTCAAGGCCCGGTTGAGAGGGGT
Source organism: Triticum urartu (assembly GCF_003073215.2). Lineage (NCBI taxonomy): Eukaryota > Viridiplantae > Streptophyta > Magnoliopsida > Poales > Poaceae > Triticum > Triticum urartu. The sequence continues at coordinate 390,810,318 of NC_053023.1, read as the reverse complement.
GTCCCACTTGGGCCTCATTGGAGAAGTAGGGTTTTCGGCTGCAAGTTGGTGTTGCTTCTCCAGTAGTCTAATCAATTTCCTCGTGATCTTGTCCGTGTAAAAAAACTTTTTTCTCCTTGTCCCACTTGTAGCGGGCCTTGATGAAGTCATGCTCCAAGGGGTTGGTGAACTTCACGAAGGGGTCTGGGAGACCCGCGGCTTCACGTTCCGCGTCCTCCTTATCCCATATGGGCCTTTTACCGAGGTAGCCACGGCTTCCGAGGCGATGCTTCCCCGTGTTCCTTTGCTAAAGGCTCTTGAATTTTGCAGCCTTAGCCTTGGCGTCCTCGGTAGCGCAAGTGTCCTTGAACTTTTCGAACTCCTCTTCCGTAAGTGTCGGATTTTCCTCCAGAATCTTGGACAGGGGTTCCTCAGCCTCAATAGCTCGTTTCACCCTCGATTTCCAGGAGGCCAAATCATTGCTGAACATGCCCATGGCGTGATTGTTAATCTTTTTCATCTTCGGATCATCCCACGGTTGTTCTATGTTATCATCCCGATCGGGGAACTTGAATCTCTTATGCAACTTCGTTAGGAGCAACTGCGTCAAATGTTCTTTACTCCTTAAGTCATCATCATTGATGCTCGTGCATTCCCGTAGGATGCATCCTACTTGGTTCCCATAGCACTTGCGAGGTTCTTCCGGCTCTAACGGCTCAAACTTGCCAGGTGCCATCTTTGTGATCACAAGTCGTCCAATCCCTAGTTTGTTAGGTTTTTGTATCCTCTGCTTCTTATGCCTCTTTTCGGTACCGGCATCGGCGCCGGTATCTTCCCCGGCGGTACCTTCCCCACCGGTCTCGGCGCTGCCATCGGTGCTGGCGCCGTCGGTGTCGGTGTCGGCGTCAGTACCATCATCGAGGCGGACCTGCAAACCTTGCTTAGCAGTCAAAAAGTCGAGGTAGTCTTGTTCACCCTCATAATCCATCTCGTCTGCATCTTGGTCAGAAGGCCCAGTTTCTTCGTTGTTCGACATGTTTCCTATGATTAAGTGTCCTCATTTATTTCTAAAAGTATGAATAAATGAGAAATGAGATAAAAAAGAAATCTATGTGCCAGCACTCGATATGCCAACTATGTAGCACAAATCATGCCTTTATTCACGAGAAATTTTGGCATGATCTTTGCTAAAAAATGGACATATCGAGCGCCTGAAATTCACCGGAACGGAAATGAATCAACATTCCGGCGTAACATAGGCAACTCGGATCATTTACCAAAACATGACATGTCCAAAACATGACATATCCACATATCACATGTTCAGTTCAAATTTGCATATAAATTCATAACTAAATAGATAACCTAATTAACATAACTAAAACCTAAGTAAATTAACCCTAGCTAGCAGAGAGAGAGAGGGGGGGTGGTTTACAGAGGGTGCAGGGCGAGGAGGCAGGCCCGACGACGGCCGAGGTTGGGAGGGGAGGAAGCAGAGGAGGGACACGAGGGCCGACGGGTCGGGGGCGAGCGCCGGTGCCGAGGGCGAGCGCGCCTGGGTCGGGGGCGGCGGGGTCGGGGCGGAGCGCGCCGGGGTCGGGGGCGAGCGCGCCGGGGTCGGGGGCGGGCGCGGCGGTGCGACGGGGCCGGGGAAGAGAGAGTGGGGATTTGGGGGAAAAGAGGCGGGATGAAGCAGGGAGAGGGAGAATTTTGGGTTAAGTGGATGTAGCAGTAGCGCGTTTACATGAAATGCGCTACTACTACCTCGACTAGCTGTAGCGGTTTTCTGCAGAAACCGCTACTGCTACCTTGACTAGCTGTAGCGGTTTTCTACAGAAACCGCTACTGCTACCTTGACTAGCTGTAGCTCTTTTTCACTAAAGCGCTGCTGCTATAACCAGTTTCCCTTTTTTCTTTTCCTCAGCATAATAGGAACATATATATTACATCATTGGACCCTTGCATAATAATGGCTAAGTGTGTATACAGAATAGGAACATATATATATATATATTACATCATTGGACCCATGCATAATAATGGCTAATTAAGTGTGTATACAAAATAGGAACATATAAATATATTACATCATTTGACCGATTCCTCAGCGCTGACGTTTTCGTTTTTGAGTCAGCTTCTTTCCCTTCTTGTTCGTCGAAGAATAATTGAGCCCCTCATTGTGACTTTGCCTTTTCCATGGAGTACGATTTTTCTTTGGTAATGTAGTATTGATTCTTCTTTTGACGTATACTTCATCATCATCGTCATCTTCCCTCATTGGGTTGCCGTACTAATCATAGTCTTCCTCGTTGGTGACTCCATCCATTCCAATGATGTTTCTTTTGCCTTTCCTCATGAAAACACGACTGGGATTGCATGGGTCGGTTATGAAGAAGCATTGTGTCACGTGCTTAGCGTGTACCCATGGCTCGTTTTTTGCGATAGCGTTCACGGTAGCGCTCTTGGCGTCGGGTATAGTCATGGTAGTGAAAATCCAGCTTTCTCTTTCGACATTCTTAGCCCGTCTGACACGGAACATCGTCGTGTTGTGCAGTCCAGAGTAGTCAAGCTCCCAGATCTCCTCGACCCTTCCATAAAATCGTTCAGTTGCGCCGTTGTCACTGCCGGTCATGCATTCCATCGTCACCCCTGAGTTCTGATATTCATCACTGTCCATATCTTTGGCCTCTGTGTAGAACGTGTATCCGTTGATATCATATGCCTGATAGGTTACAAGGTTGGGCGAGGGGCCATGTGCTAAGGCGTATATGAGCAATCCGTCCTTAGAGCCCTCCTCCGGGGGATTAGCAATAATATGCTCTTTGAACCAATGCAGGAAAGTGGAGTTGTGCTCTCTAGTAACTTCGGCGTCCGTCCTGCATACCCCCCGGTCACGATACTTCTTTGCGATAATTTCTTTGTGCAGTGCCACGAAAGGATCTACCTCGTCTAAGTGTTGTAGCACTACCAAGTTTGCTCTGTCAAAGTCGCTACGTCGATCTGAGTATGCCACATGCAGTTCCCTGCGACCGTTGCAGTGACCTTCTCCTTCGAGCCTCCCATCGTGCTTGTTAACGGGCAAACCAACACTAACACCAGGTGGCTGGTCTGCGCCATATAGAAAATTCTCACAGAAAGAGATGCACTCTTATGTCAAATAACCCTGGACGATGCTTCCATCCAGACGGGACATGTTACGAACGAATCCTTTGATGATCCCATTCATCCTCTCAAACGGCATCATGTTGTGCAGGAATGATGGCCCCAGGTCTATTATGTCATCCACAATATGGACACACAGATGCACCATCACGTCAAAGAACGCGGGCGGGAAGTACATCTCAAGCTCATTCAGTATCACAACGATCTCTTCCTGTAGCCTTCGGAGCTGCTTCACACTGATCGACTTTCGAGAGATGACGTCGAAAAAGTTGCAGAGACCAATAAGCGTGTCACGGACGTGCTTGTCCATTATCCCTCTAAGGGCAACAGGTAATATCTGCGTCATCATCACATGACAGTCATGAGACTTCACCCCGCTGAACCTTTTCTTGTCCGTGTCTAGATATCTACTTATCTTGCCACAGTAACCGGAACTAACTTTGACTCCGGTAAGGCACTTAAAGAATTAATTGATCTCAGCCTGACTTAAGGTGAAGCAAGAAGGGGGGCAATAATCATCATTCTTTATTTTCTTGCCCTTCTTCTCCCGTGCCTCTGTCTCCGTCTCTGTCTCGTCTGACATTTTACGTGGCGGCATGTGCAGATCTTCCCTGATTTCCAAATCTTGCAAGTCTTTTCTTGCCTTCATCCCATCCTTGGTCTTATCTGGCATGTTCATCAGTGTTGCGAGCAAGCTCTCAAGGACATTCTTATAGATATGCATTTGATCAAGGCAATGAGGTGTATCGAGTTTGTGCCAGTACTCCAAGTCCCAGAACACAGACCTCGTCTTCCATACCTTCAGCAGCGGCTCCGGCGCCTTTCTCATCGTCTTTCCCAGCGCGGGGCACTCCTTCCAGTTTTTCAACAGCTCATCGATTTCGGCACCGCTCCGCTTACGTGGAGGTCCTCGATGCTCAGCGTGACCATTGAATAGATCTCCACGGTTTCTCCACGGGTCGTCCTGTTCGAGCCATCTTCGATGCCCCATGTACACGACTTTCCCGGACCCGCCATCTTTCCTTGACGTTAGCTGCTGAGACATATTATCATCCATGCACCGCGTGCATCCGCAATATCCATGGCACACCTGGCCTGCCACATATCCGTAACCAAGATAGTCGTGCACTGTCGTGATCAGCATGGCTCTCATGTTGAAATACTCGCCTTTGCTGGCGTCCCATGTCTTGGCCGATGTTTTCCATAACGTGTCTAACTCCTCCTGAAGTAGCCCCAGATACAAATTAATATTATTTCCTGGTTGTTTCGGCCCTTGAATAAGCATGCTCATGTGAATGTACTTCGATTTCATGCACAACCAGGGGGGAGGTTGTACATCCATACAAACACGGGCCATGTGCTATGGTTGGTGCTCTGGTTGCCAAACGAATTCATGCCATCGGTACACGCGCCGAGCACGATGTTCCTTGCATCACATTCAAAATACCGATAGAAGCTGTTCAACACTCTCCACTGGCTTCCATCCTTGACGTGTCTCAGCTTCGGATCATCTCCATCGTCGGGCTTCTTCCTCTCCGCGTGCTAGCGCATTAGCTTTGCTTCCTTGGGATCTACAAAATACCTCTGGAGACAGGGAGTGATCGGTGAGTACCATACCACTTTCTGGGGACATTTCTTCCCGTCCTTCTTGTATCGAGAAGCATTGCACACCGGACAACTTGTTTTTTCCGCGTGCTCCTTCCGATAAATTATGCAATCGTTGATGCATACATGGTATCTAATGTGTGGCAGATCAAGAGGGCACACGATCTTCTTGGCCTCATCAACACTACTAGGACATAGATTACCCTCGGGAAGAACATCCTTTAGGTACTTGAGATGCTCATCGAGGCTAGTGTCGGTCCATTTGTTTTTAGCCTTCGTCTTCAGCACTTGGAGCGTGAAACTCAAGCGGGTCACCTCAGGATTGCAACCATCATACAATGGAGTGGTCGAGTCTACCACCAGTTGCTCCAGCTTAGCCTCCTCTCTAGAAGCAGCTCTCTCAGTACTCGTGTCCTTGCGAAGCAATGCTTGAACATGAGGGTCCCGCACGATTGAACTTAGTACCGACGAACTCTGGTGCGTGGAGTCCATGTCGTTCTCTCCGCCGCCACGTCCGGCCCCTTCTCCGCCGCCATGTACGGCCTCTTCCCCGCCGCCATTATCGATCATCTCTTCGTCTTGCCCCGTGTCATCATTGCCTGCCCCGTCGGCATCCTCAACATCATCATCCTCATCTTCAGTTATCCACCGAGTATAGCCATCCATGAAACCAGTCATGAGCAGGTGCGCTTCGACATGACCATCGACATGGGGGTCAAGCCAAACTATTCCTTTGCATTTTTGACACGGACATAAAACCTCTCTCAGGTTATTTTCCTTCATGTCCTGCACCGCCGACCGCAACCACCTGTGCACCATCGTTCCACTGACCATCGTGAACTCTGCATGGTAATAATAAACAAATTGATTATAAAAATGCGTGCATTCATCAAAGTCATACAAAAATTCGGCACGACCTTCCTTAAAAGTAGGACATATATAGATCTAGAGTTTGCCCAGAATTCGCCGAAACGGAAATAAATCGACATTTCGGCAAAACATAGGCAACTCAAATGCATAATTTGGCGTCAACTCATGCCACACACACAATTTCCATAAAAATATCACACACACATGCATAAACATATTTCCATTTTGCAAAAGCATGAAATATTAATCACACCTCTATCTCGAGATCAAGCACACGGTGGAGATGATGATGTAGGGAGGTCAAAAGTGCACAAAGCTCTTCTAAGATCTAGTTAGGGGGCAAATAGGTCACTTAACTAAATGCTACATCTACCTAGCTAGCTAATTTGGGAGGAGACAACTTCAACTAGTGGAGGGGGGAGGAAAAAGAGAAAGGAGATGAATTAATGGAGGTTGTGTAGTTATAGCTAGGAGTAATTAAGAGAGAGAAAGGTAGGTAGAAGAGGGAGAGTAATGGGGGGAGAAGTATTGAGGAAGAAGAAGAGTGAGAGAGGGAGGATGGGGGAGGGTAGGGGAAAGGGAGGAGAGGAGATGGGGAGGGGGAGGTGGAAAAGGTGGTGGGTCCTGCATCTTAGCAGTAGCGCGGGAGAAAAAATGCGCTGCTGCTAAGAGCGTAGCAACAGTGCGCTTTCCGGTCACGCGCTACTGCTAAACGGGCCAAACTTGTGCAAATTTTCAAAATTAGCAGCAGCGAGGTGACAAAAAAGCGCGCTGCTACTATGGCATTAGCAGCAGCGCGCTCCCTGGCACCGTGCTACTGGTAAACTTATGTCATTGTGTACTGTCGGTGGATTTTTGTAGCAGCGCGGTTTAAGCATCACGCGCTACTGCTAAGTTTGCACCAGTAGCGAGCTTTCCGTAGCCGCGCTGCTACTACTTAGCAGCAGCGCCTGTTTTTATGCCGCGCTGCTTCTAAGATTTTGTGTATAAGGTTTTCCCTAGTAGTGAACTTTTAGATCTTCATCTTGATTTTCGTAGGAATTGGAAGAACACGCTTTAATAAAGGCATCTTTGGAAGCACACATCCTAGCGGTTCTTTCCTTGCACTCATCAATGGAAATTCTCATGGCTCTGAGAGACTCATTGATATCATGCTTAGGAGGAATAGATCTAAGCTTTAAAGAATCAATCTCAAGAGAAATTCTATCAATGTTCCTAGCCAAATCATCAACTTTAAGCAATTTCTCTTCAAGCAAATCATTAAAATTCTTTTGTGAATTCATAAACTCTTCAACACTATTCTCAAATTCAGAGGGCATCTTATTATAATTTCCATAAGAGTTGTTGTAGGAATTCCCATAATTATTAGAAGGATTACTAGGATATGGCCTAGGATTAAAATTCCCTCTATAAGCGTTGTGACCAAAATTATTCCTACCAACAAAATTCACATCCATAGATTCATTGTTATTCTCAATCAAAGTAGACAAAGGCATATCATTAGGATCAGAAGAAACACTCTTAGTAGCAAATAATTTCATAAGTTCATCCATCTTTCCACTCAAAACATTGATTTCTTCTATCGTATGCACTTTTTTATTAGAAGATCTTTCAGTATGCCATTGAGAATAACTAACCATAATATTATCTAGGAGTTTAGAGAGATGATCTTAGCGGGAGGGAAATACTTGGAGATAAAAGCATCTTTGCACTTGTTCCAAGAATCAATACTATTTTTAGGCAGAGACGAAAACCAAGCTTTAGCACGATCTCTAAGCGAAAAAGGGAATAGCTTCAATTTAACGACATCATTATCGACATCTTTTTTCTTTTGCATATCACATAAATCAACGAAGTTATTCAGATGAGTAGAGGCATCTTCACTAGGAAGGTCGGCGAATTGATCTTTCATAACAAGATTCAACAAAGCAGTATTGATTTCACAAGATTCAGTATTGGCAAGAGGAGCAATCAGAGTGCTAAGCAAATCATTATTATTGGTATTGGTGAAGTCACACAATTTGGTAGTATCTTGAGCCATCGCGACAAACAAGCAATCTAATACACGAGCAAACAAAAAGGCAAGCGGAAAGGAGAGGGAGGATAGAGAGAGAGGGCGAATAAAACGGCAAGGGTGAAGTGGGGGAGAGGAAAACGAGAGGCAAATGGCAAATAATGTAATGCGAGAGATAGGGATTGTGATGGGTACTTGGTATGTTGACTTTTTGCGTAGACTCCCCGGCAACGGCGCCAGAAATCCTTCTTGCTACCTCTTGAGCTTGCGTTGGATTTCCCCGAAGAGGAAGGGATGATGCAGCAGAGTAGCGTAAATATTTCCCTCGGTTTTTGAGAACCAAGGTATCAATCCAGTAGGAGGCCACGCTCAAGTCCCTCGCACCTGCACAAAACGATAGCTACTCGCAACCAACGCAATTAGGGGTTGTCAATCCCTTCACGGTCACTTACGAGTGTGAGATCTGATAGATATAATATTTTTGGTATTTTTGGTATAGAGATGCAAAGTAAAACGTAAAAGGCAAAGTAAAAAGCAAAGCAAGATTAAAGTGATGGAGATTGATATGATGAGAATAGACCCGGGGCCATAGGTTTCACTAGTGGCTTCTCTCAAGAGCATAAGTATTCTACGGTGGGTGAACAAATTACTGTTGAGCAATTGACAGAATTGAGTATAGTTATGAGAATATCTAGGCATTATCATGTATATAGGCATCACGTCCGTGACAAGTAGACCGAAACGATTCTGCATCTACTACTATTACTCCACCCATCGACCGCTATCCAGCATGCATCTAGAGTATTAAGTTAAAAATAGAGTAACACCTTAAGCAAGATGACATGATGTAGAGAGATAAATTCATGCAATATGAAATAAACCCCATCTTGTTATCCTCGATGGCAGCGATGCAATACGTGCCTTGCTGCCCCTTCTGTCACTAGGAAAGGACACCGCAAGATCGAACCCAAAGCTAAGCACTTCTCCCATGGCAAGAACTACCAATCTAGTTGGCCAAACCAAATGGATAATTCGAAGAGACTTGCAAAGATAACCAATCATACATAAAAGAATTCAGAGAAGATTCAAATATTATTCATAGATAGACTTGATCATAAACCCACAACTCATCGGTCTCAACAAAAACACCGCAAAAAGAAGATTACATTGAATAGATCTCCTCAAGAGAGGGGGAGAACTTTGTATTGAGATCCAAAAAGAGAGAAGAAGCCATCTAGCTACTAACTATGGACCCGAAGGTCTGAGGTAAACTACTCACACTTCATCGGAGAGGCTATGATGATGTAGAAGCCCTCCGTGATGACGGCCCTCTCAGGCGGAGCTCTGGAACAGGCCCCAAGATGGGATCTCGTGGATACAGAAAGTTGCGGCGGTGGAATTAGGTTTTTGGCTCCTCTTCTGTTCGTTTGGGGGTATGTAGGTATATATAGGAGGAAGGAGTATGTCGGTGGAGCACTGAGGGGCCCACGAGGTAGGGGGGCGCACCCTAGGGGGGGTGCCCCCACCCTCATGACCGCCTCTCTGATGCCTTGGCGTAGGGTCCAAGTCTCCTAGATCATGTTCGGCGAGAAAATCACGTTCCCGAAGGTTTCATTCCGTTTGGACTCCGTTTGATATTCCGTTTCTTTGAAACACTAAAATAGGCAAAAAACAACAATTCTGGGTTGGGCCTCCGGTTAATAGGTTAGTCCCAAAAATAATATAAAAGTGGAAAATAAAGCCCAATATAGTCCAAAACAGTAGATAATATAGCATGGAGCAATCAAAAATTATAGATACGTTGGAGACGTATCACTTGCGCAGCAGCAACGCGATCAAGAGTAGAGCAACAGCACCAGCAAGAGCAAGAGCAACAACGTGAGCAAGAGAAAGAGCAGAACAGGTAGGGGACCGAGAGCAAGAGCAGGGCAGCAGCGCAAGCGAGAGCCAAAGTAGCAGCAGCTCCTAGTGATGTGGACGTTACCGCCGAGAGAGCGACGCCGTGGAGGAAGTGGTCGGCGATGCCGCCGTAGATGGAGCCGCGCCATCTCGGCTTGGGACTGAGCATTGGCAGCACCGTGAGATCGAATCAAGAAGAAAATGCAGTGATTAGTGTAGAACCTCTTTGGTGGCGCCGATTAGGCCTCAACTTCATCCGAGGAATCGGTGATGGTGTTGCTCTTCCGGTGGTGCAGGTGAAGACGATGATGTGGGAATGGAGGTGGCACGAAAGATGAGGCGAATGTCGAGAAAGCTCCTTGGTGGTGGAGGACGGGGTGGCTGAACTGGCGGGAGATAGATGACGTTCCTCATTCGGTGTGGTGGATGAGGGACGTCGAGGTGTTGCTGTGGACGACATCGTCGAGGAAGAGACTCCGGATGGGTGGCAGACGGAGGAGGGTGTGGGGCTTCGCGGGTTTTCGCAGCCTCGGTGTATGAATGGGGGCAGAGGGGATGGGAGGAGGGAACCATGGCTTAGGGACGCGCTTGTCCGAAATGTGGGGTAAGTTATGAAAGTACCCCCACTGATCTGAGCTAGACGGTTCTTTCGGTTCAGGGGTATCACGGGAATTTCGCATGTCGGGATTTCGTAGGAGGTGGGAATTTTCGTGTGCGTTGTAATTTTGGGATAGCAAGGCGCGGAGCACAACGAGACAAAAAGATATCTTAAAATTTCGGGGTAACAAGACGCCGTTGAAGAGGCGGGAGTTTCCCAGCACGATGGATAAATATGCTAGCTTGAAATTTCGGCATAACAAGGCGTGACTTGAAATTTCGTGAGAACAAGCTTAATGTGTCCAAAAAAAGACAATTCGCACCCCACTAAAGAGAGCCATGTCCCGTTTTACTATATTACTAGAAATGATTTCAAATACAACAACAAAAAACTAAAAAATTGGGACAACAAGCTTAACGTGTACAGTACCAAATCAATTTGCACTTCCCTCAACAATAAAAAAAACAATTCGTGTTGTCTAGCATATGGACTAAATTTGAGTACATTTTCCATGTTTGAATGGGATTGTACTCGGGTTAGTTATACAACCATCTAAATATTATGTTCACAACACATGACATGAATGTAGGAGTAGTAAATTCCCATATAAATATGAACTACATGTACATACAATCTCGAATTCAAATATTTATCCATTTTATGTTGAATTCAAATAATAGTACATGTATTCTCTAGCTAGATGTTCAGAATCTAAACCATGTATGATACTATGTATAATATGTTTAACACGCAAAACACACACACACTCCATTTAGACTATTAAGGTACACGTGCATTACACGCATGAGATTTGGCAACCAAATTATGAATAAATACCAGACACAGCTTCAGTGACTTCATGAAGCTAAGTATCACCATAACTTAGCCCCCTCTATCAGCCATCCATTCAAGATCTGACGGACCAGATTGATCCATATTTTGAATATATTTTTTAAAAGTGTTTAGAAAAATTTGAAAAAAATCCAATAAATCATAAATGTTTCGTTTAGTATTATGTGGAAGTCTCAACCCATTTGGATGTATGGTTTGTGATTAAATAACTTTTTGAGCTCAAATAAATAAAAAATGTGTATTCGCAAACTATACAGCCAAATGGATTGAAATTTTCATAGAATACTAAACGAAATATTTATGATTTATTGGAATTTTTTCAAATTTTTCTGAACACTTTTAAAAATATATTCAGAATATGGATCAATCTGGTCCATCAGATGTTGAATGGATGGGTGGTAGAGGGGGCTAAGTTACGGTGAGACTTAGCTTCACGAAGTCACTGGAGCTGTGTCCATAAATACCACACTATAGCATGTAAGCTTTGAGTCATATATGCATGATGTAGATGTTCATTTAATTCTTATAGTTCATCTCATTCAAAATCAATTAGTTTTTATAAAAAAGCTAATCTATTTTAAGATTCATGGAATTGTGCATTGTAAAGCATAAAGTAAAAAGAAATAATGGCAATTCATCTAGAATTTTTTTTGGGCAATTATGATAAGGAAGACTCTAGAACAAGAAGTGCTTGTGTTATGAGGTTTGTGCATTATGCTTAAGTTCAGCCATGGAGTCTTCTACATTGTACATGTGGCAGAATCTAGTGGAATGAAGATGATACCCAACGGCCAGTAGTGCTTGGATATTCCATCTCTACACCGTCGCATTGGCTTCATCCAACGACCATCTTTCAAAATTATCTGCGCACTATATAGGGGTATAGATATAGATATGTGATGCGAAAGCCACCCATCATCTCCAATTTGAATATTGTGTCCATGCATGGATGCAATGTGGCCAAACGATGCCTGCCATCGGTACCTCAAATTCAAATCAGTCTGACTTTGTTCGATGTGTATACATTATAGTGTGCTCGTTTCCAAACCACACCTTGCATATCTCAATTATATTCATGCATGCATGGGTTTCAAACATCATGATCTCTTATTCAAATATTTGAATTCAATTTTACATTGATTATGAACTCAGCTAGTATTTTACACCCACATAGTCGTCTTCTCTTTATAGTTGTACCACTAACTTTCTCTCGTGCATGCATGCACACACACTACCACTCGGCATTATCCAACACACACATGCAATCTTTTTCTTCAGGCCAGTCTCCCATGCATGTACACACACCTCCCCCTCTTCATCACTTCGGGCATTCTTTATCTCTCACATCCATGCACAACGATCGTTGTTCCTCTATGTGTGTATATATATAGCTAGGTCTTTCCTAGTTTTCCACACAAACTGATCGATCTATATATCTAGTCAGGTCTCACCCTCTTTCCCACATACACATCGATCAATCTACGTCTCTTTAGAGGACTACATAGCTAATACACCCACCTTATCTATCCATCGTCTCCCTCTCATCGTCCAAGCCATCTGCTTCATCTCTCAGACGTGCACACAGTGGCGAAGACAGGGGCAGCAAGGGCCCTGGCCCCCCTAACATCACTATATATTAAGGCTAATACGAATGTGATCAGTAGATCAATTGATGGTAAAATGGTTTAAGTTGATGAATTGGCCCTCCCCATAAAGGATTAGCAATGCTTGGCCCTCTAGATCATTTAATTTTCATGGCTCCGCCACTGCACGCAACCGCGCACGTTCTCGCCCCGCCTCTCTAAATATCGATCTCGCACTTGTGCACTCCTTCGCAATCTCCCTCCACTTGGCCCCTCGCACCATCTTCCACCCCCATATCCTAGTGCTTGTACGCTTGTAGAGCTCTTCCCTCTATCTGTATCTATCGATATCTCGCGTGGTCGACCCCTCCCCTCCCTTCTCGTATATCACCCCGGCCCCATGCACATACATGTATGTATATAGGCCTCTCCTTCACAAAAATTGCATTGACACATATTCCCTCACCATATCTTAGTATCTCTCACACACATGGACTAAGTGTGCGAAAGGGAAGAGGTGCACACATGCACTCATTCCCACGTACAAACGTGCGGGTGCAGGGTGGAGCACATTTGTACAAAAAATGAGCGTGTAGAAAGGCTTTAGATGATGTGACACTAGTCTATATCTATATCTACTAGCAAGATGCACATGCGTTGCACAGAACATCAAGGTGCATTTGTATGAGTAGTTTATCTTGTGAGAGAAAAGGATGAACGAGGGAAGGCCTTATTTGCAAATGTGGAGAGGGGTGTGGGTTTCTTTTTGCAAAATTGCCATAGTTTCCTTCCTACCGGCCAGATATAAATCAGACGGCCTATATTGTAGGATGGCAGGCACACCATCATCACCAACTCTATTTTTATAAGAGTAGAGATATCTATATCTATACCCCTATATAGTGTGCAAATAACTTTGAAAGATGGTCGTTGGATGAAGCCATTCCAACGGTGCAGAGATGGCAAATCCGAGCACTACTGGCCGTTGGATATCATCTACATTCCACCCAATTCTTCCACATGTACAATCTAGAAGACTCCATGGTTGAACTTAAGCATAATGCACAAACCTCAAAACACAAGTACTTCTCCTTCGTTCTAGAATCTTCTGTATCATAATTGCCCAAACTTTTTTTCTAGTTGAATTGCCATTATTTGTTTTTTACTTTATGCTTTACAACGCACAATTCCATGAATCATAAAATAAATTAACTTTTTTATAAAAACTAATTGATTTTGAATGAGATGAACTATAAGAATTAAACGAACGTATACATCATGCATATATGACTCAAAGCTTACATGCTATAGTGTGTATTCATAATTTGGTTGCCAAATCTCATGCGTGTAATGCACGTGTACCTTACTAGTACTTCCAGTATGTGAAAAACACGTAAATTAGAATTCCAATGGCACACTGCACAGTGTCTCTCCCTTTTTCAGTTAATATATTATGATTAAAATGATGTGGGGGCATCCGTAAAGCCATGTGGCACATGTGGAGGCGTTATCGCAACCTCCTTGTGTGGATTAATCACAGTGACGTGCTGCTGGTTCCAGAAGAATGTACTCGTCCTCTTTCACGCACACTGGCAGTACGTGCACGAAGCAAAGATGTGCACGCACGCACCCATTCCCTCGCACGCACATGTGGGTACATGATGGGACGCATTTTTGTACGAAGATCACCCCATGTGATAATTTGATGCGTGTAAAGTCGTTCACTTAATTGATGGTCAATCAATACAACACATGCAAATTGAGTGGATGTGAGGGAGGAAGTACTTGAGAATGACATTACTACTCCACTGCATGCATGAGAGTAGTTAAATCATGGGTTGCTACTTCCATTGGTCTCCTTCATATTTTGTGCCAATTTTTGACAATAATTTTAAGTACACAATATTTATGCACGCCGTAAAAAGTAATGTCATCGAAAACTATGTTCAAATGTGATTCCAATGATATAATTTTTTGTGACATGCATTAAAATTTTATTAGTTAAATTTTTGGTCAAAAATTGGCATAAAATAAGAAGGGGGCCAATAAACCAGGACGCAGGCAGCATGATCAATTTTTGCCTAGGTTATTGTTGGTGGTCTTTGTATTTAAATATGGACGGAGAGGAGTAGTACTATCTTTATCTTAGCCTCGTAGGGCTCTCCCATCTCCTACACACGCCTCCCCGCCTCGCCCACCGGATCGCGCCATGGAGGATCCCGCCATGGATAATCCCTTAGATCCCAGGATCCCTCGGGCTGCCCTCTCGCTGCGGCCCGCAGCACTGCCGCCTTTGAGCGAAACCCACATATGTTTCAGAGGGGATCCATTGATCTGGAATCACAGATCGGTGGCGCCGAAGGACATGCCAGGGCTGTGTTTCAGGTGCCGGGCACCAAGGGTAAATTGGATCGAGGAAGTGCTGCATCGATTGGAGACAAGTTTGAAGGAGCTGTGCCTGGCGAAGCACAAGGCGGAGTGGCAAGTCAATCTTAGGGGAGAGATGCTAAGGGATGTCAACATCTAGTAGCTAGCATTGCATTGATTTCGAGATGGGGCTAATGGCAGAGATCATATTCACAGAGTCGACTGCGAAGGAAAGAACACGCATGCCTACGGAATGGCATGAGCAGCCGGTGCAACTATTCAAATGGGCGGTAGGAGAAGCCAAATTGCTGGACCAGCTACGGCGGCGCCTCTGGGCATGCATCATAGGCGAGGTGAGCCGCCCTCCTTCCCTGTCAGCGATGCAGTGACCTACTCGGTTGCTACTACAGTGAACTTGCGGCGCCACGGTGATTTGCAACTGTGACAATCACTCCATCTATATGTATTGTGTTCCTGTGAAAATACTTGGTCATTTGGAAAAAGATGGTATTTGATTTATCACTAATTTTTGAATGCTTGGTCGTGACAATCACCTGAAGCCACAACCACAAGTCTCCATCGCATAATACTTATGGTCGGTTGGACCCGCGTCTCACCGAAGGGACATGCATCGACTTGGTATGACATGTACGAACGGTTACATCACTGACTTGTGCGATCGCATTTGAGCAGTAGTACTTGAAATTTGTGTTCCAGGAAACTCATCAAGAGCCATTTCGGGCCTCGAAACCAAAACCATCCATTAATCTTTAGCTTGTTCCCATCACATTCCAAAGTAGTACTACCATGCTATAATTAAGGGCAAACCTGCTCACACCTAGTACGTATCAAACCTGAACATGTTCCCACTATGCAGGTTTTAGTGCTAGTGCTAGTACTAGGTTATAAAAGGGGAACTACCTAGCCGAAAATTACTATACCTTCCTCCTCATAAGTCTTTCTTGTTCGTCCGTCCTTGCAATGGCCGGTGTGGAGTGCTCTATGTCGAGAACTACTCGTAACAAGGGAGCGGCGACCAAGGCCATGAAAAAAAGAGAGGGCTCACCGCCTCGTCGAGACCTCGAAAGATCTCTCATGGGCAGGCGAGGGATCCGAGGAGAGCCCTAGCTGCGGAGTCGAACATCCCGAGCTAGCAGTGCTGGAGTCGTTATCCCTCGGCGACATGCCCGGTCAGCTCAATATGTAGAAGGAGTTCATCGATGGCTTGGTGGAGTTGCTGAAGGAGAGCCTCGACGACATGCTCGCTAATCTCAATAGGCAGGAGGAGTTGACCGCCAGCTTGGTGATGCTACTGAAGGAGAGCATTGCCTTGGGTAAGAAGGTGACCAGCGAAATCCTGCAACTTCAGGAGGACAAGGCAAAGCTCCACCACGAGCTCGACCTGCTGAAGGAGGAGAACGCCGGCTGGAAGAAGCTGCATGAGAAGAGTAGTTCCTCGGTGAAGATGTTGCATGCCCTCGTCATGGAACAGAAGGAGGAGTTGGCAAAGCTCCGCATCAAGCACCCGGCTGCCGTCAAGGTACGTAATGCGGCCGTGGAATAGATGATGAACGCTCGCCTCAAGAAATCCCGCCTCATGGATAGAATGAAGATGGTGGAGGAGACGAGCGAGGAGATGAAGGTCGTGGAGGCGATGAAGAAGTAGTTAGGAGTCTGTAGTTAACTCTTCATGAAGTATATAGCAGCTCCCCAAACTTGTGTATGCGTCTTCCTTCTTTTTTGGGGGGTAATCTTCCTTCTTCTTTGCTCCTGTGTTTCTTCTTTTGCATCGGGTGTTTGATGTTTCGCCGCATGTGTCACGTTCTCTGCGAGGCACGAATAGAACAATGCTAACAATGAGCGGCGCCATGGGATCGATGACTGGCAAATTAGATCATTTTTATCGCCATATCGCATTGGGCTACCGTGTTTGGCGCTCCTCCATCGTACTAGTACTCTAGTGGAAAACTTGAGTATAACGCACGGTTCTTTGCTCCTCCTCAGGTCATCGGCAACATTTATACGAGCAGTCAAATCACTAGGACTCACCTTCCAGCAGTAATGAGCCATCAAATCACAAAGGCCCTAGCCTCTCATGAAACCGACCAAGCGAGTCTGCCCCGCCCTCTAGCCTTTTAAATGTACTTTTGTACAGTAGTAGTATCGATGGATTCCGCCATGGAGCAAAACTAACAAGATGAAATTAAAGAAAAAGGTGGTACATATAGAGAGCGCTCGTCGCCAAATTATGCAGGTAGTACTATTAAAAAAAGCTAGTACGTGCTTAGATGGGGGTGCTAAAGTCTATTAAAGAAATTAGCATACCTATTTAATTCTTTGACAACTAAACTCGTTCATGCTTTGGGTAAAGTTCTCTCATTTAAGTGTTTTTTAGAATTACATGTCTCATTTAAGTGTTCTACGTATGTGGCATGCTTAGAGCATGGTTAATAGTATAGCCAACTACTGGCTATATGATGTTGGCCATATATAGTGTACGTATATAATGTGAAGAAACGAGTGGTAGTACTACCAACTACAAGATGAACTGTAAGAAATACAAGTATGTATGTACTGAAGAGTTAAAGTAATGAGAAAGAAAATAACATAGTTCTGCTGGGGGCTCAGCATAACACACCCCTGAAATAAAACTAAGCATCCTGAAATTAAACTAAGCAACTAATCTGGTAGACACTACATTAGAACAACCATGAGCAACGACACTGCCACCTTAATTACTCAGACTCCTCGTCCATGTCCTTGGATTCGTCCTTGTCCCTCTTCCTCTTGGCCGATACATCTTTGCTTGAACCGCACACTAGGCTCTCGCTCTTCATCCAACCCTTGTAGATATTGAAACAAAGGTAGGCATCCACTCTAGCGTACTGGATGTAGTCTTATCTATTAAATTCCACTCCCATGCAAGATGAAACTTGTGGTCAGGTTTTGTCAGTTTGTCGTACAAAGGATCAACCATGCCTCCTGCGAGGGTCAACATTGAAGGCTGACGGGAGGACACCAGCCTATTCTTATGGAGGTCAAAGGGCTGGCCTACAATGAGGCCTATATGACCCAGGACTTCCTCATCGTTAAGAAAGTATACATTAACGAATTTGCTTCTGTCGTCCGCGAGGAAGTTCTTAAAATCCTCGCACTTAACGTCGGCATGGCATATGTGGTAGACCAAGCACAAGTTATGCACGCAAACCTGGATCACGGCGGGCTTCTTCTTCTCTTCCTCCTTTAGATTCTTCTCTTTTCCCAGGACCGTGGTGTACTCAACATCTAGCCCAGCGACCCACTCATTACCATATGAATTTTCGAACATGCATTTTAAGCGAGAAAGGCATCCTTTCACCGTCACGGAAGAACGGGTGTAGATGATGTCGAACTCATCGCTGGTGATGGTTCTAACCTTGTACTCACCGCCGATCATTGAGATTTGGGACACCATGCATTCTGGAGGAGGGTTAGGATTAGTGGAACTGTTGTAATGTGAAAGGACGAACGACTAGTAGTGAACTACCGTAATGTTAAAGGATGTCCGGGACAAGTACGAGCGAACTGCTAGCGGTTTTCCGGTTGTAAAAATGATGAGTGGGGTGTGTGAACGATAGGGTAGTGGCTTGCCCGATGGATAAATGGATTCATGCATAGTACTATGGGGGCCCAATTAGATGTCATGTCTACTAGACCCACTTTGTAGGCCTAACAATATAGCATCTGCATGTTCGCACGTCAAGCGTCGGGAAAATTACAGGTGATATGAAGCTTTCCATGCTCCCATGATATAGGCTTCTGAGAGCCCTTGGATCTGAGATCGAACGGTTGCATGGCATGATTCTAGACCTATGGGTGAATATCCTATCCTGGAGGGTTATTCTACAAATTTTCAGCGACTTAGCATGCGACCGTTCATCTCAGATCCAAGGGCTGTCAGCAACCCATATCATAGTCGCGCCTACCACGACCGTCATCTCGCTCGTGCGGTCGCACCCTTGGAGATTTTAGACGGCTATAAATGAGCATTTTTTTGCCTACTTCGCATGCATGAAACTACTTCCTTCGTGCAGGTGCGTTAGGCTATCTGATGTTGGCATGTCATACATAGTCATCACTTATAGTCACTCATACAACAAGGTTAGCTATAAGGTTGGCTATAAGAGTATTTTTTTTTACTTCTCTCTATCTCTTTCTTTGTAGTATTTATTGCATTTGCCAAGGAGTAAGTAGCTAGGTAGTACAGTACTTGGCACCTGTATACCATGGAGGTGGTCAAGAATCGGGAGACTCATGCCGGTTGTAGTGCCAGAGTAATAATGATAATGGAAAGTCAAATCATAGGGCCCCACCTGTCCAACAATAACGAGCCGTCAAATCACACAACCCTATGTTTGCAGCAGCCTACTCCCTCATCTTCTCGCCACTCTGTCGAACCGACTAGGAGGAACTGCCCCACCTACCACGCGGGAAAAGCCTCGCCCTCAACTTTTAAATATAATTTTGTATCCATGGATTGTGCCAAGGAGCAAAGCTTGAAGAAAACAATGGTACACATGTATACAACACGCCCGTCGCGTTCGCGTCGCACCATAGACGGTCGGTCGGTCTGGCACACCGCTCTCCGAATGGAACGCACGTCATATTGCGTTTGCACACACATGTGGGACCGCAATTGAGAACCGGCCATAGGCACACTCCCTCGTCCTTGCAAGTCGGCAGAGTTAATAGAAGAGAAAGACGAGCGATAGTAGTGGAGATGTGTTGTACACACATCGGTGCCTAGACGATCCCTGCACGACAAGGGAGATCAGTTCGTCCATGCATGTGATCAGACTCTAGTAGACGGCTGGATTGGCTATCATCTACATATCATGGAGGCTGTGTTGTACATGGATGTAGTTCTGATGAGAAATCTAAAAAAAGGTTTCTTGTCATCTTGGAATATTACGTGTCATGTGCTTCGGATCACTGCGAGAGTTAAATAGCGACAACTGTGTTCCTCCAAGGCGCTGGTCATTGGGGGCACATTCACGAAGACTACTCGGCTACCATCTAGGACAAACCGACTATGTTAATTAGGACATCTATTGATTGACCCCTTTTCTATGACTTTCTCTTTAATTTGAGCTTTGATCCTTGTCTAGTTTTTCCGTCGGGATTCATGTTGTCTCCTTGGGGTAGTGAGGTTATGGTTTCTTGTCATGTTATTTTTTCGTGTTATATGTTAATCCGATGCTTCAGATCAAAATGATGACAATTAGGCCTCCGGGGCACGTGCATGAAGACTTCTCGACAGTCATTGACGAGGTCAAGCTGGCTCCGGTAGAAAAAAGAAAACTACTCCACTATATACGCAGGAGCCTCCGCGCTTGTTTGCTAGTGTTGATCTCTTCACACTCTCTCATCCTCTCCAGATCTAAACCCGAAAGTGGTGGCCACACTCTCTCTCCGCTTACCACTGGTCACAGATCTGGCCGGATCCCCTCCGTCGGGGAAGGTGAGAAGGTGCAATGTTCACGCGGTTGTCCTCGGTGATGACTCTTACCCACTACCGGCGCATCTCGATCAGCGTGCCTTGCCGTTCGCTCTCACACAATGCTGGCTAGGGAGGGCCTCCGACCCCTTCTTCCTTGCTGTCGTAGTGTGGGCAGACCCGGCCTCCCACCGCCCACCTAACGACATCCTGACAACCCTCAGGTATAACTTCCTTCGAAACCGACCTTGCTCTAGTGCCACAGCTCCTCATGTCACTGCATTTGTATCTTTTACTATTTCTCAGGCCCCCTCGTAGATAGGATCGATCGGCTATTCGAAAGCCACCAAATTTTTACTGTTAAGAGGTAAAACTACTTCATGCAATGGAATCTAGTTGTACTACTTAATGTAGTTGAAACTAGTACTAGTTGGTTCAAATAGGGAAGAAAGGGGGTGGGGGTGGGGGATGATTTGTTACCTGAATCTAGGACTTGGTCGAAAGAGGAATAATGGGGGCGAAAAGTAGTAGAGACTGGCTATCCAACCAGTCTATTGGTCTAATAGGGAAATAGAGGGAAACACAGTACAAACTGGATATAAACCAATCTATTGGCTGAAAAGGGAAAGAAAGTCGGGACTGGGGGACAAGTCAACAGAGTATGTCCAACACTAGATTTGCTAGCCTCACACAGCATAAGGTGGCTATACCGAACAAAAATGGGACCAGCCCAGATATCCTATTTGGATGTTTGTTGGCCCGAGCCCCTCTTATGTAATGCCACTGGTAAAATTTAGCAGTCCCACTGTTAAAGTAAGGACACGTTGAACCAATGTTGTTTTCAATGTAATGCCTCTAGTAATATGAATCAATGACACTGGTTTTCATGTCCTGCTAAATTTCCCATTAAGATAAGTTGCTTCTTTTCATTAGAAATGCAACTGTCCTGGTCCTCCTACTCTCATGTGCCCAAATACCAACTCTTTAGCAACTGTTAATGTAATTTTTCTAGTAAAATGAAGCAATGGCACCATTAAAGTAATGTCGTATTTAACGGTTGTCATAGTTAATCCTAATGCCCACACTAATATCTAGCAATGTTGCTGCTTTAGAAATTGCTACTTTCCTTGTAGGATCGCCATTCAGATAAGGAACATGCTTCTTTTCATTTGATGTATGTTTCATCACTTGTTAGTCACCCTCCTTTCCACCTTTTTGTGCAAATAGAGATATACATTTCACGCTTGATCTTAGCTGAACTACACAAAATGATATCCAAATTATAGTTGAACATTCCACAAGCTTCACGTCCAACCTTGATGGTGCTCAATTTTATTTCAACTAATGAAGAAGAAGCTGCTAGCTCATGGGACCAAGAACTTGCTAACTACATGATGCAAACATTGCTTCATTTTAGGTGAACTACACAAAAGGTCCCATGAATTGAATCATCCATGTTGGTGACTGGTGTCACCCCTTCTACAATGGCATTGAGTGTAGATATGGTTCCCATCACGAGGTATGTTCCTTTTTGTTTTGACTGTTTGCTAAAGATCCTGCATGTTGACTCCGCTCTTGTGCTACTGTTTTGGCACTGCCATGATAAAGCAGTAATGTTATTATTTTGCACCTTAATCTAGTGGCACTATTAATTTGAGGCAATGTTTTGGCACCACTAGTGCCACTGCTTTTTAATACATCAAAAGAGGGGGTTTCCTCCGATTTCATTAAAGAAACCCAACCATAGAGAACCATTATCTGACAACACCTTAGTGTAAATGGGTAGTTATGTAACTACTACTAGAATGGACTGAGTACTAGCAGGAGACAAGTTCTCCACAAAAGCTAGGCAGGTAGGGGGACGCAGACACAACTCGACCAAGTTTGGATTAGTTGCAATAAAACAGAAATATACATTTCACGCTTGATCTTAGTTGAACTGCACAAAATTATAGTTGAACATTCCATGAGCTTCATGACCAAACTGGATGTTGCTCACTTAATTGCAGCTAATGAAGAAGAAGATGCTAGCTCATGGGACCAAGTACTTGCTAACTACATGATGCAAACATTGCTTCATTTTAGGTGAACTGCACAAAAAGGTCCCATGAATTGAATCATCCATGTTGCTGACTGGATTCATCCCTTCTACGATGACGTTGACTACAGATATGGTTCCCATCATGAGGTATGTTCCTTTTTGGTCCGACCGCTTGCCAAAGATCCAGCATGTTGACTCTGCTCTTGTGCTACTGTTTTGGCACTGCCATGATAAAGCAGTAATGTTATTATTTTGCACCTTAATCTAGTGGCACTATTAATTTGAGGTAATGTTTTGGCACCGCTAGTGCCACTGATTTTTTATATCAAAAGAGGGGGTTTCCTCCAATTTCATTAAAGAAACCCAACCATAGAGAACCATTATCCGACAACATCTTAGTGCAAACGGGCATTTATGCAACTACTATTAGAACGAACTGAGTACTAGCAGGAGACAAGTTCGCCACATAAGCTAGGCGGGTAGGGGGCCGCTACTTCTTGAGCTTGTGTTGGTTTTTCCCTTGAAGAGGAAAGGGTGATGCAGCAAAGTAGAGTAAGTATTTCCCTCAGTTTTGAGAACCAAGGTATCAATCCAATAGGAGACAACGCGCAAGTCACCGAATACCTGCACAAACAAACAATAACTTGCACCCAACGTGATAAAGGGGTTGTCAATCCCTTCACAGTTACTTGCAAAGGTGAGATCTGATAGAGATAGATAAATGGTAAAGTAAATATTTTTGGTATTTTTGATTTATAGATCGGAAAGTCAAAGATTGCAAAATAGTAGATCAGAGACTAATATGATGGAAACCAGAAGATTATATGATGGAAAATAGACCCGGGGCCATAGGCTTCACTAGAGGCTTCTCTCAAGATAGAAAAAATTACGGCGGGTGAACAAATTACTGCCGAGCAATTGATAGAAAAACGCAAAGTTATGACGATATCTAAGGCAATGATCATGAATATATGCATCACGTCCGTGTCAAGTAGACCGACTCCCGCCTGCATCTACTACTATTACTCCACACCTTGACCGACTCCTGCCTACATCTAAAGTATTAAGTTCATGAAGAACAGAGTAATGCATTAAGTAAGATGACATGATGTAGAGGAATAAACTCACGAAATATGATGTAAACCCCATCTTTTTATCCTGGATGGAAACAATAGATACGTGCCTTGCTGCCCCTACTGTCACTAGGAAAGGACACTGCAAGATTGAACCAAAAGCTAATGATTTCTCCCATTGCAAGAAAAACCAATCTTGTTGGCCAAACCAAATCGATAGTTCGAAGAGACTTGCAAAGATATCAAATCATGCATATAAGAATTCAGAGGAGATTCAAATAATATTCATAGATAAGCTGATCATAAATCCACAATTCATCGGATCTCGGCGAACATACCGCAAAAAGTATTACGTCAAATAGATCTCCAAGAACATCGATGAGAACTTTGTATTGAGAATCAAAGAGAGAGAAGAAGCCATCTAGCTACTAGCTATGGACCCGTAGGTCTATGGTAAACTACTCACGCTTTATCGGAGAGGCAATGGTGTTGATGTAGAATCCCTCCGTGATCGAATCCCCCTCTGGCAGGATGCCAGAAAAGGCCCCTAGATGGGATCTCACCGGTACAGAAGGTTGCAGCAGTGGAAAAGTGGTTTCGTGGCTCCCCTGGGAGTTTTTCGGATATTTGAGAATATATAGGAGGAAGATCTAGGTTAGGGGGTCACAAAGGCAAGGTCGTGGGGGGCGCCCTACCCCCTGGGTGCGCCCTCCACCCTTGTGGCCACCTCGTGGCTCTTCTGACTTGCACTCCAAGTCTCCTAGGTGTCTTCTGGTCTAAGAAAAATCATCGCAGAAATTTCATTCCATTCGGACTCCATTTGGTATTCCTTTTCTGTGAAACTCTAAAACAAGGAAAAACAGAAACTCGCACTGGGCTCTAGGTTAATAGGTTAGACCCAAAAATAATATAAAATAGCATATTAATGCATATAAAACATCCAAAACAGATAATATAATAGCATGGAACAATCAAACATTATAGATACGCTGGAGACGTATCAAGCATCCCCAAGCTTAATTCCTGCTTGTTCTCGAGTAGGTAAATGATAAAAACAGAATTTTTGATGTGGAATGCTACCCAACATACTTATTCATATAATTCTCTCTATTGTGGCATGAATGTCTAGATCCGTATGATTCAAAACAAAAGTTTAATATTGACATAGAAACAATAATACTTCAAGCATACTAACAAGGCAAATATGTCTTCTCAAAATAACATGGCCAAAGAAAGCTTATCCCTACAAAATCATATAGTCTAGATATGCTCCATCTTCATCACACAAAATATTCAAATCATGCACAACCACCATGACAAGCCAAGCAATTGTTTCATACTTTTGATGTTCTCAAACCTTTTCAACTTGCACGCAATACATGAGCATGAGCCATGGACATAGCACTATAGGTGGAATAGAAGGTGGTTGTGGAGAAGACAAAAAGGAGATAGTATCACATCAACTAGGCGTATCAACGGGCTATGGAGATGCCCATCCATAGATATCAATGTGAGTGAGTAGGGATTGCCATGCAATGGATGCACTAGAGCTATAAGTTTATGAAAGCTCAAAAAGAAAACTAAGTGGTTGTGCATCCAACTTGCTTGCTCATGAAGACCTAGGGCAACTTGAGGAAGCCCATCATTGGAATATACAAGACAAGTTCTATAATAAAAAATTCCCACTAGTATATAAAAGTGACAATATAGGAGACTCTCTATCATGAAGATCATGGTGCTACTTTGAAGCACAAGTGTGGCAAAAGGATAGTAGCATTGTCCCTTCTCTCTTTTTCTCTCATTTTTTGGGTCCTTCTCCTCTTTTTTGGCCTTTTTTCTCTTTTTTTATTTCCTTAAATGGGACAATGCTCTAACAATGAAGATTATCACACTTTTATTTACTTACAACTCAAAAATTACAACTCGATACAAGAACAAAATATGACTCTATGTGAATGCCTCCAGCGGTGTACCGGGATGTGCAATGAATCAAGAACTACATGTATAAAAAATGATGAACGGTGGCTTTGCCACAAATACGATGTCAACTACATGATCATGCAAAGCAATATGACAATGATGATGCGTGTCATAATAAAAGGAACGGTGGAAAGTTGCATGGGAATATATCTTGGAATGGCTATGGAAATGCCATAATAGGTAGGCATGGTGGCTATTTTGAGGAAGGTATATGGTGGGTTTATGGTGCCGGCAAAAGTTGCGTGACACTAGAGAGGCTAGCAATGGTGGAAGGGTGAGAGTGCGTATAATCCATGGACTCAACATTAGTCATAAAGAGCTCATATACTTATTGCAAAAATCTATTAGTCATCAAAACAAAGTACTACGCGCATGCTCCTAGGGGGATAGATTGGTAGGAAAATACCATCGCTCGTCCCCGACCTCCACTCATAAGGAATACAATCAAAAAATATGTCATGCTCCAACTTCGTTACATAACGGTTCACCATACGTGCATGCTGCGGGACTCACAAACCTCAACACAAGTATTTCTCAAATTCACAACTAATCACTAGCATGACTCTAATATCACCATCTTTATATCTCAAAACAATCATAAGTAATCAAACTTCTCATAGTATTCAATGCACTTTATATGAAAGTTTTTATTATATCCATCTTGGATGCCTATCATATTAGGACTACTTTATAACCAAAGCAAATTAGCATGCTGTTTAGAAACTCTCAAAATAATATAAGGGAAGTACAAGAGTTCATAAATTTCTATAAAATAAAACCACATCCGTGCTCTAAAAAGATATAAGTGAAGTACTAGAGCAACATTGCCTAGCTAAAAAGATACAAGTGAAGCACATAGAGTATTCTAATAAATCACGATTCATGCGTGTCTCTCTCAAAAGGTGTGTACAACAAGGATGATTGTGGCAAACTAAAAAGCAAAGACTCAAATCATACAATAAGATCCAAGCAAAAGACATATCATGTGGTGAATAAAAATATAGCTTCAAGTAAAGTTACCAATAGACAAAGACGAAAGAGAGGATGCCTGTCGGGGCATCCCCAAGCTTAGGCTCTTGGTTTTCCTTGAATATTACCTTGGGTTGCCTTGGGCATCCCCAAGCTTAGGCTCTCGCCACTCCTTATTCCATAGTCCATCAAATCCTTACCCAAAACTTGAAAACTTCACAACACAAAACTCAATAGAAAATCTCATAAGCTCCGTTAGTATAAGAGAATAAATCACCACTTTTGGTACTGTTGTGAAATCATTATTTATTTATATTGGTGTAATATCTACCGTATTCCAACTTTTCCATGGTCATATGCCCCAATACTAGCCATAGATTCATCAAAATAAGCAAACAACACAAAGAAAACAGAACAGTCTGTAGCAATCTCGATATTTTGAATACTTATGTAATTCCAAAATTCTGAAAAATTAGGAAATCCTAAGAAATTTGCTTATAAATCTTCTTCAAAAACAAACAGTATTTTATCGCTCTTCTGCTAAAAATTAAAATTAATCTCCAGCGCAAAAGTTTCCATTTTTCAGCAAGATCAAATCAACTATCACCGTAATCTATCCCAAAGGTCTTACGTGGCACAAACACTAACTAGAACACAAAACCACATCTAACCAGAGGCTAGATAAATTACTTAATGCAAAACAGAACCTAAAAATCAAAAACAAAAATAAAATTGGGTTGCCTCCCAACAAGGGATGTTGTTTAACGCCCTTAGCTAGGCATAAAACACGAATAGATCTAAGTATTATCATCTTTGGCATGCAATCCATAAGTGGCTCTCATAATAGAGTCATAAGTCAATTTAATTTTCTTTCTTGGAAAGTGTTCCATGCCTTTCCTTAATGGAAATTGAAATCTAATGTTTTCTTCTTTCATATCAATGATTGCACCAATCGATCTAAGGAAAGGTCTACCAAGAATAATAGGACATGTAGGATTGCAATCTATATCAAGAACAATGAAATCTATGGGCACATAATTCCTATTTGCAATAAAAAGAACATCATTAATCCTTCCCATAGGTTTCTTAATAGTGGAATCTGCAAGATGCTTTAAGGAATAATCATCAAATTCACGAAAACCTAAGACATCACAAAAAGTTCTTGGAATCGTGGAAACACTAGCACCCAAATCACACAAAGCATGGCACTCATAATCTTTAATCTTAATAGTAGGTTCCCACTCATCATAAAGTTTTCTAGGGATAGAAACTTCCAATTCAAGCTTTTCTTCAAAAGATTGCATCATGGCATCAACGATATGTTTAGTAAAAGCTTGCATGCCTGCAGGTCGACTCTAGAGGATCCCCGGGTACCGAGCTCGAATTCGCCCTATAGTGAGTCGTATTACAATTCACTGGCCGTCGTTTTACAACGTCGTGACTGGGAAAACCCTGGCGTTACCCAACTTAATCGCCTTTTGACCTCTCCAATCCCACTTTTATCAATTTTTGCGTCAAGATCTAAAAACTCCGAATCATTGGGACGCCTTTTAACTAAAGTTGACTCACCTCCAGTCCCATCTTTATCAATATATATATTGGAAAATAAAGATTCAATAGGAGTCACATCAATCACTTTAAGATCTTCATCATTATTTTCTCGGAAACTAGAAGAACACGCTTTTATGAATCAATCCTTTTTAGCACGCATCTTAGCGGTTCTCTCTTTGCAATCATCAATGGAAATTATCATAGCCTTGAGAGACTCATTGATATCATGCTTAGGTGGAATAGATCCAAGTTTCAAAGAATCAACATCAAGAGAAATTCTATCCATGTTCCTAGCAAAATCATCAATCTTAAGCAATTTTTCTTCAGTCAAAGCATTGAAACTCTTTTGAGAACTCATAAATTCTTTAACACTATTCTCAAAATCAAAGGGCATCTTATTATAATTTCCATAAGAATTGTTGTAGGAATTACCATAATTATTAGAGGAATTACTAGGGAACGACCTAGGATTAAAATTACCTCTATATATAAGCATTATTACCAAAATTGTTCCTACCAACAAAATTCACATCCATAGATTCATTATTATTCTCAATCAAAGTAGACAAAGGCATATCATTAGGATCAATAGGTGTACTCTTGCTAGTAAATAATTTCATAAGCTCATTCATCTTTCCACTCAAAACATTAATCTCTTCAATCGCATGCACTTTTTTATTAGTGGAAGATCTTTCCGTATGCCATTGAGAATAATTAACCATAATATTATCTAGGAGTTTAGTAGCTTCCCCTAAAGTAATTTCCATAAAAGTACCTCCCGCAGTCGAATCTAAAAGATTTCTGGAAGCAAAATTCAATCCAGCATAAAATTTTTGTATAATCATCCACAAATTCAAACCATGAGTAGGGTAATTTCATATCATCAATTTCATCCTCTCCCAAGATTGTGAAACATGCTCATGATCAAGTTGCATAAAATTCATAATATCGCTCCTAAGGGAGATGATCTTAGCGGGAAGAAAATACTTGGAAATAAAAGCATCATTAAACTTATTCCATGAATCAATACTATTTTTAGGCGCCAACTTTGACAACAAGTGTATGTGATATGCTGCTTTGTTCCCTATATTTGCACTGGTGGCGAACTTTGATGCCAAGTGGATGTAATCAGTGTAATCGCCATAATATCCTAGCATTAGTTGCTTGCTTATTTATTTTTTTAGTCTTATTTATTTGTTTGCTTGTAGTTATGGAGTTATTTTTTCTCGGTTTCCTAGTGGCCGTAATAACAATGGTCCACATATGGGCCATTGTAGCCATGGCCCTCCTACATGCCATAGGACCCATGGTTCTCCTCCGGACCGTAGGATCCATGGTCCTCCGACAGGCCTTAGGATCCATGGGCCTCCTACTGGCCTTAGGATCCATGTGTCTCCTACGGGCTGCAAGATCCATGGGCCTCTTACGGGCCGCATGATCCATGGGCCATACTGATCGTTGACCACTATTTGAACACGATTTAGGCCGTAAATGGTCCAGAATCTGAATAGTCTGTTTATGGGCTTAGGCCATAATGGGTCGTTAACATACCATAATACATGACGGGATGAATAAGGCCCAAAGGGTTAACGGGTCATAGACGGGCCGACTATAACCATGGGCCTCATTTGGCCCATTAGAGGAACATGCCACTAACGGACCGCAAGTAGTCGGAGGCCTGAAATGAGCCCGAGAATATATGGGCCTTAGAAGGTCGAAAGATAACACGAGCTGGAATCGGGCCAACTGAATCATGGGCCATTAATGGGTATAAAGCAAGTTACTGTATATTATGGGCCAGACTCACCACGGGCCGTTAAAGGGCCTAAAGAAACAAAAGGCCTCATAAGGGCCGAAAGATGCCATGGGACATTCATGGGCCGAAAGTGAGAACGAGCTCGAATTATATTGGACTGCCCACAAGAAGCTAATGGCCCGAATTTGAAAGGCCATAATGGGCCGTAAATATACGCGCACAGGCCGCTAGCAGGCTTTCGGTGGGTCGGCTCATTAACTTTTGACCAAGTCAAATGGGCCGGCCTTTTTAACCTAAATGGGCGACTGTTAGGCCGAGCCATGTGTCGATGTATCATAGGCGCTGTCGGTGTCAAAACCGGCGGATCTCGGGTAGGGGGTACCGAACTGTGCGTCTAGGCCGGATGGTAACAGGAGGCAAGGGACACGAAGTTTTACCCAGGTTCGGGCCCTCTCGATGGAGGTAAAACCCTACGTCCTGCTTGATTAATATTGATGATATGGGTAGTACAAGAGTAGATCTACCACGAGATTAGAGAGGCTAAACCCTAGAAGCTAGCCTATGGTATGATTGTTGTTGTGTATGTTGTCCTACAAACTAAAACCCTCCAGTTTATGTAGACACCGAAGAAGGTTAGGGTTACACAAAGTCGGTTACAATGGTAGGAGATCTACATATCCGTATCGCCAAGCTTGCCTTCCACGCCAAGGAAAGTCCCTTCCGGACACGGGACGGAGTCTTTAATCTTGTATCTTCATAGTCCAGGAGTCCGGCTGAAGGTATAGTCCGGCTATCCGAACACCCCCTAATCCAGGACTCCCTCAGTAGCCCCTGAACCAGGCTTCAATGACAACGAGTTCGGCACGCAGATTGTCTTCGGCATTGCAAGGCGGGTTCCTCCTCCAAGTACTTCATAGAAGATTTTGAACACAAAGATAGTGTCCGGCTCTGCAAAATAAGTTTCCACATATTGCCATAGAGAGAATAATATTTACACCAATCTAATCTGCTGACGTATTCCATAGCGTGACACACCACGGCCAAGCCTTTATCCGAGTCGTTTCATTATCCCACCTCAGCGCGTTATGCGAGGCGGTTTCCTTGGCACGTCTTGTTAAAGCAGAGATCGTGTCCCCTTATCCCGGGATTCTCATCAATACGGGCGTGGGTAACCCAACCACGCCATTGATTACGGCGCTTGGAGATAAGCGAGTTTTACCAGGCTGGTGGGGACATGTAGTTGCGTCCACCCATATAAGGGGATAAGGATCCACCTTTTCACCTACGCCTTCTTCCTCCTTTGCCTATCCATTCTTGCGCACTCGAGCTCCAGCGCCCAAGTCCGCACTCCCCACCTCAACCTTCTCCAGCCATGTCCGGAGCGGGAGGCAAGTGGATGGTCTCCTCCGTCACGGAGGGACACATCAAAAAGCTGAGGAAGGCCGGATACCTGTCTAACGACATCGCGTACCGGCTTCCCGAAAAGGGGCAGCTCATCCCCACCCCTAGGCCCCATGAGAGGGTGGTGTTCCTCCCCCATTTCCTCCGCGGACTGGGCTTCCCTCTCCACCCATTTGTCTGGGGGCTCATGTTCTACTACGGCCTGGATTTCCACGATCTGGTCCCAAACTTTGTCCTCAACATCTCGGTGTTTATCGTCGTGTGCGACGCTTTCCTCCGCATCCGCCCCCATTTCGGCTTATGGCTCAAGACTTTCAACGTCAGGCCGAAGGTGGTGCACGACAACCAGGCGGAGTGCGGAGGCGCCATGGTGGGAAATATGGCCAACGTCCCATGGCTCGAGGGCTCCTTTGTGGAGACCCTGAAGGGGTGGCAATCGGGGTGGTTTTACATCACCGAGCCGCGCGACGCCGAATGGGTCGCACCCCCCGAGTTTCGATCCGGACCCCCTACGCGGCTCACCTCCTGGAAGGAGACAGGCCTGTCGTGGGGTAAGAAAGGAGAGCTGACCGGACTCCAAACATGCATCCAAACCCTGGTGGACAAGAAGCTCAAACTTGTCAACATAGTCCAGGTTATGCTCATCCGCCTGATCCTCCCGTGTCAACAACGGGCTTTCAACCTGTGGGAGTTCGACCCGGCGCGGCACCAAACTCTGAGCAGGCTCTTCGACACGACGTACAAAGATGCCTGGAAGGTGCTTTTCAAGGGCGTCGAGGCCCCAGCATCCGCTACCGAGGATCGCGGATTCAGTACGCAGCGTCACGCTCATGCGGTAAGCTGTTTTTTCCTTTTACAGGGTATCAGTTTTTCATAGTTTGACTCCATGCGGGATCTAAGCTCCCTTACCTTTAACAGGACTGGAAGGTGACGTCCGGACAGATCAACTGTCCGGCTCCTTTGCCCGAAGGCCCAGCGGACGCTCGCTTGGCGAAGCTGCTAGTTCCGGCACCCTATGTGGTGCCGGAGAAGAAGGCCGCGAAAAAGGCCACGGGGACTCGAAAGAGTGCCCGGCGCCAGGAGGTGTCGGATCCATCATCTGACGGTTCCGAGGCGCATTCCTCCCGTGAAGACGAGGAGGAAGAAGAAGAGACCTCTCCCCCTCCAGCGGGAGGAGAGAAGAAAAGGAAGGCCGCCCCCTCTGGGGAGGCTGGAGGGTCCAAGAAGGGAAAAACCCATCCTCCGGACTAATCCACCGACGCCGACGATGGCGGAGAGGAGTGGCAGCCCAGGGCCAAGCCCCTGGTAAAATCGTAAGTATCCGGATACCAGAGTAATTCATAGTATTCATTTATTGCACAGCTTTCCCTTACGTCGAATATGTTTATGCATCCCACCCAAAGACCGGCTCGACGCGTCGTCGAGCGGTTCATTGGACTCATCGGATGTGAACTCGCTTCCGATGGCTTCCTCCCCCCGCCCTACGGACGACACCAAAGTGTTGTCCCAACAGGTTCCAAGCCGGGAGGAGGTGGTCCTGGAGGCGCCGCAAGGCGACATCCCGGACTCCAGGAGGAAAGGGGATGAAACCCCCCAGGGCTCCAAGTCCGGCTCTAGGCCGGACACCGCTCCGGAACCTTCAAAGGTTCCAGAGTCCGGTGGGGGACCTCCTTCCAAGAGGAACAAGCCCACCGTGCCGGTGGCCCCCGTCCAACCGGAGGCGCCGGACAATATGTTGGAGGCGCTCCAAGGCGCCTCCATCAACGAGGAGCACCGCACCATTATGAGTGCGGTGGTCCAGAAGGTTCAGTCCGCCAAGAGCGGACTGACTGAAGCTTGTACTAGCCTTTTAACAGGCTTTGAGGTAAGAAAATAATATTACCGCATAGACAGTAGCCCCTGATGCTCTGTTTGGCGTTCGGGAAGAAAAGCCGAATAGAGGATCAAATAAAATTCGTAGGAGTCTAACGAAAAGGAGTCAATATGCGTATGCAGGCTTCTTGCATCCGCCGCACTGACTGCGGAGGTGGACACGCTAAAGCAGAACCTAAAGCGGTCCGAGCAAGAGCTCGGTCGTGCCAAGAGGCAGCTCGAGGACAATGAAGGTAAGAAATACCTTGTTTAAATATATATAAAAAGGTGAAATTGCAAAAAATGACAGGATTATTGTGGCTATTGTAGGGGCCATGTCTGAGGTGGCGACCCTTAAGCAAGCGCTGGTCGAGGCCGAGAAGAAGGCAGCCACGGAGCGCATCGAGCGGGAGAAGTATGAGGCCGAGGTTGGCAAGGTACGGCAAGAGCTCCAGGCTCTCATGGAAAAAAATGAGATCTTGGAGCTTGACTCAAAGACGCGAGCGTCCGAGCTTGCGGTGGCTATTGAAAATGCCAAGTCTGCCAAGGCCGAATCCTAGAAGACCCTCCAGGAGTTGGATGAGGTGAAGAAGATAGCGGCGGGTAAGGCATTCTTTATGCAAAGCAAACACATAAACGTGAGTTACTTGTTACTTACCCGAATCCGGAGCTCTCCAGGAGCGTTCACAGATCTTCCCCGGAGTGTGTCCGCTGCCGCCGCATTCTATCGAGCCGAGGAGGGCAGCTCGACAGAGAAGGTCTTCTGGTCTCAGTATGCTGAGGCCGGACACCCCGTGCCCCTGAGCAACCAGCTGAAGCAACTGGTCGAGCTCCACAAGGCGGCCGAACAGGCCATGAAGGGCCTCATAGTTCGGCTGTGGCCTGGAGGGGCTCTGCCTGGGAGCTATTTCGGGCTGGTGCGGCGGCTGGTGGAGGCCTGTCCAAGGCTCGAAGTCATCAAGCGCTCCGTCTGCATTGAAGGTGCCCGTAGGGCCCTTGCCCATGCTAAGGTGCACTGGGGCAAACTGGATGCTGAGAAGCTTGTGAAGGATGGGCCACCGCCGGGGAAAGAGCATCGCAAGCCCGAGAATTACTATAAGGATGTTCTGAAGGGTGCCTGCCTTGTGGCGGATGAATGTTCTAGGGATGTAATTTTTGAGTGAAATTTGCTCGTTTTGTCCTGTGCGCTGAAAACTTGTTCATATGCGCTAAGCAATGCTGTTGGAATTTAAAATATTACCTTCTGTGCGGCTGTTTATCAATTCTGAGAGATGGCGAGTCGTCGGCTTCTGCCCCCATGCCGCTAGTGCTGGGGTGTTCAGGGATAAACCTGAGCGCTCTTTTTCCCATGTTTGGGTCCTTCGAGGGAGGCTCTCAGCCCAATGAACAAGGCAATCGGACTATAATGCGTGAACACTCTCACTTAGCCATAGAATTCTATGATTTTAAATTTCGGCGAAGCCCCTGGTATTCGGAAGACCGAGTTCGGGGCGCTATCCATGCCTTGGCCGGACAGAGCCGGCTCCTCGCCCTAAGCGGCATAAGTCTTTAGGGACTCGAAAAAACCTCTCCAACAGCGACCAACTCTCGCTTCATCATGATAGTCAGTTTTAGCTTTCTCCACTGAGGTGCTCGACCCAGCTCAACTGGGGCACAATCGCAGTGGTTCTCCTAGTGCTACCTTAGCCGATATAGCGGAACGTAAGGCGCCAAAACATAGGAGCCGCGCAAACCCAACTATTGACCCAAGACATGATTCGGAGCCGATGCATATAATGCTATAAGTTCGGGGTGCCGCACTTGTTAAAGTGTTCAGACTTCTCACACCATATTGAGGGGTACTAAATCCCCTGGCGTATTTTGGCCGTACCAACGTGTATGGGTGCAACATGTCGTTAAGGAACATATATAAAGAAAAAAGGTAATGCAAAAATAGACGAAAGCTATGCATTGTTTATTAGAAAGGGCTACGATCAAAGCAGAACGATACAAATAATGCGATAAGTGAAAGGTTGGACTAGTTAACATGTCTGTTCCAGGGGCAAGCTGCGGAATAGTATGCGGAACATGTATACTGCTCGTGATAGAGACTACCTGGAAGTTCCGTAATGCGACGTGGCTTGTCTGCTTCCCTGGTTCTTGCATCGTTTGTGCGGCAATTGAACTGCCGAACAGGCCTTCCGAAGGATGGAGTCCTAAAAGTAAGAGAAAATTAAAAAATCGACAGCCCTGGTACGGTTTAAGCCGTGTTTCGGGCATGCCGTGATGGTGCCCCTCCCCCTGTACCCATGGTATCTCTAGAGCGTAGTTATGTACGCGAAGTACTGGCGTCGCCTTTTTGCGAGGGTTGGGGTTGGGGCCGCATTGCTACGCCAGCTCGGATCGTGCCAGGCGATCTTGTTGTAGGTTACTCCGGGTGCGCTTGACGGTGTCCGGTCGTTTAGTGGCCAGACTGGAGAACTGCCTTGAGAGGCTGCTTTATACTTCCGCTGCAAGGGCCACCGTGTGCTCCTCCGTTCGGAGGGAGCGTTCGGTGTTTCCATTGACCGTAATTACTCCTCGAGGGCCTGGCATCTTGAGCTTATGGTATGCATAGTGCGGTACCGCATTGAACTTGGCGAATGCGGTTCGCCCGAGCAGTGCGTGATAACCACTGCGGAACGGGACTATGTCGAAGATTAACTCCTCGCTTCGGAAATTATCCGGAGATCCAAAGACCACTTCAAGTGTGACTGAGCCTGTACAATTGGCCTCTACACCTGGTATTACGCCTTTAAAGGTCGTTTTGGTGGGCTTAATCCTTGAGGGATCTATGCCCATTTTCCGCACTGTATCCTGCTAAAGCAGGTTCAGGCTGCTGCCGCCATCCATAAGGACTCTAGTGAGATGAAATCCGTTAATAATTGGGTCTAGAACCAATGCGGCGAATCCGCCATGACGGATGCTAGTGGGATGGTCCCTTCGATCAAAGGTGATCGGGTAGGAGGACCATGGGTTGAACTTTGGGGCGACTGGCTCTACCGCGTATACGTCCCTTAACGCGCGCTTCCGCTCCCTTTTGGGGACGTGGGTTGCGTATATCATGTTCACCGTCCGCACTTGTGGGGGAAAACTCTTTTGTCCACTGTTGTTCGGTG
This sequence comes from Triticum urartu, assembly GCF_003073215.2. Classification (NCBI taxonomy): domain Eukaryota; kingdom Viridiplantae; phylum Streptophyta; class Magnoliopsida; order Poales; family Poaceae; genus Triticum; species Triticum urartu. The sequence continues at coordinate 390,774,154 of NC_053023.1, read as the reverse complement.
GCTGGGGCTCCTCGTCGTCATCGCTATGCAGCCCCGTGTCTTCATTTTCGGCGTTTAACTTGCCTGCCTGCTTGAACACCCAACAATCCCTGTTGGTGTGATTGGCCGGCTTTTCGAGGGTGCCATGTATCTGGCACAAGCGGTCGAGTATTCGGTCCAAACTGGACGGGCCCCTAGGATTCCTTTTGAATGGCTTTTTCCGCTGACCGGATTTAGAGCCTCTGAATCCGGCATTAACTGCCGTGTCCTCAGCATTGTCGCCGTTAATGCGGCGCTTCTGCTTGTTGCGACGCGACCTGCCACTACTGTCCCTGGTGTCCGAATTACCAGGGTTCTTGGTCATATTGTTGCTACAAGCAAGCCAGCTGTCTTCTCCCGCGCAAAAGCGGGTCATGAGTGTCGTGAGTGCTGCCATAGATTTCGGCTTTTCCTGTCCAAGGTGCCGGGCCAGCCACTCGTCACGGATATTGTGCTTGAAGGCTGCTAGGGCCTCAGCGTCCGGACAGTCGACTATTTGATTTTTCTTTGTTAGGAACCGTGTCCAGAATTGCCTGGCCGATTCCTCTGGCTGCTGAATTACGTGACTTAGGTCATCGGCGTCTGGGGGTCGCACATAAGTGCCCTGGAAATTGTCGATGAATGCGGCTTCCAGGTCCTCCCAACAACTGATTGATCCTGTTGGCAAGCTGTTAAGCCAATGCCGAGCTGGTCCTTTAAGCTTGAGTGGGAGGTATTTGATGGCGTGGAAATCATCGCCGCGGGCCATGTGGATATGAAGGAGATAATCCTCGATCCATACCGTAGGATCTGTTGTGCCATCATATGATTCGATGTTTACGGGTTTGAAACCCTCGAGGATTTGATGATCCATTATTTCGTCTATGAAGCATAGTGGGTGTGCGGTGCCTCTGTACTGGGCTATATCATGACGTAGCTCCAATGAGCTTTGTCTACTGTGTTCGGCCCTGCCGAATTTGTGGCCGGCGTGACGGCTACCGTCTCGCGCCGTGGGGCACCCCTACGATCCGTAGATCGATCTTGTTTGCTTTGCCTTGTCCTCCAACATATCTCGTAAGTCCGGCGCATATTCCCGTGCCTTGGTACAGGGTGCGGCTTGAGTGGACGGCCGAGAGGCCTCTCTGTCGCGGCCACGAGGTGGCCGATCGGCCGCATCAAGTGCTTCCTCCTCTAATCGGGGTAGCAACCTGCGCTTTGGGTAGCTCTTGGAGGGGCGTTCAAGTTTATGCTCTTTGGCCGCAAGGACTTCAGTCCATCTGTCGACTAGCAAATCTTGATCAGCTCTAAGCTGTTGCTGTTTTTTATTGAGGCTTCTTGTCGTGGCCATAAGCCTGCGTTGAATTCGCTCTTGCTCGACGGGATCCTCTGGCACGACGAATTTGTCGTCGTCGAGGCTTGCCTCGTCTTCGGAGGGAGGCATATAATTATCGTCCTCGACCTCTCTGTATGCCGCTCTCTCATGAGGGCTGGTTTCTCCATCGTCCTGTGCTAAATCTTGCTGGAGGGGATTTTCTTCGGCACTTTCCGGAGTGTTATTATCTCCCATGTTGGAATCGCCGTATTTGTTTTGGCGGGATTTTGAGCGGCGCTGCTGACGTCGGCGCTTAGGTTGTTTCTTGGAGGGGTCATCCTCCGCTGTTCCATCGTCATCTCCTTCTTTTGGGGTGTCCACCATGTATATGTCATATGACGAGGTGGCTTTCCAGGGCCTTGTAGGCGCTAGTTCTTCATTATCTCCTTCATCAGCGTCCATACCGTCAATGTCTTCGGAGTCGAAGTCGAGCATGTCGGTTAAGTCGTCGACAGTGGCTACAAAGTGGGTGGTGGGTGGGCTTTGAATTTCTTCATCGTCCGTACCCCAACCTTGCTGACCTAGTCCGGCCAGGGCTCTCCTGATAAAGAGAGAGACTTCAGTGTCTTCAGAATATCGCCGAAAGGCGAGTGCTAAAAGATGTCCGTGGCAGTAAACTCCATGATCGGCGCCCAATCGGATTCGATCGGCAGGGGCGCGGAGGGTTCGGAGTCCGGAGAGGAGTCCGGCTCCTTGGAGTCACGAGTTTCATAGAGTGCGGGGCTGGTGTTCGGCTCAATCCCCGTTGGGATCGCAGCCCCTGAGGTGGCGTCCAACCGCCCATCCTCGATCGGCGCAGTTGGCTCCGAATCAAGGGTCGAAGCTGATGCGGGTGAGGCCTCCAGGGCACTGTTCGGCGGCAGAGCTAGATCATGCTCGTCAGGACAGTGCGGCGCGCTCGGCAGTGGCTCGAATCCGTCGAAGATCAAGTCCCCGCTGATGTCAGTTGTGTAGTTTAAACTTCCAAATCTGACCTGACGGCCAGGGGCGTAGCTTTCGATCTGCTCCAGACGGCCAAGTGAATTGGCCCGCAGTGCGAAGCCGCCGAAAACGAAGACCTGTCCGGGGAGGAAGGTCTCACCCTGGACTGCATCGCTATTGATGATCGTAGGAGCCATCGAGCCTGACGGCGACGACACAGAGGAACTCTCAATGAAAGCATCAATGTCGGTGTCAAAACCGGCGGATCTCGGGTAGGGGGTCCCGAACTGTGCGTCTAGGCCGGATGGTAATAGGAGGCAAGGGACACGAAGTTTTACCCAGGTTTGGGCCCTCTCGATGGAGGTAAAACCCTACGTCCTGCTTGATTAATATTGATGATATGGGTAGTACAAGAGTAGATCTACCACGAGATCAGAGAGGCTAAACCCTAGAAGCTAGCCTATGGTATGATTGTTGTTGTGTATGTTGTTCTACGGACTAAAACCCTCCGGTTTATATAGACACCGGAGAGGGTTAGGGTTACACAAAGTCGGTTACAATGGTAGGAGATCTACATATCCGTATCGCCAAGCTTGCCTTCCACGCCAAGGAAAGTCCATTCCGGACACGGGACGGAGTCTTTAATCTTGTATCTTCATAGTCCAGGAGTCCGGCTGAAGGTATAGTCCGGCTATCCGAACACCCCCTAATCCAGGACTCCCTCAGGCGCGCTTCGTCCATTGTAGGGATGACATCTGTCCCAACGCTGAGCTGACACGTGAAATCATCCAGCGAATGAGAATTTTACAAGTGGAAAATCCCCATTGGTCTGGGCTGCTAACGGGTTATCGGATCCAAACCGGAACCTGATAGCTTAACGGCGACCCGTTATGGTGAATGCCACGTGTCGGTAACCCTTGACGAAAACACTTCCATGATGCGCCATTTTTTGTCATGGAAGTGGACACTTCCATGATGATAATTTTGGTATTTTCATGGAACACTTCTACGACAGCACGGGTATGACTATCTTGATTTTGTCATAAAATCGTCATGGATGTACATGCATGACAGAAAACGTGATCTACTATGACAAACACGTATCATCATGGAAGTACTTTTTTGTAGTGCAATGGTGTATATGATTACTATGATCTGGAATTAATGGAAGAATTTTTTACTTTTAATTGTGCTTATAAAATTGAATCTTTGTTTGAAAAGTATGAATATTGTGATGATGTTCTTTACAGATCTGAAAGTTATGCTATACTTAAATATTGCTATGAAAATTATAAATACAATGCCGATATGAAAGAATTTATTGAGAAAGTCTCTGCTATCCAAGAAGATATTAATATTTTCCAGGAATCTATGGAAGAAGAAATTGTTGAAACTATGAGATCATTAAATGAAAAGGATAAGGAGGAAGAGTGGATTAGCTACTTGTGCCCACCTTCTAATGAGAGTAGCTCTTCAACTCATACATTCTTTAATTTCCCTTCGTGCTTACCGAATGATGAATGCTATGATCCCTTGGATTCGTTTGAAATATACCTTTTTGATGAACTTGATGCTTGATATTATTATGGCCATGATGCCAATATGAATGATGCTTATGGAGATGAACTTGCTATAGTTCCTTATGTTAAAAATGAAACAATTGCTATTGCACCCACACATGATAATCTTATTATCTTTTTGACTTCTTGCAGCTAGACTATATCATAAGTTTGCACTTATTAAGGATTATATTGATGGGTTGCGTCTTACCGTTACACATGATAATTTTGATGGATATAATATGCATGTGCTTGTTGCTCCTACTTCAATTATTATGAGAGATGAACTACATCTCCACCTCTCTATATTTCTAGTACAAGAAAATTGCAAGAAAATGTCTATGCTATGCATTGGCCTTTACTTGGTGTCCATGAATTGTTCTTCTATGACATGCCGATGCATAGGAAGAGAGTTAGACGCCGTTGTTCTAGGATATATGCTGCTTTGTGCTCACTACTAATAAATCATTGTTAATTAAAATTGGTTTTTATATACCTTGGGATCCAGGTGGATCAATTACTTGAGCACTTTATGCCTAGCTTAATGGCTTTAAAGAAAGCATTGCATGGCAGACAACACAGAAGTTTTAGACAGTCATTTTATTCTGTTGTGTGCTTTTTAAAAAGTTCAAAAACAGTAAAGAAAATATAGAGGGAAACCTAAAACTTTTGAAAAAGAAAAGTGAAAGTGAGACAGATGAGCAATGTGGAAGTGGGGGCTAGCCTTGAACTTTGTTCATGCCCATGGAAACTTTGCGAATCTTGGATTAGAGAAACTTCTCAACAAAAATAATTATCCCGGACGGAATTTGCAGTGTGACTCGAAATGACCCAGATGGTGGCATGCAATCCAAGACATGTTGCTAGAGGAGAGGGAAGATGCAGGAGCAGTGAAGGGAGGACCAGGGGCGGGGGAAGGATACCATCACCGGTGGCCGCGGGAAGATCTCGCGTAGCGAACGCCAGTTCTTGTTAGGGTAGCTAGCAAAAGCACCTTGGGGATAGCGCTGATTCTGCCTACCACCACCAAAACTAGGGTTTCCCCGCCCACCGCTGGCAGGAGTAGCATGAGGAGGCCGGGAACCCCCCGGCCCATGAGCAGGTGCCGCGGCACCACAGCTGTAACCACCCGTCGCCGCCTCCTAGGGATGGATCGCCACGCCACCACCAACATGCCCATCCGAGGGAGACGGCCTATCCCTTTTGGATCTGAGAAAGTGCTGCCTCCTCCGTGCAGCACTCCTCCTCTTGACGCCACGGAGGGAGGACCAAGCGTCACGATCCACGGCGGCGCTCTCGGGGCCGCAGCTCCGCCTGGAGCTTGGCCCGGAGCGATGCCTTGTAGGCCACAAGATTTGAACCAACATTGCCGGACTCCTCCAGAGGCCGCTTGTTGTTGCTATTGTGATCACTGGACAAACAACACGAGCGATCCATGGCCACTGTCGTCGCGAACGAGACCTGGAGTGGAAGGGGAGGGGATGGGAAGCAGAGTGCGAGGGAAACCCTAGACCGCCTCAGATCCGCAAGAGTGGCTGAAACCCTAACCATGGGCCGGGATTGTACTTAAGAACCCAGAATTAGCAACACGGAGCCGGCCCAGGGTCAGAAGGCCTGGACTTCCCAATCGACCTAGCCAAGGGCCCAACGCATGAGCCCACCAATGCAGAGAAATCAAACACGGACAAAAGATCCACAGGGTGGGCCCTAATGTCGCTTGAACTATGTTGGTATTTCCCCAAAGACGAAGGGATGATGCAGCACAACTACGGTGGGTATTTTCCTCAGTTATGAAACCAATGTATCAATCTAGTAGGAGAACCAGGCAACACTATGTAAACGGTACCTGCACACAAAAAACAAATACTTGCAACCCGACGCGTATGAGGGGTTGTTAATCCCTCTTTTGGGTAACGACGCCAGAAATTGTCAAGTTGCCGGGACAAAATTTGTGATAGATTGGATAATAGATATCGATAAAACGCAAAATAAAAGATGCAAATAAAAAGTGCAGCAAAGTATTTTTTGGGGGTTTTAGAATAATAGATCTGAAAACAAAAGCAAATAAAAATAGACCTCAAAGGAAAATAATTGAACGGAAAGCAAATATGATAATGAATAGACCCGGGGGCGTAGATTTCACTGGTGGCTTCTCTCAAGAAATAGCACACGGTGGGTAAACAAATTATTGTTGGGCAATTGATAGAAAATCAAATAGTTATGACAATATCCAAGGCAATGATCAATATATAGGCATCATGTCCAAGATCAGTAGACCGACTCCTGCCTGCATCTACTACTATTACTCCACGCATCGACCACTATCCAGCATGCATCTAGTGTGTTAAGTTCATGGAGAAATAGAGTAATGAAATAAGAATGATGACATGATGTAGATGAGATATATTCATGTAGGAATAGCCCCTATCTTGTTATCCTTAATAGCAACGATACATGTGTGTCTTGCTGCCCCTTCAGTCACTGGGAAAGAACACTGCACGATTAAACCCATCACAAAGCACCTATTCCCATGGTAAGAAAATCGATCTAGTCGGCGTAACTAAACCAAAGATTCGAAGAATAAATACGAGGCTATAAAAATCATGCATATAAGAGATCAAAAGAAGACTCAAATAATATTCATGGATATAGGTCTGATCATAAACTCAAAGTTCATCGGATCCCAACAAACACACCACAAAAAGAGTTACATCAAATAGATCTCCAAGAGACCAATGTATTGAGAATCAAAAGAGAGAGAGAGAGGAATCCATGTAGCTATTTCCTACAGACCCGTAGGTCATGGTGAACTACTCACACATCACCGGAGAGGCACCAATGAGGATGCTGAACCCCTCCGTGATGGTGTTTAGATTGGATCTTGTGGTTCTGGAACTTGTGGCGTCTGGAATTGTGTTTCGTCGACTCCCCTAGGGTTTTTGTAATATTTGGGGATTTATAGGGTGAAGAAGCGGTGTGTGAGGCCACCGAGGGGGGGAACAACCCCACAGGGCGCCCCTGGGCCTCCTGGCATGCCCTGGTGGGTTGTGTCCACCCCAGGCTTCCCCTCTGGTACTTCTTTGGCCCACTGGTGGTCTTCTGGTCCAAAAAAATTCTTCAAAAAGTTTTGCTACATTTAGACTCCGTTTGGTACTGATATTCAGCGAAGTAAAAAAACAAGCAAAAAACAGCAACTGTCACTATGTCAATAGGTTAGTCCCAAAAATGATATAAAGTTGCTATAAAATGATTGTAAAACATCCAAGATTGATAGTACAATTGCATGGAACAATAAAAAATTATAGATACGTTGGAGACATATCAGCATCCCCAAGCTTAATTCCTACTCGTCCTCGAGTAGGTAAATGATAAAAACAGAATTTTTGATGTGGAATGCTGCCTAACATGTTCATCACATATTCATTTCTTTTGTAGCATGCACATTTGGACTTTTATATGGTTCAAAGAAATAGTCTAGTTTTGACATGAAGATTTCAATACTCAAGCATATCAACAAGCAACCATGTCTTTCAAAATATCTACACTAAAGAAAGTTATCCCTAGCCCATCATGCTTAATCATTGATCCATTCATGAAACACACTCACATATTAGCTACATCCAATGCTCAAGTATGATCATAGTGCTCCCCTGTTGGTGCTTTATAAGAGAAGATGGAGACTCAAGTAAAAACAAAAATTGCATAAAGTAAATAGAAAGGTCCTTCGCAGAGGGAAGTAGGGATTTCTAGAGGTGCCAGATCTCAAAGCTTAAATTGAGAGATAATCTTTTGAGAGGCATACTTTTCCCGTCAACAACAATGACCGAGTAATTCCCAACACTTTCCATGTTAGATATATCATAGGCGGTTCCCAAATGGAAAATGAAGTTTATTCCTTTTCCACCATTCTTTCACAATCCATGGCTAGTCGTATCCACGGGTGCCTTCCATACCAACACTTTCCAAGGACTTTATTATTTCACAACATAAAGTAAATTTCTTTTTCATTTCGGGACCGGGCATCCCTACTACCGTTGTACTCTCATGCAATGACAAGTGAATAAATACTCATCTTGACAATAGCCCATCTAACATGGAAAATATTGGCCACCCCCTACCGCTTCATTAGCGGTACGAGCACACAAAAAGGAAATTCATTATGAAAATTAGAGATGGCACATACAAATTTGCTTACAACGGCACATAAATACCGCATGTAGGTAGGTATGGTGGACTCATATGGCAAAAGTGGGTTTAAAGATTTTGGATGCACAAGTAGTATTTCTACTTAGTATAAGTGGAGGCTAGAAAATAGATTGAGAAGCAACCAACCAAGAAACGAAAAATCACATAAGCGAGCATTAAGCATAACTAACACAGACTAATGCCCCATAAGTAAGATGTAATTCCATTGCATAACTATTGACTTTCGTGCTTGCATAGGGAATCACAAACCTTAACACCAATATTCTTACTAAAACATAATTACTCACCAACATGACTCACATATCACTATCATCATATCTCAAAACTATTACAAATAATCAAGTTTATTTTGTCCAATGATCTTCATGAAAGTTTTTATTATATCGCTTTTGAATATCTATCACCTTGGGACTAATTTCATATGTTGCTTTTGATAAGCTCATACAAATTTAAGTGAAGAACATGAGCATTAAAATTTTATTATCTCAAAATAATATAAGTGAAGCATGAGAGAATTTATTAAAAAATATTTCTAACGCTCAAATAAATCTAAGTGAAGCATGAGAGCATTTCCATAGCTAAAAAAATTAAGTGAAGCACATAGAGCGATTCTAGCAAATCATAGCATAATTTTTGGCTCTCTTAAATAGGTGTGTCCAACAAGGATAGATGATACAAACTAAAAATAAAAACAAGCAAAGACTCATATAATACAAGACACTCCAAGAAAAACTCAGGATATGTGACGAATAAAAATATAGCTCCAAATAAAATACCGATGGTCGTTAGAAGAAAGAGGGGATGTCGTCCAGGGCATCCCCAAGCTTAGTTGCTTGGTTCTCCTTGAATATTAACTTGGGGTGCCATGGGGCATCCCCAAGCTTAGTCTCTTTTCACTCCTTATTCCTTCATCCATCGTGACCTCACCCAAAACTTGAGAACTTCAATCACTCAAAACTTAACAAAACCTTAGTGAGATCCGTTAGTATAACAAAGCAAATCACCACTCTAAGTACTGTTTCAAATCAATTCATATTTTATTTTTGCATTATATCTACCATATGCTAACTGTACCATGGCTTATACCCCCCCGACGCAATCCATAGATTCATCAAAACAAGCACACAACACAAGGAAAATAGAATCTGTCAAAAACAGAACAATCTGTCATAATCTGAAAACTTCGTATACTTTCGTAACTCCAAAAAATCCTAAAAAATTAGGGAAATGTAGGAAATTTGTATATCAATATTGTGTAAAAAATTCAGAATTTTATCACTCTTCTGTGATTTATGAAAATTATTTACTGGGCGCAAAAGTTTTTATTTTTCAACAAGATCAAATCAACTATCACCAAACATGATCCCGAAGGCTTTACTTGACACAAAAACTAATAAAAAATAAAAAACACAATCATAACAGTAGAATAATTGTGCAAGAACTCAAGAACATAAATAAAAAGGCAAAAATAGAATTTATTCATTGGGTTGCCTCCCGACAAGCGCTATTGTTTTATGCCCCTGGCTATGCATAAGATTTTATTGATGCTCACATAAAAAGATAAGAATTGAAGAACAAAGGGGGTATCATAAAACATGTGACAAACATATTTAAGTCTAACATACTTCCGGTGCATAGGGATTTTATAAGCAAACAAATTATCAAGACAAGAAATATATAGCATATGCAAGGAAGAAGAAAGAAACAATAGCGATCTCAACATAACGAGAGTAATTTAGTAACATGAATATCTCTACAAACATATTTTCCTCTTTCATAATAATCACATGTAGGATCATAATCAAGTTCAACAATATAACTATCACATAAAATATTTTCTACATGTTCCACGTGCATGCAAAGTTGACACTCTTCCAAAATAGTGGGATCAAATAAAGTCATGACCTCTCCAAGCCCACTTTTATCAAAAAATTATAAGGTTGGACACTCTCCGAATGTGTGGGATTATTTTTACTTAAAGTTGACGCTCTTACAAACCCACTTTTAATATTATTGCAAACATTATTATCAATATCATATTCATCATGAGGCTTAAATAAATTTGCATGATCATAAGAAGAATCACCCCAATCATGATCATTGCAATAAGTAGTGGACATAGCAAAATTAGCATCCCCAAGCTTGGGATTTTACATATCACTAGCACAATTGACATTAATAGAATTTATAATAACATCATTGCAATCATGATTTTCATTCAAGGAGCTATCATGAACCACTTTATAAATTTCTTCTTTTAACACTTCATCACAATTTTTAGATTCACGAATCTCAAGCAAAATTCATAAAGATAATCTAGTGAACTCAATTCACTAGCAATTGGTTCAACATAATTGGATCTTTTAAAAAATATTAGCAAGTGGATGAGGATCCATATCAATAGAATTTTAGCAAGCGAAGATGCAAGCAAATAGAAGACACATGTCAACAGAAGGAAAGAAAAGATCAAATGCGAAAAAGGCAAACGAAAAATATTTTTATATTTTTGCAAAAACGTTAAGTGGGGGAGATGAAAACGAGAGGTGAATGGCAAATAATGTAAATTGCAACAAGATGAGATTTGTGATTAGGAACCTGATAGATGTTGATGATGTCTCCCCGGCAACGGCACCAGAAATTCCTTTTGATGCCGCTTGCACTACGTCGGTATTTCCCCAAAGAGGAAGGGATGATGCAGCACATCTACGGTAGGTATTTCCCTCAGTTATGAAACCAAGGTATCAATCCAGTAGGAGAACCAAGAAACACTATGTAAACGGTACCTACACACAAAGAACAAATACCTGCAACGCGACGCGTATGAGGGGTTGTCAATCCCTCTTTCGGGTAACATCGCCAAAAATTGTCAAGTTGACGAGATAAAATTTGTGATAGATTGGATAAATAGATCTCGATAAAATGCGAAATAAAATATGCAAATAAAAATTGCAGCAAAGTATTTTGGAGTTTTAGAATAATAGATTTGGAAACAAAAGCAAATAAAAATAGATCTCAGAGGCAAATAATAGATCAGAAAGCAAATATGATAATGAATAGACCCGGGGGCCATAGAGTTCACTAGTGGCTTCTCTCAAGAAATAGCACATGGTGGGTAAACAAATTATTGTTGGGCAATTGATAGAAAATCGAATAGTTATGATGATATCCAAGGCAATAATCAATATATAGGCATCACGTCCAAGATTAGTAGACCGGCTCCTGCCTGCATCTACTACTATTACTCCACACATCGATCGCTATCCAACATGCATCTAGTGTATTAAGTTTATGAAGAAACGGAGTAATGCAATAAGAAAGATGACATGATGTAGATGAGATCTATTCATGTAGGAATAACCCCCATCTTGTTATCCTTAATAGCAACGATACACGCGTGTCTTGCTACCCCTTCTGTCACTGGGAAAGAACACAGCGCGATGGAACCCATCACAAAGCACCTCTTCCGATGGCAAGAAATATTGATCTAGTCGGCCCAACTAAACCAAAGATTCGAAGAAGAAATACAAGGCTATAAATTATCATGCATATAAGAGATCAAAAGAAGACTCAAATAATATTCATGGATATAGATCTGATCATAAACTCAAAGTTCATCAGATCCCAACAAACACACCGCAAAAAGAGTTACATCAAATAGATCTCCAAGAGACCATTGTATTGAGAATCAAAAGAGAGAGGGAGAGAGAGAGAGAGAGAGAGGAAGCCATCTATCTACTGCCTATGGATCCGTAGGTCTATGGTGAACTACTCACACATCACTGGAGAGGCACCAATGAGGATGATGAACCCCTCCGTGATGGTGTCTAGATTGGATCTCGTGGTTCTGGAACTTGCGGTGTCTGAAATTGTGTTTCGTTGAGGGTTGTACCCACCTCGGGCCTCCCCTCTAGTACTTCTTTGACCCACTGGTGGTCTTCTGGTCCAAAAAATCTTCAAAAAGTTTCGTTGTGTTTGGACTCCATTTGGTACTGATATTCTGCGAAGTAAAAAACAAGCAAAAAGAACAACTTGCACCAGGCACTATGTCAACAAGTTAGTCCAAAAAATGATATAAAGTTGCTATAAAATGATTGTAAAACATCCAAGAATAATTATATAATAGCATGGAACAATAAAAATTATAGATACGTTGGAGACGTATCAAGCCCTGGCAAGGAGCAGCCCACCAACTGTCTCAGGTAGGCCCGGAACTAGGGGCGGCCCACAAGCCTGAACCCGTCGTGCACCAGGGGCTCCACACTCGCATGAAACCATAGCGTCGCCCCCCATACCAGCTAGATCCGAGGACGACGACAGAACCAGGACCGAGACTGGGGAAGGAGGAGAGCGCGACGACTGCGAGGGGGAGGAGAGGGATAAGGATTCGCAAGAACCAAGGATGCCCGTAGAGGAGAAAGGGGCCGAGAACTTACCAGCCCGCCGAGAGTGCCGCGAGACCACCGCTGTCCATCCCATGTCGGCCACTTGGGTCGCATGCCTGCCGGGGGTTAATTTGCGGCGCCTATAGTCACCACACGGACGGGAGAAAGGAGCAGGAGCCGCCCGCGGCAACTCTGGGAGATCCAAATCTGAATCCCCATCCTCATCGGCTAGCGCCAAGAAGCGATTGGACGACGATGGCACGCCACCTGGAATGGGTGAGGAGAAGAGCAGAGGAGACAGGGAGAAGCGACACCACATTCGAGAAAGAGGGGCCAGAGCCAAGGCCGGCGAGGGACCGGCGAAGAGGGCCAGAGACGAGAGGGGAGAGAGGGAAAGGAAAGCCATCGACCCCCACCCCCTCCCTCGTCCGCGGGGATCTCTCACCGGCTAGCTGGCTCGGAGTGCCCAAATCTGAGTAAAATCATGTGTCTGTGTTACCATCTCTCCTAGATGCCTACCTTAGAATCCCTATCTCGGAATCTAGCAACTCAGGTTCCGTCATCGTGGCGCTTCTCATGGCGAGCTGAAATAGCTAACTACCTAACTGAAATAAACATGAGTTAAAGAATTGGATGTGGACATGCACACGCTACGAGCCCTACTATTCAGCTAACTATCTGATCTAGGCTAAGAGCATCTCCAACCGCGCCCCCAATAGGCCCCCCAGGCCACTTCTTCGGCGCCGGCGCCAAAAAAACGCCCCAGTCGGGCCCCCAGGACGCCGAAAATCGCCGGTTCGGCCCTTTTTTCCGCCCGGCGGTCACAGGCCGAACCCAGCGCACTGGGGGGCAATTGGGGGCTCCGGCGCAAGGGAAAAGCGCGGCTGGCCCACACCGTCAGGGGAAAAGTCACAGTTTTCTTCCCCGAGTCACCTCCCACCCCCCGCGCCCTCGGCCGCCACTAGCTATATCCCGGCGCCGCCCGCCGCCCTTCACCGCTAGGTAGCCATTCCCCGCCGAAAAAATAGCAGAGCTTCGCCACGGCAGCCCCTCCAACAGCAGCTGGGCATTTCCGGCCGAGGAGGGGCAGCTCAGCGGCAGGTACATGCCCAACCAGGCGCAAGGTGTTCAGCGATTTGCCTGCCTCGGCGATGGACTCGGATGACGAGGAAGTGCTCGCCGCGCTGCTGGAGGAGGAAGCCGAGGCCGACGTCCAGGAAGAAGAGCATGTCATGGTGCTCGCCGCCCTGGCCCAGCTGCTGGCGAGCAATGAAAAGCCGCGGCGAGGTGGCTCGGCGCCGGGGCGGGTGAAAGCAAAGAACTGGCATCGTCTCGAAGGCTACTGCATGCTCTACTCCGACTACTTCGCCGATGCTCCACTTCACGGCGAGAAAACATTTCGGCGCCGTTATCGGATGAGCCGAAAGCTCTTTCTCAGGATTGTGAATTCCATCTGGGAGTTCGACAACTACTTCAAGTGCAAGATGGATTGCACCGGCGCCCTTGGATTCACCTCCATTCAGAAGTGCACGACAGCGATGAGGATGCTTGCATACGGAGCTCCCGGTGATTCACTTGACGACTATGGGCGCATGGCCGAGTCTACCAGCATAGAGTGTTTCTACAAGTTCTGTCGGGCAGTGGTGGCAGTGTTTGGACCGCAATACTTGAGAACACCCAATGCGGAAGACACTGCTCGGATCCTAGCACAGAATGCAGCAAGAGGATTTCCTGGGATGCTTGGAAGCATCAACTGCATGCATTGGAAATGGAAGAATTGCCCATTTGCTTGGCAGGGGATGTACAAAGGCGCCAAAGGCGGTTGCAGTGTGGTACTTGAGGCTGTGGCCACACCAGACCTCTGGATTTGGCACTCTTTCTTTGGCATGCCAGGAACTCACAATGACATCAACGTGCTGTAGTGTTCTCCTGTCTTTGCCAAGCTTGTTGAAGGTTATTCTCCTCCGGTGAACTTCGAAATCAATGGGCGGCACTACAACAAGGGGTACTATCTAGCTGATGGCATCTATCCGAGATGATCGATATTTGTGAAGACGATCTCAAACCCTGTGGCAGGAGGCAAGAACGCCTGGTTTGCGAAGATTCAGGAGGCTTGCAGGAAGGATGTCGAGCGGGCATTTGGTGTGCTCCAATCTCGATTTGCTGTTGTCCGGTACCCCGCTCAGACCTGGTCCAAAGATCAAATGTGGGAGATTATGACTTGTTGTGTCATCTTGCACAACATGATCATCGAGAGCGAGCAAGAAGACCCAGTGTTTGACACTGAACCATACTACAGGCAGGGTCCTCTAGCCGAAGTTGATCACCAGCTATCGGCAACCTGGACTGCCTATCTCAGTATGCGTCAGGAGATCCGAGACCCACAGGTGCATCATCAACTACAGAAAGATCTGATTGAGCACCTATGGAGGCTCAAGGGGGACGTCGTGTGATGAAATATGAGTTTTTATTTGATGAACTATATAATTTGTATTGAACTATTTGTTGTTGTACTATTTTGTTAAAGTATTTGATTTTTCTATGATGAAATATGTGATAAGAAAAAATTGTGTTGATAATTGAACGCCGAGAGACGGCAAATCACGTTGAATATGAGCCTATTCTCACTCATATGGGCCCTTCATTCGGCGAAATGAAGCTGAAAAGTGGGCCAATTTCGGCGACCGGGGGCGAGCTGGGGGCGACGACTGAGCGCAAAATCGCCCCCAGCGCCGATAGTATCACCGGCTCGCCCCCAGAGGGCGATTTTTATGCATCCTGGGGGGAGGGGGAGGGGGCAACGGCTGGAGATGCTCTAACAAATATTTGCACACAACAGATCAACTAACTGATTTTACACTTTGGTGTCTCATGAATTCAGATTGTTGTTTCATTAATGCAGATTATTCTTTTAATGAGATGCGTTTTTGATCGATAGTGAGGCGTCCATGATGGCTTGGTTAATTTTCAAAAGGTGAGACCGTGAGTCAGGCTGATGAGCAAAGATGCCATATCTAATGAAATGGTTACCAACCAGGAAACTTCAATTAGTGGAGCTAGCTAGCTATAATATTTGATTTTGGGATTTGGAAGAGATGCACCGGTGGCCTCCATTTTACAAAACCCCTTCTCCACCGGTGAAGAAGGAAACAGGGGAGGCCACACCGTGCATTTCTTCGATCTTACTCACGGGAGTACATCGCAGGAGTAATCTCGATAGTACCGCTAATGCTACTACTATTACTACACCATCAACTGCAGCCAATTACTACTTGCTAATCCTTAATCACGTCGCCGATCTACTAATTAAAAACTGCACGCCATGCCATGCATGCTGGGCTTGGTACATATCCGACCGAGTGATCATTCATGCGTCGCTCCACGCGGCGAACATGGGCATGTGAGCGATGGAAACGGCGGCCGGCCTCGCCGACGACGCCCAGGAACCCAGCGGCGCCAGAGTGCTCATCAGCTTCGGGGACGCCGCCGTTGTCGTGGCCGGCTGCTGCGGCGGCTTGGCGAAGAGCATAGACAGGCCACCGCCCCGGTCTGGGCTCTCCTCGCGGGAGTTGCTCAGGCTCGTCACCAGCGACGATGCGCCCGACATCGACATGTGCACGCGCGCGCCGTTGCCGCCCTGCGGGGTGTGGCCGTCCACGGTGACCAGGTCGTGCAGCGCCGAGAAGGCCTCGCCCGAGGACATGACGTCCTGGTTTCGGTGCTGGCCGCTGCCGCCGGTGTCCGTCCCCGGAGTAGACACGGGCACCAGGGCAGAGGCGGCGCAGTCGTCGGGGGCGGGGAGGGACAGGGGCGCGGCGTTGGCGTCCTTGTTGCGCCTGGCGAGCTCGCCCGGGAGGAGCGTGTTGCTGGCCATGATCTTGTCGACGTCGTAGCGGGTGATGTCGAAGTTGGTGACGGCGTTGAGTCCCCGGAACTTGATGGCGGCGATGTCGTACGCCTCCGCGGCCTCCTCCTGGGTGCCTGCAACCACGCGCGCCCATCATTGAAACGTACTACGTATACACAGCTACTGCACAATGCACATGCATGCAAAAATAATTGGATATGGAACGATCTCAAGTCTGGACAACTCTGAAGTCTGAACAAAGGAAGGAAACGCGCGGCGCGGCCGCGCGTCGTCATGATGACTGGCTGCCGCCATGGTCAAAGGTAGACGACGGCGACGAGGCATGCAAAAGCCGGAGAGCGCGCGTGCGATTTGGGACAGTGCGAAAACTAGGAAAGGCCAGCCTTATGCAAAAGCGAGCGAGAGAGAATCGGTCACGCATGCACAGGACCATACACACACACACATACAAACACACACACACGCACACACATGAGGAAGGAGAGAGAGAATGAGATATTTGTGTGTGTGTGTAGAGAGAGAGAGAGAGAGAGAGAGAGAGAGAGCATGAGAAAAGAAGAAGCTTAAAGCAAGAAAACATTCTAACTTTGGCAGGGAGAGGGGCATCATTTCCCTGCAACGACACGTATGATGATTGAGACCGGAACGCCCGGCATGCGCCCTCCAGCCGCGACACCATCTGCGTCACTCACCGCTCGCGAGCATGGCCATGGGCACAGCGCCACGGAAGTTCTAAGGATCTAGAGAGAGTGGCTGTGACGTACCGAAAGTGCCGAGATAGAGGTCCTTGTTGCCGGAGACGCGGCCGATGCGCGCCTGCCACCGCCCGTGCTGGTGGTGCCGGGTCACGCCACGGTACATGGACGCGCCACGCGAGAAGCCGCTGCTCTTCCTGCATGCACGCGCCACTCAAATCACTCTTCCTTCCCGTTCACACACATCACGAGACAAAGATTTGATCTCCATCATTCTATATATATAGACCACTTCCATTAAATTTACCTTCTAAGGTGTGCCACGTACTCCTGCCTCGTCATGTTCTTCATCTCCTCCAGCTCCTGCTGGTAGTCCTCGAGCTGCACCAGGAAAACACCATGTTAGTTAGTAATCAAACTATGATTAAACTGAGAAAAGGTAAATAGATGTACATGTAATTTAAGGGCTTACCGGGAAGTTGATATGGGTGGAAGGCCCCCAGTACTTGAGCGCCGCCTGGTCGTAGGCTCTCGCCGCCTTCTCCTCCATGTCATACCCTCCTGTAAAGTAAAAAATAAACATTGTTTTAACCTTTTTACCACACACTCCCCAACAAGAGCATGAACACGTAGTAGTACCCAATAGTAGTACTGTATTACATTGCACTACTTACCGAGGTAAACTGCATAGCCAGCGGCCGAGTAGTTAGTTCATCACCATGCGGGGGACATTGGTTAACAAGCTTGGTTAGCCACTAATGATAGAGATAAATCTTGCTTTAGGGGTCGGTTAGGTTCAAGTACTACCTTGCCTCCCTTTCCTGGTCTGGCCTTCCTTCTTGCAGCTGTTGTCCCACAGGTGCGCCTCATACCGCCCCGTCCACCTATGCC
Organism: Triticum urartu; assembly: GCF_003073215.2. NCBI lineage: Eukaryota > Viridiplantae > Streptophyta > Magnoliopsida > Poales > Poaceae > Triticum > Triticum urartu. The sequence goes on along the minus strand of NC_053023.1, from coordinate 390,756,263 downwards.
TGCTAATTAACCACACGTTAATCTCCTGCTCTACTTCTTGCCCGGCTAATTAATCACGTGCTCATGGGGTGGGCTGGGGTGTACCTGGTGACGCCACGGTACTGCGACGTGCGCTGCCCGAACGTGTCGATGGACTTGCGGTGGTGCACCGGCTGCTTCTGCCCCGCCGTCGCGCCACCGCGTTTTCGCCCGCCGTCCACCGTCGCCACGACGCCGCCGTACTCGGCCCCCGCGGTAACGCAGCTGGAGAGCGACCCGGCGGAGCTCATGGAGAGTGCCAGAGGGTGGTGGTGAAGATGCTGCTGCCGGTCCGCCGCCGCGGACAAGACGTTCTCGGCTGTGGCGTACGCGGTGGCACCGCGCGCGACCTGCACCCAGTTCGCCATGGCCGTGGCTGCCGCGGCGTCCTCATCGGCCGCCAGCACCGATGCCGTTGCGGGCCCGCCGTACACGTCGTATGCTTGCTGCAGGAAGCCGCCGCCGTGGCTCTGTCCGTGTTGCCCACCTGCTCCGCCACCGCCGCTGTAGTAATAGAAGTTGGAGGTGTTGTCCAGGCTCAGCGCCATCGCCGGTTGCCCCGCGCCCAGAAAGTCCTCCAGCTTCGGACCTGGTTAATGAAACCGGAATCACGCCATGAACTCCAAGAACCTAATGGCTGATCTCGGTCGACGGAGGAAATATATAGGCGTATATTTCCGGTGATGAAGTACGTACCGTGGTGATCTTGTTGATCGGTTCGGCGTAGAGCTTCCATGATGCAGAGGGAGCCGTCTGACTTGAGAGGCATGGAGGCTAGCTGCGAATAGTACCCGCCGGTGGCGACGTCGCTGCCGAGGCTGTAGGCGGCGGCGACGGAGCTGGGGTAGAATAGGCCCTGGTGTTGTTGCTGCTGCTGCACGTGGTTGTGTTCGTCCATGTGCGGCGAGAGCGAGAAGCCCAGCCAGCCACTCGCCGCCGCGTTGCTGCCGCCATTCCCATTGCCGTTGTTGTTGGTCATCCTGCAGAGCCAAGCTATCTGGCTAGCTAGAGATAGATCGACGAGAAAGAAGAATGAGTTGGAGGTCGATCGGTGGCGGCACTGGTGAACAATGGATAGAGATAGACCAGCTAATGGTCAATGCCCTCCCCGCATTGTTTCAAATGGAGATGGGGCAAGAAGAAGAAGTAGGAGGGAGAGAAGATGAAGATGAGGATGAAGGCGAAGATGAAGTGAGCAAGTGTGTTTTTGCGCGTGGCTTTAAAGTAAGCAAAAGGAATGAGCTGAGCTGAGCTGCTCTCTATATGTGACCCAAAAAAAAGCTCCTAATGGCGTTTATTATGACGATCAGACCAATACAATAACACACACTCTCTCTCATGCCCCAGCTTGGGATCTGTGTAGAACCTCTCCCCCCTCTCTCTCCGCTCTGGTCACAATGACACAAAGGAAAAGACGAAGGAAACTTGCATTGCATGGGCATGTTGCTGTTTGTGTGTGTGTATACTGTATAGTATTGATTCTGTGTGGTACAGTATGTATGGGTGTAGCCATCAGGTAGCTAGCTAGGTATGCATGTAGTACTTTCGTTGTTGTACTAGGTCTACTAGCATTCAAGCAGAGGCATGTAGATACTGCACTGCACAACTTGTCACCTCACAGCAGATGCAGTTCTCCTCAATGCAACTTTATTTCTACATAATTCAACCCCTCTCTTTAATGGTTACCTTTAAAAAGGAAAAGAAAAACTCATGTATCCTTAAAAAACTGCAAGTAATCTACATGCATGTGTGAAATTTATACTATATAAACGGAAATGTTAACGCCCACACGTGTGGGCGTTAGCCAACTCGTCCACACGACTTCATTGCGTCCAGCGCTTTTTGCACGAATCTTGGCATGAAAAGACTGAATTTGTGTGCCACGTAGGACAACTCGTGTGTGTGGCGTGTGAGGGAGTTCGCCCGCACGCCGTTTTCTCTCCGCGGTCAACGGTTCGCCAGTCGGGGCGTGCGATGAAACTGATGTCGCGCCCGCACGCCACACACCATTTCTATTCCCCATCTTCCATGACTGCCCATTCTCCCACTCTCCCACACCCAGGCTGTCATTTGCCATGTCTTTTGAGGGGTACATGGCAACTGCCCTATTTGTGATAGTAAACAGATGGCAACTCTCTTTCACCCGAACATGTTATTGTTGCCACGTCTGTTTGTAGCGCTACATGGCAACTGTCTAGTGTTAGTAGGTGGCAACTCCTAAAGATACCACCATTGCCCACATGCCCGTCTCCTCTCCCACACACCAAAGCTATCAGTTGCCATGTATTTTTGCAGGGTACATGGAAACTGCCTCTAGCATGCTTGTAAGCAGATGGCAACTCTCTCTTTACCCGAAACATGCTTTTTGCCATGTTTTTTTAGTGCTACATGGCAACTGTCCAGTGTTAGTAAGTGGCAATTCCTAAAGTTTTTCAAATCATGGTAACTGTAGTAGACCAGATCATACATGGCAACAACTGCAGTTGCCCAAAAATGACATCCGGCACTTGACCTAAGATGGCAACTGCAGTTGAGAAACCATGGCAACTGTAGTTGTCCGACATGGCAACTGTAGTTCAGCAACATGGCAACTGTAGTTCAGCAACATGGCAACTGAAGAGGGTCTGGACCATGGCAATCGCGACGGGACGCGTGGTTACTGACACGCAGGGCGTGTGACACACGGGACGTGTGGCTCGCAGGCGGGGAGGGGCGACGGCCGAGACGAGTCGTGTGGGCCGCATGCTCGCTCGCCCGTACGTGCTCGTGTGGGGCGATCGTGCTGCACCGGACGTGCGGTCTGTGGCTGCGCGCGTCCGGACGCGGTCGTGCGGGCGGGGTCGTCTCCGTGCCACACAGGGCGTGCGGCACAACCACCCAATACACCACACGTGTGGCAGTTATCGACGTCCTATATAAATACCTTTTGGTGCTCGGCCTACATGAAGATCTTTTTTTTTGAAAAATTCAAAAGCAATTGTTTCAATGATTCAAAATTTCTGAAAAAATAAATCCACAGTATCATATGGATGTATGCTCCATGTGTGCAAATTTTTATGATGAATACATTGACACGCGAGCTACACAAAAAGAGACAAATTGGTGATTTTGAACAGAGTGAACATTGCATGTACTGTTCATTATATAAAATCAATGGTTTTCACTTTTTTGTGTAGCTCGCAAATCAATGTTTTTTCTCGGCATCTTACACACATTTAGTATACATCCAAATGCCAACATGCAATTTTTTTCAGATGTTTTTTGAACTTTGAAATGTGATTTTTTTTGAATGTTTCAAAAAAGGGCTCCATGTAGCCCGAGCAAACGTCGCTCTCATTTACTACCTCCGTTCCAAAATAGATGACCGAATTCTGTATTAACTTTATGCTAAAGTTAATACAAAATTAAGTCATCTATTTTGGAATAGAGGGAATATACAACAAATACAAGGGATAATGGGAGCACATCGGTTCGGCCTAAAGCGCCGCCGCATGGATATGTGAAGATCCACGTTGACACGTGCATTGCTAGGAGTCAAGTTAGGGGATCAGCAGCGGCTGTCTACCGAGATGTAGAGGGTAACTACTTAAGCTCATGTTTGGTGATTCATCGTATTAACAACATCGTAACATTGGAAATCATTGCTTGCCGGGAGGCTCTTTCTCTAGCGGATAATTTGATGGTGCATAACTTCACTGTTGCCTCGGACTCGAAGCAGGTAGTAAGTGACATCCACCAAGGAAGCCATGGACCATTTTAAAACATTATTAGAGAGATTAATAATAGGGCATCAATGTTTAATTGCAAGTTTACTTTTGAAGATAGAGCTGCTAACAGTGATGCAGATAGGTTAGAAAAGTTCTCTCATTCTCTTGATCAGAGGAGGCACGTTTGGTTGGTCCAACCCCATGATCCCTTTGTAATTTCACTCCATGTGAATTTCGAGTAATAAAACTTGATGATACCCATAAAAAAAATACTAGCACTATATTACCGTTGATGCTAACCCATACTACAATGATTAAGTTAGTCAGAGGAAGTATATTTCACGGAAGGGAAAAGGCATGCAGGTGTGAACTGTAAAATAAAAGAAATAGTTAAAATAAAAATAATTTTTTAAGGTGAACATGAACATGTCTTCTAACCACATATAAATTTTCGTCGAGAAAAAAACATGTGTGGTGGTCTAAAAAAGACTCTTTTTCCGCTTAGACCATACAACACATGCCTTTGCTCCATGCAAACTTGCAAGCAATTAGACAACACCAACATATATATGTTTAGATATAAAAAGAAATTTTAGTGTAAATTGACATATCTCTATATATGGTAGAACATGATTTGTAATCCGTATTCTACCTTATCTTTAGGAGAGACTTCTTATCCTTGAAGGCTTGCACTATATATTTTTCACACGTATTATGTCAATTCCCCCTTCTATAATCCTTTTGCATAGTATCATACACAAGTTCCTAGACCTAGCTCCACCACAGCTTCCGCGTCGGACCGCCCCTCAGGGAGTTGGACCCATGATCTTCACTAGGGGGTGTGCAACCATCACAAACTTCTTCGTTATCCCTTCAGTCGTAGTGTCGCCGGAAGTGGTCTATATGGCCATCCCATGTGGTAATGTATACCTTCCACCGTTTGTGCACGGTCTTTGTCACGTCGTTGGGTTCTTCCCCCCTACTTCGAACAATGCCACTGTGCTTCCACAGGAAAACAATGTGGCCCCTTCAAGCTACCCCTGGTTCCGCATACAACCACTTATTCGTCTTCGTCTGGAAAAAGCTATTCACCAACGTCATCGTCTCTTTACTAACTACTTCGTCTACTATGACTTGAGCTATATTGGCACGTTCTACCATATGTTGTTTTGCACCACAACTATCATAAAAGACCTATGTGTTAGTGCCTCTAACGGCGTACTATTTGTGATGGTCCCTATCTATGCACACCTAGTACTGGTAACATCGACGTGTGACTTTGTCCCAACATGTCTTTGGGCATAGCAAACTTGGTAAGATGCCTCGTCTATGATGGATTCGACATCAAAACCCTCCTCAACAACTGCCTGGATCACATCTTCGTCTTCTTCTGACGCATCACAGTGTCCTCGACTCCATGACGCTTTCTTGAGCACATGGCTTCATGTGCAACTATCTTGATCATGGCAACCTTGATATCGACCATGACGTCCACTCGCACGGCTACCTCGACCATGGCTCCACCATCCTATGCTCTCTACTACCTCGACATCAGCACAAAGGGTTATCTTCTCGCTTAAGCACCTCGTCAACTTCTTCTACGGTCAAGGTAATCACGACGCGGCAACCTCCACGACGCTCCCAGTACGACTGCTAAGAGGATGTGGCATCCTGTTCTTTTTACCTTTGGTTTCTCTCTAGTCTGACTATCCACATCGTTTGTATTGTCTGCGATGTTACTGCTATGACTATTTGTGATGTTAGAGCATATTGACATATTTGGTAGAGTAGTATTCGTAATCCATCTCCTACCTTATCTATAGGAGAGTCTTTTTGCCCTCCAAGGCGTGTACAACACACAACGCATTAAGCCCCCCCCCCCCCCCTCTAATTTACTTACAAAAAACCACTCATATGTATGTCTGAATAAATGTATCATGAAGAGTGTGCATGCTCATATTGTATCTCGGGTCTGCATAACATCTTTATACAAGTGTATGAGTGAACTTTTCAGGATGATGTTGAGGCGGCGAAAAAAAACACTTACAAAGTTGCATGTAGGTCCTCACTTAAAGCTATTAGTTTGTGACTCAAAGGAGGCAAAGTCAATGTCATATCTATTATTCATACCAATACTTGTTGTTTACTCATGTGACCTCTCACATGTGTGCAATTACAACGGTTCACATAGTATTCAATGGTTCACTCTTACCCTAAGCATATCTTCATAATATTGTTTACAACCATTTTAGTTCACATAGTATTCATGTCTCTCACGATTAAGGTTTCAGCGGATTAAGTTCTGACTCAACGGCACTTTATTTCTAAATTTGATAGACCTAGATCAAATTAGAGTACAAGGTTTAGATCACGACCTAATGTGATATCTCTGCCCAATCAGTCATGCATGTACGTGTGGAAAATATCCATGGTTCACAGTTCCATCGAATGAATGTGCAATACCCCTGCCCAACCAAGTTGTTTTGCAAATTGTTTGGGAACCGACATTTAATCGTCGTCTGTCTAGAATGTCTTCTTTTAGCAGTGAGCAACAAGTCTATATATATATGCACCAAATTTTCTTTCATTTTATGTATCTCTTCTGCAGTTACAAGGTGAGATCTTGTACCTAGCTAGCCACTCGTATTTTACTGTACGTACCCTTCGGTAAATATACATATGTGCGTGTGGTCCACCTCATATACGTATTATTATATGTACACACACACACACACACACACACACACACACACACACACACACACACACACACACACACACACACACATATATATATATATATATTGGATTGATCGTTGAGATGTTGGTTTAGTTTCAGGGCATCTTCAACAGGTTGTATATTAGTCTTGTTGATAAAATGTCCATGTCATCAACCAACAAGATATCATACAACTACTCCAATGGATTGTATCTAAGTTATCCAATAGATGGTAAGAAAATAAATGTGATTGCTCTCTATTTCACCTTGGAGCTTGTGCAAAGGTATGTGATTGCTCTCTATCTTAGCAATGACATACAACTTTGCTCTCTCTCCGCATTTGTTACATGCCACATCATCGCTATGTCCTAGGTGGCAAATTTACCAACACATATCTTACAACTGTTGGAGATGCCCTCACTCGCATAAAAGGTCATGTACAACTTAATAACTAAATGCGAATTAGTTCAGACAGTGATTATTAATTTAGCATAAAAATTTGCAAAATCTCCATAAATAATCCTACAGGGGTGGTGTTCTGAGTAGCTACATAGGCCTTGACTTTCATATACATGCTTGCCCTGTACAATTATTGTACGTACTTATACAAGCAGACTTACATACGGTTGTCCTTTATTACTGGAGTTAAAAACAAACAGCAGTATAAATCCTTGCGATTGTACAATATGCTACTTCCTCTGTCCCAAAATATAAAAACGTTTTTCACATTACACTAGTGTTAAAAACGTTCTTATATTATGGGAGGGGGAGAGTACATTAGTAGGGCAGTGCATGGTCGCATACCTTAACTGCGGCAAATTAAAAAGAGGGTTGCATGTCCAAACCTGCACCAGTAACCTGGCGCAGTGATGTATACAGTATTATAGACACAGTATAAAAATATAAAATCATTTGGAAAGTTGAAGGTCTTCTAAGAGAGAGAGAGAAAGTGCAAGGGTATATTTTTAAATGCATACAGGGGTATTTATGTCAATGTGACTGATAGATGCATGTCACTGCTAAGATAGAGTAGATTGTTTTCTTTTGAATTTTGGGTAAGTCAACAGCTGCAGAAAAAAAAGAGAGATGTCGGTCAATAGGATGTTCCCATGAATGTTGTAGGACATGAGAGATATATAGAGAGAGGAAAAGCTGTTGCTAATTGGGAGGTATCAGTAGTATATGAGCATCTCCTTTGAGAGCATGCTTGGCTAGTTCTTGACAGCCAGCCACTAGATCCGGCCCCTCTCTCTTCTTGGACTCTTGCCTCGTTGAGGCAGATCCCTAAATCAAGGGAAACAGTGGCTGCAATCTTTTCCCCGATGAAACATCGCCTGGAATACGAGTGCATGTATGGTATCTCTGGCATGGAGCATCTTTTTGGTTAAAAGGTTTCAAGCTATTTTGTTGATTAGTTTAATTCCTCGCAACTTTATCCAGAAGAATGGTTTGGCATGTTTGGCCTAGTGAATAATTTTATTTTATGAATATCTTTGTAGTTTGAACTTTGAAATCGCCAAGACTTATCCGTTTTTTGTCGTACGTTTTTTGGTTTGCAGATTTGCATGCGGTGGGAACATCCTAAGAGCAACTCTAGCAAATCCTGTAAAAAGTCCCGACCCGCAAAATAACCGTCAAAATATGGATCGACGTGGAAAATCTCACACGAACAGACATCGCAAACGTGGCCGGCTCGCAAAAATTGTTGAGGGGCGCGGCAAAATCTCGGCCCCAACCCACAAATACGCGGGTTTCCGCCTTGCCCCTACGGTGCCCCGTATCGCAGTGAAGCGGTTGGCGCGAGGGACATTTCAGCTCGCGCCCTTTCCCCATCTCCTTCCGCCGCCCGTCCGCCCTTGGTTTCACCCGTCTGCCGCCGGCGATTCCGGCCAAATCTGCGAGCGGAATCGCGCCGCGAGGGCGCCCCCCACCCTCCAGCACCGATTCACTGCACCCCCCCAGGATCCGGCGAGAAGAGCTGCCCCTCGTCGCTGTCGTCGTCGGGGGTCGACCGCCCTCGAGCCCGCCCCTCGCCGCCACCCGGGATCACCCGCCACACGAGCTGCCGGTCAGTGTTTGTTTTGTGCTTTGTGCCAAGTGTTATGCATAGTTGATTGATGCGGCGTGCGATTTTTGTCCATGTAGATGGAATTGAGCCCGTGCGAGAAGTTCTTGCTCTCCGATTCGGATGACTCGGATGTTGAGACGATGATTGCAACCTTTTGGCAGCAGACAATAGTGATGGCACTTACCGTGAAGGAGCACGAAGACGAGAATCGGAAGAGGCGACGAGGATCGACCGTCGGTCGTCTTTGCATTCCTCGGAACGAGATGTTGACGCAAGACTACTTCGCGGAGATTCCAACATATCCACCGCACCTCTTTCGGAGAAGGTACCAAATGCGCCGATCCCTCTTTGTGAAAATTGTTCAAGCTTGTGAGGCAAATTGTCGGTATTTTTTACTCAAAGAAGAAATTTTGTGGGCTTAAAGGGATTTAGTGCATATCAAAAAAATTCCGCAGCTATGCAGGTGATTGCATATGGCGTTCCGGCTGACTATGCCTTTGAGTACCTTCGCATTGGTGAAGATACCACAATTGAGTCAGTGCGTAGAACTGCCAAAGTGATCATCCGTGTCTTTGGTCCTGAATATCTTCAGGCACCCAACGAGGATGACACAAAGAAATTGATGGCATCTAATGAGAGGAGAGGTTGGCCTGGCATGCTAGGTAGCATTGGTTGTATGCATTGGACTTGGAAAAATTGCCCGAAGGCATGGCAAGGAATGTATTGTGGCAAGTCTCGTGATGCAACAATTATGCTAGAGGTCGTAGCATCTGAGGATTTATGGATTGGGCATTGCTTCTTTGGTATGCCGGGCACTCTCAATGATATCAGTGTGTTGCAACGGTCTCATTTGTTTGCTAGGCTTGCTAGTGATGATACTCCTGCTTGCAACTACACTATCAATGGGCATGAATACAGAAAAAGGTACTATCTTGCAGATGGTATATACCCTCCTTGGTGCACCTTTGTCAAGAGCATCAAAGATCCCCAAACTAGAAAACATTGTGAATTCACAAGGGTGCAAGAGGCAGCCTGAAAAGACATTGAAAGAGCATTCGGGGTTTTGCAATGTAGATTTGCCATTGTTCATGGTCTTGCTCATTTTTGGGACAAGAGGACCTTGAAAAATATCATGACATGTTGTGTTATCCTTCACAATATGATCCTCGAAGATGAGAGGGCATTGAACTTGGAGTTCTTCTATGACAATGTGGGTAGCCATGTCAAACCAGCTAGAGACCCTAACCGCATTAGAGCTTTTCTTCAGACCTACAAAGAGATAGAAAATGCAAACACCCACTTTCAACTTCAGGAGGATCTCATTGAGCACCATTGGCAAAGGGCTGGACAGTAACAAACTCATTTTTCTATTCATTTGAATTTGTATTCGAGACAAGTTTTGAATTGCATTATTTAGTTTGCTTCCGTGATTTGAATAATTATTTTGTTTGTTTTATTTTTGTGGTGTGGTACTGATATTTGCGGACCGGCGGGATGCGGGATGCAGGGGCGCAAGAGCAGACCCCGCAAAGCCGGCCCGTAAAAAAGTATATTCCACGAATATCCTCTTATACGGGTCCGTTTGGGGGGTCTGCCTCTGCGGCCGTCCGCACCGGCCCAGAAAGCTATTTTTCCGCGATTGCAAACGCGTTATGCATGCCGACAGGATGCGGGGTCTGCTAGAGATGTTCTAAGGGCATCTCCAATGGCAACCCGCAAATTTCCTCTCGCATCCGTCTGCAGATAGAGGGTATTAGTTCGCGAATATGGATGCGGGAGGATGCCATCCAACACTAAATGAATACATTTCAACCCACATTTTAACAAACCAGATGAAATTCATGCAACCGGCCGATATTCATCAAAGTTTGGATAGAAAATAGCACAAATCATCCATACATACCATGTAAATTAAGTCTAATACAACAAGGTCTCAAATTCGACTAGATCCCGGACGCCCACCAAGATTTCATAAATGGATTATGTCGTCCCAGACATACTCCCCTTTCAGCTTCATCCAACAATGCATGCACGTAAATGACCGTCCCTCTATCATGTGGTACACCACGACAATGTGTGCGGGCTACATATAACGTGTAGGCCAACATTGAGTGAATGAATCAATCAAGGTTGAGCAAGAGGAAGAAAAATTTGGTGACACTGATCTGGATAGCGTGCCAGTGATACGATAACGACCTCACATTGTGTGGTTGAATGCAGTATATGTCATAGGGCGCAATGTGCTTGCTCCCAGAAGGGCTCCCCTCTGCTCCTGGTTACGAAATCCGCGGATACGGCCAGCCACGCATCGCACAACAACTTATCCTTCATGGTCGAGTAGCTCACCATCCAGTGTACTCTAAAACACGACATAGCATTTTTAAAATAAGCTCAATGGCATTTGACCGAACACCTGCCAGGCGTAGTGTCCACCATGGAGGTCCTCGACAAGGGGCAGAGGTACCTGGGTACAAACGGCTTCAGGGTGGAAACCTCCACCGTAACGGCGAGCGGGCGCGTCATTGCTGGTTCCGGATGTCCGACAATGTCTCTGTGACGGCCGGAGACATATAGTAGCGGCGGCGGAGGTCGAGGGTGTGGTGCAAAGCAAGGGGGGAAGGGGTGGAGTGTAAGGAAATGGGACCAGGAGGGGGGATTGGGTGGGTCAGGGTGTTAGAGTCCTATGTTTCGGGTGTCCGGACTTCCGCAAACCTTGCGGTACTTTGTCTCCAATTTGTGGCAGAAATCGCGTCTGGACTGCCGTGCGGACCGATAAAGGCCCGCGTTCGATGACTTTTTTGGTCTGGACAACACAATTTGGACGGATGTGAGCAGTTTGCAGGTCCCCTTGAAGATGCCCTGATACAGGTATTCGTTGGCACATGATTGCATAGGGAGGAATGATGAGTGTTTTTGTCAAGGTTAGGAGCTCATCCTAGCTAAAAACTTAAGATTCTCCATCAGTTGCTCTCTAGTGTCATTGCTTGTGGTCTACCTTGTATACTAGTAATATAATAGGGTCTACTTGAGTATACCTTGTATACTAGTAATTGAATCAACAATGACGATGAAACATACCCCTCTGATTAAGATGATGTGATTTGATGGTCAAGTGTAAAATTAATCAAATAATTAATTATTAAGCGGACGGGTAGCACTAAAATTATAAGTACACTCCAGCGTGGCTGTCGTATGTCATTGTCGGCGTTCTGGGAACAGGGGTACTCAGACTTGCCTGCCTGCGGCCTGCGGTGTGGCTCCATCGACGGCCTGGTACGTCCCAGCTTCAGCATCAACAACTCAAGACCCTCGCAAGGGGCTAAGCCTCGCGAGGCGGACGACACCAAGACCTCTCCGAAGAGCGGCCTCCTCAGGCTGGCTCCCGAGGAGTGGAGATTTCTATGCAGGCTTCACCTTATGAGGTTCGGATGACGTGAGCCATGATGACCAAGGCCAGGCGGGCGCCAGCGGGTGCACTGTACTAGTTTCCTCTTTGGTGCTAAGGAGGCAAGAACAGACGCGGAGTCCCGAGGAATCAGCCAAAGGTTTCCATTCCGGTGCAACAAGACCAAGACCGCCAGGATGTCAAGATGGAGGTCATTGCAGGCGAAGACTACTTTTGTTAGGATAGAATGTACTAGTTGTCTCCCTTTGAATTTGGCTGCTGTGGGAACCCTTCCCGCCTTCATTTGAGAAAGGACCAAGGCCACTATAAATAGGACTTAGCCACCACCATAGAAGGGGGGAAGGAGGAGACCGGATCGGATCCATTCCACCCTCACACTCACCAGCTCACTCGAGCCCAAGAACACTCCTCCTCCTGAGGTTGTTCTCCCACTATATTAGTTCATCCTCATCCCCTCGAGGCCAATCCACCACAAAGCAGGGGTAGGGTTTTACCACGCAAGGTGGCCCGACCCTGGGTAAACTGCCGTGTCTTGTTTCCTTCCTGTTCATCGAGCTAGGCCGAGAGATTGGCGAGTAGGCAGACTAGGGAGATTGAGTTCCTCTCACGCACCCCAGAGTTTGAACCTCTCAAGGGTCTGCGGAACCCGAAATCCGACATTTGGCATGCTAGGTAGGTGTTGGGGAACGTAGTAATTTCAAAAAAATTCCTACGCACACGCAAGATCATGGTGATGCATAGCAAGGAGAGGGGAGAGTGTTGTCCAAGTACCCTCGTAGACCGAAAGCGGAAGCGTTAGCACAACGCGGTTGATGTAGTCGTACATCTTCACGATCCGACCGATCAAGTACCGAACGTACGACACCTCCGAGTTCAGCACACGTTCAGCCTGATGACGTCCCTCGAACTCCGATCCAGCCGAGTGTTGAGGGAGAGTTTCGTCAGCACGACGGCGTGGTGACGATGATGATGTTCTACCAACGCGGGGCTTCGCCTAAGCACCGCTACAGTATTATCGAGGTGGACTATGGTGGAGGGAGGCACCGCACACGGCTAAAAGATCAAACGATCAATTGTTGTGTCTCTAGGGTGCCCCCTTGCCCCCGTATATAAAGGAGCCAGGGGGAGGTGCGCCGGCCAGGAGGGGGCGCGCCAGGAGGAGTCCTACTCCCACCGGGAGTAGGACTCCCTCCCTTTTCCTTGTTGGATTAGGAGTGGAGGGGGAAAGAGGAGGGAGAGAGGAAGGAAAGGGGGGGGGGCGCCGCCCCCTCTCCTTCTCCTATTCGGACTAGGGGGGAGGGGCACGCGGCCCTACCCTGGCCACCTCTCCTCTTCCCCACAAAGGCCCACTATGGCCCATTAAGCCCCCGGGGGGTTCCGGTAACCCCTCGGTACTCCGGTAAAATCCCGATTTCACCCGAAACACTTCCGATATCCAAATATAGGCTTCCAATATATCAATCTTCATGTCTCGACCATTTTGAGACTCCTCGTCATGTTCGTGATCACATCTGGGACTCCGAAAAACCTTCGGTACATCAAAACTCATAATATAACCGTCATCGAATCTTTAAGCGTGCGGACCCTACGGGTTCGAGAACTATGTAGACATGACCGAGACACGTCTCCGATCAATAACCAATAGCGGAACCTGGATGCTCATATTGGCTCCCACATATTCTACGAAGATCTTTATCGGTCAGACCGCATAACAATATACGTTGTTCCCTTTGTCATCGGTATGTTACTTGCCCGAGATTCGATCGTCGGTATCTCAATACCTAGTTCAATATCGTTACCGGCAAGTCTCTTTATTCGTTCCGTAATACATCATCCCGCAACTAACTCATTAGTTGCAATGCTTGCAAGGCTTAAGTGATGTGCATTACTGAGTGGGCCCAGAGATACCTCTCCGACAATCGGAGTAACAAATCCTAATCTCGAAATACACCAACCCAACAAGTACCTTCGTAGACACCTGTAGAGCACCTTTATAATCACCCAGCTACATTTGACGTTTGGTAGCACACAAAGTGTTCCTCCGGTAAACGGGAGTTGCATAATCTCATAGTCATAGGAACATGTATAAGTCATGAAGAAAACAATAGCAACATACTAAACGATCGAGTGCTAAGCTAACGGAATGGGTCAAGTCAATCACATCATTCTCCTAATGATGTGATCCCGTTAATGAAATTACAACTCATGTCAATTGCTAGGAAACATAACCATCTTTGATTAACGATCTAGTCAAGTAGAGGCATACTAGTGACACTCTGTTTGTCTATGTATTCACACAAGTAATATGTTTCCGGTTAATACAATTCTAGCATGAATAATAAACATTTACCATGATATAAGGAAATAAATAATAACTTTTATTATTGCCTCTAGGGCATATTTCCTTCAGTCTCCCACTTGCACTAGAGTTAATAATCTAGATTACACAGTAATGAATCTAATACCCATGGAGCCTTGGTGCTGATCATGTTTTGCTCATGGAAGAGGCTTAGTCAATGGGTGTGCAACATTCAGATCCCTATGTATCTTACAAATTCCCATGTCTCCCACCTGGACTAGATCTCGGATGGAATTGAATCGTCTCTTGATGTGCTTGGTTCTCTTGTGAAATCTGGATTCCTTCGCCAAGGCAATTGCACCAGTATTGTCACAAAAGATTTTCATTGGACCCGATGCACTAGGTATGATACCTAGATCGGATATGAACTCCTTCATCCAGACTCCTTCATTTGCTGCTTCCGAAGTAGCTATGTACTCCGCTTCACACGTAGATCCCGCCACGACGCTTTGTTTAGAACTGCACCAACTGACAGCTGCACCGTTCAATGTAAACATGTATCCGGTTTGCGATTTAGAATCATCCGGATCAGTGTCAAAGCTTGCATCGACATAACCATTTATGACTAGCTCTTTGTCACCTCCATAAACGAGAAACATATCCTTAGTCCTTTTCATGTATTTTAGGATGTTCTTGACCGCTGTCCAGTGATCCACTCCTGGATTACTTTGGTACCTCCCTGCTAGACTTATAGCAAGGCACACATCAGGCCTGGTACACAGCATTGCATACATGATAGAGCCTATGGCTGAAGCATAGGGAACATCTTTCATCTTCTCTCTATCTTCTGCAGTGGTCGGGCATTGAGTCTTACTCAACTTCACATCTTGTAACACAGGCAAGAACCCTTTCTTTGCTTGATCCATTTTGAACTTCTTCAAAACTTTGTCAAGGTATGTGCTTTGTGAAAGTCCAATTAAGCGTCTTGATCTATCTCTATAGATCTTGTTGCCCAATATATAAGCAGCTTCACCGAGGTCTTTCATTGAAACACTCTTATTCAAGTATCCCTTTATGCTATCCAGAAATTCTATATCATTTCCAATCAACAATATGTCATCCACATATAATATCAGAAATCTTACAGAGCTCCCACTCACTTTATTGTAAATACAGGCTTCTCCAAAAGTCTGTACAAAACCAAATGCTTTGATCACACTATCAAAGCGTTTATTCCAACTCCGAGAGTCTTGCACCAGTCCATAAATGGATCGCTGGAGCTTGCACACTTTGTTAGCTCCCTTTGAATCGACAAAACCTTCTGGTTGCGTCATATACAACTCTTCTTCCAGAAATCCATTCAGGAATGCAGTTTTGACATCCATTTGCCAAATTTCATAATCATAAAATGCGGCAATTGCTAACATGATTCGGACAGACTTGAGCATCACTACGGGTGAGAAAGTCTCATCGTAGTCAATCCCTTGAACTTGTCGAAAACCTTTTGCAACAAGTCGAGCTTTATAGACAGTAACATTACCGTCAGCGTCAGTATTCTTCTTGAAGATCCATTTATTCTCAATGGCTTGCCGATCATCGGGCAAGTCAACCAAAGTCCACACTTTGTTCTCTTACATGGATCCCATCTCAGATTTCATGGCCTCAAGCCATTTTGCGGAATCTGGGCTCACCATCGCTTCTTCATAGTTTGTAGGTTCGTCTTGGTCTAGTAACATAACCTCCAGAACAGGATTACCGTACCATTCTGGTGCGGATCTTACTCTGGTTGACCTACGAGGTTCAGTAACAACTTGATCTAAAGTTCCATGATCATCATCATTAACTTCCTCACTAGTTGGTGTAGGCGTCACAGGAACCGGTTTCTGTGATGTACTACTTTCCAATAAGAGAGCAGGTATAGTTACCTCATCAAGTTCTACTTTCCTCCCACTCACTTCTTTCGAGAGAAACTCCTTCTCTAGAAAGGATCCATTCTTAGCAATGAATGTCTTGCCTTCGGATCTGTGATAGAAGGTGTACCAAACAGTCTCCTTTGGGTATCCTATGAAGACACATTTCTCCGATTTGGGTTCGAGCCTATCAGGTTGAAGCTTTTTCACATAAGCATCGCAGCCCCAAACTTTAAGAAATGACAACTTTGGTTTCTTGCCAAACCACAGTTCATAAGGCGTCGTCTCAATGAATTTCGATGGTGCCCTATTTAACGTGAATGCAGCCGTCTCTAAAGCATAACCCAAAAACGATAGCGGTAAATCAGTAAGAGACATCATAGATCGCACCATATCTAGTAAAGTACGATTACGACGTTCGGACACACCATTACGCTGTGGTGTTTCGGGTGACGTGAGTTGCGAAACTATTCCGCATTGTTTCAAATGTAGACCAAACTCGTAACTCAAATATTCTCCTCCATGATCAGATCGTAGAAACTTTATTTTCTTGTTACGATGATTTTCAACTTCACTCTGAAATTCTTTGAACTTTTCAAATGTTTCAGACTTATGTTTCATTAAGTAGATATACCCATATCTGCTTAAATCATCTGTGAAGGTGAGAAAATAACGATATCCGCCGCGAGCCTCAACATTCATCGGACCACATACATCTGTATGTATGATTTCTAACAAATCTATTGCTCTCTCCATAGTACCGGAGAATGGCGTTTTAGTCATCTTGCCCATGAGGCATGGTTCGCAAGTAGCAAGTGATTCATAATCAAGTGGTTCCAAAAGTCCATCATTATGGAGTTTCTTCATGCGCTTTACACCGATATGACCTAAACAGCAGTGCCACAAATAAGTTGCACTATCATTATCAACTCTGCATCTTTTGGCTTCAATATTATGAATATGTGTATCACTACTATCGAGATTTATCAAAAATAGACCACTCTTCAAGGGTGCATGACCATAAAAGATATTACTCATATAAATAGAACAACCATTATTCTCTGATTTAAATGAATAACCGTCTTGCATCAAACAAGATCCAGATATAATGTTCATGCTCAACGCTGGCACCAAATAACAATTATTTAGGTCTAATACTAATCCTAAAGGTAGATGTAGAGGTAGCGTGCCCACGGCGATCACATCGACTTTGGAACTGTTTCCCACGCGCATCGTCACCTCGTCCTTGGCCAGTGTTCACTTAATCCGCAGTCCCTGTTTCGAGTTGCAAATATTAGCAACAGAACCAGTATCAAATACCCAGGTGCTACTGCGAGCTCTGGTAAGGTACACATCAATAACATGTATATCACATATACCTTTGTTCACCTTGCCATCCTTCTTATCCGCCAAATACTTGGGGCAGTTCCGCCTCCAGTGACTAGTCTGCTTGCAGTAGAAGGACTCAGTTTCAGGCTTAGGTCCAAACTTGGGTTTCTTCTCTTGAGCAGCAACTTGCTTGCTGTTCTTCTTGAAGTTCCCCCTCTTCTTCCCTTTGCCTTTTTCTTGAAACTGGTGGTCTTATTGACCATCAACACTTGATGCTACTTCTTGATTTCTACCTCCGCAGCCTTTAACATTGCGAAGAGCTCGGGAATCGTCTTATCCATCCCTTGCATGTTATAGTTCATCATGAAGCTGTTGTAGCTTGGTGTCAGTGATTGAAGAATTCTGTCAATGACGCTATCATTCGGAAGATTAACTCCCAGTTGAATCAAGTGATTGCAGTACCCAGACATCTTGAGTATATGCTCACTGACAGAACTATTCTCCTCCATCTTGCAGCTGTAGAACTTATTGGAGACTTCATATCTCTCAATCCGGGCATTCTTTTGAAATATTAACTTCAATTCCTGGAACATCTCATATGCTCCATGACATTCAAAACATCGTTGAAGTCCCAGTTCTAAGCCGTAAAGTATGGCACACTGAACTATCGAGTAGTTATCAACACGTGACTGCCAGGCATTCACAATGTCTGAAGTTGCTGGCGCAGATGGTACTCCTAGCGGTACTTCCAGGACGTAACTCTTCTGTGCAGCAATGAGGATAATCCTCAAGTTATGGACCCAGTCCGTGTAATTGCTACCATCATCTTTCAACTTTGCTTTCTCAAGGAACACATTAGAATTCAACGGAACAACAACACGGGCCATCTATCTACAATCAACATAGACAAGCAAGATACTATTAGGTACTAAGTTCATGATAAATTTAAGTTCAATTAATCATATTACTTAAGAACTCCCACTTAGATAGACATCCCTCTAATCTTCTAAGTGATCACGTGATCCAAATCAACTAAACCATAACCGATCATCTCGTGAAATGGAGTAGCTTTCAATTGTGAACATCACTATGTTGATCATATCTACTATATGATTCATGCTCGACCTTTCGGTCTCAGTGTTCTGAGGCCATATCTGCATATGCTAGGCTCGTCAAGTTTAACCTGAGTACTCTGCGTGTGCAAAACTGGCTTGCACCCGTTGTAGATGGACATAGAGCTTATCACAGCCGATCATCACGTGGTGTCTGGGCACGACGAACTTTGGCAACGGTGCATACTCAGGGAGAACACTTATATCTGGAAATTTAGTGAGAGATCATCTTATAATGCTACTGTCAATCAAAGCAAGATAAGATGCATAAAAGATAAACATCACATGCAATCAATATAAGTGATATGATATGGCCATCATCATCTTGTGCTTGTGATCTCCATCTCCGAAGCACCGTCATGATCACCATCGTCACCGGCACGACACCTTGATCTCCATCGTAGCATCATTGTCATCTCGCCAATCTTATGCTTCTACAACTATCGCTACCGCTTAGTGATAAAGTAAAGCATTACAGGGCGATTGCATTGCATACAATAAAGCGACAACCATATGGCTCCTGCCAGTTGCCGATAACTCGGTTACAAAACATGATCATCTCATAGAATAAATTTAGCATCATGTCTTGACCATATCACATCATAACATGCCCTGCAAAAACAAGTTAGACGTCCTCTACTTTGTTGTTGCAAGTTTTACGTGGCTGCTACTGGGCTTAGCAAGAACCATTCTTACCAACGCATGAAAACCACAACGATAGTTTGTCAAGTTGGTGCTGTTTTAACCTTCGCAAGGACCGGGCGTAGCCACACTCGGTTCAACTAAAGTTGGAGAAACTGACACCCTCCAGCCACCTATGTGCAAAGCACGTCGGTAGAACCAGTCTCGCGTAAGCGTACGCGTAATGTCGGTCCGGACCGCTTCATCCAACAATACCGCCGAACGAAAGTATGACATGCTGGTAAGCAGTATGGCTTATATCGCCCACAACTCACTTGTGTTCTACTTGTGCATATGACATCTACGCATAAAACCAGGCTCGGATGCCACTGTTGGGGAACGTAGTAATTTCAAAAATTGTCCTACGCACACGCAAGATCATGGTGATGCATAGCAACGAGAGGGAAGAGTGTTGTCCACGTACCTTCGTAGACAGAAAGCGGAAGCATTAGCACAACGCGGTTGATGTAGTCGTACGTCTTCACGATCCGACCGATCAAGTACCGAACGTACGCACCTCCGAGTTCAGCACACATTCAGCCCGATGATGTCCCTCGAACTCCGATCCAGCCGAGTGTTGAGGGAGAGTTTCGTCAGCATGACGGCGTGGTGATGATGATGATGTTCTACCGACGCAGGGCTTCGCCTAAGCACCACTAGAGTATTATTGAGGTGGACTATGGTGGAGGGGGGCACCGCACACGGCTAAAAGGTCAAACAATCAATTGTTGTGTCTCTAGGGTGCCCCCTTGCCCCCGTATATAAAGGAGCAAGGGGGAAGGTGCGGCCGGCCAGGAGGGGGCGCGCCAGGAGGAGTCCTACTCCCATCGGGAGTAGGACTCCCTCCCTTTTCCTTGTTGGATTAGGAGTGGAGGGGGAAAGAGGAGGGAGAGAGGAAGGAAAGGGGGGGGCGCCGCCCCCTCTCCTTGTCCTATTTGGACTAGGGGGGGAGGGGGGCGCGGCCCTGCCCTGGCCGCCTCTCCTCTTCTCCACAAAGGCCCACTATGGCCCATTAAGCCCCCGGGGGGTTCCGGTAACCCCTCGGTACTCCGGTAAAATCCCGATTTCACCCGGAACACTTCCGATATCCAAATATAGGCTTCCAATATATCTTCATGTCTCGACCATTTCGAGACTCCTCGTCATGTCCATGATCACATCCGGGACTCCGAACAACCTTCGGTACATCAAAACTCATAAACTCATAATATAACCGTCATCGAAACTTTAAGCGTGCGGACCCTATGGGTTTGAGAACTATGTAGACATGACCGAGACACATCTCCGATCAATAACCAATAGCGGAACCTGGATGCTCATATTGGCTCCCACATATTCTACGAAGATCTTTATTAGTCAGACCGCATAACAACATACGTTGTTCCCTTTGTCATCGGTATGTTACTTGCCCGAGATTCGATCATCGGTATCTCAATACCTAGTTCAATCTCGTTACCGGCAAGTCTCTTTACTCGTTCCGTAATACATCATCCCACAACGAACTCATTAGTTGCAATGCTTGCAAGGCTTAAGTGATGTGCATTACCGAGTGGGCCCAGAGATACCTCTCCGACAATTGGAGTGACAAATCCTAATCTAGAAATACGCCAACTCAACAAGTACCTTCGGAGACACCTGTAGAGCACCTTTACAATCACCCAGTTACGTTGTGATGTTTGGTAGCACACAAAGTGTTCCTCTAGTAAACGGGAGTTGCATAATCTCATAGTCATAGGAACATGTATAAGTCATGAAGAAAGCAATATCAACATACGAAACGATCAAGTGCTAAGCTAACGGAATGGGTCAAGTCAATCACATCATTCTCCTTATGATGTGATCCCATTAATCAAATGACAACTCATGTCTATGGCTAGGAAACATAACCATCTTTGATCAACAAGCTAGTCAAGTAGAGGCATAATAGTGACACTCTGTTTGTCTATGTATTCACACATGTATCATGTTTCCGGTTAATACAATTCTAGCATGAATAATAAACATTTATCATGATATAAGGAAATAAATAATAACTTTATTATTGCCTCTAGGGCATATTTCCTTCAGTCCCCCATTTGCACTAGAGTCAATAATCTAGATTACACTGTAATGATTCTAACACCCATGAAGCCTTGGTGTTGATCATGTTTTGCTCGTGGAAGAGGCTTAGTCAACGGGTCTGCAACATTCAGATCCGTATGTATCTTGCAAATCTCTATGTCTCCCACCTGGACTTGATCCCGGATGGAGTTGAAGCGTCTCTTATTGTGCTTGGTTCTCTTGTGAAATCTAGATTCCTTTGCCAAGGCAATTGCACCAGTATTGTCATAAAAGATTTTCATTGGACCTGATGCACTAGGTATGACACCTAGATCGGATATGAACTCCTTCATCCAGACTCCTTCAGTGATTGCTTTCGAAGCAGCAATGTACTCTGCTTCACACGTAGATCCCTCCACGATGCTTTGTTTAGAACTGCTCCAACCGACAGCTCCACCGTTCAATATAAACACGTATCTGGTTTGCAATTTAGAATCGTCCGGATCAGTGTCAAAGCTTGCATCAACGTAACCATTTACGATGAGCTCTTTTTCATCTCCATAAACGAGAAACATATCCTTAGTCCTTTTCAAGTATTTCAGGATATTCTTGAACGTTGTCCAGTGATCCACTCCTGGATTACTTTGGTACCTCCCTGCTAAACTAATAGCAAGGCACACATCAGGTCTGGTACACAGCATTGCATACATGATAGATCCTATGGCTGAAGCATAGGGAACATCTTTCATTTTCTCTCTATCTTCTACAGTGGTCGGGCATTGAGTCTTACTCAACTTCACACCTTGTAACACATGCAAGAACCCTTTCTTTGCTTGATACATTTTGAACTTCTTCAAAACTTTGTCAAGGTATGTGCTTTATGAAAGTCCAATTAAGCGTCTTGGTCTATCTCTATAGATCTTGATGCCCAATATATAAGCAGCTTCATAGAGGTCTTTCATTGAAAAACTCTTATTCAAGTATCCCTTTATGCTATCCAGAAATTCTATATCATTTCCAATAAACAATATGTCATCCACATATAATATTAGAAATGCTACAGAGCTCCCACTCACTTTCTTGTAAATACAGGCTTCTCCAAAAGTCTGTATAAAACCATATGCTTTGATCACACTATCAAAACGTTTATTCCAACTCCGAGAGGCTTGTACCAGTCCATAAATGGATCGCTGGAGCTTGCACACTTTGTTAGCACTCTTTGGATCGATAAAACCTTCAGGTTGCATCATATACAACTCTTCTTCCAGAAATCCATTCAGGAATGCAGTTTTGACATCCATTTGCCAAATTTCATAATCAAAAAATATGGCAATTGCTAACATGATTCAGACGGACTTAAGCATCGCTACGGGTGAGAAGGTCTCATCGTAGTCAACTCCTTGAACTTGTCGAAAACCTTTTGCAACAAGTTGGGCTTTGTAGACAGTAACATTACCATCAGGGTCTGTCTTCTTCTTGAAGATCCATTTATTTTCGATGTCTTGCTGATCATTGGGCAAGTCAACCAAATTCCATACTTTGTTATCATACATGGATCCTATCTTAGATTTCATGGCCTCAAGCCATTTTGCAGAATCTGGGCTCATCGTCGCTTCCTCATAGTTCGTAGGTTCGTCATGGTCTAGTAACATGACCTCCAGAACAGGATTACCATACCACTCTAGTGCGGATCTTACTCTGGTTGACCTACGAGGTTCGGTAGTAACTTGATCTGAAGTTTCATGATCATCATCATTAACTTCCTCACTAATTGGTGTAGCTGTCACAGGAACCGGTTTCTATGATGAAATACTTTCCAATAAGGGAGCAGGTACAGTTACCTCATCAAGTTCTACTTTCCTCCCACTCACTTCTTTCGAGAGAAACTCCTTCTCTAGAAAGGATCCAAATTTAGCAACAAAAGTCTTGCCTTCGGATCTGTGATAGAAGGTGTACCCAACAGTTTCCTTTGGGTATCCTATGAAGACACATTTCTCCGATTTGGGTTCGAGCTTATCAGGTTGAAGCTTTTTCACATAAGCATCACAACCCCACACTTTAAGAAACGACAACTTTGGTTTCTTGCCAAACCATAGTTCATAAGGCGTCGTCTCAACGGATTTAGATGGTTCCCTATTTAACGTGAATGCAGCCGTCTCTAAAGCATAACCCAAAATGATAACAGTAAATCAGTAAGAGACATCATAGATCGCACCATATCTAGTAAAGTACGATTACGACGTTCGGACACACCATTACGCTGTGGTGTTCCAGGTGGCGTGAGTTGCGAAACTATTCTGCATTGTTTCAAATGAAGACCAAACTCGTAACTCAAATATTCTCCTCCACGATCAGATCGTAGAAACTTTATTTTCTTGTTACGATGATTTTCTACTTGACTCTGAAATTCTTTGAACTTTTCAAATGTTTCAGACTTATGTTTCATTAAGTAGATATACCCATATCTGCTCAAATCATCTGTGAAGGTGAGAAAATAACGATACCCGCCACGAGCCTCAACATTCATTGGACCACGTACATCAGTATGTATGATTTCCAACAAATGTGTTGCTCGCTCCATAGTTCCGGAGAACGGCGTTTTAGTCATCTTGCCCATGAGGTGTGGCTCGCAAGTACCAAGTGATTCATAATCAAGTGATTCCAAAAGTCCATTTGAATTCAGTTTCTTCATGCGCTTTACACCAATATGACCTAAACGGCAGTGCGACAAATAAGTTGCACTATCATTATCAACTCTGTATCTTTTTGCTTCAATATTATGAATATGTGTATCACTACTATCAAGATTTAATATAAATAGACCACTCTTCAAGGGTGCATGACCATAAAAGATATTACTCATATAAATAGAACGACCATTATTCTCTGATTTAAATGAATAACCGTCTCGCATCAAACAAGATCCAGATATAATGTTCATGCTCAACGCTGGCACCAAATAACAATTATTCAGGTCTAATACTAATCCTAAAGGTAGATGTAGAGGTAGCGTGCCGACCGCGATCACATCGACTTTGGAACCATTTCCCACGCGCATCGTCACCTCGTCCTTTGACAATCCTCGCTTAATCCGTAGCCCCTGTTTCGAGTTGCAAATATTAGCAACAGAACCAGTATCAAATACCCAGGTGCTACTGCGAGCATTAGTAAGGTACACATCAATAACATGTATATCACATATACCTTTGTTCACCTTGCCATCCTGCTTATCCGCCAAATACTTGGGGCAGTTCCGCTTCCAGTGACCAGTCTGTTTGCAGGAGAAGCACTCAGTCTCAGGCTTAGGTCCAGACTTGGGTTTCTTCTCCTGAGCAGCAACTTGTTTGCTGTTCTTCTTGAAGTTCCCCTTTTTCTTCCCTTTACCCTTTTTCTTGAAATTGGTGGTCTTGTTGACCATCAACACTTGATGCTCCTTCTTGATTTCTACCTCCGCTGCCTTTAGCATTGTGAAGAGCTCGGGAATTTTCTTATTCATCCCTTGCATATTATAGTTCATCATGAAGCTTTTATAGCTTGGTGGCAGTGATTGAAGAACTCTTTCAATGGGACTACCAACAGGAAGATTAACTCCCAGTTGAGTCAAGTGATTATGATACCCAGACATTTTGAGTATATGTTCATTGACAGAACTATTCTCCTCAATCTTGCAGTTGTAGAATTTATTGGAGACTTCATATCTCTCAATCCGGGCATTTGCTTGAAATATTAACTTCAACTCCTGGAACATCTCATATGCTCCATGACGTTCAAAACGTCGTTGAAGTCCCGGTTCTAAGCCGTAAAGCATGGCACACTGAACTATCGAGTAGTCATCAGCTTTGCTCTGCCAGACGTCCATAACATCTGGTGTTGCTCCTGCAGCAGGTTTGGCACTCAGCGGTGCTTCCATGACGTAATTCTTCTATGTAGCAATGAGGATAATCCTCAAGTTACGAACCAGTCCGTGTAATTGCTACCATCGTCTTTCAACTTTGCTTTCTCAAGGAACGCATTAAAATTCAACGGAACAACAGCACGGGCCATCTATCTACAATAACATAGACATGCAAAATACTATCAGGTACAAGGTTAATGATAAATTAAATTTCAGTTAATCAAATTATTAAAGAACTCCCACTTAAATAGACATCCCTCTAATCATCTAAGTGATCACATGACATGGAGTAGTTTTCAATGGTGAACATCACTATGTTGATCATATCTACTATATGATTCACGCTCGAGCTTTCAGTCTCAGTGTTCCGAGGCCATATCTGCGTATGCTAGGCTCGTCAAGTTTAACTTGAGTATTCCGCGTGTGCAAATCTGTCTTGCAACCGTTGTACTTGAACGTAGATCTTATCACACCCGATCATCACGTGGTGTCTCAGCACGAAGAACTTTCGCAACGGTGCATACTCATGGAGAACACTTATACCTTGAAATTTACTGAGAGATCATCTTATAGTGCTACCATCGATCTAAGAAAAATAAGATGCATACAAGATAAACATCACATGCAATCAATATAAGTGATATGATATGGCCATCATCATCTTGTGCTTGTGATCTCCATCTCCGAAGCACCGTCATGATCACCATCATCACCGGCGCGACACCTTGATCTCCATCGTAGCATCGTTGTCATCTCGCCAACTATTGCTTCTACGACTATCGCTACCACTTAGTGATAAAGTAAAGCATTACAGGGCATTGCATACAATAAAGCGACAACCATATGGCTCTTGCCAGTTGCCGATAGCTCGGTTACAAAACATGATCATCTCATACAATGAAATATAGCATCATGTCTTGACCATATGCCATCACAACATGCCCTGCAAAAATAAGTTAGACGTCCTCTACTTTGTTGTTGCAAGTTTTACGTGGCTGCTATGGGATGAGCAAGAACCGTTCTTACCTATGCATCAAAACCACAACGATAGTTCGTCAAGTTAGTGCCGTTTTAACCTTCTCAAGGACCAGGCGTAGTCACACTCGGTTCAACTAAAGTTGGAGAAACTGACACCCGCCAGCCACCTATGTGCAAAGCACGTCGGTAGAACCAGTCTCGCGTAAGCGTACGCATAATGTCGGTCCCCGCCGCTTCATCCAACAATACCGCTGAACCAAAGTATGACATGCTGGTAAGCAGTATGGCTTGTATCGCCCACAACTCACTTGTGTTTTACTCATGCATATAACATCTACGCATAAAACCTGGCTCGGATGCCACTATTGGGGAACGTAGTAATTTCAAAAAAAAATCCTACGCGCACACAAGATCATGGTGATGCATAGCAACGAGAGGGGAGAGTGTGTCCACGCACCCTCGTAGACCGAATGCGGAAGCGTTAGCACAACCCGGTTGATGTAGTCGTACGTCTTCACTATCCGACCGATCCAAGTACCGAACGCACAACACCTCCGAGTTCTGCACACGTTCAACTCGATGACGTCCCGCGAGCTCCGATCCAGCAAAGCTTCACAGGGGAGTTTCATCAGCACGACAGCGTGATGATGGTGATGATGATACTACCGACGCAGGGCTTCGCCTAAGCACCACTACGATATGATCGAGGTGTATTATGGTGGAGGGGGGCCACTGCACACGGCTTGGAACAATCAACTTGTGTGTCTTTGGGTGCCCCCCGCCCCCGTATATAAAGGAGCAAGAGGGGAGGCCAGCCAGCCTTGGTGCGCCCCAAGGAGAGGAGGAATCCTCTTCCTACTAGGAAGAGGATTCATCCTTTCCTAGTCCAACTAGGAAGAGGGAAGGGGGAAGGAAAGAGAGGGAGAGGGAAAGAGGGGCCGCGCCTCCTCCCCTAGTCCAATTCAGACTCCTCATGGGAGGGGGCGCGCCACCTCCAGGGCTGCTGCCCTCTCTCTCCCCTCAGGCCCACTAAGGCCCAATACATCCTCGGGGGGTTCCGGTAACCCCTCCGGCACTCCAGTTTTCTTCGAAACCATCTGGAACACTTACGGTGTCCGAATATTGCCGTCCATATATAAATCTTTATGTCTTGACCATTTTGAGACTCCTCGTCATGTCCGTGATTACATCCGGGACTCCGAACTACCTTCGGTACATCAAAACACTAAAACTCATAATACCGATCGTCACCGAACTTTAAGCGTGCGGACCCTAAGGGTTCGAGAACAATGTAGACATGACCGAGACACGACTTCAGTCAATAACCAATAGCGGAACCTGGATGCTCATATTGGCTACTACATATTCTACGAAGATCTTTATCGGTCAAACCACATAACAACATACGTTGTTCCCTTTGTCATCGGTATGTTACTTGCCTGAGATTCAATCTTCGGTATCTCAATACCTAGTTCAATCTCGTTACTGGCAAGTCTCTTTACTCGTTCCGTAATACATCATCCCACAACTAACTCATTAGTTACAATGCTTGCAAGGCTTATAGTGATGTGTATTACCGAGTGGGCCCAGAGATACCTCTTCGACAATCGGAGTGACAAATCCTAATCTCGAAATACGCCAACTCAACAAGTTCCTTCGGAGACACCTATAGAGAACCTTTATAATCACCCAGTTACGTTGTGATGTTTGGTAGCACACAAAGTGTTCCTCCGGTAAACGGGAGTTGCATAATCTCATAGTCATAGGAACATGTATAAGTCATGAAGAAAGCAATAGCAACATACTAAACGATCAAGTGCTAAGCTAACGGAATGGGTCAAGTCAATCACATCATTCTCCTTATGATGTGATCCCGTTAATCAAATGACAACTCATGTCTATGGCTAGGAAACATAACCATCTTTGATCAACGAGCTAGTCAAGTAGAGGCATACTAGTGACACTCTGTTTGTCTATGTATTCACACATGTATCATGTTTTCGGTTAATACAATTCTAGCATGAATAATAAACATTTATCATGATATAAGGAAATAAATAATAACTTTATTATTGCATCTAGGGCATATTTCCTTCAGCAACCCCCACTCAGCAGAAAGAGGAATCTTCCTCACGAAGTCCTCCTTATTCGAGCATTGGTACAAGAGGCAGCCCTCCTCCGGAAGCATGGCAGGCGCTGGGTCACCCGTCAGAAGCTCGAGCACCGTGCGCAGCGTCTTGGAAGGAAGCGCATGCACCTGGAGCCTCATGGGGTCCTTGCTGCCAGTGAAGGCCCACATTGGGCGAGAATGGCGCTGGAGAGGACCAATGCGCCACCGGATGAACTCCTTCACCGCCATCGGCGCCGTCACCCCGACCTTCTTTAACCTGGTCAGCCGGGACCAAACATGGGCGAGCTGATGGTCGACAAGCTTCACGTGCCCCCAGCTGGAGCTGGGTACGGCTAACACTCGCGAAAGCAGGAGCAAGGGGTTGAGCACGCAGGCATCCACATACACCAACCGCTTCCAGAACCTCCTCACATCTGGCGAGAGCACGAAGTTGATGCCCGAGCCAGCCATCGCCGCTACGGCCTGGAAGGCCACACACCCTGAGCGCTGGCGGGCGTCGACTAGATGAAGCGAGAAGAAATGACGAAACGGGGCTACGGAAGGGGCGATGCCCACCATAGCCTCACAAAGGAAGGCGAAGACGGCGAGGAGGATAATGGATTGGGGGTCCAGATGCATCGCCTGGATTTGGTAATGCGGGAGTATAGCATTGAAGAAATCAGAGAAAGGGGGGATCAGGCCAGCCAAGAGGGCATGAAGATGGATGGGGATCTCGATGGCTTCCATGTCGATCATGACCCGGGAAGCGGGCCAAGCCGTCGCCGCCTTCCACTCATTGGAATTGGCGGCAAGGGCCGGACAGACCTTGGCCAACCCCTCTTGATTGACCACGGTCGACCGCTCAAGATCAGGCTCCAAGACCAGCGGGGATTCAGCTGGAGCACAGGTTTTCCCCTTCTTCTTCGACCGCGGGGCCACGATGGCAAGACAGGGCCGGCGCCGGTGTCAAATCTGGGAGAAGAGCCACATTTTCTCAGGAAGGTGGAGGAGCCAAGGGCGAGGACGACAAGCAAGGAAGGCGGAGCTGCGATAGCAATGGGCGGCCGTCGTGCCTGGCAGATATCAAGGCTGCGTGGGGAAGTGGGGGCACCCACGTCCTGTCGAGCACCACACGTCAATCGAGGCTGTAGGCGGCTGGGGCCCGCGACGCTTTGCACTTGCCCTTTGGCTTCGCCTTGAAGCCAAGTTCGGGCGTGCCTTGGGCCCAGGGGTTACTGCGGTGTTCTAGGAACGGGGGTACCCAGACTTGCCTGCCTGCGGCCTGTAGCGTGGCTCCATCGACGGCCTGGTATGGCCCAGCTTCAGCATCAACAACTCAATACCCTCACGAGCAGCCAAGCCTCGCGAGGCGGACGACACCAAGACCTCCCCGAGGAGCGGCCTCCTCAGGATGGCTCCCGAGGAGCGGAGATTTCTATGCAGGCTTCACCTCGTGAGGTTCGGATGACGTGAGCCATGACGACCAAGACCAGGCGGGCGCCAGCGGGCGCAGTGTACCAGTTTCCTCTTTGGTGCTAAGGAGGAAAGCACATGCGTGGAGCCCCGAGGAATCAGCCAAAGGTTTCCATTCCGGTGAAACAAGACCAAGACTGCCAGGACGTTAGGACGGAGGTCAACGCCGAGCCCACCATGGTGTCACGACCAGAGGCTTTTGTAGGCAAAGACTACTTTTATCAGGATAACATGTACTAGTTGTTTCCCTTCGAATTTGGCCGCTGTAGGAACCCTTCCCACCTTCATTTGGGAAGAGGACTAAGGCCACTATAAATAGGACTTAGCTACCACCATAGAAGGGGGGAAGGGGGAGACCGGATCGGATCCATTCCACCCTCACACTCACCAGCTCACTCGAGCCCAAGAACACTCCTCTTCCTGAGGTTGTTCTCCCACTGTACTAGTTCATCCTCAGCCCTTCAAGGCCAATCCACCACAAATAAGGAGTAGGGTTTTACACCGCAAGGTGGCCCGAACCTGGGTAAACTGGTGTGTCTTGTTTCCTTCCTGTTCATCGAGCTCGGCCGAGAGATCGGCGAGTAGGCAGACTGGGGAGGTTGAGTTCTTCGCACGCACCCCAGAGTTCGAATCTCTCAAGGGTCTACGAAACCCAAAATCCGACAGTTGTTGCCATCGTTGACCTCCATCCTCCGTTGCATCGACCTTGCGGAAGAGTACCCATGGATTAATTAGGCATCACAAAAACAACATGTATATGATCTTTAACTTGGAACTTAACTCTAACCCAAACACAAGTCCTGCTACTACAATAGCAGTTTGAGCCGAGTGTGAGGGGCCAGTGTTGAAAGAGGATCCAAGATTGGCAATGGGATGGAAGTAAGCTAGGGTCCATGCCATGACATCCTCACCCAACTTTTGCATGCTTGCTGCAACAACCAATATTTAAAAATCTCTATCTCTTCCATGCAACATGCTCCAGTCCCTTTCGTGCAGGAGAGGGGTTAGGGCATGTACAATGCATAGCCCCAAGGTGATGCCCCGTATGCCATGTAGGATAGGATGTCCGAAAAAGTAGGTTAGGATGAAGCAGCAAGATCCTCTGCAGGAGGCGGGTGCTTGGGGGAAAAAGTGTGGTCCGGTGCATAATACTGAAAAATTTAAAGTGGAAAATAGAGAAGCATGTGTAGTGCGAGTCTTTATTTTCTATTCATTGATGTGGCCCACTAGTGATAGCTTGCATTGGGGAGAAAAAAATTGATGTAGATGCCTCAAGCTACTTTTTGTCATGAGGCATCTGTATCCATATGCCACCATTGTACATGCCCTTAGGAGGTCTTAAAGAAGCTTTGCAGGCATGATCTAGTCCACACTCCTATCTATATGGGCATTGGAGGGTTCAGAATATTTGCTCTACCTTTTCCTCTTTAATGCCAGAAAGTTACTACTCCATAGGTGTAATTTATGTGTGTAACAAGGACAGAAAGCAAACAAATGGCATTGGATATTCATCTGTAACCCAGTCTCTAGTGTACCCAGATATCGGACCAGTTTGTATGTATGTAATCGCTCCCTCCATGGATCCACTTGGTCAAACTCTTCAAAATATAATTGTAATCTCATGAACAAGTTGCGTTGGATTTTCCTTGTTGGGGAACGTTGCAGAAAACAAAAATTTTCCTATGGTTTCACCAAGATCCATCTATGAGTTCATCTAGCAACGAGTGATCGGATGTATCTACATACCTTTGTAGATCGCGAGCGGAAGCGTTCAAAGAACGGGGATGAGGTAGTCGAACACGACGTGATCCAAATCACCGGAGATCCTAGCACCGAACGGACGGCACCTCCGCGTTCAACACACATACGGTCAGCGTAACGTTTCCTTCTTCTTGATCCAGCAAGAGGGAAGGAGAGGTTGAGGAAGATGGCTCCAGCAGCAGCACGACGGCGTGGTGGTGATGGAGCTGCAGTACTCCGTCAGGGCTTCGCCAAGCGCTATGGAGGAGGAGGAGGTGTTGGAGAGGGAGAAGGAGGCAACCAAAGGCGTGGATGAAAAGCCCTCCTTCCCCCACTATATATAGGAGGGCCAAGGGGGGGGGCGCCGGCCCTAGGAGATCCAATCTCCTAGGGGGGTGGCGGCCAAGGGAGGTTTCCCTCCCCCCCAAGGCACCTAGGAGGTGCCTTCCACTAGTGGGACTCTTCCCTTTTGTGAACCCTAGGCGCATGGGCCTCTTGGGGCTGGTGCCCTTGGACCATGTAGGCCAAGGCGCACCCCCTACAGCCCATGTGCCCCCCCGGGGCAGGTGGCCCCACCCGGTGGTCCCGGTACAATACCGATAACCCCGAAACTTGTCCCGATGGCCGAAATAGCACTTCCTATATATAATTTTTTACCTCCGGACCATTCTGGAACTCCTCGTGACGTCCGGGATCTCATCCGGGACTCCGAACAACATTCGGGTTACTGCATATACATATCCCTACAACCCTAGCGTCACCGAACCTTAAGTGTGTAGACCCTACGGGTTCGGGAGACATGCAGACATGACCGAGACGACTCTCCGGTCAATAACCAACAGCGGGATCTGGATACCCATGTTGGCTCCCACATACTCCACGATGATCTCATCGGATGAACCACGATGTCGAGGATTCAAGCAACCCTGTATACAATTCCCTTTGTCAATCGATATGTTACTTGCCCGAGATTCGATCGTCGGTATCCCAATACCTCGTTCAATCTCGTTACCGGCAAGTCTCTTTACTCGTACCGTAATGCATGATCCCGTGACCAGACACTTGGTCACTTTGAGCTCATTATGATGATGCATTACCGAGTGGGCCCAGTGATACCTCTCCGTCATACGGAGTGACAAATCCCAGTCTTGATCCGTGTCAACCCAACAGACACTTTCAAAGATACCCGTAGTATACCTTTATAGTCACCCAGTTACGTTGTGACGTTTGGTACACCCAAAGCACTCCTACGGTATCCGGGAGTTACACGATCTCATGGTCTAAGGAAAAGATACTTGACATTGGAAAACTCTAGCAAACGAACTATACGATCTTGTGCTATGTTTAGGATTGGGTCTTGTCCATCACATCATTCTCCTAATGATGTGATCTCGTTATCAATGACATCCAATGTCCATAGTCAGGAAATCATGACTATCTGTTGATCAACGAGCTAGTCAACTAGAGGCTTACTAGGGACATGTTGGTGTCTATTATTCACACATGTATTACGATTTCCGGATAACACAATTATAGCATGAATAAAGACAATTATCATGAACAAGGAAATATAATAATAATGCTTTTATTATTGCCTCTAGGGCATATTTCCAACATTCCTCGCATAAAAGTTGTGTTGGATTTGATATATAAAAACCATAACTGCGAGAATTAACGTTGTTTGTTGGTTGTTTGGTTTGAAGAAATGTTTTTTTTGAAATACGCCGGAGTGTGTGTATCATAGTATATAGATAGAAGGGGTGGGTAATGAAACCAAATCCGCATTTGATGTTACAAGAAAACGGATAACATCGAATGCACGAGCCTAGCTCCCACATCTACCTAGCGGTCTAGTTACAACTACTCGTGCCTCGTCCACCCTGTTAGCTCCGCGGAAATGCCGTTCTAATCCCCCTTGAGCAGGCCGGCCTGGTGCCAAGCAATTCCTTCCTCCACGATCGTATTAACGACAACATCGAGCGAAGGTGATGCGCCATCGAAGACTATGGAGTTCCTATGTTCCCATAGTTCCCAAAGCACCAGAGTGAAGATGGCACACATGTTCTTGGGCTTCCCCGCACACCAGACTGCCAATGTGTCATGGACCCTGGGCGCCCACTACGGTTTACCTAGAGTGGCGCAAAGTGTCCACCAAATTGTTCTCACGAAAACACAGGTCACCACTATGTGTTCCAGGGTCTCTTCTTCTTGATCGTAGAACAGACAGATGTGATGGTCTGGGAGGTCTCTACGAGCAAGGCGATCCGTGGTCCAACAACGGTTCAGAACCAACAGGGGGGGCTTCGATTTCCACGTGAATTTCACGGCGGGTGCCACCTCTCTCCCAACAAACTTGGAAGCATACGCCGATCTAACAGAGAACTGTCCGTGATCCTCCTATGACCAAGATAAAGCGTCCTCGGTGTCCTCCCGTAGTTGGAATCCTTGCAACCGTTGCCACAGGTTTAGGTATTGCTGAAGAGCCTCGAGCTCAAGTTTGGTCGGATATCCGTCACCCAAGAGGCTGTAGTCAGTGCATCGCGTAGCAGACGAGAAGTCTTGGCCCGTTATGGAATTGTGGCGTATATCAGTGGCACAAGTTCCTCCAGATGAGCTCCATTAGTCCAACAATCTTTCGGAAAAAAAGTTAGTTTTCCACCACCCAATGTAGCCCTTGTAGCGGCTCTGAACAAGGCCAACAATGCTTTTGGGACGACAATGTTAAGCTCCTTCAACGGTCTATGCTAGTCTACGCATTGCAAGCATGGCCATCGTGCTTGCGATGCTACACCCAAATGGGTCGGTGGTTTGGGCATCCCAAACCTCGCGTGGTTGAAGAAATGTTTTAAGATGAAATGCCCTGTAGCACACTTTATTAACTTCATATCAATGTTACATAAACGATAATGTCCGAGAGAATAAAACTAGGCAGGTCACCATCTTAGTTGACTACATCTTTTAAATCATAAGCGCGCCTAGCAAAATTATGTGCTACCCTATTAAAATTTCTAGGATTGTGTCCAAAGCTCACTGTACCTACTCTACCTGCCCTTTGAAAACAATTTGCAAGTATTACGTGTATGGACTAAAAGCTTGGATAACCTCCAAAGAATCAGACTCCAACAGCACTCCAGTACATCCTATCTCTTCGAGTAACATCAGATCCGTTGCATCACAACAACTTCTGCTGTGGTAGCATCAATAAGTTATCTAGAATCCACGATCCACCTGCCAGAGCCTCCCCTTTATCATTAAGTTATTTATCGCATCGTTCATTCATATCAAGTTTCAGCAAGAAACACAAATATGCAAACAAAACTTAATTTAGACTTCTGGTTAAAAAGATATGAAAGATTCAAAATCGAAAGCAAAAAAGAAAAAGGGGATCAGTGCTGCGCACCCGCGTGGCACAAATTTTCTCTCTTTTACTTGTGGTTTACCGTGTTCTATTGAAACGAACGGATCTTATAATATTTCTATCTACAGTTTGCCATCATGTGGTTTGCGCTTGTATAGCTTTCCTGCTGCTGTATTTTCTCCGATCTAGAAATAGGTACCAGGCACAGTGCCATATAGGCTATGCATGTATGTGTAATCTAAAAGGGCGGCAGGAGCAGGATATGGGCAACAGTGAACTACAAAAGCAGAGACAAGTACGTAGACGACTCATACAGTTCTTCCATGCACACATGCGTATATCCCCGGCTTAATTTAATCACGAAATCGGGGTGAAAAGGACTATGTGTGTCTGGCTTTCTTAGGGCTGTAGCAATGTGCGCGCCTTTGTGTCACGTAGCAATTCTATCACCATGCATGCACGTTGGGCCCACGAACCATTTTCGTGTGATAGGACAAGTCATGTATGGCTCATCTATGAGGGGAGAGGTCTCTCTCTCGCCATCATGCAAACCAAAAGGTCCATTTTACATTTTATCATATGCATGGAGCTAAAAAGGTTAAAGCGAGTATATAGAACCATTATGTAAACATCAAGTCATCCATATGGCAAGACATAATGATTGTGCATGGGTAAAATTTTGATCTAGAGCAAATATCGCATGCAAGAACTCAAATTAGTTAGGTTTTGTTTTATGTAGATATTCATGAACACTACCCCTTTTGTTCACAAATATAAGATGTTCTGAATATTTTAATACGGACTACATACGAACTAAAATGAGTAAATAAACATAATAAAACGCATTTATATACATTAGATTCATAAAACAAATTAGAACATTTATATTGTTGACCGGAGGGAGTACTACACAAACCCTTGTATCACGAGTGAAGTGACACATGCCGTTGGTAACTATAAATATACCAATGACAAGTTCATATGCCAGCACGTCACCAGTAAATGAGCTCCCTATGGCATGCCATTGCTAACGTCCACTTACTAGTGACGTGCACTGATGACGCCCAGTGATGTGCACTGACGACGCATGTCACTGGTACATGCGCCGCATGGTAGATGTTGCTGGTATTTCTTGCGAGCGGCCACCGCGGCCCACTCACTAGTGGTGTGCATGTCTGAGCACACGTCACCGGTAACCCTGTCTATATAGGCAGCAGCGAGCTCACCGTTGTTTGCATCGACTGGCAAGTAGCAAGCACATCGTCGTCGTCGCCGTCGCCGCTGGAGCTTCCTCCACCTCGTCTCCATTGTTTCCTCCACTTCCCTTCCATGTATCCCTAAGATCTAAATCTCACCTCTTTCTCTTCCATCGTAATTATCTCCACCAAAATTCGCACAAAATTCTCATCCCTCATTACCCCCAAATCCTGTCCCCACCATTGCTTCCTCTCAATTACTGTCCAGTCCATAGTTTCCATTGCCACCATGGCTTCCTTCTTGGTCGGGATAGGCAAGATTTTTATTTTGGGTCATTGTTGTCGGTTCAAATGTAATGAAATATTTACTGTTGTCGACATCGGTCATATAAGATGAATATGTGTGGACGTATTCTGCTTTCGGCTATGAAGACATCGTCATAATGACTTTTTCATATATTTTTCTTGTGGTACTAGCCATCGACCCGATGCAATATTTGTTGGCCGAGGATGTTTAATTTTTCAGGGACAATGGTTTGCCAATGTTTTGTAGAAGCATTACAATGTTCTGACATACTCGATTTTAGTTATGTTTCAGCGAATGTCCTATCAACATTTTCTATGGCTTGGTACTAACTATTTTTCCTACATATTAGGGATTGATTGAATGATGGATCGAAGTTGGATGCATGATGGCGACTGGTCATCACATAATTTCATGTATCTATGAATGAGTTCTTAGATTTATCCGAGCAAGACACAGAGCAAAAGAGTGGCCAAAAGATATGTTGCCGTGTCATCACTGCGAAAGGTTCAAGACATAAGAATGGAAATCTGGCTCTTTCTAGGTGCACGTGGGGCAATGGGGCTTCATGGAGGTTATACACAGTGGATGTCATGGTGAGGATGATGAGGGTGTTGTCGATAAATGGTCAGATGAAGAAGCGGGACATGGGGAGTCAGAAGAAAAAGGTATGAATTAGAAAGAGGACAAAAAGAAGAGCCATGAGCAGATAAGCGATGAACCGGGGACAATTGGGCCCGAATGGTCTAGGACCCTCATGTGTTAGTGTAGGTCATGAAAGGAAGAAATAACGATAGAGACTCCTACAGAGGATGCCATGTTGGAGATTCTATAGAAATACTTGACTCTACAGAAATACTCAACAACTCCATTGTATCCCGGTTGGAATCCCAAGAAAACACGCTTCAATGTCATGCTTAACCTTCGAGAACTCAAGGAAACCCACAATATCTCGGACCCAAGCCTCGATGTGACACTAGAATATCTAGATAAAGTTTAATCATAGGGAGACAAGGTGCCTTGCGGTTGAGATAAGGCAAGAAGGCCATGTGTGGAAGTGCAATTATGCCGTTAATTATGTTTCGGTATTGATGAAACATACTTATAGGGGGCTACTACATTTGCTAAATAAATATACATGTTTTAGTCTCTGTGGATACATTGTGTTCTGGATCATAGACTCCGCCCCCTCCCCCAATATGTTATTTACTGAAGACGTGTGCGACAATTGTGACAAGAGTAGCTTTTCTTAATTGTTCTTGAGTTACACGTATCCTGCACTATTTAGAGGGGGTCAATGGGTTGCAAAGGATTTGCTCAAGTCACAATCATCATAACATTCCTATGTCCCCAAAAGTCCAATGCTAAAATGCCTTTACACATCTTTATTCCTTTATGCCAAAATATAGAAGCCATCATGTAGCAGGATTGTTCAAGCCATAGTGGGTTAGATTTTCAGACTTGAGACCATACCAATACAAAAGCAAAATAAATAAGGTCGTCAGACTATCTAGGCATTGTTCCGGCAAAGGCCGGACTTTCTGGGAAATTTGCCCAGGCTGCCCAGGTAGAGGCATCTTGGTTTCATAAGGATGGATGATGACCTGCAAGTGCACATGGCTGTTGCAGCACTTCGTGATAAGTAGAGTGTCGAATCCACAGGGAGCAGAAAGGAAGGCACCAAAAACCCCGCAACTATGTTATCACTTAACGCAGCTACATACACACTCAATAAAAATACACTATGTTAGTGGAGGCAATGTTTGAGTAGTAAAGTGTTCTTGAGTGTTCTGAAGTCATTGCCACAAATATGACCTACGCGAGACCGCAACAATTTTATTGCCGTCGCAAGCCTCTGTTCTTTCCCGATCCTATATGGAGGCCTCCACCTGTACTCTTCCGGAGGGGGAATCCATCATGGAGTCCATCTTCATCAACCTTGCTGCCTCCATGACGATGTGTGAGTAGTTCCCACATGACCTATAGGTCAAGAGAAGTAGCTCTCTCTCTCTCTCTATCTCTCTCTTCAATCTTCAATACAATGATATCTTGAGAGACCTATTCGATGTAATGTTTGAAGTGTGTTTGTTGGGATCCGATGAATTGTGGGTTTCTGATGAGATTATTCATTGAAAGTATTTGAGTCTTTTCTGAGATTTATACATGTGTGATTTTATAGTATTGTATATCTCTCTAATCTATCCATCCCTTTTGGCCAATTAAATTTATTTATCTTCAGTGGGAGAGGTGCTTGGTAGTAGGTTCAATCTTGCGGTGTCCTTACTCTGTGACATAGGAGTTGCAAGGCACGCATTTGTATTGTTGCTACTAAGGGTAAAACGATGGGGCTCGAACATATTATTTGATCTTGCGGTGTCTACATTATGTCATCATACTCCAAGCATTACTTTGTTTTTTATGAACGTAATACCTTAAGATGCATGCTGGATTGCGGTCGAGGGGTGGAGTAATAGTAGTAAATGCTGGCAGATTTCGGTCTACTAGTCTCAGACGTAATGCCTATATATTGCTCATGCCATTAAGAATCATCATAACTATGTGCTATTCTATCAATTTCCCAACAATAATTTGTCTACGCACCGTTAATATGTGTCGGTGCTAAAACCGGCGGATATCGGGTAGGGGGTCATGAGCTGCAGGTCTAGAAACAATGGTAACATGGTACGAAGGGAGACGATGTTTATCTAGGTTCGGGCCCTTCCAAAGAGGTAAAACCCTACGTCCCACTTTGATTTCATTAATGTGATCGAGTACATAGTAGAAGATGATCTACCTCGAGATCATATGATTGTGTTCTTGTGACGCCCCCGATTCAATCGTACACTAATCATACAGGCAAACGTGTACGATCAAGATCTGGGACTCACGGGAAGATATCACAACACAACTCTAAAAATAAAATAAGTCACACAAGCATCATATTACAAGCTAGGGGCCTCAAGGGCTCGAATACAAGAGCTCGATCATAGATGAGTCAGCGGAAGCAACAATATCTGAGTATAGACATAAGTTAAACAAGTTTTCCTTAAGGCTAGCACAAACCGGGATACAAATTGAAAGAGGCGCATGCCTCCTGCCTGGGATCCTCCTAAACTACTCCTGGTCGTCATCAGCGGGCTGCACGTAGTAGTAGGCACCTCCCGAGTAGTAGTAGTCATCGTCGACGGTGGCGTCTGGCTCCTGGACTCCATCATCTGGTCGCAGCAATCGGGTATAGAAAGGGGGAAAAGAGGGAGCAAAGCAACCGTGAGTACTCATCCAAAGTACTCGCAAGCAAGGAGCTACACTACATATGTATGCATTGGTATCAAATGGAATAAGGGGTATCATATGTGGACTGAACTGCAGAATGCCGGAATAAGAGGGGGATAGCTAGTCCTTTCAAAGACTACGCTTCTGGTAACCTCCATCTTGCAGCAGGAGAAGAGAGTAGAAGATAAGTTCACCAAGTAACATCGCATAGCATAATCCTAACCGATGATCCTCCCCTCATCGCCCTGTGAGAGAGCGATCACCGGTTGTATCTGGCACTTGGAAGGGTGTGCTTTATTAAGTATCTGGTTCTAGTTGTCATAAGATCAAGGTACAACTTTAAGTCATCCTGTTACCGAAGATCACGACTATTCGAATAGATTAACTTCCCTGCAGGGGTGCACCACATTTCCCAACACGCTCGATCCCCTTTGTCCGGACACACTTTTCTGGGTCATGCCCGGCCTCGGAAGATCAACACGTCACAGCCCTACCTAGGCACAACAGAGAGGTCAGCACGTCGGTCTAAATCCTATGGCGCAGGGGTCTGGGCCCATCGCCCATTGCACACCTGCACGTTGCGTACGCGACCGGAAGCAGAACTAGCCCCCTTAATACAAGAGCAGGCTTACGGTCCAATCCGGCGCGCACCGCTCAGTCGCTGACGTCACGAAGGCTTTGGCTGATACGACGACGTCGAGTGCCCATAACTGTCCCCGCGTAGATGGTTAGTGCGTATAGGCCAATGGCCAAACTCAGATCAAATACCAAGATCTCGTTAAACGTGTTATCCTGAAATAACCACGAACGCCGATCAGGGCCAGGCCCACCTCTCTCCTAGGTGGTGTCGACCTGCCCTGTCGCTTCGCCACAAATATCCACACAGAGGGACGTCGGGAAAGTATGTCCTTCCAGCCCCTAATTCATGAATCAACCGCGGGTACTCCTCGAGCCAACCCGACTTTAGTCATCACATGTATCATGTATAAAGTATATAGTATATACCCGTGATCACCTCCCGAGTGATCACGGCCTGATAGTATAGCATGGCAAACGGACAAGAATGTAAGGCCACTGATGATAAACTAGCATCCTATACTAAGCATTAGGATTGCAGGTAAGGTATCAACAGCTGGAGCAACAATGACAGGCTATGCATCAGAATAGGATTAACGGAAAGCAGTAACATGCTACACTACTCTAATGCAAGAAGTAGAGAGAAGAATAGGCGGTATCTGGTGATCAAAGGGGGGCTTGCCTGGTTGCTCTGGCAAGAGAGAGGGGTCGTCAACACCGTAGTCGTACTGGATAGCAGCGGCATCGGCCTCGATGTCTAGCGAGAGAAGAGGGGGAAGAAACAATAAATATTAAGAAAACAGATGCAGGACGATGCATGACATGACAAAGCGTGAAGCTAGGTGTGCCCTAACGCGGTATGAGGTGGTACCGGTGAAGGGGGAAACATCCGGGAAAATATCCCCGGTGTTTCGCATTTTCGGACAGATGAACCGGAGGGGCAAAGTTGCGTGTTCGCTATGCTAGGGATGCGTGACGGATGAACGGGCTGCGTGTCCGGATTCGTCTCATCGTTCTGAGCAACTTTCATGTACAAACTTTTTCCATCCAAGCTACGATTTATTTTATATTAATTTTAAAAGATTTAAATCATTTTTAGAATTTATTTAATTTATTTAATTCAACATTATCCAGAATAGTGTTTGCTCACGTCAGAATGACGTCACCATGACATCAGCAGTTGATCTGGTCAACCTGGTAGGTGGGTCCCACCTGTCAGTGACACATTTAATTATCCAGTTTAATTATCCTAATCAGGATTAATTAGGGGGGTGGGCCCCACTGTCATTGACTAATTAATTAGCTAATTAACTAATTAGGTTAATTAGGTAACTAATATCTAAGTAGTTTAATTAGTTGTTTAGTTTAATTAATCAAAATTAATTAATTAATTTTATTATTAATTTTATTATTCTTAAATCCTCTTTTTTTTAACGTTCTCAGGGGTGGGCCCCTCGTGTCATGGACCCAGAGGCCAAACAGGCACAGCTAAACGGGTGCTAGCCCGCGAGCATAGCGGGGCGAGGCTGGCGGGGCTCTGCCCGAGCATGCACACGCCCAGGGGCGCGCGGGGCGCCGGAGCAGGGGGAGGCTGGTGGCCTGGGGCCGGCGGTGAGGGGCTGGGCGCGGTCGCAGCTGGACGGGGAAGCAGTGGGCAGAGGAAGCCCGAGCGGCGCCGGGGCAGCAGTCGGCAACGCCAATGCAGCAGAGAAGTAGCGGCGGTGGCGATGGTTGTGGCACGGCAAGGAGGCAGGCGGCGCAGGGAGTAGCGACGACGCGGGGTGAGCGGGGCATGGGCAGCGCGCGCGTCGGTGCGGCAGGCGCGTCCAGGAGCAGGGGACGACCACGGCGGCGGGAGCGGGTGCGGGCGGTGCGCGCGCGGGGGGAAGTAGTAGGGCGTGACGCGACAACGGTGCTAGTGGAGGCGAGCGGACATGGCGCAGGGGGGCACGAGCACGACGACAGGCGAGCAGCGGACGAGGCCAGCGAGGCCGGCGCGTGGCGCGCGTGCGGTTGCGGCCGTGGCGACGCACTGGTGCGCGCGGCGGAGCACTGCAGGGCAAGGGAGAGAGAGGAGGGAGGGGCGCGTGCTCACGAGGGGGTTTGTAGGGCTCGGGGCAACGAGGGGCGAGGAGGAGGACGGAGATGGGTGCAGGGGAGGAAGCAGGCCGGCGGGGGCGTCCGGCGAGGCAATGGACGGCAACGGCGATCCGGGCGGTGGGGTCGGGGCGTCGCGGTGACCTCCTCCCGATCCAATCGGGAGAGAGGGGGAGATATTTCCATGGGGGGAGTGGTTGTCGGTGGAGTGGGTTATGGTGGGTGAGGGGATAAGGAGTGGGGGTGGGCTGGCCGGTTGGGGCGGTGGAGGCCAGCTGGGCCACTTGGCCCAGGGGGGGGGGGGGCTTTTCTCTTTTCCTTTTTTTATTTGTCTTCTACTTTTGTATTTTCTTTTCTTTTATTTCTTTTTCTGTTTTATTTAGTTTAAAGCACTTAGGCACTTTGTAAAATTATGTTTTCTTCACTATAATTACCATAGCAATATTTGACACACACAGAACATTTTCGTTTTAATGTTTTGAAAACTTTGACTGTTTGCTGAATTTAAATTTGAATTTAGAGTGTTTTGATCTAACAGTAGTTTAGCAACAGTAACCGTGGTGACGTGGCACCATTTGCGTGGAATTACTGTAGCTTGATTACCCGGGCGTTACAAAGCTCTTCCACTACAAGAAATCTCGTCCCGAGATTTAGGAGGTAGAAGGAAACAGTGCGGGTATTCATCACGCAGGCGGTCCTCGCGTTCCCAAGTGGCTTCGTCTTCAGAGTGATTCGACCACTGGACTTTGAGGAACTTGATCGCCTTCTGACGTGTGCGGCGTTCAGCTTGGTCGAGAATGCAGACCGAATGCTCTTTATAGGAGAGGTCCTGTTGCAATTCGAGCACTTCATGATCCACTGATCGGAGTGGATCCTTGAAGCAACGGAGGAGTTGTGACATGTGGAACACATCGTGAACCTGGGAAAGGTTCGGCGGAAGCTCCAGTTGATATGCCACTTTTCCACTCCTTTCGAGAATAGTGAAGGGACCGATATAGCGAGGAGCTAGCTTGCCCTTGATCCCGAAGCGGTGAGCACCC
Source organism: Triticum urartu (assembly GCF_003073215.2). Classification (NCBI taxonomy): domain Eukaryota; kingdom Viridiplantae; phylum Streptophyta; class Magnoliopsida; order Poales; family Poaceae; genus Triticum; species Triticum urartu. The sequence continues at coordinate 390,712,934 of NC_053023.1, read as the reverse complement.
TTCATTGGTGTAACTCGAATATAAGCCTTTTCGCCAGGTTGATAGACCATGTCTTTGTGATGACGGTCATACTGACTTTTCTGACATGACTGTGCAGTCTTGAGATTCTCGCGAATAATGCGGACTTGTTCTTTGGCCTGTTGGATAATATCCGGACCGAAGAGTGGTCGTTCCCCAGTTTTTGACCAGTTCAGAGGGGTTCGACACTTTCGCCCATATAGCACTTCGAAGGGGGACATCTTCAGACTAGCTTGATAGCTATTATTATAAGAGAACTCGGCATATGGAAGAGATTCCTCCCATTTCTTGCCGAAGGAAATTACACAAGATCGAAGCATGTCTTCGAGAACTTGGTTGACATGTTCAACTTGACCTTGCGACTGAGGATGAAACGCAGTACTGGACGACATATGAGTTCCCATAGCTTCTTGGAAACTAGCCCAAAATCTTGAAGTGAATAAGCTACCACGATCTGAACTGATAACCAGTGGAATACCATGAAGTGAAACAATTCTGGACATGTAGAGAGTTGCAAGCTGACTAGCAGTGATTGTTTCTTTGACCGCCAGAAAATGTGCAACTTTAGAAAGCCGGTCAATGACGACAAGAATAGCATCATTACCTTTCTGCGATTTTGGAAATCCAGTGACGAAATCCATTTCAACATGGTCCCATTTCCATTCAGGAATATAGATAGGTTGCAGAGTTCCAGCAAGCCTTTGATGTTCAGCTTTGATACGACGGCAAATGTCACACTCAACAACATAACGAGCAATGTCCTACTTCATATTGGACCACCAGAATCTCTGACGGATGTCCTGGTACATCTTTGTACTATCGGGATGAATAGACAAAGGCGTATCATGAGCTTCTTTCATAACCTTTTTAGTCTGATCCAGGTTTTTCCTTGAACGTGGTACCACTAAGCGGCCTTTGAACTACAAGGCGCCATCATCGGCGATAGTGAAGAATGAGGGCTTTCCTTCTGCTAGATGGCGTTTAGAGTCATAACCTTGAATAGTCTTTATACCATCTATGAGATCTGGTACGACAGCCAGGGTATTTAGAGAACCCTTAGTAACAACACGAAGATTCATCTTCTGAAACTCTGGGGGAGGGGGAGCGAGTGCTCCAGGAGGAACAATCTAAAGGTTCAGCTTTCTAAATTCTTCGACAAGCGAGGGCTGAACTTTGTGAACCTGGAGGTGGTTGCAGTAAGACTTGCGGCTCAAGGCATCAGCCATTACATTAGCCTTGCCGGGGGTATAGGATATACCCAGTCAAAGTCTGCAACAGTCTCCATCCATCTCCGCTGACGGATGTTCAGATCTGGCTGAGTAAACAGATACTTCAGACTTTGGTGGTCGGTGAAGATCTCGCAACGATTACCGAGAAGTTAATGTCGCCACTGCTTCAAAGCATGAATGACAGCAGCAAGCTCGAGGTCGTGAACTGGGTAGTTTTCATCGTGAGGGCGCAGTTGACGAGAGGCATAAGAAATCACTCTGCACTCTTGCATTAGGACACAGCCTAATCCCTGACGGGAAGCGTCACAGTAAATGATGAAGTCCTTAGTATCAGGTGGAGCAAGCACTAGGGCAGAAGTCAACTTGTCTTTGAGCGACTAGAAACTTTCCTAACACTTGTCTGTCCATTCGAACTTGACACCCTTATTCGACAGATTAGTCAGAGGCCTGGAAATCTTGGAGAAGTTCTCGACGAATTGACGACAATAGCTGGCGAGACCGAGAAAACTTCGGACTTGCTTGACATTCTTCAGAGGAGTCCAATCGAGAATAGCCTGAACTCGTTTAGGGTTGACGGAAATACCATCCTTGGAGATGACATGCCCAAGATAGGTTACTTCGGGGAGCCAGAATTCACACTTGGAATACTTAGCATAGAGTTGGTGCTCTCGAAGCTTTTCCAGCACAAGACAAAGATGTCCATCATGTTCTTCTTTGTTCTTAGAAAATACAAGGATATCATCCAGATAAACCACGATGAACTTGTCGAGGTAATCCATGAATATATAGTTCATCAGACGAGAGAAGGTGGCGGGAGAATTTGTTAAGACGAATGACATGACGGTGTACTCGTATGACCCATACCGAGTCACGAAGGCGGTCTTTGGGATATCCTCTTCACGAACACGGATCTGGTGGTAACCCAACCTCAAGTCGAGTTTGGAGAACACTGATGAACCAGCCAGTTGGTCATAAAGATCATTGATCCAAGCAAGATGATATTTATTTTGAATGGTAGCTTGGTTTATAAGACGGTAGTCTTGGACTAATCGGTTTGTCCCATCCTTCTTGTTAATAAAGAGAGAAGGTGCTCCCCAAGGAGAGCAACTTGGGCGAATGAAACCTTTGACAAGATATTTGTCGATTTCCTCCTTAAGCTCAATGAGTTCATGTGGTGGCATCTTGTAGGGTCGTTTGGCTATAGGAGTGGTGCCTGGTTTCAAGTTGATGATGAATTCGATAGCTCTAGCAGGGGGAATCCCTGGAAGTTCTTCCGGAAAGACGTCTTGGAATTCACGAACGACGGGAATGTTTTCAATGCCCTCGAGTGGTGCAACGTTCAATGCATTCAAGGCATAAAGTTGTGCCTCGACATTTTGAACTAGATGAGCCTAGTAAGTAACTATTTCATCAGAAGGATGTAGCAGGTGGACGGTCTTAGTGGCGCAAACTATAAAAGAAGTATGCGCTTTCAACCAATCCATCCCCAGAATGAGGTCAATGTTAGACGACTTCAGGATAATGGGAGAGGCATAGAATTCCAGCCCTTCGATTTCCACGGGGACGTCGATGCCAACCAATGAGGTTTGACATTGTCCCACGGGGGTTTTTACCACTACCGAAGTGTTCATCTCTTCACATTTAATGTCATGCTTGTATGCAAAATCTTCTGACATGAATGAATGCGATGCTCCTGAATCGAATAAAACAGATGCAGGTACTGAATTTACGAGGAGTGTACCCATCACAGTAGCAGGCTGGTCTTGAGCTTCATTAAGATCAACGTGGTTGGCATGAACACGACCATAAGACCTGGCATTGTTGTTGCGAGGCTGGTTGTTTCCACGGCCAGCTGCGGGAAGGGCCAGTTGATTCTGATTCTGATTGCAGTCTCTGGCACGGTGACCTGGCTGACCACACTTGTAGCAGAGACCATTATTGGGAGCGGGAACATGAGCTTGGGGTGGTGGAGCTGGAAGCCTTGGCTGCCTAGTTGGTGGGGGAGGCAGATGTGGTGCAGCATAGGACTGCCTTGGAGTAGGTGCAGTTGGCTGGTACATGCTGTTGGGAATCCATATCCTACGCTTCTGCGAGGACGGGCCCGAAGATGAGCTCGTGTCATGGTTGCGCCTGTGAGAGCTCTGGTGTTCCTACAGACCAGTTTCGACATTGATGGCCTTGTTCACCAGGGTGGCGAAATCAGCAAAGTCATGCACTAGAAGTGTGAGCTTGATGTCAGCTTGAAGGCCATCACGGAACTTCTCCTGTCTGCGTGCATCAGTTGCAATGTCTTCTTCAGCATAGCAGGACATGTCAAGAAACTCCCGTTGATAAGCTTCCATAGTTTTGTTTCCTTGGGTGAGGCTGCGGAACTCGCGCTTCTTACGGTCCATGACTCCCTGAGGAATGAAGCGAGCACGGAAAGTAGCTTGGAAGTCTGGCCAGATGATGATTGTTCCAACTGGCAGAGTACACTTGTGGCTGTCCCACCATTGAGCAGCGGGTCCCTTCAAGAAGAAGGAAGCAAAGGTGACATAGTTGGCAGGGGCTACATCAGCCGACTCCATCTCATAGGTGATGTCATAGAGCCAGTCATCAGCATCCAGAGGCTGAGTTGAGCTACGGTACACGGTTGGGTTGATGCGCATGAAATCCTACAGAGTCACTTGGGTCGGCTGCTGGTTCATATTGGGGCGAGGAAACTGAGCCATAATATTCTCCATAAACTGGCGATTCAGCTCAAACTGTTGCATCATCCCAGCAATGTACTCAGGCGGGGGTGGGGGAGGGTCACCACGACCACGACCACCTGGTCTAACCATCCCGCTAATATATAACAGGGGTAGTTCAGCATTGATAAATTGCAAGGACAAGAATCATTCATGATGAAACATGCATAATGAAAGGAACACGATAGATACTACTTAGTAGTTGGCATAGCTTACAAAAGAGATCATGCATAGAGTTCGGTACACAGAGTTCAGTACATAGGCTAAGAACATCATAGGCGGCACGCATGCTCGCGGTGAATGCATCTAACACTAACAAGCAAGCCTACATCAGTCCCAGGAGGAACTGTGGAGGTAGGTGTAGCCTGACAGCTGGTAGTGACGAGAAGGGAAGTCCTCCACGCGAGTAACCTAGGGTCCGCGGATACTCTGGTGCGGAACCCGACGCGGAGGTGGCAGGAGAGGACCAAGTGCGGGAGAGTAGCCTCCCACATCTGGCTAGACTACGCCCTGGGGCATCACGGTCTTGGCGGGGTAGACCGCAGAACGCGACAGATCACCAGATCGGATAGAGGGGTGCAACAGCGTCAGAGCACAGTATAGGTGCTGACGGGTGGTGTACAACTCGTGGCGAAAGCTCGGTTAGCTATATCTAGCCCATCAGCATGCAGAACCAGGTTCTGATGGTAGAAGGGCTCTCGGGTGACAGTGGAGTAGGCAGCAGTGTAGTATCCCTCTGCACCAACATCGGATGCGATAGCAATGTGCCTGAAGGAGGAGGTGTCCAACTCCTTGTACTCTCCACGAAGAGGTGTCAGAGCAGCATAAGCAGCATCGTGGACCGCCATGTCGGTAGTCACTCCAACACCATGAGCAGTGTGCAGCACGGTAGTGGAGTCATACTCCCGAGAGTAGAGGTGGACGATGGCACGGTACTGCTCCTGGTTGAAGTCCTGGTACTCCTCATAGACGGTGTACTCAGGGTGCCAGCGATAACCCAGATAGGTCATCATCTCAACCAACATAGCAGGTGATCCTGAGGCACCAATGGCCGTCGTGTGGCGCATGACCTGTCTCGTGGGTTCCATCTGAAAACAAAGATGTTTCAAAGGAGTCAATTGACAGTGTGGATAATGTTCAATATACTACTCTAAAGAATAGCTAGGGCTTATCCAACTTTGGGGTGAACGTGGTCATGGGATCCTAATGTTAAAGTTAGTAAAATCGTTAAATCCGAGTAGAAGAGAGTTCAGAGTCCCAGAGTAAGGATCGAGGAGTAAAAGATCCTAATACCACCCAGATGGCAACGTGGGCCCGTAAGGCACACAACCATGTTAGTAAAAGTTTTTGTAATGTCTAGGCTCAACTTCGGCCAAGGAGTGTGGAAGCGGGATTCCTTCAGGTAGTCGGCTCTGATACCAACTTGTGACGCCCCCGATTCAATCGTACACTAATCATACATGCAAACGTGTATGATCAAGATCAGGGACTCACGAGAAGATATCACAACACAACTCTAAAAATAAAATAAGTCATACAAGCATCATATTACAAGCCAGGGGCCTCGAGGGCTCGAATACAAGAGCTCGATCATAGACGAGTCAACGGAAGCAACAATATCTGAATACAAACATAGGTTAAACAAGTTTGCCTTAAGAAGGCTAGCACAAACTGGGATACAGATCGAAAGAGGCGCATGCCTCCTGCCTGGGATCCTCCTAAACTACTCCTGGTCGTCGTCAGCGGGCTGCACGTAGTAGTAGGCACCTCCCAAGTAGTAGTAGTCGTCGTCGATGGTGGCGTCTGGCTCCTGGACTCCATCGTCTGGTCGCAGCAATCGGGTATAGAAAGGGGGAAAAGAGGGAGCAAAGCAACCGTGAGTACTCATCAAAAGTACTCGCAAGCAAGGAGCTACACTACATATGTATGCATTGGTATCAAATGGAATAAGGGGTATCATATGTGGACTGAACTGCAGAATGCCAGAATCAGAGGGGGATAGCTAGTCCTTTTGAAGACTACGCTTCTGGTAACCTCCATCTTGCAGTGAGAGAAGAGAGTAGAAGGTAAGTTCACCAAGTAAAATCGCATAGCATAATCCTAACCGATGATCCTCCCCTCATCGCCCTATGAGAGAGCGATCACCGGTTGTATCTGGCACTTGGAAGGGTGTGTTTTATTTAGTATCCGGTTCTAGTTGTCATAAGATCAAGGTACAACTCCAAGTCGTCCTGTTACCGAAGATCACGGCTATTCGAATAGATTAACTTCCCTGCAGGGGTGCACCACATTTCCCAACACGCTCGATCCCCTTTGTCCGGACACACTTTTCTGGGTCATGCCCGGCCTCGGAAGATCACCACGTCGCAGCCCTACCTAGGCACAACAGAGAGGTCAACACGCCGGTCTAAATGCTATGGCGCAGGGGTCTGGGCCCATCGCCCATTGCACACCTGCACGTTGCGTACGCGACCGGAAGCAGAACTAGCCCCCTTAATACAAGAGCAGGCTTACAGTCCAATCCGGCGCGCCGCTCAGTCCTGACGTCACGAAGGCTTCGGCTGATACCACGACGTCGAGTGCCCATAACTGTCCCCGCGTATATGGTTAGTGCGTATAGGCCAGTGGCCAAACTCAGATCAAATACCAAGATCTCGTTAAACGTGTTATCTTGAAATAACCACGAACGCCGACCAGGGCCAGGCCCAGCTCTCTCCTAGGTGGTGTCGACCTGCCCTGTCGCTTCGCCACAAAGATCCACACAGAGGGCCGTCGGGAAAGTATGTCCTTCCAGCCCCCAATTCGTGGATCAACCGCGGGTACTCCTCGAGCCAACCCGACTTTAGTCATCACATGTATCATGTATAAAGTATATAGTATATACCCGTGATCACCTCCCGAGTGATCACGGCCCGATAGTATAGCATGGCACACGGACAAGAATGTAGGGCCACTGATGATAAACTAGCATCCTATACTAATCATTAGGATTGCAGGTAAGGTATCAATAGCTGGAGCAACAATGACAGGCTATGCATCAGAATAGGATTAACGGAAAGCAGTAACATGCTATACTACTCTAATGGAAGCAGTAGAGAGAAGAATAGGCGATATCTGGTGATCAAAGGGGGGCTTGCCTGGTTGCTCTAGCAAGAGAGAGGGGTCGTCAACACCGTAGTCGTACTGGGTAGCAGCGGCGTCGGTCTCGGTGTCTAGCGAGAGAAGAGGGGGAAGAAACAATAAATATTAAGCAAACAGATGCATGAGGATGCTTGACATGTCAAAGCGTGAAGCTAGATGTGACCTAACGCGGTATGAGGTGGTGCCGGTGAAGGGGGGAAACATCCGGGAAAATATCCCCGGTGTTTCGCATTTTCGGACAGATGAACCAGAGGGGGAAAGTTGCGTGTTCGCTATGCTAGGGATGCGTGACGGACGAACATGTTGCATATCCGGATTCGTCTCGTCGTTCTGAGCAACTTTCATGTACAAAGTTTTTCCATCCGAGCTATGGTTTATTTTATATTAATTTCAAAAGATTTAAATCATTTTTAGAATTTGTTTAATTTATTCAATTCAACATTATCCAGAATAGTGTTTTCTAACGTCAGCATGACGTCGGCATGACATCAGCAGTTGACCTGGTCAACCTGGCAGGTGGGTCCCACCTGTCAGTGACACATTTAATTATCCAGTTTGATTATCCTAATAAGGATTAATTAGGGGGGTGGGCCCCACTGTCATTAACTAATTAATTAGCTAATTAACTAATTAGGTAACTAATATCTAATTAGTTGTTTAGTTTAATTAATCAAAATTAATTAATTAAGTTAATTAATTAATTTTATTATTATTTTTATTATTCTTAAATCCTCTTTTTTAACGTTCTCAGGGGTGGGCCCCTTCTGTCATGGGCCCACAGGCCAAACGGGCACAGGCAAACGGGTGCTAGCCCGCGAGCATAGTAGGGCGAGGCTGGCGGGGCTCTGCCCGAGCAGGCACAAGCCCAGGGGCGCGCGGGGCGCCGGAGCAGGGGGAGGCCAGTGGCCTGGGGCCGGCGGTGAGGGGCTGGGTGCGGCCGCAGCAGGACGGGGAGGCAGCGGGCAGAGGAAGCCCGAGCGGCGCCGGGGCAGCAGTCGGTAGCGCCAACGCAGCAGAGAAGAAGCAGCGGTAGCGGCGATGGTTGTGGCACGGCAAGGAGGCGGGCGGCGCAGGGAGTAGCGGCGACGCGGGGCGAGCAGGGCGCGGGCAGCGCGCGCTGAGTGCGCGCGTCGGTGTGGCAGGCGCGTCCAGGAGCAGGGGACGACCACGGCGGCGGGAGAGGGTGCGGGCGGTGCGCGCGCGTGGGGAAGTAGAAGGGCGCGACGCGGCAATGGTGCTAGCGGCGGCGAGCGGACGTGGCGCAGGGGGGCGCGAGCACGACGACAGGCGAGCAGCGGACGAGGCCAGCGAGGCCGGCGGGCGGCGCGTGTGCCGTGGCGGCCGTGGCGACGCACGGGTGCGCGCGGAGGAGCACTGTAGGGCAAGGGAGAGAGAGGAGGGAGGGCGCGCGCTCACGAGGGGGTTTGTAGGGCTCAGGGCAACGAGGGGCGAGGAGGAGGACGGAGACGGGTGCAGGGGAGGAAGCAGGCCGGCGGGGGCGTCCGACGAGGCGATGGACGACGACAGTGATCCGAGCGGTGGGGTCGGGGCGTCGTGGTGACCTCCTCCTGATACAATCGGGAGAGAGAGGGAGATATTTCCGTGGGGGGGAGTGGGTGTCGGTGGAGTGGGTTACGGGGGGTGAGGGGAGAAGGAGTTGGGTCGGGCTGGCTGGTTGGGGCGGTGGAGGCCAGTTGGGCCAGGGGGGCTTTTCTCTTTTCCTTTTTTATTTGTCTTCTACTTTTGTATTTTCTTTTCTTTTATTTCTTTTTCTATTTTATTTAGTTTAAAGCACTTAGGCACTTTGTAAAATTATGTTTTCTTCACTATAATTACCATAGCAATATTTGACACACACCGAACATTTTTGTTTTAATGTTTTGAAAACTTTGTCTGTTTGCTAAATTTTAATTTGAATTTAGAGTGTTTTGATCTAACGGTAGTTTAGCAACAGTAACCGTGGTGACGTGGCACCATTTGCATGGAATTACTGTAGCTTGATTACCCGGGCGTTATAGTTCTAAACACTAAGGTTGGTAATCGTGTCTCTCAATACTAAACCCCTCAGCTTTATATATGCACCAGGGGTACCTAGGTTAGACATATGGTCGGTTGTCCACGCGCCTGCTATAGAGCAACCCCTGAAGTACACGCCAGTCTTTGGAGGTGTCCATTGATACGTCTCCAACATATCTATAATTTTTTATTGTTCTGTGCTGTTATATTATCATTCTTGGATGTTTTACAATCATTTATAGCAACTTTATATCATTTTTTGGGACTAACCTATTGACATAGTGCCTAGTGCCAGTTGCTGTTTTTTGCTTCTTTTTTACTTCACAGAAAATCAATACCAAACGGAGTCCAAACGCGGAGAAACTTTTTTGGAGATTTTTTCTGGACTAGAAGACACATGATGGGCCAAAGAAGTACCAGAGGGGGGCTCCGAGGGGAGCACAACCCACCTGGCCACACCTTGGGGTGGGTTGTGCCCAGCTCGGCCGCCTCCGGTACTGCCTCTTTGCTCTATAAATACCTCGAAAATCCAAAAACCCTAGGGGAGTTGATGAAACACAATTCCAGCCGCCTCAAGTTCTAGAAACACCAGATCCAATCTAGACACCATCACGGAGGGGTTCATCATCCTCATTGGTGCCTCTCCGATGATGCATGAGTAGTTCATTGTAGACCTTCAGGTCCGTAGTTAGTAGCTATATGGCTTCCTCTCTCTCTTTTGATTCTCAATACAATGGTCTCTTGGAGATCTATTTGATGTAACTCTTTTTGTGGTGTGTTTGTTGGGATCCGATGGACTTTGAGTTTAAGATCAGATCTATTTTATCCATGAAAGTTATTTGAGTTCTGATCTCCTATATGCATGATTAATTATAGCCTTGTATTTCTTCTTCAAATATTTAGTTTACTTAGGCCAACTAAATCAATTTTTCTTACCATGGGAAGAGGTGCTTTGTGATGGGTTCAATCTTACGGTGCACAATTCTAGTGACAGAAGGGGACATGACACGTATGTATCGTTGCTATTAAGGATAACAAGATGGGGTCTATTCCTACATGAATAGATCTTTTCTACATCATGTCATCATTCTTATTGCATTACTCCGTTTCTCCATGAACTTAATACACTAGATGCATGCGTGATAGCGGTCGATGTGTGGATTAATAGTAGTAGATGCAGACAGGAGTCGGTCTACTAATCTTGGACGTGATGCCTATACAATGATCATTGCCTGGGTATCTTCATAATTATTTGAAGTTCTATCAATTGCCCAACAGTAATTTGTTTACCAACAGTATGCTATTTTTCTCGAGAGAAGCCACTAGTGAAATCTACGGCTCCCGGGTCTATTCTTTATTATATTTGCATTCGAGATCTATTTTTATTCGCTTTTATTTTCAGATCTATTATTCCAAAAAACCCAAAAATACCTTGCTGCACTTTTCCTTTATTTATTTTATTTTGCTTTATTGCGAGATCTATTTATCCAATCTAGTGCAAAACAAATCCATCTTTTACCCGGGAGGGATTGACAACCCCTCTTACACGTCGGGTTGCTAGTATTTGTTGTTTGTGTGCAGGTACCATTTATGTAGTGTTGCTTGGTTCTCCTACTGGTTCGATAACCTTGGTAATACTGATGTAGTTCAAGCGGCATCATCCATCTTGATTATGGTGAGGTTCATAGCTTCATCATCCCTTCCTCTTTGGGGAAATACTGATGTAGTTCAAGCGGCATCATCCCTTCCTCTTTGGGGAAATACCGATGTAGTTCAAGCGGCATCATCCATCTTGATTATGGTGAGGTTCATAGCTTCGGTAGTCCTTCCTTCTAGTGATTGACAGACCATGAGCCTGGCCCATGCACTATCGGCCATATAGGTTAGTACCCATTAGTCTACAACACCGTCAGTTGCGCCCGAACTGGTCTTCAAATCCGAAGACTGTAGCTCCATCCTTGGACTAGTATCTTCGGCTTGGTAGGCGAGTTCCTCCTTTATCAGCTCATGTTTGAATCCGAAGTCTGTCACAATTCATTGGGTCTACTTTTATAGTAAACTTTACCGACCATATGTTTTAAAACCTTATCCTCGGATGGAAAGCACAAGCTCCTTTTTACAAAGGTATTTACTCACATCCGAGGCATTGAGTTAACTTGGTCTCAAGGACTTACCACGTAGGTATAACTAGTGAGTAGGTTCAAACCCTTGATAGCTTTTATCAAACTGTCATCACCTATCGTGGGATGGAATCAGTTATCACAAAAACATTCCGGGGCCTGAGGCTGCCTCATTGGCATGTCCCGTCTATGCACAGATTGTGCCTCGGTTTTAAGGGATATCATCAACAAATTGATTTAATGGATGCACATATAATGGAACAAAGGGTTGGAAATTGACGATTCACATGGCACAATAAGGGGACTTTGGGTCTTTTACTGACCTATAAAAGTGAAGGGTAGTAAATCATTTTCCTCCACTCTTCCATCTCCTGCTCCACTTCCAAAAGATTATAGAGCTCCAGCGCCCCCAGATCTATCTCTAAGCCTCCAACCTCCTCCCGCATTCCACCTCCAGCGATGGTCGGTAGGGGAAAAGAGGTCGCCGCCAGGCATCTGACACCGAGCTAAAAGGGAAGTGGGTGCCTTCCAATGCGACGACGGGCACCATCGAGAAGCTTTAGTCTGTGGGTTACATACCCGCAGCGGCCAAGTGTCGCGCTCCGGAGCCTGGCCGCACCATGCCTCCTCCCAAGGAAGGGGAGAGGGTGGCCTTCGTTCCCCAGCTCATCCGACGACTAGGGTTTCCCCTCCATCCATCGGTGAGGGGGATATTGTTCTTCTACAGTTTGCTACTTGTAAATTGCGTTGAAATTTTCCCCGTAGAGGAGGGGTGAAGCAGTACAATAGAGATAAATATTTCCCTAAGTGAGAACTAGGGTTACCGAACCAATAGGAGAACCACACAAATTCCCTTCTTCAGCTCCTACTAACACAAAAGCAAATACTTGCACCCAACACGGGCAAGAGGGTTGTCAATCCCCTTGAACTTGTTACTTGCAAGGATTCTGATAGTGATAGATAGATTAAAAAAGTAAGTAAATTGTAGCAAGGTATTTTTGGTTTTTATAATATGATAAAAGTAGACCCCAGGGGGCATATTTTTCACTAGAGCCTTATCTCTCGAACACATAGCGTACAGTGGGTAAACAAATTATTGTTGGGCAATTGATAGAAAAGCACATAGTTATGACGATATTCATGGTAATGATCAAACATATAGGCATCACTTCCGTGAAAAGTGGACCGACTCATGCCTTCATCTACTACTATTACTCCACCAATCGACCGCTATCCAGCATGCATCTATGGTATTAAGTTCATGACAACAAAGTAACACTTTAAGCAAGATGACATGATGTACACAAAGTAAACTCAAGCAATATGTATAAACCGCATCATTTTATCCTTAGTAGCAACAATACAATATGTGCTTATCTACACCCTTTGTAACGAGGTGAGGACACCACAAGATTGAACCCACTACAAAGCACCTCTCCCACTGAAGATAAATCAATCTACTTGGCCAAACCAAACGGCTAGATCGGGGAGAAATACAAAGCTATCATAATCATTCATAATGAAGTTTAGAAAAGAATCAATTACTTTCAATGAATAATCTGATCATAAACCCACATTTCATCGGATTCCAGCAAACACACCGCAAAAGAAGATTACATCGAACAGAACTCCAAGAAGATCGAGGAGAACATTGTATTGAAGATCAAAGAGAGATAATAAGCCATCTAGCTATGGACCCGTAGGTCTGTGGTAAAGTACTCATGCATCATCAGAAGGCAACAAATATGATGAAGAAGCCCTCCATGGTCGATTCCCCCTCTAGCAGAGTACCGGAAAAGGCCTCCAGATGTGATCGCAAAAGAACAGAAGCTTGTGGCGGCGGAAAAAGTGTTTCAGGTGGCTCTCTAGGGGTTTCCCAATATTTGAGAATTTATAGAAGTGGGATTAGGTTAGACAGAGGCACGTGGGACCCACAAGGTAACAGGGTGCGCCCTGTTGCCTTGATGTCTTGAGCCCTGTTGCCTTGATGTCTTGATATGTGTCCAACGTATCTATTGTTTTGATTATTCCATACTATTGTATTATCAATCCTGGATGTTTTATATACATTTTTATGCCATTTAATCATTTTTTGGGACTAACCTATTAACCTAGTTCCCAATGCCAGTTGATGTAATTTTGCTTATTTTTGGCTTTTCAGAAAATCAATATCAAACAAATTCCAAATGGAAAAAATCTTTGGATTATTTTTTCTAGACCAGAAGGGACCCTAGAAGCTTCGAGCGGTGACTAGATGAGATACGGGAGAGCCACAAGCTCGAGGGGTGCGCCCCAAGGGGGTAGGCAAGCCCCTGAGCTTGTGGGCCCCATGTAGCTCTGTTTGACCTAATTGCACTTTTATAAATTCAGAAATATTCTCAAACCAAGCGAGAGCCATGTGAACCACTTTTTTTGCCGCCGCAAGCATTGTTCCTCCGCGGTCGCATGGAGGCCTTTTTTCAGTAATCTGCCGGAAGGGGAATAGATCACGGTGGAATTCTACATCATCCTTGCCGCCTTCCGATGATGCGTGAGTAGTTTATCGTAGACCTACATGTCCAGAGCTAGTAGCTAGTTGGCTTCTTCTCTCTCTTTGATCTTCAATACAATGTTCTCCTCGATGTTCTTGGAGTTCTATTCGATGTAATCTTCCTCTGCGGTGTGTTTGTTGGGATTCGGTGAATTGTGGGTTTATGATCTGAATATTCATGAGAAGTAATTGAGTCTTTTCTGAACTTTATTATGCATCATTGTTATAGTTTTATATTTCTCTCCGATCTATCTGTTTGGTTTGGCCAGCTAGATTGATTTATCTTCAGTTGCAGAGGTGCTTTGTGATGGGTTCAATTTTGCAGTTCTCTATATCCAGTGATAGAAGGGCACAAGACACGTATTTGTATTGTTGCCATTAAGGGTAAAAAATGGGGTTTATTCATATTGATTGGGTTTACTTTGTCTACATCATGTCATCTTGCTTAAGGCGTTACCCCATTTTTTCATGAACTTAATACCATAGATTCAAATGCTCACAGATTTCGGTTTACTTATCTCAGACATAATGCCGCGCTATTCTATCAATTGCCCAACAATATTTTTTCTACCCACTGTTACTATGCTCGTGAGAGAGATGCCTCTATTGAACGCTATGGCCCCTGGGTCCATTCACTTTATATTTACTAAAACCTTATAAATACTTGTATAATTTATTTATCTTTATTTCCCTTTTTATTTTATATATCTACCACTATCAGATTTAATCTTTGCAATTGGTGAGAACAAGGGGATTGACAACCCTCTTGTTGTCGTTGGGTGCATGCATGTGTTTTGTGCGTCTCTGTGTGTGTGTCTGCACGTACCACTTATCTTGTTTATGTGGTGTCTCTTATTGGTTCGATAAATCTTGGTTCTCAACTGAGGGAAATACTATCTGCTACTATACTACTTCACCCCTTCCTCTTCGGCGAAAGCCCAACACTATCACAAGGAGCAACCGGTGGGGATCCCGACGTCATGGTGATACGTTCATTTTGCATCATGTTTTCCTACTATTAATTACAATGTTTTTATGCATAATAATGCTTTTCGGATTAATTCTAATGCCTTTCTCTCATAATATGCAAGGTTTACAGAAAGAGCGAGAATGCCGACAACTGGAATTCTGGACCTGAAAAAGCTATGTCAGAGTTACCTATTCTGCACATCTCCAATGAGCTGAAAAATTACGGAGAATTGTTTTAGAATATATAAAAAATACTGGAGCAAATAACTACTAGAGGGTGGCCACCTCGTGAGTACAAGACATCAGGGTGCGCCAGGCCCCCCAGGCGCGCCCTGGTGGGTTGTGCTTAACCTAGCCCACCTCCGGTGCCCATCTTCTGGCATATAGGTCATTTTGACCTAGAAAAATAAATAAGGGGAGGACTTTCTGGTTGGAGCACCGCCGTGGAACTTAGGCAGGAGCACTTTTGCCCTCCGGCGGAGCGATTTCGCAGGTGGAACTTGCCTCCCAGAGGGGGAAATCGAAGCCATCGTTATCACCAACAACCCTCTGATATGGGTGATTGTAATGGAACCTCAGATTGGTACCTGTGGGTGACTAGTAGTGACGATTTACATCTTGTAGTTGATTACTATATGGTTTATTTGGTGCAAGATTATATATTCAGGTCCATTATTCTATTTAATACCCCTCTGATCTTGAGCATGATTATCATTTGTGAGTAGTTACTTTTGTTCTTGAGGTCACGGGAGAAATCTTGTTGCAAGTAATCATGTGAACTTGATATGTGTTCGATTTTTCATGATATGCATGTCGTGATTCCCTTAGTGGTGCCATGTGAACATTGACTACATGGCATTTGACCATATTTAGGCCAAAGGGAATGCATTGTGGAGTAGTTATTGGATGATGGGTTGCTAGAGTGATAGAAGCTGCAACCCTAGTGTATGCGCTACTTCGTAAGGGACCGATTTGGATCCAAATATTTAATGCTATGGTTAGATTTCATCTTAATACTTTTCTCGTAGTTGCGGATGCTTGCAAGGGGGTTAACCATAAGTGAGAGGTTTGTTCAAGTAAGAACAGCACCCAAGCACCGGCCCACCCACATATCAAATTATCAAAGTAGCGAACACGAATCAAACCAACATGATGAAAATGACCAGATGGAATTCCGGTGTACCCTCAATAATGCTTTGCCTATTATAAGAAACAGTTTTGGCCTATCCTTTGACACAAAAGGGTTGGGCTACCTTGTTGCACTTTATTTACCGTTATTGTTACTTGTCCATTACAAATTATCTTTTCTATCAAACTACCTGCTACAGACAATTTCAGTGCTTGCAGAAATTACCTTGCTGAAAACCACTTTTCATTTCTTTCTACTCCTTGTTGGGTTCGACACTCTTACTTATCAAAACGACTACGATTGATCCCCAATACTCGTGGGTCATCAAGACTCTTTTCTAGCGTCGTTGCCTGATACGTCTCCAACGTATCTATAATTTTTGATTGTTCCATGCTATTATATTATCTATTTTGGATGTTTTATATGCATTATTGTGCTATTTTATATTATTTTTGGGACTGACTTATTAACCTAGAGCCCAGTGCTAGTATCTGTTTTTTCCTTGTTTTTGAGTTTGGCAGAAAAGGAATATCAAACGGAGTCCAAATGGAATAAAACTTTACGATGACTTTTCTTGGACCAGAAGACACCCAGAGGACTTGGAGTCCAAGCCAGAAGACCCAGGAGGCGATCTCAAGGGTGGAGGGCATGCCCTAGGGGGTGGGGGGGAATCCCCTACCTTGTGCCCCCCTCGGGGATCCCCTGACCTACCTCCTCGTCCTATATATTCACATATATTCCAAAACCCTCAGAGTGATCCACAAAAATACTTTTCCGCTGCCGCAACCTTCTGTTCCCTTGAGATCCCATCTTGGGGCCTTCTCCGGCATCCTACCGGAGGGGGATTCGATCACGGAGGGCATCTACATCAACCGTATTGCCATTTCGATGAAGCGTGAGTAGTTTACCACAGACCTACGAGTCCATAGCTAGTAGCTAGATGGCTTCTTCTATCTCTTTGATTCTCAATACCATGTTCTCCTCGATGTTCTTAGAGATGTATCCGATGTAATCTTCTTGTGTGTTTGTCGAGATCCGATGAATTGTGGATTTATGATCAGCTTATCTATGAATATTATTTGAATCTTCTTTGAATTCTTATATGCATGATTCCATATCTTCGTATTTCTCTTCGAATTATCGGTTTGGTTTGGCCAACTAGATTGGTTTTTCTTGCAATGGGAGAGGTGCATAGTTTTGGGTCCAATCTTGTGTGATTTCACCCAGTGACAAAGTAGGGGTAGCGAGACACGTATTGCATTGTTGCCATCGAGGATAAAAAGATGGGGTTTTCATCATATTGCTTGAGTTTATCCCTCTATCATGTCATCTTACTTAAGGCGTTACTCTGTTCTTTATGAACTTAATACTCTAGATGCATGCTGGATAGCGGTCGATGTGTGGAGTAATAGTAGTAGATGCAGGAAGGAGTTGGTCTACTTGACACGGACGTGATGCCTATATTCATAATCATTGCCTTGGATATCGTCATAACTTTACGCTTTTCTATCAATTGCTCAATAGTAATTTGTTCACCCACCTTATTATTTGCCTTCAAGAGAGAAGCCTCTAGTGAAACCTATGTCCGCCGGGTCTATTTTCCATCACATGTGTTTCCGATCTACTATCTTGCAATCTTTTATTTTCAGATCTATAAACCAAAAAAACCAAAAATGCTTAGTTATCTTTTATTTAGTGTTATCTATCTTTATCAGATATCGCCTTTGCAAGTGACCATGAAGGGATTGACAACCCCTTTATCGCGTTGGGTGCAAGTGTTTGATTGTTTGTGTAGGTGCATCTATTGGGGACTTGCGCGTTTCTCCTACTGGATTGATACCTTGGTTCTTAACTGAGGGAAATACTTATCTCTACTATGCTGCATCACCCTTTCCTCTTCAGAGGAAAAACCAACACAAGCTCAAGAAGTAGCATTGCCGGGGAGTGAAGCGCTCTTGGTAAGAAACAATTATTACTACATGCTGAACTTTACTGTCACTTGCTACGATGGAAAACCATCCTTTGAGGGGTTTGTTTGGGGTATCTTCACCTCGATTGGAACCACAGTTAGTTTCCCCTCAACCTACTGCACCTACTAAAAATATTAGTTATGAAATTCCTTCGCATATGATAGAACAACTGCTAGCTAATCCTTATGCAGGAGATGGAACTCAACATCCTAATATGCACTTGATATTTGTGGATGAAATTTGTGGATTATTTAAGCATGCAGATTTATCCGGAGATGAAGCTAATAAGAAGTTTTTCCCTTTATCTTTGAAGGTAAAGGCATTGACATGGTATAGGCTATGTGATGATATTGGATCTTGGAACTAGAATCGATTGAAATTGGATTTTCACCAAAAAAAATTATCCTATGTATCTAGTTCATCATGATCAGAATTATATATATAATTTTTGGCCTATTGAAGGAGAAAGTATCGCTCTGGCTTGGGCGAGGCTTAAGTCAATGTTATATTCATGCCCCAATCATGAGCTCTCGAGAGAAATTGTTATTCAAAAGTTTTATGCTCAGCTTTCTCGTGATGATCAATCCACGCTCGATACTTCTTGTACTGGTTCTTTTATGAAGAAGACTATTGAATTTAGGTGGGATCTTTTACAAAGAATTAAACGCAACTCTGAAGATTGGGAACTCTACGAAGGTAAAGAGTCAGGTATTAAGCTTGAGTTTGCTTGCGTTAAATATTTTATGAATACCGATGATGTTCACAAGTATAACACTAAATATGGACTTGTCTCTGAGATAGTAGCCTCTTTTTGTGAATCATTTGCTACTCATGTTGATCTCCCTAAGGAGAAGTGGTATATCACCCCCTACTAAAGAAGAAATTAAAGAATTGGTAATAGCTAAAGATTAAACTGTCATTTACAATGTTGATCCAGTTGTGCCTACTCCTTACACTGAAAAACCACCTTTCCCTGTTAGGATAAAGGAACATGCTAAGGTTTCAACTATGGTTCACAAAAGTAATATCAAAGCACCTAGACCTTCAGAAAATATCAAAGTAGAACCTAGTGTTCCTATGGTTAAAGATCTTCTGGTAGAAAATATTCATGGGCATATTATTTACTTCTGTGATGAAGCTGCTAGAATTGCCAAACCCGATGAAAAAGATAAACATAGACCTGTTGTTGGCATGCCCGTTGTCTCAGTTAAAATAGGAGATCATTGTTATCATGGTTTATGTGACTTAGGTTCTAGTTTGAGTGCTATTCCCTTTATCTTGTACTAAGAAATTATGAATGACATAGCACCCGCTAAAATAGAAGATATAGATGTTACCATTAAAGTTTCTAATAGAGATACCATCACACCACTTGGGATTGTTAGAGATGTTGAAGTCTTGTGTGGGAAAATAAAATATCCTACTGATTTTGTAGTTATTGGTTCCCCACAAGATGAATTTTGTCCCATTATCTTTGGTAGACCTTTCTTAAACACTATCAATGCTACTATATATTGTCATAAACAAACTGTCAGTGTTAGCTTTGGTGATGAGTCTCATGAATTTAATTTCTCTAAGTTTAGTAGACAACCTCGTCATGAAGAATTACCTAGTAAGGATGAAATAATTGGTCTTGCTTCTATTGCCATGCCTCCTACTGATCCACTAGAACAATATTTGCTCGACCATGAAAATGATATGCACTTGTGTGAAAGAAATGAAATAGATAAAATATTCTTTGAACAGAAACCTCTGCTTAAACATATTTTGCCTATCGAAACTCTAGGAGGTCCTCCTCCACCTAAAGGTGATCCTGTGTTTGAATTAAAACAATTGTCTGACACTTTGAAATATGCTTATCTTGATGAGAAAAAGATATATCATCACTACTGCAGGATGCTGCTAACGCGACACTACGATCAGAGACCCTTTGACGAAACTGTGTGCGATGCATTAATCACAAATGGTGATGTAAAAAACCGTCAAAAAGACGCAAAACGTTTGCGATGAATGATACATCAAACAAGGTTTAGTTTTTAGTTGCGTGCGCGATGCTGGACATACGGTTGATCCATACGAACTATTTGCAATGAGACAGAACAACAGAAATAAACAGCCAGATCAAGGTGTGTGCGATATACGGCATACAGTTTGATCCGATGAACCGTTTGCGACGATCGAGGTGAACACAAACGATTTGGCATATTAAGATGTGTGTGATACCCGGCAAACAGGTCGGTAATCAGAATTGTGTGCGATCATTATAGACAACCCATATGGTATTTTTTTCGTGAATTGTGTGCTCGTCAGGGCACACAGTTCAACAAATCAGAATTGCAGTTGATTATATCAGCAGAATTTGGAGAAGAGGAACCGCTGATATAATCAACAGCAATTATTTGTACCCAATCGCTCCAAATTCCCGGGGTTGCGCAGGACTCCTATTGGCTATTTGGCTCGTTTCTTTTTTCAGAACAAAAACAAGGAACGAGTTTTGGGATTATGCACCAGTACCGGTACAAACGGAGTAGGACAGTTGGCAAGCAATACATTGAGCTCTTCTTATTGACAAAGCCAACAGTAATCAAACTACAATGGAAAAGAAAAAAAAAGCAAAGGAAAATATCTGCACGAATCAACGTGTAACATCAATGGCATAGGACCTAGATGTGCATTACTTAGAGCACATCTAGATGTGCTTTAGCAATACTATCAAACAAAACCCCTAATCATCATTGCAAACATCGCATAGAACATGGCTAATGTGACAACCACAACTACACATGCTAGTTCCTTCTTGTCTCTTGCTTTCATCCGTTGCCTGTGATTGATTCTTTCTTGCTTCATCGTACTGACTGTACATCCCAGATCAACCAGTTTCTTCTTCAGCTTTACATTATCTTCTGCGAGCTTGGTGATAACACTCCGAGCCCTGCCATGCCATTCTTCATCCAGCCAATTAACAAAGGCACAAGCCTCACATCCCTGCCAATGTTAGATAGTATTTAGGATGAGCGGTGGCATTAACTCAAGTAAAATGATGAATTTAGCACTAACCTCTAAGGGGCAACTGAGAAACTTCCTGCCAATGTCGAATCCCTCCGTGCATACACGTCGAGTGGGAGTGTGCCCGTACAAACAACTCAGCTTTTGGTACTTCTCGATGGCGCAAAACTCGGACTCAAACTTGTGTTGCGGGAGTCTGGAGTCATGCTCCGGATCTGGCGACATATCGTTTTCCTCGGGCGAGGGGGGGGGGGTCATTGAGGATGGATTCAGCAAGCAGCTACTTTGGACATGCTAAAAAATATCGGGATAGATTGGAACCTGATAGGACGATTCAGATTCGTAGTACACCTGCCTTCTGATGACCTTAGGCAAGTGCTCGGCGGTGACCGCTAACATGGCAGCGATACGAGCAGGAGCAGCCGCACCGAAACCATCAGCACCACTCGTCCCCATTCCCCCAGTGTCAGCGCCACGCGAGGGAATTTGGAGGATATGTAGGGATTTGGGGGAAATGGGGAAACTGTGGGGATAAGCTAACGGTTGGGAACTACTTATGGCACTATATGTTGTATACGACACTCTGTTTATACATGTCATTTGTGTTAGGTATTACAACGTCACACACAATTTCCGCACCAAACCGTGTGAGAAGACAACATAGGTGAGACACGGTTGCCGTTACATAACCGTATGTGATGTACTACCCTGTACATATAATTGAGTTATAGTGATACCGTCTAAACAGTCGCTCCGTGGATATCCGTAAAAAATAGGCGCTCTGCATATAGAGATGGCGGCGGCGTCTTAGGCAACGGCTACCGGAGAAGAGTTCAATCCTCGTTCGGTGGGCGGTGGCGGCGTCATAGGAGGTCAATCCTCGGTCTGTGGAGGGAGATAGGAGGAGCTCAACTATCGAGGTCGTCGTCGGCGTGATTCGAGCACATCCATCACAGTCAATGGCGGGATAGTGGAGGTCGAACTTCAAGCGGCAGCCGCACTAAGCTTTGCTCCTCTACCCTGCTGTCTCGGCGTGCCGGCGCATCGCGCTTCTCTATGTGCTGGGTGGAGGTCGCCGCGTGACTAATTAATTAAGGTATTCAATTCCTAAGGGTAGTGTTGTACTAGTACTTTGCATGTAATTGATTGGCCATTAATTTTTGTCATTGAACGTCTGGATAACAATATGGAGTGCCCTCAGTAATTATGAAAATAAAACCTTGTGATTTATGCACGCATCTTTGGGCAGCAGTTAATCCGTGTATTAATGTTGTTGTTTTGTTTTTAATTACCATTTGTGTGGTGCAGATGGAACGATCTCGATGGATGAAGAATCGGAAAACCGCAAATTTTATCAGTGGCGTGATATAGTTCATGAATTTGTCTTAAAGTACAAAGAGGATAATTGGTGATGTGGATTACATCCTGCGTCCATGTACTAATTGTGCTAATATAGAGTCACATGAAGTTGCAGATGTCTATTGGCACTTGGTCTCTCAGGGATTCATGGATGGATATACACGTTTGACCAGACACGGTGAAGAGGAGGTCATGGATGAAGATACCCAGGGCTGCGAGATGCCAAACCCCGATCAGTGTCACATGGATGTTGAATCTAACATTAGGGCAGAGGCGTCAACCTACCAATGGAACACTGGAAAGCCGAAATGCACACTGCAAAACCAAGACATCGACGCAGACGACGACGATCTTGATATGCCGGATTTTGCTACTATGATTGCAGATTTTGAGGGCCCAAAAAAGGATATGATTGGGGACAAGGATCTGCCAACCATTGATGCGGACTCCAAGAAAGAATTGTATCCAGGTTGCAAAAAGAAATATTCCATGTTGAGTGCCACCCTGGCGCTTCTCAGATTTAAAGCAGCAAATGGTCTATCAAACAAGGGTTTCACAGAGATGTTAGGTCTTTTCAAAGAAATTCTTCCGAAAGATAATGTGCTCCCCAGAAGAACGAATGAATTGAAGAGAATTGTTTGCCCATTGGAACTTGAAGTACAGAAGATACACGCTTGTGTGAATGATTGTATATTGTACCGTGGTGAGTACAAAGATTTGCGTGCATGTCCCAAATGCAAGCATGCACGATACAGGCACAGGAGAGCAAAGGACAAGTACAAATTGGACGATGAGATCAAGACGGGAATCCCTTTCAAGGTTGTTTGTTACTTGCCTTTAATTCCAAGGTTGATGCGTTTGTTTGCAAACCCTAGAGAGGAAAACAGGTTGCAGTGGCATCATGATGAGCGAATTGCGGATAAGTATATGAGGCACCCGAAAGATGAGGCTCAGTGGGAATTAATCAACAACAAGTTTCAAGACTTTGCCAAGGATCATAGAAGTATAAAGCTCGGGGAGTGTACTGACGGGATGAATCCTATTGGTGATATGAGCACCAATCACAGCACATGGTGGGTGCTTTTGTGCATATATAACCTAGCTCCTTGGTTGTGTATGAGGAAAAAATACATTATGATGTCAATGATTATCCAAGGCCCGAAGCAACCTGGAAATGACATCGACATTTACTTTCAGCTACTGGTAGAGGAACTTCTGACAGTGTGGATAGATGCACCTGCTGTAAAATGTTATGATGCTTACAAAAAGGAGATTTTTGATCTACATGCGATGCTGGTGCACACCATTCAAGATATGCCGGCATTAGTCAACACATTGGGGCAGAAAACAAAGGGAGATGTAGGGTGTGTCACATGCATGGATAGGACAGTTAGCAGAAGACTTCCCAACTCACACAAAACCGTGTATTTGCATCATCGCAGGTTCTTACAGAAAAATAACCCATACTGAAAGATGAAAGCTAAATTTGATGGTACGACAGAGGTAGGTGTGGACCAAAGACCCTATGGTGGGGAGGTGGTCCACAACATGGCTAAACAAATTAATGTTGTTCTTGGCAAGAATCACGCTTTGCCGGTGAAACAAACACCCAAGGGTCAAGTGTTTAAGAAGAAATCAGTGTTCTGGAAATTACCTTACTGGGAGATTCTACGTGTACGTCACTGCATCGATTTCATGCACGTAGAGATGAACGTATGTGAAAGCATCCTTGGTACTCTTCTCAAGAGTAAAGGTAAAAGAAAGGATGGTGAGGGTTCACGGCTCGATATGCTTGCTGATCAATCAAAATGCAAGAGTTAAGCATAAGATGACGACAAATTCATCGAAGCTCACCAGAGTTACAATTTTAGTATAAAAGAGGCAACACAGTTCTTCCACTATTTGTCGTCAGTTAAGACACCCTCTTCCTACTCCGCAAACATCAGAAGTCTGGTGGATGTGATCTCAAGTAAAATGAAGTTGGGACACATAAAGTCACATGATTGCCACGTGATGTTGACACAAATACTCCCGGTGGCCATTAGGAATCTGATGGACAAAGATATAAGAAACACACTCATTGAGCTCTATGATTTCTTCAACCAACTATGGAAGAAAATTGTAGATCCTGAAGAGTTGGATCATATGCAAGATGATATTGCAAGAATATTGTCCAACCTAGAGATGTTTTCCCACCGTCATTCTTTGATGTCATGGTCCATCTCACTTTGTACCTTGTCGACGAGATAAAGTATTGTGGTCATGTGTTTCTTCGCAACATGTATCCCTTCGAGTGGTTCATGGGAATACCGATGCGCTTTTGTCGGAACCGAAACCATCCAGAGGTAAGCATCCTACAAGGTTATACCGCGGAGGAGGTGGTTGAGTTTTGCACCGAATACATGAAACAATGACATATAGGTTTGCCCCTCTCTCTCCATGAGGGAAGGCTGAAAGGTAAGCCGGTCCTTGCTCGCACACAAATGGCTGCACCCGGAGAATTGGCAGAGAAAGCCCATTTGACGGTACTGCTTAACAGCCCAGTTCTCAATGCTTATGTCAAAGAACACTTGGCGGAGATGCGCCAATGCTTCTTACTAATGGTGCCTTCATCAGATGTGGAGATGAAGGAGCACACTAAGAACTATGCCGAATGGCTGAAGAATCATTTGGCACAAGGATCCATCGATGACATTGCTACGTGGTTGGCACAGAAGCTATCACCTACGGTGTTGTCGTACCAAGCATATGACATAAATGGATACACATTCTACACTGAGGAACATGATGAGAAGACCACATATCAGAATAGTTCTGTTCAAATAGAATGCCTGACTATAGATGAAGCTGATAAAAGGGTATACTATGGAATCATCAAAGAGATTTGGGAGCTTGACTATGTGAAAGTTAAGGTGGCATTATTCAGGTGCGCATGGATCCCTCTTGGTCATTTAAAGGTATATGATTACAGGAAGACCTGTGTTAACATGACAACGATAACATATCACGTGGACCCGTTCATTCTTGCCAGCGATGCTACCCAGATTTTCTTTGCGGAAGACCCATTGCTTAAGAACTGCCATGTAGTGATGCATGTGAAGAGGAGGGTACTGAGTGTCGACGATGTTGCCGATGAGGACGAGTACGATGAATTTGCTAAGTTGCCAGCTAAGGGATCACGCACCCCTGTAAAAGAGAAGCGCAAAATCATCAGAAAACCCAAGTTCATTCGGGGTCAATGTAATGATCCTAGTTCCCCCATGTACATGGGAATTAAGCTGTAATACAAGTCTTTATGCCTACCCTGCAACTTAATTCGTTCAATTTAGAAATGTCGCTTGTACTGAATTTGTGAGTTATGCCCGATTTTCTGTTGACGTAAGAACCGTTAATATGTTGACCTTGATATGTGTTCAGCTTAGGCAATGAATATGAACTGTTTTTTGTTGTTATTATTTTCATATCATAGGGGTAGCACACTCAATTGATCTCACTACAGTATGTGTGAACAAAAATATGCAATCTAGTTTGCGAATAACACATGGTTCGTTGATGAAAGCTGTGTGCCGACCAAACCACGCCCGCGATCTGGGTCGTGCTTTCTGATTGGCCAGAACCCAAACCCCACGACCATTGGATGCTCCCAGATCGAACGGCGATCCTCATCCCTTTCGATAGCACATGCAGTTCCGGTTATAATTTTATTTTTATGCACAAAATGCACGCTAAACTCAAAAAATGTCTTAAATATGGCTAAAGATTCCTCAAATGCGCTAGAAAATCAAACCCATGGTATAATGGTGATTGCGTACCGTGGAAATTTTTATGAGGCCAAACGATGAAGTCACCGACCACTAAAGTTTGAATTACATGTCTCCTTTTGGAAACCATGATCCTTCATGTGAGATGCTCCGGTTTGGAAGGAGCAATCATCAAAACTTGTGCCAAACTTTACCAATTTTTTCCACGGGGTCGTGAGAGCACGCCACGGGCACACATCGATTTTGATGATGTTCGGACTCCATCTAAATTTTAGGTAATTAAAATACCAACTAGGCCTATGCCAGTGGCTGCACCTCGCGGCCGAAATATTTGAAACTTCTCCCCACTTCTCGAACAAACAGATGAAAACTCGCAAAGCGACACACAAATGATTTGTACACCTTCTTTGCTAGGCCGATCGTAATGGGAGTATCATAGCTAGTATCATGCATGCCAACTAGGCAATTTTGATGAGCTGTTATAGAATTAAATGAAGAAAGAGAGGGTTAAGTACCATATCATGATATCATATCATAAAAATGCTATGCTACATGATACTAACATATGATACTATGCACGCATTATGGAGGTAGTATCATATGCATGATACTAGTATATGATACAACCTTATCATATACTAGTATCGTGCATATGATACTAGTATATGATACTACCTCTGTAATGCGCACATAGTATCATAAGTTAGTATCTTAGGTTGCCTTATTAATTGCCATGCATGACACAAAGTAGTACAACATTTAATATGATACGGTATCATGATATTATATCACACCCTCTCTTTCCTCATTTAACTGTGTGCCACATCATCCAAAAAGTCTAGTTGGCATGCACGATACCGCTTATGATACTCCCATTACAACCCACCTTAGGGTGGCCATAGTGGGGGTATCATAGCCGGTATCATGCACTCGGGAATAGCAAATATGATGATGTGGCAAAGAAGTAACATAGGTAGATACCGTAACATAATAAATATGCTATACTACTTTGTGTCATGCATGGCCATTAATACGGTCATCTATGATACTACTCTATGATACTATGCACTATGAAGGTACGTATGTAGTATCATACACTAGTATCATATGCATGATACTCCCCACTATAAGGCTAGCCATAGTGGTGGTATCATAGCCGATATCATGCACTCGGAAATAGCAAGTATGCTGATGTGGCAAAGAATTAAAGAAGATAGAGAGGGTTAGAGTAACATATAGGTAGATACCGTATCATGTTAAATGCGATGCTAATTTGTGTCATGTATGGCAATAAATATGATCATCTATGATACTACTCTATTATACTATGCACTATAATTAAAGGTAGTATCATACACTAGTATCATATATATATATATGCATGATACTAGTATATGACACTCTCCACTATGAGGAGCCTAAGTGTAGCCGAACTGAAATACCCACATGTAGTTGTAGTAGGGTTTTTTTTACTTTATATGCACTAAAATGCAAGGTAAGTGTAAAGAATGACTTAAACATAACAGACGAGACCTGAAATGGGCCGAAAAATCAAACCAAGGGTATATTCATGATTGTTTACCATGATTTTTTCGAGGTGAAACGATGTAGTAACTGACGATTTGGAGTCCGAAGTGCCGTGTCTCCTTTTGGAAACTATGCTCCTTCTTGTGAGATGCTCCGGTATGCAAGGTGCGAGCACCAAAACTTGTGCCAAATTTACCAAATTTTTTCAATGCAATCGTGAGGGCACGCCACAGTGACACAATGATTTTTGTTCTTTTACGGACTCTATATGCATTTCCTGAAATTAAAATACCAACAAGGCCTATGCCTCTGGCCGCACCCTACGGCCGAACTGTTTGAAGTTTTTTCCCGTTTCCCAGACAATGAATGAAAACTCCCAAAGCGACACACAAATGATCTTGCTAACACCCACGTGTAGTTGCGACTATATATATACAAACCAGATCTCTTTTTTTGCATATGCAAAGTTTGAGATTGCTATCCAGGCTTGCCGCCTGGTAAAGTGTACCAGAAAATCGAAGCATATGGTATAATCGTGATTTCTTACTGTGGAGAAAAATTTGGAGGCGAAATGATGAACTCATGTTTTCATTCAAACAAAAATATGTTGTTAGTTAATGTAAATGTTTTCAAATAGCACACGGTTCACTCACGAAAGCCGTGTGTGCACTAAACCGTGGCCGATGCCCCCCTACCACGTGTGCGATCTGGGTCGTGCATTCTTATTGGCCAGAACCCAAACCCCACAGATCGTACGTCTCCAACATTGGATTCTCCTTGATCGAACAGCAATCCCCATCCCTTTCGACCGCACATGCAGTTCCGGTTGTGATATTATTTATATCCACAAATTGCATGTTAAATACAAAAAATGTCTCAAATATAGCAAACGATACCTGAAATGCGTTAGAAAATCAAACCCGTGGTATAATGGTGATTGCCTACCGTGGAAATTTTTATGAGGCCAAACGATGAAGTCACCGACCACTGGAGTTTGAATTGACACGTCTCCTTTTGGAAACCATGGTCCTTCATGTGAGATGCTCCGGTATGGAAGGAGTGATCATCAAAACTTGTGCCAAACTTTACCAAAAAATTTCCCCGGGGTCGTGAGAGCACGCCACTAGCACACACCGATTTTGATGATGTCTGGACTCCATCAGAATTCCCAGTAATTAAAATACCAACTAGGCCTACGCCGGTGGCCGCAGCTCACGGCCGAAATGTTTGAAACTTCTCCCCGTTTCTCAGACAATGGATGAAAACTCGCAAAGCGACACACAAATGATTTGTACACCTTCTTTGCTAACTAACACCCAGATGTAGTTGTAGAACAGTTTTGAATTTAATTATATGCACTAAATGCAAGGTAAGTGCAAGAAAATGACTTAAATATAGCAACGAGACCTGAAATGGGCCAGAAAATGAAACCTAGGGTATATACATGATCGTTTACCGTGAAAGAAATCGAGGCGGTACGATGTAATCACTGACGATTGGAGTCCGAAGTGCCGCATCTCCTTTTGGAAACTATGATCCTTCTTGTGAGATGCTCCGATTGGGAAGGTGTGAGCGTAAAAACTTGTGCCATCTTTACCAAAAAAAATCCATGTCATCGTGAGAGCACGCCACGGTGACACACCGATTTTTGTTATTTCTAGACTCTATATGCATTTCCTGTAATTAGAATACCAACAAGGCATATGCCTTTGGCCGCACCCTGCGACCGACCTTTTTGAAATTTTTTCCCGTCTCTCGAACAATGAATGAAAACTCCCAAAGAGACACATAAATGATCTTGCTAGCTAGCATGCACGTGTAGTTGCGCCTATAGAAAACGACTCGAATATAGCAAACAATACGTCAAATGCACAAGAAAATCAAACTATAGGGTACAATGGTGATTTCTTACTGTGGAAAACAATTTGGAGGTGAAATGATGAACTCTTGTTTTCAATCAAATGAAAATATGCTGTTAGTTCATGTAAATGTTTTCAAATAGCACACGGTTCACTCACGGAAGCCTCGTGCCTACCAAACCGTGGCCGATGCCCCCTTGCTGCGTGCGCGATTCGACTCATGCATTCTGATTGGCCAGAACCTAAACCCCATGGATCGTACGTCTGCATCATTGGATGCACCGAGATCGAATGGCAATCCTCATCCCTTTCGACATGAAATGGAGTCCGGCTAGGATTTGATTTATATGCCAAAATGCATGGTAAATGCCAAAAATTTCTTAAATATAGCACACGAGACCTAAAATGCACCAGCAAATCAAACCCGTGGTATAATGGTGATTGTTTAACGTGGGAAAAATTTAGAGGCAAAACGATGAACTCACGTCTTCATTTCAAAATTAGTATGCCTTCATTTCAAACGAAATTATTCTCTTTGTGCACATGACCGCTTAGAGGCAACCGTTTGCATAGGCCTTTCCGCGCGACGACCGGGGATATTTTTCACCCTTTTCACCTAGGCCGCCAACACCCTCCCGCCGCCCCACCGCGTTTCACTCAAATAGTCCACCCAATCTCCATCGCCAGTTCCCCCTCCCCCAGATCCACAGCAAAATCCTCTCCGGCGCCAGCGTGCTCACCCCGGCCGTGTGCCCTCTTTTCGGTGTCAAGCCTACCTCCACTGTCGTTCCCAACACGCGGCTGCCCATGCCTCGCCATCTTCGTTTGCTCGCCAGCCACCCTCGAGTATATCGATCCTATAACCCTCGCCTCTCCTGTGGTCTGGCCGGGTTTGCATTAAAAATCATGTTAGTTACTGCTCTCCATCGCGGTGAGGCATATCTCCTCGCAATCCCTCTTCCTATTTTGTTCTGTATGTTCCCAAATTGGCTATAAAATAACAGAGAGCATATATATGTTCATTATCTACCTTCCTAACTAGTACATATAAGCTTCATTTGTTCTAGTAAGTTACTGCCGAGTTACAGATCGCGGGCGCCCGAGTCACACAAACTTAACAAGTAATCCATACATTTTCTAAATGATTGCATGGCATGTTTAGATAGCTTGATACCAAGTTGTTAGTTTTATGCTTATCCTCCTTTCCTGAGTTTCGCATGTGTTCTCCATAGATGCCGATTAGCAGCGACAACACTCATGCTTCAGGCGATGTATCTTCATCTGATTCCAACAAGCCTATGTCTTCAGCAGATGGTGAGGGATCAAGTAATCTTGAATGGGATAGAGCTGCAGCAATTGCCCTTCCATTCAGGACATGGAGGAACGCTTCAAGGAAGCCCACATACCAGCCTAAAGGTGTATATGAAGTAACCGATATTGATTTAAAGTATTGGGATCCAACTAAACCAGATAAAGCACGCACGAGGTTCAGGAGTGTGCGTGTATTTGTTGGCAGGGCAAGGCTCAACATTAATCTGCCGGGGTTTCAGAAGGCTGACACAGAAACACGGCGAAGGATAGTTCGGGAGATCGAGGATCACTTCAATGTTCCAGAGCCGTGGAGAATGCAGGTGGAACACGCTGCACTGAAGAAGGCTAGGTATGCTTGGAGAAACTGAACGCACGTGCTGTACTAGAAGTACTTGAGTGAAGCCAAGGACCCAATCCCCGCATACCCCCAAATTACAAAGGCAGACTGGGCAGAATTCAAAAGGGTCAGGGCAACTAAAGAGTTTTCTAAGAAGAGTGCCAAGCAATCGGAACATCAGAAGAAGAACACACATCCCCACCTTATGGGTGTGGTAGGATACTACGGCATGAAACCGATATGGGACCAGGAGGACAAAGAAGTAGTAGCGGTGGGTGGGAAATTGGCCTTTAGTGAAATTAGGGGCGAACGCGCTAGAGACTACTTGCGGGCACGTGCAAGGAGGCGTGATGACAGAACTTAGTACTTTGAAAACTCACGTGATGAAGAACTGTATCAAGTGATGTTAAAGGCTTCCAAGATCCATGGAAGGTTCTATAGGAACTCAGGGCCATGTGACATTCTGTCCAATGCTCTGGAAACAAGAGAGCCCCCTGGCCATGCAAGGGGTATAGGTGTTAATGTCCCGCACAAGAGGGCTTTCACACTCGGCAAAGAAGAGAGGCTCAACATGAAAAAAGCGAGGAGTGAAATGAAGCAGAATGAATTGTATGAAAGGTTGAGGAAGGACATGTATCCGGCTGTTCGAGAGGATATTGAGGAGTCAATGATGATGCAGAAGACTCTAACACTGACAGGTAGCCAACAGATGGGAGGGGAGGCGAGCATGGAGGATGCTACTTATTGCGTGACAACACCGCAAAAGAGTAGATGCGCATCAGCTAACCCCAGCGATACTGAGACTACAGCTCCTCATGATGATGCTATATCTGATCTATCTGGAATGAAAGATAGACTGAAGGGCGTGCTTACACGTTATGAAGGTACATTAATATGTGCAATATCCTGGGTTTGCGCACCCTTCTTGGAAGAGGGCCTCTTGTTGGACAATGTGCCATTGAAGCCGGGCTGTGTGAAGTGCTACATGACTGAAGCAAAGCCTGGATTCAATGAATATGCCCTGAAGAATGTCCTAGGAGACTTTGATGAGCAAAGGACCTTGGGAGAAACACTGTTACATGACATCCAGTTTCCATAAAAGGAAATAGAGTTCATCGATGAGATCCCTGAAGCCCCGACAAGAGCAACCAATGTCGCCCCTCAACCGGTGACACTCTCCTTGCCACAGCAGCTCTCGCGTGCTTCCCCTAAAGAACCTAATACTCATAATCCGACGGCTGATACATCAACCAGTGATCAGCCGGCCCGACTTTGTGCCGTACAGGCCATGTCATCCTCTGCCCTAGAGCAGCTAGTGGCAAGGCCTATAACTGCTGAAGACACACTACCGGTTCAGATGCCGACCATTGACGCAGCGGGGGGAGACCCATCTGTAGCACATGCTCAGCAGGCCAACCTGGTGGAACGGACTGCTAAGCAGTCTGATGCTTCGGAACCGCCTGCTAAGCAGTCTATAGGTCAATAACTGACTGCTCATCAGTCCATCAGTCCGCAGTCGCGCGATCAGCATACCAATGCATTAGCACCTCCTGCTCAACAAACCAACACATTGGCACGGCTTCCTCAGCACACCGACAAGTTGGCACCACCTGCGCAGAAACCCGACATAGCTTCAACGCATGGTAACAGTCCGATGCCTTTGCTCCTACAACCCAGCAGTCCGTCACAACAGCTCCACCAGCTCAGCGGTCCTACATAGATGCACCGTTTGCTAAGCAGTCCATCGAAGCTTCACCGTCTGCTCGGCAGTCTAATTTGCAGCCAACCAGACGTTCTGTCAGAAATGCTTCAAGTACCAAGAAGGAAACGGCCAAAAAGGTTGCACCCGCGAGGAAGCACGGCGGGAGAGTGAAGAGGAAAGAGAACGATGGTTAAGGATCTCCTGGTTGAAAATATAGATGGGCATGTTATTTACTTCTGTGATGAAGCTGCTAGAATTGCCAAACCCGATAAAAAGGATAAAAATACACCTGTTGTTGGCATGCCTATTGTCTCAGTTAAAATAGGAGATCAATGTTATCATGGTTTATGCGAGACAGGTGCTAGCGTGAGTGCTATTCCTTTTACCGTATATCAAGAAATTATGAATGATATAGCACCCACTGAAATAGAAGACATAGATGTTACTATTAAACTTGATAATAGAGACACCATCACACCTCTTGGGATTGTTAGAGATGTTGAAGTCTTGTGTGGAAAAATAAAATACCCTACTGATTTCCTTATTCTTGGTTCCCCACAAGATGACTTTTGTCCCATTATCTTTGGTAGACCTTTCTTGAACACCGTTAATACTAAAATAGATTGTGAGAAAGAAACTATCGGTGTTAGTTTAGTGATGAGTCTCCTGAGTTTAATTTTTCCAAGTTTATTAGAAAACTTCTTAAAAAGAATTTCCTAGTAAGGATGAAATAATTGGTCTTGCCTCTATTGTTGTACCACCTACTGATCCTTCAGAACAATATTTGCTGGACCATGAGAATGATTTGCATATGCATGAAAGAAATGAAATAGATAAGATTTTCTTTGAACAACGTCCACTGCTGGAACACAATTTTCCTATTGAAACTTTAGGAGGTCCTCCTCCACCTAAAGGTGATCCTGTGTTTGATTTAAAACAATTTCCAAACACTTTGAAATATGCTTATCTTGATGAGAAGAAGATATATCCTGTTATTATTAGTGCTAACCTTTCAGAACATGAAGAAGATAGATTGTTGAAAGTTCTAAGGAAGCACCGAGCTGCTATTGGATATACTCTTGATGATTGTAAGGGCATTAGTCCCACTCTATGTCAGCACAAGATTAATATGGAACCTAATGCTAAACCCGTTGTTGATCACCAAAGTCGGTTAAATCCGAAGATGAAAGAAGTGGTAAGAACGGAAATGTTAAAACTTCTGGAAGTAGGTATAATCTATCCTATAGCTGATAGTAGATGGGTAAGCCCCATTCATTGTGTACCTAAGAAGGGAGGTATTACTGTTGTTCCTAATGATAAGAATGAACTTATTCCACAAAGAATTGTTACAAGCTATAGAATGGTAATTCATTTTAGAAAATTAAACAAAGCAACTAGAAAAGATCATTACCCTCTGCCTTTTATTGATCAAATGCTAGAAATATTATCTAAGCATACACATTTTTGCTTCCTTGATGGATATTCTAGTTTTTCAAAAATACTTGTTTCTCAACCTGATCAAGAAAAGACCACTTTCACTTGTCCTTTTGGAACTTATGCTTATAGACGTATGCCTTTTGGTTTATGCAATGCACCTGCTACCTTTCAAAGATGCATGACTGCTATATTCTCTGACTTTTGTGAAAATATTGTTGAGG
This sequence comes from Triticum urartu, assembly GCF_003073215.2. Lineage (NCBI taxonomy): Eukaryota > Viridiplantae > Streptophyta > Magnoliopsida > Poales > Poaceae > Triticum > Triticum urartu. The sequence goes on along the minus strand of NC_053023.1, from coordinate 390,678,563 downwards.
CTTTCATGGATGACTTTGCTGTTTATGGGAAGTATTTTGATGATTGTTTAAGCAATCTTGATCGAGTTTTGCAGAGATGTGAGCAAACAAATCTTGTCTTGAATTGGGACAAGAGCCAGTTTATGGTTAACTAATTTATTGTTTTGGGCCATAAAATTTCTGAAAGCGGTATTTAGGTGGACAAAGCTAAGGTTGATGCAATTGAGAAAATGCCATGTCCTAAAGATGTTAAAGGTATTCGTAGTTTCCTTGGTCATGTTGGTTTCTATAGGAGATTTATCAAAGACTTTTCTAAAATTTCTAGGCCCCTTACAAATCTTTTGCAAGAGGATATTCCTTTTGTTTTTGATGATGATTGTTTGGAAGCCTTCTAAACACTCAAGAAACCCTTAATTTCAACACCTATTGTTCAACCACCTGATTGGAACTTGCCTTTTGAAATTATGTGTGATGCTAGTGATTATGATGTTGGTGCTGTTATAGGACAAAGAGTTGATAAGACACTGAATGTTATTCATTATGCTAATAAAACTCTAGATAGTGCACAAAGAAATTATGCTACTACTAAAAAAGAATTTCTAGCAGTGGTGTTTGCTTGTGATAAATTTAGATCTTACATTGTTGATTCAAAAGTTATTGTTCACACTGATCACGCCGCTATAAAATATCTTATGAAACAGAAAGATGCTAAACCTAGACTTATTAGGTGGGTTCTCTTGTTACAAGAATTTGATTTGCATATTACTGATAGAAAAGGAGCGGAGAATCCCGTAGCTGATAACTTGTCTAGGCTTGAAAATGTTCTTGATGACCGACTACCTATTGATGATAGTTTTCCTGATGAGCAGTTAGCTGCAATAAATGTTTCTAATAGCACTCCTTGGTATGCTGACTATGCTAATTACATTGTTGCTAAATATTTACCACCTAGTTTCACATACAAACAAAATAAAAAATCCTCTATGAAGACATTACTTTTGGGATGACCCACATCTTGATAAAGAAGGAGTAGATGGTATTATTAGACATTGTGTACCTAAGCATGAATAGGGACAAATCCTACAGAAATTTCACTCCGAAGCTTATGGAGGGCATCATGCGGGAGACAGAACTGCTCACAAGGTATTGCAATATGGCTTTTATTGGCCTACTATCTTCAAGGATGCTCGTAAGTTTGTCTTATCTTGTGATGAATGCCAAAGAATAGGTAATATCGGTAAGCGTCAAGAAATGCCTATGAATTATTCACTTGCTGTTGAACCATTTGTTGTTTGGGGATTTGATTACATGGGACCTTTTCCTTCCTCTAATGGACATACACATATTTTGGTTGTTGTTGATTATGTTACTAAGTGGGTAGAAGTTATTCCAACTAGTAGTGTTGATCACAACACCTCCATTAAAATGCTTAAGGAAGTTATTTTCCCAAGGTTTGGAGTCCCTAGATATTTAATGACTGATGGTGTTTCACACTTTATTCATGGTGCTTTCCGTAAAATGCTTGCCAAGTATGATGTTAACCATAGAATTGCATCACCCTATCATCCTCAGTCTAGTGGTCAAGTTGAAGTTAGCAATAGAGAAATAAAATTAATTCTTCAGAAGACTGTCAATAGGTCGCGGAAGAATTGGTCTAAGAAATTAGATGACACACTTTGGGCTTATAAACAACATATAAAAATCCTATGGGTATGTCTCCTTATAAAATGGTTTATGGAAAAGCTTGTCATTTGCCTCTTGAGTTAGAACATAAAGCTTATTGTGCAATTAAAGAACTCAACTATGATTTCAAACTTGCTGGTGAAAAGAGGTTATTTGATATTAGCTCATTAGATGAATGGAGAACCGAAGCTTATGAAAATGCCAAGTTGTTTAAAGAAAAAGTTAAAAGATGGCATGATCAAAGAATCCAAAAGCATGAGTTCAAGGTTGGAGAATATGTTCTTTTGTACAACTCTCGTTTTGGATTCTTTACAGGAAAACTCCTCTCAAAATGGGAAGGACCCTATGTTATCGAGGAGGTGTATCGATCTGGAGCTATCAAAATAAATAATGCCGAAGGTACTAACCCGAAGGTTGTTAATGGGCAACGAATAAAACATTATCTCAGGTACGCCCATTAGTGTTGAAAGCAATATTATACAAACTATGACACATGAAGAACAAATAAAATAAACCTTCCGGAACACTTCAGAATCATGAAAAAGAGGAGGTACATGATATGGTAAGTAAATGGACTCCGAAAAATCTGCAAAAATATTTTCTGTCCATTTTGGAATATAATTTTTTTTGAAAATAAGAAACTACCAGGAAGGTGACCCTAGTGGGCACAAGACACCAGGGAGCCAGTCGCACCCAGGTGGGTTGTTCCCACATCGGGTACCTTCCGGACTCTGTTTTTCTTCCGTTTGCTTGTTTCCCAACATAAAACAATCTTTATATACCTCCAGAACCTATTGATCACCGTATCACGGAGAAGTCTTCTGTTTTCTTTTCCTCGCTATTTTTGCTCAGATCTGTTAAGCCAAGCATCATGTATTCTCCCTCCTGCAACAACATAGAAGAGGATGCTTGGTTGATGAAGATCGAGCTAGATATAGAGGATCCCGAAGAACCTCTTGAAGGAGGCAAGAGAAAGGAGGCGATCGAAGATCAAGCGCCGGTGGTCGAGCAAGCCCTTCTTGTCGAGGAGGAAGAAGAAGATATCCTTAAACCTTACTATGATCAGCTTACCCCCACTGAGATTGAAGTCTTTCGGATCATTGAAAAGTTCATGTGCAAAATAAATATCTCACTCGTGAAAAATATTCTATTGCAAGAGCACATCACCTTCCTCTGGAGCGTCGTCCGTAGATTGAGAATCTTTTTATCATGAAGTACAAGATTGCTACCACTTCATCTCCACCTCCTCCTTCTTCATCACCAAAAGAAAATTGAGTATCGGGTATGGGCACTCCCCTTGGCTTGCGTCAAGCTTGGGGGAGGTGCCCCGGTATCGTATCACCTCCACTATCTTTTGCCTTTACTTATCTTAGTTCGATCCATAGTTATCTTTTGCTTTGGATGAATAAAAGTTTAGTTCGATCCTTTATTTTTGAGAGTTTGCTTAGAGATCTATCCTTGTAATCATGTGCGAGATATATAATAAAGTTTAGTTTGAGTTTTGCTTTCTTTACTTTCATGTTCCAATGAAAAGAAAGGAAATAAATGAAAAAGATCATATCTTAATCTTATGGTAAGTAATGACATCACATAAGGAAAAGTATAAGTAGAAAAATTGGAGATTGATAAACATAGCATTGGTCAATGATGCAATTCATGAAATAATTAATAAGGTAAGAGAAGATTCACATGCAAATACACTATCTTGGAAATCTTCTGTGATTGTGAGCCCTCACCAAAATATTATATGCCAAAATTGTTGACTTTGGACAAGGAAGACAACGTAATGATTTATGTTTATTCATATTCACGTAGAATTTATATTGTCATAGATCCTTCAACCAGTGGTGCTTGCCCCCATCTTTTCTAGAAAAAAAATCCACACCAAGTAGAGATACTACTTGTGCATCCAAAAACCCTTAAACCCAAATCTTATTTTCAGGAATCCACCATACCTACCTAAGGATTGAGTAAGATCCTTCAAGTAAGTTGTCATCGATGCAATAAGGTAATAAAAATTGCTTCTAAAAGTGTTAGATCATTTAGTGTAAGAGAAAATTCAGCATTGTATGATCTTGTGATAGCAAAGAATAAAAGCGATAGACTGCATAATAAAGGTTGCTATCATAAGGGGCAATATAACGTGGCGCTCTCTTGCACTAAGGGATTGAGCATACTATCAAAAAGCGCATGGCAACCTCTGCTTCCCTCTGCGAAGGGCCTATCTTTTACTTCTAAGTATTTACTTTTCATGCAAGAGTCAACGTTTTTCTCTCTATTCCTTTTTATTTTCTCTTTTGGCAAGCATCATGTGGTGAGGAAAGATCTAGGCACATATATCCTGTTGAATATGAGTAGCATGAGTTATTATTGTTGACATCACCCTTGAGGTGAATATGTTGGGAGGCGAAATTATAAGCCCCTATCTTTCTATGTGTCCGATTGAAGCGTTTTGCTCATGTGTATGTAGTGAGTGTTAACAATCATAGAAGACTATATGATGGTTGAGTATGTGGACTTGCCTAAAGGCTCCGATACGTGACCCTTCCTGAAAAGATGATGAATTGTAGTTGCAAAATTGACTGAGAACATAGTTTGTTCGTTTCCAATGGAGATTATGCTTTACACTTCGATGTTGTGATGAATTGTTACTTATTCATGAGAAGTCTATGATAAAAGTTTTATGTTAAAGTTTGTTGCTTTTATAATAATCTACATGATGCTTCTATGTCCGTATTTTGTTTTTATCCACACCTCTCTCTCTAAGCATGTGGACATGTTTTTCGATTTCGGTTTTTGCTTGTGGACAAGCGAGGTCTAAGCTTGGGGGAGTTCGTACGTGCATTTTGCATCATGTTTACCTGTTGTTATTTATATTGTTTTTATGCATAATAATGCTTTTTGGAGTAATTCTAGTGCCTTTTCTCTCATAATATGCAAGGTACACACAAAGAGGGAGAATTCCAGCAGCTCAAAATCTGGACCTGAAAAATTTACATCAGGCTACCTATTCTACACAACTCCAAATGAGTTGAAACTTCACGAGGAATTTTTATGGAATAAATAAGAAATATTGGAGCAAGTAACTACTGGAGGGGGCCACCTGGTGAGCACAACACACCATGGCGCGCCCTGGTGGGTTCTGCTGAGCCCAGCCCACCTCCGGTGCCCATCTTATGGTATATAAGTCATTTTGACCTAGAGAAAATAAGAGGAGGAATTTCAGGACGAAGCGCCCCCGTCTCGAGGCGGAACTTGGGCAGTAGCACTTTTGCCCTCCGGCGGAGCGATTCTGCCGGGGGAACTTCCCTCCCGGAGGGGGTAATCATCGTCATCATCATCACCAACAACTCTCCCATCTTGGGAAGGGCAATCTCCATCAACATCTTCAACAACACCATCTCCTCTCAAACCCTAGTTCATCTCTTGTGTTCAATCTTTGTACCGGAACGTCAAATTGGTACTTGTGGGTGACTAGTAGTGTTGATTACATCTTGTAGTTGATTACTATATGGTTTATTTGGTGGAAGATTATATGTCAGATCCAATATGCTATTTAAGACCCCTCTGATCTTGTGCATGCACTACTGCAGGATGCTGCTAACGCGACACTTTGATCAGAGACCCTTCGAGAAACTGTTTGCGATGCAATAATCGCAAACGCTGGTGTATGAAAACCGTCAAAAGGTGAAAACATTTGCGATGGAGGATGCATCAAACACGGTTCAGATTTTAGTTGTGTGTGCAATGAAGGGCATACAGTTCAGTTCAATTAATTGTTTGCGATGAGGAGGAACAAAAGAAATGGGCAGCCAGATGAAGGCGTGGCGATACGCAGCATACGGTTAACTCGGATGAACTGTTTGTGATTAGGCAGCACAAAATAAATGGGCAGCCAGATGAAGGTGTGTGCGATATACATCATATGGTTCAATCGGATGAACTGCTTGTGATTAGGCAACACAAAAGAAACGGTCAGCCAGATCAAGGTGTGTGCGATATACGGCATGCGGTTCACTTGGATAAACTGTTTGCATTGACACAAGAGAACATAAACGATTCAACTTTACAAGACGTGTGTGTTGTGCGATGGGATTGCATGCGGTTCACTCGACCGTTATTGTCAGTGTGCGACCTCTGTGGCAACCGTTCGCTCCCTAGGTGCCTCTTTGTGTACCGTGGCAACCGTCCACCGACTCTTCGTCTTTCCCTCTCGAATTGGAACTGCTGTCGCACACTAGCTCTTCCTCCCTCCTCCTTTTGCCTTCTTCCATTGTTTGATCATCTTCTCCATGGAGGGAACAAGACGGCAACGACCCCGTTATTCTTGCCCCAATCTGAATGATGACGCGGTGGAGGAACTCATTGATCGGTGCGACGTCATCACCTCGGCTAGCATGGCAGGTTCGTTCAAGACCATTCTGGACTCAACTAATAACATCATTACAAGCAACCCAAGGGTCCAGGAGCGGTTTGATCTCCCCTATCTTGTTCGCCATGACCATGTTGACTGGCGTGGGGACGATGGAAGCCTCACCTTGTGCAAGTTGATGCCGCTTGGTAATGATACGTGTGATGTTAAGATGCCATCGCTTGAGGGCAAGGTTTTGGCAGGCGCAAATGAACATTGGGTTGTTTATATTGGGTACAACTGCGAGTGGAACTCTTGAATTTGTACACTTGTCACCGGGTTCCACTTCCAAAAATCTCAGACTACCTAGAGGTTGACCACACAGATGGTCTATGTGAGTTCAAATATGATCATGGTAACCGTCGTCTACGAAAGATAGCAATTTGTCGAGTTCCCAACCGCTCTTGGGATTACACGCCTCGATGGATATTGCTCAAAAATCAATTTATGTACACGGATGAGTACTGTGATGCAATTCAATACGAGGGTCTTGTGTTTGCTTCCACCACTCGTGGCACTATTTTTGCATGGAATCATCATGCTTTAGGTACGTTTGTCTTCCACCGTAATTATAATTGTTTCATCCACATGCATCCGGGTTAGCTAGTTTCCCTTTACTAATTAATTAACCTTCTTGTGTTTCCAATGTCATGTGAACATTCCACCACCTATACTTGAAAATTTTATTAACGAGCATGAGTATGAGCATGACCCATATACTCAGTGGTGCCTGGTAACTTATTCTGATGGATCACCTCTTCTTGTCTGTATACGGCGCACTGCTAATGTTACTAAGGAAGCAGGTGTTGTCTCGTATGGTCGCACTCTCCGGACCTATTCCAACATCCGTTGCAGGGTATTTGGATGGATACTAGTGTACTAGCGCCAACACCTTCTCCCTGGTTTAGTATTGAAAGTCTTGGAGGAAACTCGCTCTTCCTTGGACAAAACTATCCAATGATGGTGGAAGGCGATCCAGCTGCTGTTGACACAATGTTACTACCATTTATGAGAAGGAGCTGTATCTATACCTCGAACATTACTATGCTTCCCTACCGTCCCAATATGGGTATTAAAATAGGCCGCTTCAGCCTGCATGATCTATCCTGCGTTGGTCTCGAGATTGACAGTAGCTGGCCCTTCCAAGAGAATCACTTCTGGTTCGAAGCAAGCGTTTCCAACGCCGATGAGTGGTTGAGCTGAAGTTCATTTCATCGCTTTGTTATTTGTTGTGTGAGAAAAACTTTACTAGAATGTTTTGTTGGAAATGATCTATAATCCAACATGTATCCTCGTTGTCGTTGTGGGTTGATGACTTGTTGTATGTAATCAATGGTACATTTGCATATGCGTCCATGAACTCACGCCTGCTAGTGGTGTCCATATGAACAGTGCTATTGATTTTAGTTGCAAAAATTAGATAGTGCTAGTGATTTGTAGCTGCATATTTTGACAAATCACAGTGTTACAACGTTGATAAATGGCAATGTTACTAGATAAACAAATGTCAATCTTTTCAGTTTGAGAAATGGCAACATACCCAAAATGACAGAGATGCAAATTTACCCAATTTTTTGTACGTGGTTGCACACGGGTCATGCAAAACAACCGTTTGCGTTGAAGGGATGCAGAAATCCTGCTCGACACATTTTCCCTTGGCTTCCTGGGGAAGCTGTCATTTTGCATACGGGTGTTCTAACTAAAACGTTTGCGATGAGTGTTTTATATTTAAAAACCGTTGACGTTTTTTTAAAAGAAAATCATTTGATAAGTCTGTACATTAAGAGAACAAACACAAGTTCGTTCAAACCACATCTTTCATTCAATCACTGCAAATTTATATTCATATGATCGAGAATTCGAGTTATAGTATTAATCCCCCAAAAAACTATTTCCGACGGCGGCGGAGGCGGCGTGCCGCGCCGTCATTGTCATTGTCGTCTTCCGGGACGCCGTTGTTGAAGTCTTCAAGGCAGCACAAAATGTTCTTCACTTGTAAATCAAACATCATGTCGTCGTGCGATCGACGGGCGGGGCGTGGGAGGACGACAACTGAAGCCGCTGAGAGGTAGCGGTCGACGGCAGCGTCCCATGCCGCTGAGGGGGGGGGGGTGGCGCACACGGGCACGGACACGAGCACGGCAGGTGCAGCCAAACGCACGGGGACCGGCGCCGCGGTGGGTGGAGGCATGCGCACGGGCGCGGCGGGTGCAGCCAAACGCACGGGGGCCGACGCCACGGTGGGTGGAGGGGCGCGCATAGGCACGGGCACGGGCGCTGGCCCTGGCATGTACACGAGCTCGCGCGGGTCTGCGGAGACCTCGCTGATGCCCGCGGCTTCCAGCTCTGCGATAGTGCTCGGTGACCAGCCCGCCAATGCTACGGGGATGGTCGCTCGCGCGGGCGCTGGAATGGGAGCTGGGACAGGTGCGTGGGAAGCAACCGCCGCGGCCAGCTCGTTCTGGGCCATGTCCATGAGGCCCCGTTCTTCCTTATTTTCTATCTCCTCCGGCTCGGAGTCGACTTCACCAAGCTTGAAGACTAGTGGCAGATGATAGCATGCCAAGTTTCAGGAATTTCAGAAAAGTTCTGGATTTACTGGAATTTAAAAACCAGACATCTCAACATTTTTCCGGCAATCAACAGTGCCCTGGTGTTTGAATTTCATGATTTTTTTGAAACTATGATGATTTTTATAGCAAATTCGGAAACTATACACCCTAATGCAGAAAAATCAAAAGTATCACCTTGTCGGCCTCTTGTTGGCCAAAGAGGGACTTTTCGGCCTACCATTGACCGAAGAGGGACTTTTTGGCCAACCGCTGGCCAAAAAGGACTTTTCGGCCAAGAGTTGGCCAAAGAGTCCCTCTTCGGCCAACACCGGCTCTATTGTTTTAGAAAATTCATATCAATTAGGATTTTTAGTATTTTAATTTGATTCTTTTTGCATTAGATTAGAAATTTTATGAAGTTTCTGTAGATATCAAGTTTGACTAGATTTGAAAGTTTGAATTTGAATTTTTATGAATTTTCTCAAATCACTAGATTGCCTATAATTTGAGCTAGGAGTATTCTTTTTAGATGGTTCTTTTTGCTATATTTTTTGACATATTCTTTTAGTTTTGTTAAGTTATTAGTAGATATTTTATTTGTAGTATTTTTTTGTATTTTATTTCTTTTATCCTTCATTTTCTTTCCCGTCGTTTTTTCCCTCCATTTTCTCCCGCTATTTTCTTTGCCGCCATTTTCTCCTGCCATTCTTTGCCGCCATCCTCTCCTGCCATTTTCTTTCCCTTCATTTTAGTTGCCGCCATTCTCTCCCTCCATTTTATCCCGCCATTTTATTTCCTGCCATTCTCTCTCACCATTTTCTTTCCCGCTATTTTCTTTTCCGCCATTCTCTCCCGCCATCTTCTTTCTCGCCATCTTCTTTCACGCCATCTTCACTTCTCAACTTATAAAATGAGCCTCTTGTTGTCCACGACCGTAGATAACATTGTCTGACACAGTCTGTGTCTCCTGCGCCGGTGCTGCTGGTAGAGTGTGAAACACTGTCTGAGAGAAATCATAAGTGTTTGCATCTTCGTCATCATCATCGGAGAGTGTTTCACACCTATGACTTCTCTCACACAATGTTTCACACTCCACATGAAGGCATCATAGTCATCCTCCGTCGATGCAGCACTCCTTATTGTGGTGGGAGAGAATGGCGGGAAAGAAAATGGCGGGAGAAAATGGCGGGAAAGAAGATGGCGGGAAAGAAAATGGAGGGAAAAAGATTGCGGAAAAGTATTTTTTTCATGTATAAAACGGTAATGGTTGTATAGGATTTATAAGGAACTTTTAAATATAAACTCCTATGAAGCTCAAAACAAGTTTTCTAGTAGGATAAAAGAAATAAAATACAAAAAATACTACAAATAAAATAGCTACTGATAACTAAACAAAAACAAAAAGAATATGTCAAAAAACTAAAGAAAACAATTTAAAGCAATTACAATTAAAAGAAATGGCATAAAACCTATAAAACACTAAAACATGACTATTTTCAGAAAAACATAATTTTAAATAATTACAAAATTCGCCAATTAATTACTACTGATAAACAAAGTCACAAAGAACCAGTAGCAAAAAAATCATCTCAAAAAAATACTCCTAGCTCAAATTATAGGCACTCTAGTGATTTGAGCAAATTCATGAAAATTCAAATTCAAACTTTCAAATCTAGTCAAACTTGATATCTATAGAAACTTCATAAAATTTCCATTCTAATGCAAAAAGAATCAAATTAAAATACTAAAAATCCTAATTGATATGAATTTTCTAAAACAGTAGAGCAGGTGTTGGCCGAAGAGGGACTCTTTGGTCAACTGTTGGCTGAAAAGTCCTTTTTGGCCAACGGTTGGCCGAAAAGTCCTTTTTGGCCAATGGTTGGCCGAAAAGTCTCTTCGGTCAACATGAAGCCGACAGGGTGATACTTTTGATTTTTCTGCATTAGGGTGTATAGTTTCCGAATTTGCTATAAAAATCATCATAGTTTCAAAAAAAAATCAAATTTCATAACCATCTCTTGCATGGGACCTAGAAATTCACCCAAGGACACAGATTAGATTTTTCAACCAACCTTAGTGCATTGGAGCATGTGCATGTAGTTCAAATTTGAATTATGCACATAAATGCATTGAAAACTTAGTTAATGCATAAAAATGTCCAAACGAACCCCGAAAAATCCCAAAAATTGACACAACACTCCTGTTGTTCTATGTTGACATGAGAAATTTTTTGAAAGCAATAAGAGGCAATGGATATCGTTTCGCCCCCAAAGGTGGGACGTTGCCTACCGAAACCATGATGCTTGTTGTGAGAAGCTTTGGTTTGTGAGAAGCATATACCCGAACCTGCCCCAAATGAGACAAATTTTTTAACACGGCATGTTGATGCCGCTCCATGATAGCATGCCAAGTTTCATGAATTTCATACGAGTTTTGGATTTACTAGAATTTAAAAACCAGGCATGTCAACGTTTTTCCGGCAATCAACAGAGCCCTAGTGTTTGAATTTCATTCCCATCTCTTGCATGAGACCTAGAAATTCACCCAAGGACACACACATGTGATTTTTCAACCAACCTTAGTGCATTGGAGCATGTGCTTATAGTTCAAATTTGAATTATGCACCTAAAATGCCTAGAAAACCCAGTTAATGCATAAAAAAGGCCAAACGAATCCCGAAAAGTTCCAAGATTGAACACAACACTCCTGTTGTTCTATGTTGACACTAGAAATTTTTCGAAAGCAATAAGAGGCAACGGATATCATCCCGTCCCCAAAGGTGGTATGTTCCCTATTGAAACCATCATGCTTGTTGTGAGAAGCTTATACCCGAACCTGCCCCAAATGGGACAAAATTTTCACAACGGCATGTTGATGCCGCTCCATGATAGCATTTCAAGTTTCATGAATTTCATACGAGTTTTGGATTTTACTAGAATTTGAAAACTAGGCAACTCAACATTTTGCCGGCAATCCACAATGCCCTGGTGTTTGAATTTCATTCCCATCTCTTGCATGGGACCTAGAAATTCACCCAAGGGCACACATGTGATTTTTCAACCAACTTTGGTGCATCGGAGCATGTGCTTGTAGTTCAAATTTGAATTATGCACATAAAATCCCTAGAAAACCCAGTTAATGTATAAAAAAGGCCAAACGAACCCCGAAAAATTTGAAGATTGAACACAACACTCCTTTTGTTCTATGTTGACACTAGAAAATTTTTGAAAGCAATAAGAGGCAACGGATATCGTCCCGTCACCAACGGTGGTACGTTCCCTATCAAAACCATCATGCTTGTTGTGAGAAGCTTATACTCGAACCTGCCCCAAATGGGACAAAATTTTCACCACGGCATGTTGATGCCGCTCCATGATAGCATGCCAAGTTTCATGAATTTCATACGAGTTTTGGATTTACTAGAATTTAAAAACAAGGCATCTCAACGTTTTGCCGGCAATCAATAATGCCGTGGTGTTTGAATTTCATTCCCATCTCTTGCATGGGACCTAGAAATTCAGCCAAGGACACACATGTGATTTTTCAACCAACTTTGGTGCATTGTTGCATGTGCTTGTAGTTCAAATTTGAGTCATGCACATAAAATGCCTAGAAAACCCAGTTAATGTATAAAAAAGGTCAAACGAACCCCAAAAAAATCATTTCCATTTCTTCCGTGGGACCTAAGCATGCACTAAAGGACACATATTTGATTTCTCAACCAATTTGTATGCACCGGAGCATGTGCATGTAGTTTAATTTTGAATTGTGCACCTGAAATGGCTAGAAAACCAGTTTAATGTATGAAATGTCCAAATGAACCCTGAATAATTCCAATTCTTTTACAACACACATACAGTTGCATGTTCACTGCAGATAAAAGGTCTAGCAATTCAAACACCGTCCATTGCCGCTGTGACCCCATTTTGTAATTCAAATCAAGTAGATCCCACACAATTTATGCCCACCAACCATGTGAGATGTAGTAAAAAATATCTTGGAGCACCGTCGGTGTATAGTACGCCTATGGCTTAAGCGAGAAGGTGCGTCGGCTACAGTCTACAGCTGGCGTGTCAAGCACACTAGCTCTCTCCCCGAAAACTCCTGCCTCTACATCCCTCGCAATCTCAAAAATATCTACCGCCTGGATGGTTTTAATGTTTGATAGCACACGATATGTATGTGCGGACCATGTGCGATGTTTGTTACTCCCGCTCTGCTTCAGTCCCTTGATTCAAATTTTCAGTAGCCCCAACATTTTACTCCCGCCTCTGCATCCCTCACAATCTCAAAAATATCTGCTCGCCCTTGATCCAAATTTTCAACAGCCCCGCCTTGTTACTCCCACCTAGTAAAATTTTCAGTTGCTGCAGTATTTCCTCAAAAACAACCTCCGCTCACACCAATGTTGTGGATATCTCTTATCGGGAACTTATCGGTCGACCCATGATAAGGGGTAAATCGGCCAGTTTATCGGCATATTAGCTGATTTATCAGCCAATTTATCTTATCGGTCAGACAACGGTAAGCGATAAATCGGCTGATTTATTGGAATATCGGAAGATATCTTGGACAGTGGCTCACACGGACACACACAACCCTCGAAACCATTGGTAGGTCGCCGCCATCGCCGGAACCTCCATCCTCAACCTAGGGCTGTGTGCCGGGGAGCTCGAGTAGCCAATGGTCAAAAAGAGGTTTATCATGGCATTTTCGCCCGATGCCAGCAAGGTGGCCGCCGAGGTGTCCACGCCGTCCTCCGCGGGCCCGATCCGCCATCGCCGGTCCCCCGATCCGCCCGCCGTCCCGCCCCTACGCTGGTTCGACGACTTCCTCGTCCTCCCCCGGACCCGGCAGTGGACGAAGTCCTACTTCAGGGTCCGGCAGCGGTGGTGGGGGACGTGGGTCACCAGATTACAGATCGAGAGACCCACACCCGCTGGTGGCTCGGTAGCTTCCACACGGCAGAGTTCGTAGCCATGGAGTACAACCACTGGCAGGTCCACTACCACGGCGTGGCGGCTAGGCTCAATTTCCCCTTCGGCACACATCCGGTCCACCTCGTTTCACCGGAGCCAGGGGTGGTGAGATCGGATATGGCGCAGGAGGACCGTGGGGCGTGGGAGCGTCTCGAGCCCGAGGCTGCCGACGAGGCCTACAAGTAAGAGCTCCGCCGGTAGCACCCGGAGCTTGTGGAGGCAGAGCGGGCGATCTTTGCTGGCATGGAGGGTGGCGAGGTTATCGCGCACTCCTCCGATGACGAGGTCGTAGGCGGCGAGGCCGGCGGCGAGGTTATCACGCTCTCCTCTATTGACGAGGTCGAAGGCGACGACACGGAGAGCGTCGAGGTGGGCCCCGAGGACGAGGAGATCGACATCGACGAGTGGAGGTGTGCCTTCCCCAACGACCCCGACGACGGTTCTGGCTCGGACCTGGCTCGCGGCACACCGTACATGACGAGGAAGGATTGGCTCGACCTCTTCTTCGACCAAAAGTAGTTTAGCTTAGTTTAAATTTATCTTTTATGTTCGGTTATGAAAAACTATCTATGTTTATGTTTGAATGCATGCTACTTTCGGTTGAACCTGCTTTAAACTTGATCAAATTGAAGTTTACAACCTTAAGTTTAGGGGATCGACTATAAAAGGCCAAAAATTGCTGGAGTATATATATATATATCCACTAAGCATTTTAGTACTTTAACTTTTTAAGGATCGCCTAGAGATGTCCTTATGACTTGTTTATTTTAGTTCTTCACAATGTGATGCTCTATATGTGCAATATTTGCTGTGCAGTTCAATTTCATCAATAACAGTTTCGACAATACCACTATGAATTACATTATTTGGTTGTTGTTAAGGATATTGCAGTTAACATGCCTTTTCATTTTTCAATTATTGTTTAGCAACATGCATTGTACTGAATGACTAAATATGCAATCCCAGGCTACATAGCTACAAGGAAGAGTGTTACCTTAACGTTCTGATGATGCCTAGATATACATGTAATAAAATCTTATATAATGGGATGGATGGAGTGTTGTACTACATCATTTTTCAATTGTTGTTTAGCTTCTAATATAAACTTGGTGCTTTTAGGTATACATATCATTGCCAAAGATCCACACTTCGACCCTTTGTGCGTATGGGGCAATGACATATTCATGAACCAACATCAAGTGAAGAAATTGATAAAGATTGTTACTAAAATGGGTCAAAAGATGTCAATCAAACTATTTGTTTACACTTTATGCAAGACAACAGTGAATTGCAGGGTGGTAAGTAAGAACCCTGTAGCCTTCTTTTTACTGTCTGTAATGAGTTGTGTTAGATGACAATATCTGAATCTTTTTTCTTTTGCAATGGATCCTGAAGTAGTTTAGTCAAGATTGGCGGTCGGCCATCACAAGGGGTTGGACTAGAGTCCTGCATGCCTTCTACATCTAGGAGAGCACAATTGGGCCATTCCGCTTCACCTTGTTCAGCAACTGGAATGTCTGTCGCCTCTTTCTTTACCATCTGTAATAGTACAAGTATAGAACATATGTACCTATGAATCATTATTTATTTGGTGCTTCTGTAATTCTTAAACATATGTACCTGTGAATCGAATAATGCATTGGTTGTTTGAACCTGATGGATATGAATAAAGCTATAGCCTACTTTCAAGTTTAAATTAGGTACAATTTTAAATAGCAGCAATTAAATTAGGGCAAAATTACGTTGTGCAGGTCATTACGGCACACACGGTTGGTAAAACACAAACGTTTGCGATATACACCATAATCCGAGATGGTTCACAAAGAGGAAACGTGTGCAAGCATGCACACAGTTGCCGTTTGCAAAGCATGTGTGATGTCAGACACTATCACATATGGTGCGGGAAAACTAAATGTGTGTGATTATCTACCTATCGTACATGGTTTATAATCATGAACTATTTGTGATGTACCAGGAATCGTAAATCTCCCGTGCCTAGAATCTGCCTAGAAAACTGCTGTGCCTGGAATCTGCCTAGTTTTAGGCAGAACCACAAAACTCCGACTGCGATGGCAATGCGAGCACAAACGAGTTGCAAAGATGAGGCGTTTGGGATATTTGAGATATCAGAAATGGTTATACAGGGACAACTGTATGCATCAAGGCTCCCTATCCCCGACGGTTTCTGGGTCGTGTGGGAAGGACCCCCCTATCGCCCACACTCACTTGGAGACGGTTCCATGTGCCGTCGCGGAAATGGGTTAAAACCATTTGTTTAGGACCGACACGCACCAGTGATGATTATCATTTGTGAGTAGTTACTTTTGTTCTTGAGGTCACGGGAGAAACCTTGTTGCAAGTAATCATGTGAACTTGATATGTGTTCAATATTTTGATACTGTGTATGTTGTGATTCCCTTAGTGGTGTCATGTGAACGTAAACTACATGACACTTCACCATATTGGGGCCTAAAGGAATGCATTGTGGAGTAGTTATTAGATGATGGGTTGTGAGAGTGATAGAAGCTTAAACCATAGTTTATGCGCTATTCCGTCAGGGACCGATTGGATCCAAAAGATAATGCTATGGTTAGAATTTATTCTTAATACTTTTCTTGTAGTTGCAGATGATTGCGAGGGGGTTAATCATAAGTAGGAGGTTTGTTCAAGTAAGAACAACACCTAAGCACCGGTCCACTCACATATCAAATTATCAAAGTAGAGAACACGAATCGAACCAACATGATGAAAGTGACTAGATGAAATTCCTGTGTACCCTCAAGAACACTTTGCTTATCATTAGAGACTGTTTTGGCCTGTCCTTTGCCTCAAAAGGATTGGGTGACCTTGCTGAACTTTTGTTACTATTATCGTTACTTGCTTGTTACAAATTATCTTTCTATCAAACTACTATGTTACTTACAATTTCAGTGCTTGCAGACATTACCTTGCTGAAAACCACATGTCATTTCCTTCTGCTCCTCGTTGGGTTCAACACTCTTACTTATCGAAAAGGCTACAATTGATCCCATATACTTGTGGGTCACCATGGAGCGACGCGCAGTAGATGGATGTTGAGGCTGCTCTGTCTCCCAGGCTCAAATAGCAATACCTGCAAGTTAAAAGAAATCCCAAACAATGGTAATATGGTGAAAGTGGTGTAGCAAATAATGAAGTATATTGTGATAATAAAATGAAGTAACACGGGTTGTGAGTGAACGTTGTTGAAATCGATAGGACTAAGGTGTTCCCAAGGAGTTTGGATTCCCCACTAGGGTGTGCCTAATGACCGATGCCTAAGCAAATAATGCTACATCGGATTCCTAAGCCACTTTGTATGTTTCTATTTGTGGCGGAGTACATATGCACAACATCCCTGTCACATACACCACCACTGTTCTTCCCCACTCCGGCTACCGAATGATGATTAAGGGGAAAAATGTCCACGTGGACGCAACCTACAAGCGGTCTCCATTTATCCCTTGCTGCAACAATCCGGGATGAAGGGAGATAGGCCCTGTCACTTACCTTCCTCCTTAACCATTTGGTTCACCAACAGTAATAAGCTTCCATCCAAAATTGGCATATGATGAATGGTCAACTTCACCCAACATCAAGAAGACTATTAAGATAAACATACAAAGAGGATGTCAAATTCTAATACCAAACAATCTATGGCACACT
The DNA here is from genome assembly GCF_003073215.2 of Triticum urartu. Classification (NCBI taxonomy): domain Eukaryota; kingdom Viridiplantae; phylum Streptophyta; class Magnoliopsida; order Poales; family Poaceae; genus Triticum; species Triticum urartu. The sequence goes on along the minus strand of NC_053023.1, from coordinate 390,661,275 downwards.
AGGGTTCCTCCATATCCCCGAGAACCATGGAAATTACTAGCACATAAGGGCACACATGAGATGAGAGGAATTATGATGAACATGATGATCTCACACAAGTAACACAAGATTGAATCTAATCCAACTATTGTATTACAAATGGGTGGGGATGAGAAGATGATAATAGTGGCGGTGATGATGAAGCCCTCTTGATGCATTGTTGAGGTGGCGGAGTCTGTGGATCAATTCCCCCTCCGAATGCCCTCGGGAGGCTAGGGTTTTGCCTTCTGGATATGTTTCTAGTGGCTCTCTTCATCCACTCCCCATCCAACTTTACAGGGTGGAAGTAGTGGACGAGGAGACTGAATTGATAGGTCATACGACCGCACATACGAGCGCATTTGCTAGGACTTCTTTCACTCTAGATCAGTCGCAGATCCTCCTTCTTCCTCCATTTGCTTGTTCTTTTTATGGTAGCTAATTATAACATTGAATGGTGTCATTCCACCATACTTTATTGAGATTCCTTCCATAAAACTTTATGTCGGGGTAAATGACACCTACGGGATCATGAAGAATCCCTTTTGCTATGGTTGGCGGGCGTGGGGCTGTGGAAAGAGCGGGATTGAGGGATCAACACGGGGGGGGATTATCCAGGTTCGGGCTGCAAGTGATGCATAATACCCTACTCCTGCTGGTTTATGTTTATTTGGTGTTCTTGGACTAGCTACAAAGCGTGTAGGGTCCAAAAAGTCCGAATCCTTTCTTAGTACGCCGCGGGCCTCCTTTTATAGTCAAAAGGGGCTTCCACAGTGGCACACATGAGGTGGAAAGTTATATAGTAGTCAAGTCTATCTCCTGGCACTGTAGGACAAACACATTTAATGCGCTGCCGACGTGCCCTTCTTGCTTTATCGGGGATGGCGAGGAGCTCGTCCCAGCTGTTGCCACCTCGCCTGTCTTTGACGCGCGTCCGAACAGACGAGGCGTGTAGTGCCATGCTGGCTGGCTGGCTGCTGAGTTTGTGTAGTTGCAGAGTCTTCACGAAGATATGCATGCCACCACGCAGGTGCCAGCTGAGTTGGCCTGGAAGCCGCACGTTGCCACGCAGGTGCTTGCCTAGTTGGTGGGCTAGCAGCTGCGTGGGAACGGCGGTGGAGTCTTGGCAGGTAGGGGCCTGGTTGTGGCCCCACGGATGTCTTCGGCGAGAGTCTTGCCGGGGCCCCAGCAAGGGTATTGCCGCGGTGTCGTGGGCATCCCCGACAAAGGTCTTGCCGAGGGGTCTCATGGGTATCCTCAGCAAGGATCTTGCGGAGGATCTTCGTCTTCTGATTCTCATCTAGTCTTGTATGTTCTTGGTCTTCACAAAGATCTGCATGCCACCATGGAGGCGCCTCCCGAGCCTTGGTTCCAATGTGGATGATGGCGTCGGAATTCTTAGACTCGAGGGCGACGGCCTTGTTGGTGTGGGGCAAGTCACCCCGGCAAGACTCTTGCCGGGGCCGTGAAGGCCACCCCGGCAAGGGCCTTGCCAGGGGAGTTTCACCTCGCCCCTCTGCTTCTCGTGCCTTCGGCTTGGCGCTGCTCTGGTAGTCTTGGGCCTTTGCTTCCTCTTCTCCGCCAAGCGTGGCCGCAGGCGCGTGGCTGCGACTGCCCGCGCATAAGTAAAGGGGTACAAAAGGGACCCCTACTTTTGTACACCGACAGGAGCCCTCGGGGCTGGGCCACATACAAGCGCAGAGCGTTTTTGGGCCAGGCCTAGAACGGTGCATGGGCGTGCATGTGGCGGAGTTTTACCGCAATAACTCCCTCGCCCGCTATGCTTCCCCATGACCTGCGTTGAATGCGTGATGTGGGGGTCATGCGTGGGGCGGTTGCTGCACGCCTGCCTCACATCGTGGTAAATTGTAAAGAGGCCGCCCGCGCCTTCCCCATAAAAAAGGAGAAACCACGGGCACACTGCCCATTTACCCCCTGTGCCTTCTCCAACCTCAGAACCGCTGCTCCCTTCTTCCTCCTCAAGATTTTGCCTTTGCTCGCCCCGCCGTGCCCTTACTGCCCTTAATCCTCCATCCCCTCTCAGTTGCCATGGTGCCCAAGACAGGCAAAGGCAAAGGGGCGGCCAAGGATGTCGGGGAGAAAAAGGCGCCGGAGAGCGAGTTGGCGGTGCTGCGGACACAACACTCCTATTTCCCCTCGATGGTTGATGCGGTCCACCTAAGGGACTACTTCAAGCCCGTGTGGGGGAGGGAGACGACGGGGCACCCTGCTACACACATCATCCCTGCCAATTTTGCCAAGGCCGGCCCAGATTGGTACCCCTTCTTTGTCGATTACTTTTCTTGCGGGCTCTTCCCCCTTTCTCTGATTTGTTCAACGACATCATGCACACCTTCGGCTTTCACCTCCTCGACTTTGTGCCGAATGCCATGGCGTGCATGGCCCTCTTCGCCCATCTATGCGAGGGCTTCGCCGGAGTGCTCCCTAGCACGATGCTCTTCTGCCGCTAATTCTATCCTCGATCCAGCCAGGGGATGCCATTTCTGGGTGCATCACCTAGATCCCGAGGACCCAGGAGAAAGGCAAGTACCCGGAGGGTTCCTAGAAGGAGGAGGATCCGCAGGAGTTCTGCCAAGTTTGTGAGAGCCCGCCGACCCGCCGCAAGAACTGGAGCGACCTTGATGTCAACGACAAGAAGCTCATGGTCACCACCACCAGGATCCATCGCCTCACCATGGCCGGGCTCACCCTTGTGATGATCGGGGCCGATTTCATCCGTCGCCGAATCGGTCCGCTTCATAACAAGGGGAGGCCGGCCTGGGACTGCAAGAATGTGGCCGATGTCATGAGGCTCCGGCCTGGCTTGAAGCATAACTCCACGGTGATAGGGCATGCCCATTTTTGCCAAAGGCTCTTCCAGCTCAATGTGGATGACGACGGCAGGGCTGAGAGGACCGGTAAGGCTGCGAAGGCCGGCAAGGCCGTCAAGGGGCCCCTGTTTGGGTTGCCGGCGGGAGTGGTCCCGCTGAGCAACAACTATCGCCAATCCGCCATAATCGCCATGATGCCGGACTTCAACGTGCACGGCCTCGACCCGGCCTGGGCCGAGCCGTCAGCAGAGCAAGTGCAGGAGTTTTTTGACAACATGTTGGAGGGGTATGTCCGCGACGAGCCGCTGCTCATCCGCGACACCACCAAGGAGGAGCTGGACTACATCGCTGCCAGGGCGGCGGAAGCGGCGCTTCTCAAGGAGGCCGGCAGCTCCGGGGCCGTGGAGGATGAGGCTGACGCGGCCGCGGAGGAGAGAGAGGTCGCCCAGTGGGCGGAGTCTGCCGGGGAGGCCAGCGGCGCTGGCGCCACGGCCCTCCTTACTAAAGATGCTGGCGGTGAGTCACCCAAAGAGGAAGCTGAGGCGGGCGACCCTCTGTCCGCGAGGAGGAAACGCGTCCTGCGGTGGGCCAGCTCTGGCGAGCTGGTCCGGCCCGGCAGGGCCGCGCAGCGGCAACTGGCTCAGGAGCAGCCTGTGCACGAGACGAGGGCGATGAAGGCCATGGAAGCAAATAAGGCGACGACTGCCTCCTCCTCGTCCAACCGGCGTAGGACCCCAACTCCTTCTCCCCTCCCTCAGACAACACCCTGGAGGTCGAGTTCGACCTTGGATCTTTTAGCCCGAAGAGGAAAAGGAAGCCAGTGGAGAAGGAGGTGGAGGACGAGTAAGTATTGCGCCCCCCATCATGTCCTGACCTCATGCCCGTGTTATCCACTTTTGATTTGATGTTATCTTCACAAGGACACGGAGACACTGGCCCAGAGGGTGGTCAAGAGGGCCAAGGCCTCGACAGGCGACAAGCCCCGGCGGGTACTTCGTATACACCGTTGCTGGTGGAGAGCACCCCGGACAACAGCCCCCGGTGTAGCCCCCGCTTCAGCCCCCAGCGTAAGCTCGTCACTCACTCCTCCACTGATTAACATTGGGGTGTGAATCCTTGATGCTGGCCTTGCCGGGTTTGCATGAGAAGAACGGCAGCAGGAGGAGCCGCCGAGGGCCACCCCCAACACACCGCCCCCCTCGACTACACTGCCCCGAGGGGCATCCCCGGCAAGGGCATCCACCACCAAGCCCACGCATATGGAGGAGGAGGAGGAGGCGAACTTGGGTGCTAGGGGTTCTTCCCCGGCAACGAACGCTGGCGGGGAGGGCGCCACTTCTTCCCAGCTTGGTGTGGGTAAGTTGTTTGTTTCCCGTCCCTGTTCTTTCTTCTTCTTTCTGAACCTCGATATTGGCTCCGCCTCATTCCCCTTCTTGGTATCCATACCCTTTCTCGGCGGACCGGGAGGACATTGACACCGTCATCGAGGAGGTCGCCAGGGACGCCGAGGCCGAGGCCGACAAGATCACCGCCGAGGAGGCCGCCAAGACCACCGCTGAGGATGCTGCCAAGAGGCCTGCCGGGGAGGCCGGCATGGCCACTGCCGAGGAGGGGGTGGTCGACGACCAACCTTCCTCATCTGCCGCCTCTGGCTTAGGCAAGTACTTGAGGGTGACCGACGACCTATTCGTCCACCTCCTAGTAACGACGAGCACCAGGGTGCCAACCGAGGGGGAGGTGTTCGACGATGAGGCGCTCGCTGCCGCTGGGCTTGAGGTTGTTGATGAACCGAGCGCTGGCGGCGGTTCCCAAGAGGAGCAGCTCCTTTGGGCCATGAGCGCCAACCTCCAAAAGCACCAGACGCTCCACCGTGCCTGCCTGGACAAGGAGAAATCTAGGATGGCGGCGGTGGACAAGGCGGAGATGGATCTCGAGGAGCGCGTCACCGAGGCGCAGGCCTAGTTCTGCAGGGCTCACGAAGAACTAAAGGCTGCCTAGGATCTGCTGGCTGAGCGCAAACAGGAGCTCATCCTGAAGCAAGCTGATGTCGAGAGAGCCCAGGAGGCGGCGAAGGAATAGGCCGCCAAGGACGAGGCCGCTCGGCACTAGCACCAGGCCGAGCTGAACTCCCAGGAGGAGGACCTTGCCGCTCGTGAGGAGGTGCTCGCCGCCACACTCCGCGGCAAGGATGAGGAGGTCGAGAAGCTCGTCATGCAACAGAACTAGGAGCTGGAGCAGAGGCACAAGGAGGCACTCAATGCTCAAGCCCTGGTCCATGCCGGCAAGGTGAAGGAGCTAGAGGTGGAGCAGGATGGGCTGAAGAAACAGGTCCTGGAGCTGACGGAGGAGAAGGACATGGCCAACGGTGCTTTGGCGGAGGCGCAGGCCATAGTCCTTGGCAACGTCGAGTTGCTCTCCAAGGCCAACGACTCCATCAATGACCTGAAGCTGAAGCTGGAGGGCCTTGAGGGGACGCTTTCGGAGGTCAGGGCCCGGGAAGAGACCCTGACCAAGGACCTAGAGGAGGAGAGGCAGCTGCGGAGGAATGATGCCACCAAACACAAGGAGTGTGCGGAGAGCATAAACCGTTGGGTCAGCCACCTCGCCGATGTCGCCGGCAGGATCACCATGAAGCTGGCTGCCATGGGGATGCCGAATGTGAGGTACTCCCCGGAGCCGAACGCGAGTCCCAACACCAAACTGACCCTGTTCTTCGAGGGCGTTCTTGGAGCCCTGGAACAGCTTCACTCCAACTGGGCAACTTATCTGGCCAACGAGTCCCGGAGGCTCTGCCGGGGCACCCTGACCAAGGTACTCACCAAGATGGTGTTCTGGAACCCCACCATCAACTTTGCAAACGCGTTGGAGAGCTTGCCGGAGGAGGCCGACCTCGCGGTGCTCAAGGAGCGTATCAAGCCCATCATCGACTGTGTCAATGGAGTTGAGAGGGTGGAGGGCCAGCGCCGGGACTAGGCACCCTGTTTCTCGTTGCCGATGTGAGTTCAAGATCAGGACAATTTTATATTAAGTTAGATCCGCAGCGATTATTTGATGTAATATAACTCTACAGTACTTTAATATCGAGCATGCTATCTTCCTGTTAGATCTTTCTTTGTATATTTGCACCCTACGCTTGGTGGGATAAGGCTGCTGGCGCATAAACCCATGCCATGGTGCTTTGAGGATGGATCCTTAGCACCCTGCCGGGAGGGCGCTTGCTATCGGGCAAACCACCTTACCGCTCCCAGCGCGGTCGCTTGAACTGTTGAGCAGACTCGAAACAGGACAAGAGCGCTGCTAGTAGCGGGTAGGCCACCTTGCCGTTCTCAAGTGGCCGCTTCAACTGTTGAACAGACTCGAAACAGAGCAAGGGCATTGCCAATAGCGGAAGGGTCCCATTGCGTGCAGGTTTCCCATACAAGGAACAAGATCTCTTGAGGAAGACATACTTATATAAATGAAATTAGCCAAAATTTTGCATGACTTAGCTTTTCGGGGCCACGCGAATGGCTGTTGAAGCTACGCACGGCACCAGAGGGCGGCTCATCGACGTCGCCCTCTCCCTTCGAGCCATCCCCATGAAAGAGTCGATGTGCTGACCTTCAAGCCGGATTTTCACAGCTTGCGCCTCTCTTACCTGGAGCGCTAAAGATGTCGGGGGAAACGATACCTACGGGATCACGAAGAATCCCTTTTTCTACGGTTGGCACGCGCGGAGCTGTGGAAAGAGCGGGTTTGAGGGATCAACATGGGGGGATTATCCAGGTTCGGGCCGCAAGTGACGTGTAATAACCTACTCCTACTGGTTTATGTTTATCTGGTGTTCTTGGACTAGCTATAAAGCGTGTAGGGTCCAAAAAGTCAGAATCTTTCCTCAGTACGTCGTAGGCCTTCTTTTATAGTCAAAAGGGGCTGCCACAGTGGCACACGGGAGATGGAAAGTTGTACAATAGTCAAGTCTATCTCCTGGCACCGTAGGACAAATGCATTTAATGCGCTGGCGAGGTGCCCTTCTTGCTTTATCAGGGACGGCGAGGAAGCTCGTCCCAGCTGTCGCCGCCTCGCCCAGCTTTGACACATGTCCGAACTGACGAGGCATGTAGTTCCATGCTGGCTGGCTGCTGAGTTGGTGCGGTGGTAGAGTCTTCACGAAGATCTACATGCCACCACGTAGGTGCTTGCTAAGTTGGCCTGGAAGCCTCACATTGCCATGCAGGTGCTCGCCTAGTTGGTGGGCTGGTAGCTGCGTGGGAACGGCGGTGGAGACTTGGCACGTGGGGGCCTGGCTGTGGCCCCGCGGATGTCTTCGACGAGAGTCTTGCCGGGGCCCCGGCAAGGGTCTTGCCATGGCATCGTGGGCGTCCCCGGCAAGACCTGGGTATCCTCGGCAAGGATCTTGCCGAGGATCTTCATCTTCTAATTCTCATTTAATCTTGTATGTTCTTGGTCTTCACAAAGATCGTCATGCCACCATGGAGGCGCCTCCCAAGCCTTGGTTCCAATGTGGGTGATGGCGTCGAAACTCTTAGACTCGAGGGCGGCGGCCTTGTTGGTGTGGGGCAAGTCGCCCCGACAAGACTCTTTCCAGGGCCGTGAAGGCTACCCCGGAAAGGGCCTTGCCGGGGGAGTTTCACCTCGCCTCTCTGCTTCTCGTGCCTTCGGCTTGGCGCTGCTCTGGTAGTCTTGGGCCTTTGGTTCCTCCTCTCCGCCAAGCGTGGCCGTGGGCGCGTGGCTGCGACTGCCCGCGCACAAGTAAAGTGGTACAAAAGGGACCCCTACTTTTGTACACCGACACTTTATTTTCTCCAAAATATGTTTCATGGGAAAATCGGCAAAAAGCAACACGCGAATCTAGTAAAATTCCACATAGCCTACTGTGTACGCACAAAATAACAATCAAAATTATCACACATTTTAGACTCATCACCTCATCATCACTTGAGTCACTATCGAAGAAGTTCAATGAAGTTGGAGAAGCATGAGCAACGTATGCATGGTTACTACCAGATTCTTCATTGGATGAATCACCTGTTTTAGTTTCAGACTCCGATATTTCATCATTAGAGTCCATTGTCATTCAAGCATAGGCACCAGCTAACTTTGAGATTTGTTTCATGGTGTATTGAATCAACGTTTTGAAATTAGTATCATTGAATATTCTCGATGAGAAGGATTTTGAAGAAGCTCCATTCTTATTCTTGAGGTTGGCACATAGTTCTGCATGTGTGAATCCAGGGTGATGAAGTCTATTTCATCTTTTACTAGGTTTGGTATCCAACCCCCATGTCGGAAAATCAATGATGAAGTGACCGAAGCTTTTGCATTTCTAACATGGGATTTCAAGAGGAGACAAACGTCCTGTTTTGGCTGAAGAATCATCCTCAGAAGATCTTGCCAAGCACAAATTTTGGCGTTTGAGGAAATTATGGTGTTCTGTGAGCATCTCTAGATCTCTTGTGATGGTGCATTGGTTTTCATATTCTTCTGAATCGAAATTCTCATAGTATGATAGAATTTCACCTTCTTCATCTTGGGAAATTGAGATCAGCTTGGTCTTTTTCTTTCTCTAGTTGTTCTTCTTGAACAAGCGATAATTTCATGACTTTAGCAGGATGGGACTTTCATATCCAGGTCTCACTTTGCTAGTAAGAACGAGAGAGTCGAAGGAATTATTGAGTGACTGCAGCAGCTTTTCAACAACATCGTGATCAAAAATATCTTTGACTCCACGTTGGCGAAGCCACTCAACAATATTGCTCATTCAATCAATAATTTACATGACACTTTCATTTTGATTTTTTCAAAGTAATTGAACATGGCTTGAAGCATACCAGTATGAGCATCTCTCCGAGCCTAAAATTCTTCATAGACATTCATAATGCCATTCTAGATTTCTTTCGTAGTCGCAAGTCTTCTACACCGAATGAATTGACTCTTGGAGAGATAAGTGCATATGACATCCTTAGCTTTACATTCAGTTGAATGAGTTTCTTCTCATCGGGTGTGAGAGAATCAGGGATCTGCAGTGTATAGCCATTTTCCACAATCTACCAGATATCATCATTTATAGCTTTCAGACGAATCTTCATCTTTTGTTTCCAGAATAGGTAGTCATTTCCATTGAAGATAGTAAACCTCTTAGACTGCCTGAAATGTCCTACAAGTGACATACTCAAAACTCCAAGGTGGTTAGACCTTTAATAAGAAGAGAAAAGGATACCTTGCTCTGATACCAATTGTAGGATCGAGGGTATAATGACCAGAGGGGGTAAATGGGAGATTTAAAATTTCATTCGAACTTAACTACCCTGATAGAGCACAACAGAAATTAAACTAAGGAAGGAACGCTGAAGCATAATTAAGATAAACACTCGAAGATAAAATGAAAGAACTAGATATACTAAGCAAAACTTTCGATGAAAGTGATGACAATCTTTCTGGTGTAGTGGCACAATACCTTCAGAATGATGATGGTGAGATAGAAAGAACACAAGACAAACAACATGAATGAAAGGAAACACACGAAATAGATCACGATACACAAACACACTACTCAGAGATGTTCATCAGGGTGAGACTAAGCTAAACAACTAGATAGCACTAGTTGAACAACAAGCTAGCATATAAACAAACTACCTTAAGAACAACAAACATGAATATACTACACGACATTGTTACGGTGCTGATAAAGAACTATGAAGATGAAAATGATCAAGGAGATAGTTATCAGGACCAAGTGCACTGAAAATAAACCACTGAAGGGATACAATATAGTAGAGATGACAAGTGGTGCTCGATAGAAACAAATGATTTGGTTGACCAGATCACTCTTCCGCAAAAGAGTTATATCTGGTTGGAGGGACTTGCGATTGAGCACAGGAGCAAACCTCTTTCTGTCCTATTCTCCTCATGGTGGAGCTGATCAGGTTTTAGTTGATTTTACTCGTGGTAGATTCTTCCCAGTGATCTCCAAACCTTCAACAAACTTGCTTCGCGAACCACAATTACTCTTGGTTGCTGAAGACTTTGACTTGTTGGAGACAATTACTCTTCAACACTCAAGCAAACATCTAACCGTGTAGAGAGTTGGCGGCTCTCAAGAGTAATAGGCACAAGAACTCTTGACTTAGATCTACTGTGATGCTCAACCACTATCTAAGTTTCGGCTCTTGGTTGTCTCTCAGTGGATCTTAAACTCAAATCTCTCATAGAGGTGTGCTTGAACAATCTTATAATAATCTCAAGCGGATCAGCCAACGAACAATGTTGGAGTGGGGTAGCTATTTATACCGCAGCCTTCCTAGAAGGGAAATTACGACACACGGTCCAACCAATGGCCAACTAACACATTTCCAACGGTTGGATTTTTTAGCACACGACAACTTTACTTTGAGGAACGAGTAAATCATACTCCTTAGTCCGTGACATATCTCTTGCATCCAAGAAAATAAACATCTCTGGCTAGCAAGTCATGTTTCAGATCATAAAGAGATTTCTCTTAACTCTCAAAGGTTTCGGCTAAGCATCACAATAGACATAAGTCTGAAAGTACTTATACCCCGCTTCATAATATGGTGGCACCATGACTCAAATAAGAGTAAAAGAACGATGAAACAAATACGACATCTTCACTTTGTCTTCAATCCTCTCAACTATAGCCATTTCTTCTCGGATACCTCGAGTACAAACTGCCTCACTTCAGCAATATTTATAGGGGTCCACTCTATCATGCAATCTTCTTGGTATAGCTCTTATTAAAACATATCTCTCTTCTATGCAATGCAGAAACCCCTCAGTGAAGTTTATATCAATATTCTCTTCATGAATGTAGCATTCTTCTCGATACATCCAGGATTATTTCTCTCTGTGTGCACTAGCAAACATATTAGTCTCATACTCTTTATGACAACAATCTCCAGAACCCAAGGGTTAAGACATTCACTACAAAAAAAGTCAAATCCATGACATTATGGGCCGAACGAAAACTTTTTTGTCATGCTTATGACACTTTATGACAATAAATGTGACAAAAACACGTATCATCATTGATGTGGTGAGCTCCTACTTCTATGACAAAAAATCATGACAGAAAATGGGCTTCTCATCCTGGGCCGGCCGGAGACGCACCCGCATGACATTCTTTGGGCCGTCCATGACTTAAAAGATTGTGGTAGAAGTGAGGGCGAGGAAAATTTCGGGGAGTTCCCGGTTATGGTGTGTGGTCGGGGTGGAGTGATGCAATGTGGTTTGCGTGTTTCTCTCATACGTACGTGTGTGTGTGTGTGTGTGCGCGCGCGCGTGCGCGCGAGGCGCTTGCTAACTAAACCCTTGCGAGGCGTTCGCTTACTGAACCCGAGCGAGTGCACTAGCTAGCTACGTACTTATCAACACGAGTGATCGATCCCAGTACGTACTGGAGCCGATTGATTGATCCCTTCACTGCTAACTAAACCCAAGCAATTCCTTCACTTCTAACTGAAGACGACTGATTCCTTCAGTGCTTACTAAACCCGATCGATCATTCTTGCTGCTCACTGAAGTTGATCGAGCCCTCATGCAAGACGTAGCCAGCCGAAGTGATGGGTTGCCTCTCGATGAACAGTGCATGTTGCTGCCGCATGCACGATACATACGTAGAAGAAGCCGAGACATGCGGTGAGTCTAGCCAGTTGGTTGGTTGTGGATGAATAGTTCCTGCTGCTGCCACCCGCTCGTACATGCGCCCCACCCTAGGCGGTGGGGGTTAGATGAACAGGACCCCATGGTAGTAGGCGGTTGCCGCTAGATGAATAGGACCCCGAGGAGACCGCCACACCCCAGCTGGTTTGGGGTGGATGAAAAGGGCCCCATGGAGGCTGGTTGAACAGTAGCCAGTGGAGGCTGGAGGAAGTCGATGGTGGATGAATAGTGGCCCGCGGAGGCTAGAGTGAGGCAGTAGATGGTGGATGAACAGTAGCCCGCGGAGTCTCGTTTTGCGGTACGCCACATCCCTCCCGATGAACATGACCCCGTTTCGACCGTAGGCGCTCAAACAAAATTCCATTTCCTCCGTTTTGCGGTATGCCAGACCTCTCCCGATCCACAGGACCCCGTTTCGCCATAGGCGCTCAAACAGAAGTCAATTTCCTCCGTTTTGTGGTACGTCTGATCCCTCCCGATGATCTAGATCCTATTTCGAACATAGGCTGCCGAATAGAATGTCGTTTCCTCTATTCTGCGGTACGCCAGGCCTCATTTTGGCTGTTTCGTCCAAGCCGGTTGGCTCCCGTTGAACAGGACGCATTCTGACCCAGTCAGTTGCATCCTGATGAACACAATGTTGTTTCCTCCATTTCGACCTAGCTCATTAGCTACTGATGAACATGACGCCATCACTGTATGCGTTCGAGACCATGCCCGTATGTACGTACATAGTGATATTTACTTTCTTGCTGCATGGTTGTACGTATGTGTACACAATATAGACGGGACTGCGTGATATGCGACGTCGGTGGCTCTACTATGACACATGCCGCTCCTTACTCGGCCACGGTTCATCGCTACACAGAGATCGATGGACTGCTATGTACATACACGTTCGCGATCAAATAAATAATGCTACGTACGCTTCAACCTGGTGGGTCCCAGCTGTCAGGGGGTAAGGAGGCATTTCCTTCCATGTGAAGATGTAGCTAGTGGATCCTAGTTGGCAGGGAAAGGAAGCATTACTTTTTCACATAATAAGGACGCACTTCCTTGCGTGCGAAGATATAACTAGTGGGTCTCAGCTATCAGTGGGGAAACTTTTTTTCACGAAATACAGAGGCCCTTCTGATGTGTCCCTACTGTCATGTGGAGGAATCATTATTTTTCCTATAATAAGGAGGCACTTCCTAGCATGCAGTCATGGACCCAGCTGCTAACCTCTCCACGTATAGTCCTCTTCCGATGGATGTCGTTCCTTGACCATGTTGACCAAGCCACGCCGAGAGCACCAAGGCGGTGGAACACGGCGAGGCCTATGTAGGGAATGACCCAGAGCTCAGGAAGACGCGGCAGTGGATTCCCACGCGGAGGGGAAGAACAAGGGTTCACTGGTTCGGCTATGGTATGAGGCTGTCGGCGTCTGAGAATAACAGGAGGTGTGGGTGAGTAGAGGAATGGCCAGGACAACGACCGGACTAGTTGGGCAAGCGAGGCCTGTGTGGCAGCACAGTCGGCCACTGGAGGCGGGAGCAAGCGGTACCGCCGATGGAGGTTTTGGCGGCTGAAGCAAGAATATCCTAGATTGAAGAAGCACGACAGCCGTTGCATGGACATCCAACAGCCACTGCTGCTAGAATCATGTGTTGACTATAAGTTGACAAAGCCTTGCATACTCATCAACTTAGTAGGCCCACAAGTGAGCATCACAGCTATGGCCAACAACATATAGCCCATTTGCTATTCTTAATAATTTCTAGACCAGTTTTTAATTCTAATGGAATTTACTGCAGCCCATTTACTATTTGTTAACATTACAACCTGATACATCTCCAACGTATCTATAATTTTTGATTGTTCCACGCTATTATATTATCAACTTTGGATGTTTATGGGCTTTATTATACACTTTTATATTATTTTTGGGACTAACCTATTAACCCAGAGCCTAGTGCCAGTTTCTATTTTTTCCTTGTTTTAGAATATCGCAGAAAAGGAAAATCAAACGGGGTCCAATTGACCTGAAACTTCATGGAACTTATTTTTGGATCAAAAGAAGCCCAGAAGACTTGGAGTGCATGTCAGGGGATCAACAAGGAGGCCACGAGGCAGGGGGGCGCGCCCACCCTCCCTGGGCGCGCCCTCCACCCTCGTGGGCCCCTCGTGGCCCCCCTGACGCACTTCTTCCTCCTATATATCTCCATATACCCTAAAATGATCGGGGAGCACAATAGATCGGGAGTTCCGCCCCGCCAGAAGCCTCCGTAGGCACCGAAAGCCAATCTAGACCCGTTCCGGCACCCTGCCGGAGGGGGCAATCCCTCTCTGGTGGCCATCTTCATCATTCCGGTGCTCTCCATGACGAGGAGGGAGTAGTTCTCCCTCGGGGCTGAGGGTATGTACCAGTAGCTATGTGTTTGATCTCTCTCTCTCTCTCTCTCGTGTTCTTGAGGTGATACGATGTTGATGTATCGTGAGCTTTGTTATTATATTTGGATCCTATGATGTTTCTTCCCCCCTCTACTCTCTTATAATGGATTGAGTTTCCCCTTTGAAGTTATCTTATCGGATTGAGTCTTTAAAGATTTGAGAACACTTGATGTATGTCTTGCCGTGGATATCTGTGGTGACAATGGGATATCACGTGATTCACTCGATGTATGTTTTGGTGATCAACTTGCGGGTTCCGCCCATGAACTTATGCATAGGGGTTGGCACACGTTTTCGTCGTGATTCTCCGGTAGAAACTTTGGGGCACTCTTTGAGGTTCTATGTGTTGGTTGAATAGATGAATCTGAGATTGTGTGATGCATATCGTATAATCATACCCACGGATACTTGAGGTGACATTGGAGTATCTAGGTGACATTAGGGTTTTGGTTGATTTGTGTCTTAAGGTGTTATTCTAGTACGAACTCTAGGGATGTTTGTGACACTTATAGGAATAGCCCAACGGATTGATTGGGAAGAATAACTTTGAGGTGGTTTCGTACCCTACCATAATCTCTTTGTTCGTTCTCCGCTATTAGTGACTTTGGAGTGACTCTTTGTTGCATGTTGAGGGATAGTTGTGTGATCCAATTATGTTAGTATTGTTGAGGGAACTTGCACTAGTGAAAGTATGAACCCTAGGCCTTGTTTCAACGCATTGCAATACCATTTACGCTCACTTTTATCATTCGTTACCTTGCTGTTTTTATATTTTCAGATTACAAAAACTATTATCTACCATCCATATACCACTTGTATCACTATCTCTTCGCCAAACTAGTGCACCTATACAATTTACCATTGTATTGGGTGTGTTGGGGACACACGAGACTCTTTGTTATTTGGTTGCAGGGTTGCTTGAGAGAGACCATCTTCATCCTACGCCTCCTAAGGATTGATAAACCTTAGGTCATCCAGTTGAGGGAAATTTGCTACTGTCCTACAAACCTCTGCACTTGGAGGCCCAATAACGTCTACAAGAAGAAGGTTGTGTAGTAGACATCAAGCTCTTTTCTGGCGCCGTTGCCGGGGAGGTGAGCGCTTGAAGGTATATCTTTAGATCTTGCAATCGAGTCTTTTTATTTCTTGTTTTATCACTAGTTTAGTTTATAAAATAAAATTACAATAAAAAAGTGGAATTGAGTTTGTCTCATATGCTTCATCTTTTTAATATCTTTCGTGAGTATGATAGGAAGGAAAATTGTGCCAAAGTGTTAGAAGAAGAATGCATTAAAATGCTTGGCACTAAATCTTTGAATGATGAGCATGATTGCAATGTTGTTAGTATGAACTCCTTGAATATCCATGGTACTAATGATGATTGCACTAGGTTATGATGAAAATGTCTCCTGTAAACATGTCAATTTTTGTGGAGTGCATTGGGTTTGTAAGTACACACCAAATAGGGAACATAGATATTGCAAGAGGCATAAGTACTTAGAAACTAAATTGTTGCAAGAAAGGCTAGATTATTGTGCTGAAGATTTAAATTTTCTTGGTCGTACTTGTATACTTTGCAATGAATAGGGTCATTTAGCTATCTGATGCAAATTGTTTCATGATCTAATCGTGTCCAAAAATTGTGATGACTTGATTTCCCTTGCACATTATAATGAACTTAGTTTGCTTATGGGCTACAAAGGAATGAAACGTATAACTAAACATCTTCCAGAATTTGCCCGTTATAAACTTCTTGGTTTTGATCTAGAGGAAATTTATATGTATTGTGCGGTGAATTGTATTGAAAATCCTTATATTGCCAATTACATAAAGAAAAGAAAACAAATAGAAGATGAAGAGAATACTAATGAAAGGGAAGAGACTTCCCAATATCCTCCTATTATTTCTTATGATGAATCGGGTAACGAGGAGGAGCCTCCTATTCAACCAATCTCATTAATAAGGAGCTCCAAAAAGAGGATTGAACCCACACATGATGTGGTGAAGAAGAAAAGAAAAATGAAGAGGTAAAAATATATCTCTCCCAAATAATGCTGCTCCTATTAATATTGTGCCTCGTGAGAATATAATTTTGGAAGATAATGATACTTCTTATGATCTTGAAAATCTTTTTGGCACTTGCTTGGAAGAATATGATAATTGCTATAATATTGGTGCTATCTATACTGTTAATGATGAGAGTGATTATGCTTACGATATGAAAAGGCCCAAGCTTGGGCATGCTATGTTTGATGAAGATGATGTCTTTGAGAATATATTTGCTGCAATTAATGTTTGTCCCAAGCTTGGGGATGCTACGCTTAATGAATATGATATTTTTAGTCTCCCAAGTTTTGATATGCAAATTTATAATGATGATAGCATGCCTCCTACTTATGATAATTATTGTGATGATACATATGCTATAAAAAGTAGTGATGATTATATTTATAAAACTTGTCATGATTATGATTACCCTTTTTCTGAACATTACTCTTTTAATGTGGAAACAATTTATAGTATTCAAGTCTCTTATGATACTCCCACTATTATTCATGAGAAGAATTTTGCTTCTGTGGAGAGTAATAAAATTTCTATGCTTGTATATCATGAAAAGAATTCTTTATGTGATGTTTATATTGTTGAATTCATTCATGATGCTACTGAAAATTATTATGAGGGAGGAATATATGCTTGTAGGAATTATAATAATACCAAGTTTCCTCTCTATGTGCTTAAAGTTTTGAAATTATGCTTGTTCTACCTTCCTATGCAAGATGATTCTTGTTCCCACAAGTTGTTTGATCACAAAATCCCTATGGGTTAGACTTAAATGTGTTATTCATATTCTTCATGATGCTCTCTTTATGTTTCAATTCTTATCCTTTATGTGAGCATCATTGAAATCATCATGCCTAGCTAGGGGCGTTAAACGATAGCGCTTGATGGGAGGCAACCCAACTTTATTTTTGTTCCTTGCTTTTTTCTCCTGTTTAGAAATAAATAATTTATCTAGACTCTGTTATTATTGAGTTTTTATGTTTTAATTAGTGTTTGTGCCAAGTAGAACCGTTGGGAAGACTTGGGGAAAGTCTTGTTGATCTTGCTGTAAAAAACAGAAACTTTAGCGCTCACGAGATTAGTTGCCATTTTTTATTGGAGAGTTCTATTTATGTAATATTTTTTGCAGATGATTAATAGATAAATTCCTCAGGTCCAGCAATTTATTTTAGAATTTTTGGGGTTCCAGAAGTTTGCGTTAGTTACAGATTACTGCAGACTATTCTGATTTTGACAGATTCTGTTTTTCATGTGTTGTTTGCTTATTTTGATGAATCTATGGCTAGTAAAATAGTTGATAAACCATATAGAAGTTTCAATACAGTAGGTTTAACACCAATATAAATAAATAATGAGTTCATTACAGTACCTTGGAGTGGTGTTTTGTTTTCTTTCGCTAACGGAGCTTACGAGTTGTCTGTTAAGTTTTGTGTTGTGAAGTTTTCAAGTTTTGGGTAAAGATTCGATGGACTATGGAATAAGGAGTGGAAAGATCCTAAGCTTGGGGATGCCCAAGGCACCCCAAGGAAATATTCAAGGACAACCAAGAGCCTAAGCTTGGGGATGGCCCGGAAGGCATCCCATCTTTCCTCTTCGTTCATCGGTAACTTTACTTGGAGCTATATTTTTATTTACCACATGATATGTGTTTTGCTTGGAGCGTCATTTTATTTTCTTTTGTTTTGTTTTCTGTTTGAATAAAATACCAAGATCTGAAATTATTAAATGTTAGAGAGTCTTCACATAGTTGCATAATTATTCGACTACTCATTGATCTTCACTTATATCTTTTGGAGTAGTTTGTCATTTGCTCTAGTGCTTCACTTATATCCTTTTAGAGCACGGTGGTGGTTCTATTTTGAAGAAATGGATGAACTCTCATGCTTCACTTATATTATTTTGAGAGTCCTAAACAGCATGGTAATTTGCTTTGGTTATGCATTTAGTCCTAATATGATGGGCATCCAAGAGGGATATAATAAAAACTTTCATATAAAGTGCATTGAATACTATGAGAAGTTTGATACTTGATGATTGTTTTGAGATATGAAGATGGTGATATTAGAGTCATGCTGGTTGAGTAGTTGTGAATTTTAGAAATACTTGTGTTAAAGTTTGTGATTCCCGTATCATGAACGTATGGTGAACCGTTATGTGATGAAGTCGGAGCATGATTTATTTATTGATTGTCTTCCTTATGAGTGGCGGTCGGGGACGAGCGATGGTCTTTTCCTACCAATCTACCCCCCTAGGAGCATGCGCGTAGTACTTTGTTTCGATAACTAATAGATTTTTGCAATAAGTATGTGAGTTCTTTATGACTAATGTTGAGTACATGGATTATACGCACTCTCACCCTTCCACCATTGCTAGCCTCTCTAGTACCGCACAACTTTCGCCGGTACCATAAACCCACCATATACCTTCCTTAAAACAGCCACCATACCTACCTATTATGGCATTTCCATAGCCATTCCGAGATATATTGCCATGCAACTTTCCACCGTTCTGTTTATTATGACACGCTTCATCATTGTCATATTGCTTTGCATGATCATGTAGTTGACATCGTATTTGTGGCAAAGCCACCGTTCATAATTCTTTCATACATCTCACTCATGAGTCATTGCACATCCCGGTACACCGCCGGAGGCATTCATATAGAGTCATATATTGTTCGAGTTGTAATTCTTGAGTTGTAAGTAAATAAAAGTGTGATGATCATCATTATTAGAGCATTGTCCCAGTGAGGAAAGGATGGTGGAGACTATGATTCCCACACAAGTCGGGATGAGACTCCGGACGAAAAAAGAGGCCAAAGAAGCCCAAATAAAAAAAGAGGCCATAAAAAAAGAAGGCCCAAATAAAAAATATAAATAAAAAATGAGAGAAAAAGAGAGAAGGGGCAATGCTACCATCCTTTTACCACAGTTGTGCTTCAAAGTAGCACTATTATCTTCATGATAGAGAGTCTCCTATGTTGTCACTTTCATATATACTAGTGGGAATCTTTCATTATAGAACTTGGCTTGTATATTCCAATGATGGGCTTCCTCAAATTGCCCTAGGTCTTCGTGAGCAAGCGAGTTGGATGCACACCCACTTAGTTTCTTTTTGAGCTTTCATACACTTATAGCTCTAGTGCATCCGTTGCATGGCAATCCCTACTCACTCACATTGATATCTATTAATGTCTATCTCCATAGCCCGTTGATACGCCTAGTTGATGTGAGACTATCTTCTCCTTTTTGTCTTCTCCAAAACCACCATTCTATTCCACCTATAGTGCTATATCCATGGCTCACGCTCATGTATTGCGTAAAGATTGAAAAAGTTTGAGAACATCAAAAGTATGAAGCAATTGCTTCGCTTGTCATCGGGGTTGTGCATGATTAAATATTTTTTGTGGTGAAGATGGAGCATAGCCAGACTATATGATTTTGTAGGGATAACTTTCTTTGGCCATGTTATTTTGAGAAAACATGATTGCTTAGTTAGTATGCTTCAAGTATTATTGTTTTTATGTCAATATTAAACTTTTCTCTTGAATCTTATGGATTTGAATATTATTTACAAATGAAGAGAATTACTTAGAGAAATTATGTTAGGGAGCATTCCACATCAAAAATTCTGTTTTTATCATTTACCTACTCGAGGACGAGCAGGAATTAAGCTTGGGGATGCTGATACGTCTCCAACGTATCTATAATTTTTGATTGTTCCATGCTATTATATTATCAACTTTGGATGTTTATGGGCTTTATTATACACTTTTATATTATTTTCGGGACTAACCTATTAACCCAGAGCCCAGTGCCAGTTTCTATTTTTTCCTTGTTTTAGAATATCACAGAAAAGGAAAATCAAACGGAGTCCAATTGACCTGAAACTTCACGGAACTTATTTTTGGATCAGAAGAAGCCTAGAAGACTTGGAGTGCACGTCAGGGGATCAACGAGGAGGCCACGAGGCAGGGGGGCGTGCCCACCCCCCTGGGCACGCCCCTACCCTCGTGGGCCCCTCGTGCCCCCCTGATGCACTTCTTCCTCCTATATATCTCCATATACCGTAAAACGATCGGGGAGCACAATAGATCAGGAGTTCCGCCGCCAGAAGGCTCCGTAGCCACCGAAAACCAATCTAGACCCGTTCCGGCACCCTGCCGGAGGGGGAAATCCCTCTCCGATGGCCATCTTCGTCATCCCGGTGCTCTCCATGACGAGGAGGGAGTAGTTCTCCCTCGGGGCTGAGGGTATGTACCAGTAGCTATGTGTTTGATCTCTCTCTCTCTCTCTCACGTGTTCTTGAGGTGATACGATCTTGATGTATAGCGAGCTTTGCTATTATATTTGGATCCTATGATGTTTCTTCCCCCCTCTACTCTCTTGTAATGGATTGAGTTTCCCCTTTGAAGTTATCTTATCGGATTGAGTCTTTAAAGATTTGAGAACACTTGATGTATGTCTTGCCGTGGATATCTGTGGTTACAATGGGATATCACGTGATTCACTTGATGTATGTTTTGGTGATCAACTTGCGGGTTCCGCCCATGAACCTATGCATAGGGGTTGGCACACATTTTCGTCGTGATTCTCCGGTAGAAACTTTGGGGCACTCTTTGAGGTTCTACGTGTTAGTTGAATAGAGGAATCTGACATTGTGTGATGCATATTGTATAATCATACCCATGGATAATTGAGGTGACATTGGAGTATCTAGGTGACATTAGGGTCTTGGTTGATTTGTGTCTTAAGGTGTTATTCTAGTACGAACTCTAGGGCTGTTTGTGACACTTATAGGAATATCCCAACGGATTGATTGGAAAGAATAACTTTGAGGTGGTTTCGTACCCTACCATAATCTCTTCGTTCGTTCTCCGCTACTAGTGACTTTGGAGTGACTCTTTGTTGCATGTTGAGGGGTAGTTATGTGATCCAATTATGTTAGTATTGTTGAGGGAACTTGCACTAGTGAAAGTATGAACCCTAGGCCTTGTCTCAACGCATTGCAATACCGTTTACGCTCACTTTTATCATTCGTTACCTTGCTGTTTTTATATTTTCAGATTACAAAAACTGTTACCTACCATCCATATACCACTTGTATCACTATCTCTTCGCCGAACTAGTGCACCTCTACAATTTACCATTTTATTGGGTGTGTTGGGGACATAAGAGACTCTTTGTTATTTGGTTGCAGGGTTGCTTGAGAGAGACCATCTTCATCCTACGGATTGATAAACCTTAGGTCATCCACTTGAGGGAAATTTGCTACTGTCCTACAAACCTCTGCACTTGGAGGCCCAACAACGTCTACACGAAGAAGGTTGTGTAGTAGACATCACAACCCATTTTCTAGCCAGGACAATGGTTAATAATTTCAACCAAATTTCCCACATTTTGATGGGATCGGAACTATTTTTTATCCTTAGATTTTGAGTCAGATTCTATCTAATTCAAAAATAAATTTATATAAGGTAAAAATCCATTGAAATTTTGCGCGTGCAACAATTAATGAAATTAAAAATAAAAAATAAAAAACTAATTTTGAAACTAATTACCGGTTTGATTCATTTTTTATATTTACAGCCCATTTATTATTTCTTAAATCCCATTTTCTTTGCAAGCAGAATGCATCCCTCCTAGGTGAGATTTGCAGCCCAACAGGGTGAAGAAGCACAAGTTGGCCTACATTTGGTATTCCTCAAAAAAATGCTGGGCTAGCCATTTTCACATAGAAAAATTAATATCTAGACTTGGTTGACATCAAAATAATAGCCTGGGCTAGTGGGCCACACCCGCCCAGTTGACACCTTGCTCCTCTCAACAACAACAAAAAACATCGCTCAAAAAGTACTACTCACCCCTCAAAAAAATATGGCTCAAGCTGCTAGGTCCCAGCTGTCAGCTGCTCCTTGTGCAATTCTCTCATTTATTGACTATACGTTGACAATTGCGTAGGACCCAGATGTTAGGAAACCAGGAGGAAGCAATTTTTTCTTGTATTTCTAATAAGGAGGCACTTGCCTACGTACGACCTTGGTCCTAGTGGGTCCCTACTGTCATATGATAACCCACAAGTATAGGGGATCGCAAAAGTTTTCGAGGGTAGAGTATTCGACCAAAATTTATAGATTCGACACAAGGGGAGCCAAAGAATATTTGTAAGTATTAGGAGCTGAGTTGTCAATTCAACCACACCTGGAGATTAAATATCTGCAGCAAAGTGATCAGTAGCACAGTAATATGATAGTTTTGATAGCAGTGGTAACGGTAACAACAGTAATAGTTTTGTAGCAGTCGTAACAGTAGCAATAACAATAGTAACTTAGCAAGAACAATATGTGAAAAACTCGTAGGCATTGGATCGGTGAATTCTTTGGATGATATTCATCATATAACATTCATAACCTAGGAAGACATAGAACTAGCTCCAGTTCATAAATATAATGTAGGCATCTATTCCGTAAATAGTCATATGTGCTTATGGAAAAGAACTTGCATGATTTATTTTGTCCTACCCTCCCATGGCAGCGGGGTCCATAAGGAAACTAAGGGATATTAAGGACTCCTTTTAATAGAGAACCGGAGCAAAGCATTAACACATAGTGAATACATGAACTCCTTAAACTACGGTCATCACCGGAAAGTATCCCAATTACTTTCACACTGGGGTTACGGATCATAACACGTAATGGGTGCATATGACTTGCAAGATCGGATCTAGAACATAGATATAATGGTGAAAACATAAATGGTTCAGATCTGAAATCATGGCACTCGGGCCCTAGTGACAAGCATTAAGCATAGCAAAGTCATAGCAACATCAATCTCAGAACATAGTGGATACTAGGGATCAAGCCTTAACAAAACTAACTCGATTACATGATCAATCTCATCCAACTCCTCATCGACCAACGAGCCTACGAAGGAATTACTCACTCCTGGTGGGGAGCATAATGGAGTTGGTGATGAAAGAGGGTTGGTGATGACGAAGACCGAAGACTCCCCTCTCCGGAGCTCCGAACGGGCTCCAGCTCTGGCCTCCCGATGAAGAACGGGAGGTGGCCGCGGCTCCGTATCATGAAACGTGATGAAACTTCCTCCGTTATTTTTTCTCCTACAATAGGATTTTTATATCAACAGATTATGGTCAGTAGAGCCCCGAGGGCCCCACAACCCACCAGGGCACGCTAGAGGGTGTGGGCGCGCCCTGGTGTCTTATGGGCACCTGGGGGGCCCCTCCAGTGGGTCTTGGCTCCATAATTTATTATATATTCCAAAATAATTCTCCAAAAAGTTTCATCCAAATCCGAGAACTTTTATTTCTGCACAAAAACAACACCATGGTAGTTCAGCTGAAAACAACGCCAGTCCATGTTAGTTTCATTCAAATCATGCAAATTAGAGTCCAAAATAAGAGCAAAAGTGTTAGCAAAAGTAGATACGATGAAGACGTATCTATCGGTGTCAAAATCAGCGGATCTCGGGTAGGGGGTCCCAAGCTGTGGATCTAGGACCAAAGGGGAACAAGGGACGATGAACACGGTGTTTACCAGGTTCGGGCCCTCTCAAATAGGTAAAACCCTACGTCCTGCTTGATTGTATTTGATGTATGGTATGGTTACAAAGTAGATCTACCCAGAGATCAGGCGAGCTGAACGTTAAGATGATGAGGTGATGGATGTAGCTCTAACCCTAAAGCCCTAAACCCTCTGGTTTATATAGACACTAGTAGGGTTAGGGTTACATGCGATTGGTTACAATGAAGGAAAGATCCTGCCTATCCTGACTTGGACGACACACCACGACTCCGAAGGTCTTTTGTCCGGTTGCGAGTCCGCACTCTAGCTTGGCCCCATAGTGGCCCTTCAGTTCGGCCCGTGTCTAACAGGTCGACGCCCAGGGGACCCCTTAGTCCAGGACTCCCTCATTAGCCCCCGAACTAGCCTCCAACACCAGGGCTTGTGTTCGGCATCCACACACCTCACGATCTTCGGCTTGCAAGGTGAGTTCTTTATCTTGTCCTGTACGTGCTCGGAATTTGAGTGGTGTTCGGAATCTGAAGCGTCCACCTTATTATCCTTGAAGGTCAAAATACTCGAATGTGAACAATGCCCACGCCTAACAACTTTTAGCGAGGGGGCGCAGCCAGCCATAACGTCGAATGGCTAGCAGTTCTTGATGCGTCGCTCGAGGCCACCCCTCCATTGACACGTCTCATCAAGGCAGAGATCCTGCCTCGTTTTTTAGGGGATATGATCAATGATTTCGATTCCCTCCCCGCGCATAACATTGCGAGTATATCGGGAAGTGGAGAATCCCATAGCATGGAAAGGGAACCCTTAGCTCCTCCACGGCCTATAAAGAGGGGAACATCTACAGTAACATCTCCCGCCTTCTTGCACCTTGATATGTCTCCAACGTATCTATAATTTTTGATTGTTCCATGCTATTATATTATCAACCTTGCATGTTTTATATGCATTTATATGCTATTTTATATGATTTTTGGGACTAACCTATTAACCTAGAGCCCAGTGCCAGTTTTCTGATTTTTCCTTGTTTTTGAGTTTTACAAAAAAGGAATACCAAACGGAGTCCAATTGACGTGCCAATTTTTGACGATTTTTTATGGACCAAAAGAAGACCCCGGAGTAAAAGAGTTGGGCCAGAAGAGCCCTGGGCTGTCCACGAGGGTGGGGGCACGCCCACCCCCCGGGCGCGTGGGCCTACCTCATGGACGACTCGGGCACCTTCTTGACGTGAGGCCTACGCCAAAAATTCCTATAAATACAGAAACCGCCAGAAAATAACCTAGATAGGGAGTTCCACTGCCAGAAGCCTCAGTAGCCACAAAAAACCAATCTAGACCCGTTCGGCACCCTGCCGGAGAGGGGAATCCCTCTCCGGTGGCCATATTCATCATCCTGGCGCTCTCCATGACTAGGAGGGAGTAGTTCACCCTCGGGGCTGAGGGTATGTACCAGTAGCTATGTGTTTGATCTCTCTCTCTCTCTCGCTTGCTCTCTCTCGTGTTCTTGATTTGGCACGATCTTGATGTATCGCGAGCTTTGCTATTATAGTTCGATCTTATGATGTTTCTCCCCCTCTACTCTCTTGTGATGGATTGAGTTTTCCCTTTGAAGTTATCTTATCAGATTGAGTCTTTACTGATTTGAGAACACTTGATGTATGTGTTGCATGTGCTTATCTGTGGTGACAATGGGATATCACGTGATCCACTTGATGTATGTTTGGTTATCAACTTGCGAGTTCCGTGCCCTCGTGAACTTATGCATAGGGGTTGGCACACGTTTTCGTCTTGACTCTCCGGTAGAAACTTTGGGGCACTCTTTGAAGTTCTTTGTGTTGGTTGAATAGATTAATATGAGATTGTGTGATGCATATCGTATAATCATACCCATGGATACTTGAGGTGACATTGGAGTATCTAGGTTACATTAGGGTTTTCGATGATTTGTGTCTTAAGGAGAATAGATCGATCAGAAAGAATAACTTTGAGGTGGTTTCGTACCCTACAATAATCTCTTGGTTTGTTCTCCGCTATTAGTTACTTTGGAGTGACTCTTCGTAGCATGCTGAGGGATTGTTATATGATCCAATTATGTTATTACTGTTGGGAGAACTTGCACTAGTGAAAGTATGAACCCTAGGCCTTGTTTCCTAGCATTGCAATACCGTTTTCGCTCACTTTTATCATTAGTTACCTTGCTGTTTTTATATTTTCAGATTACAAAAACCTTTATCTACCGTCCATATTGCACTTGTATTACCATCTCTTCACCGAACTAGTGCACCTATACAATTACC
Source organism: Triticum urartu (assembly GCF_003073215.2). Taxonomy (NCBI): domain Eukaryota; kingdom Viridiplantae; phylum Streptophyta; class Magnoliopsida; order Poales; family Poaceae; genus Triticum; species Triticum urartu. The sequence goes on along the minus strand of NC_053023.1, from coordinate 390,635,420 downwards.
GTTGTATTGGGTGTGTTGGGGACACAAGAGACTCTTTGTTATTTGGTTGCAAGGTTGTTTGAGAGATACCATCTTCATCCTATGCCTCCCACGGATTGATAAACCTTAGGTCATCCACTTGAGGGAAATTTGCTACTGTCCTACAAACCTATACACTTGGAGGCCCAACAACATCTACAAGAAGAAGGTTGTGTAGTAGACATCAAGCTCTTTTCTGGCACAGTTGCCGGAGAGGTTAGCACTTGAAGGTATATCTTTAGATCTGGCAATCGAATCTTTTTTTTATAACTTGTTTAGTCTATAAAAGAAAATTACAAAAAATTGGAATTGAGGGTACCTCATATGCTTCATCTTTTTAATATCTTTCATGAAAATAAGTATTCCGATAATTGTGCCAAAATTCTAGAAGAAGAATGTATTAAAATGTTTGGCACTAAATCTTTGGGTGATGAGCATGGTTGCAATGTTGTTAGTATGAATTCTTTGAATACCCATGATGCTAATGATATGCAAAGCCATAAGCTTGGGGATGCTATGTTTGATGAAAATGATATTTTTTGTCCCCCAAGTTTTGATGAGAAAATTTATTATGATGAAAGAATGCCTCCTATTTATGATGATTATATTGATGAAAGTGGTTTCGGAGAGGTCATGACTTTATTTAGTGATGAATCCACTATTTCGGAAGAGGTTCCAATTGATTATGACAACAAAGTTGCTATCTATGATGATTATTGTGATGACATGTATGCTTTAAAGAATAATGATATCCATGAAACTTGTCATCATGATTTTAATTTTCAATTGGATTATGCCTCACATGATAGTTATTTTGTTGAGTTTGCTCGCACTACTATTCATGAGAAGAAATTTGCTTATGTGGAGAGAAATAAAAATTCTGTGCTTGTAGATCATGAAAAGAATGCTTTATGTGATAGTTATATTGTTGAATTCATTCATGATGCTACTGAAAATTATTATGAGGGAGGAACATATGCTTGTAGGAATTGCAATAATATCAAGTTTCCTCTCTATGTGCTTGAAGTCTTGAAGTTATGCTTGTTTTGCGTTCCTATGCTAGTTGATTATTGTTCTCATAAATTGTTTGCTCACAGAATCCCTATGCATAGGAAGTGGGTTAGACTTAAATGTGCTAGTAATATCCTTCATGATGCTCTCTTTATGTTTCAATTCTTATACTTTATGTGAGCATCATTGAAATCTTCATGCCTAGCTAGGGGCGTTAAACGATAGCGCTTGTTGGGATGCAACCCAATTTTATTTTTGTTCCTTGCTTTTTGCTCCTATTTAGTAATAAATAATTCATCTAGCCTCTGTTTAGATGTGGTTTTATGTTTTAATTAGTGTTTTTGCCAAGTAGAACCTTTGGGAAGACTTGGGTGAAGTCTTTATGATCTTGCCGTAAAAAACAGAAACTTTAGCACTCATGAGATTTGCTGCCATTTTTTTACTGGAGAGTGAAATTAGGTTGATTCTTTTTGCATATGATTAATAGATAAATTCCTCATGTCTAGCAATTTATTTTAGAATTGTTGGGGTTACAGAAGTATTCGAAAGCTACAGATTACTAGACTGTTCTGTTTTTGATAGATTCTGTTTTTCGTGTGTTGTTTGCTTATTTTGAAGAATCTATGAGTAGTATCGGAGGGTATGAACCATAGAGAAGTTGGAATACAGTATATATTACACCAATATGAATTTATAATTAATTCACAACAGTACCTAAGTGGTGATTTATTTTCTTATACTAACGGATCTTACGAGTTTTCTGTTAAGTTTTGTGTTGTGAAGTTTTCAAGTTTTTGGTAAAGATTCAATGGACTATGGAATAAGGAGTGGCAAGAGCCTAAGCTTGGGGATGCCCAAGGCACCCCAAGGTAATATTCAAGGACAACCAAGAGCCTAAGCTTGGGGATGCCCCGTATGGCATCCCCTCTTTCGTCTTCGTTCATCGATAACTTTACTTGGAGCTATATTTTTATTCACCACATGATATGTGTTTTGCTTGGGGCGTCATTTTATTTTATTTTGTTTTGCTTGCTATTTGAATAAAATACAAATATCTTAAATTCTTAAATGTTAGAGAGTCTTCACATAGTTGCATAATTATTCGACTACTCATTGATCTTCACTTATATCTTTCGGAGTGGTTTGTCATTTGCTCTAGTGCTTGACTTATATATTCTAAGAGCACGGCGGTGGTTTATTTTGAAGAAATTGTTAAACTCTCATGCTTCACTTACATTATTTTGAGAGTCGGTTAGAACATCATGGTAATTTGCTTGGTTTATGAAACTAGTCCTAATATGATGGGCATCCAAGATGGGTATAATAAAAACTTTCATATAGAGTGCATTGAATACTATGAGAAGTTTGATACTTGATGATTGTTTTGAGATATGAAGATGGTGATATTAGAGTCGTGCTAGTTGAGTAATTGTGAATTTGAGAAATACTTGTGTTGAGGTTTGCAAGTCCCGTAGCATGCACGTATGGTAACCGTTGTGTGACAAATTTGAAGCATGAGGTGTTTCTTTGATTGCCTTCCCGATGAGTGGCGGTTGGGGACGAGCGATGGTCTTTTCCTACCAATCTATCCCCCTAGGAGCATGCGTGTAGTTCTTGGTTTTTGATGACTTGTAGATTTTTGCAATAAGTATGTGAGTTCTTTATGACTAATGTTAAGTCCATGGATTATACGCACTCTCACCCTTCCATCATTGGTAGCCTCTTCGGTACCGTGCATTGCCCTTTCTCACCTCGAGAGTTGGTGCAAACTTCGCTGGTGCATCCAAACCCCGTGATATGATATGCTCTATCGCACATAAACCTCCTTATATCTTCCTCAAAAGAGCCACCATACCTACCTATTATGGCATTTCCATAGCCATTCCGAGATGTATTGCCATGCAACTTTCCACTGTTTCATTTGTGACACGCTTCATCATTGTCATATTGCTTTTCATGATCATCTAGTTGACATCATATTTGTGGCAAGGAGACCATGCATAATTTATCATCCATGTCACTCTTTATTCATTGCCCATCCCGGTACACCGCCGGAGGCATTCATATAGACTCATATTTTGTTGTAGTATCGAGTTGTAATCATTGAGATGTAAATAAATAGAAGTGTGACGATCATCATTAATAGAGCATTGTCCCAAATAAAAAAATAAAGGCCAAAAAGGCCCAAAAAGAAGGAAAAAAAGAAGAAGAAGAAGAAGAAGAAGAAGAAGAAGAAGAAGAAGAAGAAAGAAAGAAAAGAAATAAAAAGGGACAATGCTACTATCCTCTTTTTCCACACTTGTGCTTCAAAGTAGCACCATGATCTTTATGATAGAGAGTCTCTTATATTGTCACTTTCATATACTAGTGGGAATTTTTCATTATAGAACTTGGCTTGTATATTCCAACAATGGGCTTCCTCAAATGCTCTAGGTCTTCGTGAGCAAGCAAGTTGGTGCACACCCACTTAGTTTCTTTTGTTGAGCTTTCATACATTTATAGCTCTAGTGCATCCGTTGCATGGCAATCCCTAATGCTTGCATTTACATCAATTGATGGGCATCTCCCTAGCCCGTTGATTAGCCGCGTCAATGTGAGACTTTCTCCTTTTTTGTCTTCTCCACACAACCCCCATCATTATATTTTATTCCACCGATAGTGCTATATCCATGGCTCACGCTCATTTATTGCTTGAAAGTTGAAAAAAGTTTGAGATTACTAAAGTATGAAACAATTGCTTGGCTTGTCATCGGGGTTGTGTAAGATGAGAGCATTCTTGTGTGACGAAAATGGAGCATGACCAAACTATATGATTTTGTAGGGATGAACTTTCTTTGGCCATGTTATTTTGAGAAGACATAATTGCTTAGTTAGTATGCTTGAAGTATTATTATTTTTATGTGAATATTAAACTTTTGTCTTGAATCTTATGGATCTAAATATTCTTGCCACAATAAAGAGAATTACATGGATAAATATGTTAGGTAGCATTCCACATCAAAAATTCTGTTTTTATCATTTACCTACTCGAGGACGAGCAGGAATTAAGCTTGGGGATGCTTGATACGTCTCCAACGTATCTATAATTTTTGATTGTTCCATGCTATTATATTATCAACCTTGGATGTTTTATATGCATTTATATGATTTGTGGGACTAACTTATTAACATAGAGCCCAGTGCCAGTTTCTGTTTTTTCCTTGTTTTTGAGTTTTACAAAAAAGGAATACCAAACGGAATACAATTGACGTGCCAATTTTTGACGATTTTTTAATGACCAAAAGAAGACCTCAGAATAAAAGAGTTGGGACTGAAGAGTCCCGGGCTGTCCACGAGGGTGGGGGAGCGCCCACCCCCCGGGCGCGTGGGCCTACCTCGTGGACGACTTGGGCACCTTCTTGACATGAGACCTACGCCAAAAGTTCCTATGAATACAGAAACCACCATAAAATAACCTAGATGGGGAGTTCTGCCGCCAGAAGCCTCCGTAGCCACTGAAAACCAATCTAGACCCGTTCCGGCACCCTGTCGGAGGGGGAAATCCCTCTCCGGTGGCCATATTCATCATCCCGGCACTCTCCATGACGAGGAGGGAGTAGTTCACCCTCGGGGCTGAGGGTATGTACCAATAACTATGTGTTTGATCTCTCTCTCTCTCTCTCGTGTTCTTGATTTGGCACGATCTTGATGTATCGCGAGCTTTGCTATTATAGTTGGATCTTATGATGTTTCTCCCCCTCTACTCTCTTGTGATGAATTGAGTTTCCCCTTCGAAGTTATCTTATCAGATTGAGTCTTTATGGATTTGAGAACACTTGATGTATGTCTTCCATGTGCTTATCTGTCGTGACAATGGGATAACACGTGATCCACTTGATGTATGTTTTAGTGATCAACTTGCGAGTTCCGTGACCTCGTGAATTTATGCATAGGGGTTGGCACACGTTTTCGTCTTGACTCTCCGGTAGAAACTTTGGGACACTCTTTGAAGTTCTTTGTGTTGGTTGAATAGATGAATCTGAGATTGTGTGATGCATATCGTATAATCATGCCCACGGATACTTGAGGTGACATTGGAGTATCTAGGTGACATTAGGTTTTTGGTTGATTTGTGTCTTAAGGTGTTATACTAGTACGAACTCTTGAATAGATAGATCAAAAAGAATAACTTTGAGGTGCTTTCATACCCTACAATAATCTCTTCGTTTGTTCTCCGCTATTAGTGACTTTGGAGTAACTCTTTGTTGCATGTTGAGGGATTGTTATATGATCCAATTATGTTATTATTGTTGAGAGAACTTGCACTAGTGGAAGTATGAACCCTACGCCTTGTTTTCTAGCATTGCAATACCGTTCTCGCTCACTTTTATCATTTGTTACCTTGCTGTTGTTTTATTTTCAGATTACAAAAACCTTTATCTACCATCCATATTGCACTTGTATCACCATCTCTTCGCCGAACTAGTGCACCTATACAATTTACCGTTGTATTTGGTGTGTTGGGGACACAAGAGACTCTTTGTTATTTGGTTGCAGGGTTGTTTGAGAGAGACCATCTTCATCCTACGCCTCCCACGGATTGATAAACCTTAGGTCATCTACTTGAGGGAAATTTGCTACTATCCTACAAACCTCTGCACTTGGAGGCCCAACAACGTCTACAAGAAGAAGGTTGTGTAGTAGACATCACACCTTCCATTATTGGCTTTGCAATCTCCAGAGCTCCAGCGCCCTACCTTCCTGTTCTACGGCGAATCCCGTCCAGACCCTCCCTAGCCCCAGCCATGGCCGGATCCAGCGGCAACGGCAAGTGGGACGCCTCCGTCGTCACCAACTACGACATCTTGGAGTTGAAGTGGGCCGGCTACCTATCAGCCAACCACTACTAGGGAAAAGCCTACCAGCAACGAGGGTTTTGGGCCTCTCAGTAGCGCGGGCACCGGCGCTACTAATAAGGCGCTATAGCTAACGTATAGCAGTAGCGCCGATTGTCCCACGCTACTGCTATACATTGCTCACCGGGCCCCCGATAAGGGCCAGGTCGTCCCCAAGCCTAAGCCGGGCGAGAGGGTGGGTGTCGGTGTCAAAACCGGCGGATCTCGGGTAGGGGGTCCCGAACTATGCGTCTAGGCCAGATGGTAACAGGAGGCAAGGGACACGAAGTCTTACCCAGGTTCGGGCCCTCTTGATGGAGGTAAAACCCTACGTCCTGCTTGATTAATATTGATGATATGGGTAGTACAAGAGTAGATCTACCACGAGATCGGAGAGGCTAAACCCTAGAAGCTAGCCTATGGTATGATTGTTGTTCTATATGTTGTCCTACGGACTAAAACCCTCCGGTTTATATAGACACCGGAGAGGGTTAGGGTTACACAAAGTCGGTTACAATGGTAGGAGATCCACATATCCGTATCGCCAAGCTTGCCTTCCACGCCAAGGAAAGTCCCTCCCGGACACGGGACAAAGTCTTCAATCTTGTATCTTCATAGTCCAGGAGTCCGGCTGAAGGTATAGTCTGGCCATCCGGACACCCCCTAATCCAGGACTCCCTCAGTAGCCCCTGAACCAGGCTTCAATGACGACGAGTCCGGCGCGCAGATTGTCTTCGGCATTGCAAGGCGGGTTCCTCCTCCAAGTACTTCATAGAAGATTTTAAACACAAAGATAGTGTCCGGCTCTGCGAAGTAAGTTTCCACATATAGCCATAGAGAGAATAATATTTACACAAATCTAATCTGCTGACGTATTCCATAGTGTGACATCGCACCACGGCCAAGCCTTTATTCGAATCATTTTATTGTCCCACCTCAGCGTGTCATGCGAGGCGGTTTCCTTGGCACGTCTTGTGAAAGCAGAGATCGTGTCCCCTTATTCCGGGATTCTCATCAATACGGGCGTGGGTAACCCAACTGCGCCATTGATTATGGCGCTTGGAGATAAGCGAGTTTTACCAGGCTGGTGGGGACACGTAGTTGCGTCCACCCATATAAGGGGATAAGGATCCACCTTTTCACCTACACCTTCTTCCTCCTTTGCCTATCCATTTTCGCGCACTCGAGCTCCAGCGCCCAAGTCCGCACTCCCCACCTCAACCTTCTCCAGCCATGTCCGGAGCGGGAGGCAAGTGGATGGTCTCCTCCGTCACGGAGGGACACATCAAAAACTGAGGAAGGCCGGATACTTGTCTAACGACATCGTGTACCGGCTTCCCGAAGAGGGGCAGCTCCTCCCCACCCCAAGGCCCCATGAGAGGGTAGTGTTCCTTCCCCACTTCCTCCGCGGACTGGCCTTTCCTATCCACCCATTCGTCCGGGGACTCATGTTCTACTATGGCCTGGATTTCCATGATCTGGCCCCGAACTTCATCCTCAACATCTCGGCGTTTATCGTCGTGTGCGAGGCTTTCCTCCGCATCCGCCCCCATTTCGGCTTATGGCTCAAGACTTTCAATGTCAAGCCGAAGGTGGTGTGTGGCAACCAGGCGGAGTGCGGAGGCGCCATGGTGGGCAAGATGCCCAACGTCTTATGGCTCGAGGGCTCCTTTGTGGAGACCCTGAAGGGGTGGCAGTCAGGGTGGTTTTACATCACCGAGCCGCGCGGCCCTGAGTGGGTCGTAGCCCCCGAGTTCCGGTCCGGACCCCCAACGCGGCTCACGTCCTGGAAAGAGACGGGCCTGTCGTGGGGCAGCAAAGGAGAGGTGACTGGACTGCAAACATGCATCCAAACCCTGGTGAACAAGCAGCTCAAGCTTGTCAACGTAGTCCAGGTTATGCTCATCCCCGGATCCTCCCGTGTCAACAACGGGCCTTCAATCTGTGGGAGTTCAACCTGATGCAGCACCGAACTCTGAGCAGGCTCTTCGACACGACGTACGAAGATGCCTGGAAGGTGCTTTTCAAGGGCACCGAGGCTCCCGCATCCGCTACCGAGGATCGCGGATTCAGCGCGCAATGTCACGCTAGCGCGGTAAGTTGTTTGTACCTTTTACAGGGTATTAGTTTTTCATAGTTTAACTCTATGCGAGATCTAAGCTCCCTTATCTTTGACAGGATTGCTAGGCGAAGTCCGGACAGATCGACTGTCCGGCTCCTTTGCCCGAAGACCCAGACGATGCCCGCTTGGCGAAGCTGCTGGTTCCGGCACCCTATGTGGTGCAGGAGAAGAAGGCCACGAAGAAGGCCCCGGGGACCCGAAAAAGTGCCCGGCGCCAGGAGGTGTCGGGTTCATCATCCGACGGCTCCAAGGCACATTCCTCCCGTGAAGACGAGGAGGAGGAAGAAGAGACCTCTCCCCCTCCAGCGGGGGGAGAGAAGAAAAGGAAGGCCGCCCTCACTGGGGAGGCCGAAGGGTCCAAGAAGGGGAAAACCCTTCCTCCGGACTACTCAACGAACGCCGACGACGGCGGAGAAGAGTGGCCACTCAGGGCCAAGCCCCTGGCGAAATCATAAGTATCCGGATACCAGAGTAATTCATAGTATTCCTTTATTGCACAGCTTTCCCTTATGTTGAATATGATTATGCAGCCCACCCAAAGACCGGCTCGACGCGTCGTCGAGCGGTTCACTGGACTCGTCAGATATGAATTCTCTTCCGACGACTACCTCCCCCCGCCCTATGGACGATGCCGAAGTGTTGTCCCAACAGGTTCCAAGCAAGGAGGAGGTGGTCCTGGAGGCGCCGCAAGGCGACCTCCCAGACTCCAGGAGTAAAGGGGATAAAACCCCCCCAGGGCTCCAAGTCCGGCTCTAGGCCGGACACCGCTCCGGAACCTTCAAAGGTTACAGAGTCCGGCGGGCGACCTCCTTCCAAGAGGAGCAAGCCCACCGTGCCGGTGACCCCCGTCCAACCGGAGGCGCCGGACAATCTGTTGGAGGTGCTCAAAGGTGCCTCCATCGACGAGGAGCACCGCACCATTATGAGTGCGTTGGTCCAGAAGGTTCAGTCCGCCAAGAGCGGACTGACTGAAGCTTGTGCTAGCCTTTTAACAGGCTTTGAGGTAAGTAAAGAATGTGTGAATAATATTACCACATAGACAGTAGCCCCTGATGCTCTGTTTGGCATTCGGGAAGAAAAGCCAAATAGAGGATCAAATAAAATTCGCAGGAGTCTAACAAAAAGGAGTCAATATGTGTATGCAGGCTTCTCTGATGGCGTCCGCCGCACTGACTGCGGAAGTGGACACGCAAAAGCAGAACCTCGAGCAGTCCGAGCAAGAGCTCGGGCGTGCCAAGAAGCAGCTCGAGGACAAGGAAGGTAAGAAATACCTTGTTTAAATATATATAAAAAATTGCAATTGCTAAAAATGACAGGATTATCGTGGCTACTGTAGGGGCCACGTCTGAGGTGGCGACCCTTAAGCAAGCGCTGTTCGAGGCCGAGAAGAGGGCGGCCACAGAGCGCACCGAGCGGGAGAAGTATGAGGCCCAGGTTGGCAAGGTGCAGCAAGAGCTCCAGGCTCTCATGAAAAAACATGAGAGTTTGGAGCTTGACTCAAAGACGCAAGCGTCCGAGCTCGCGGCGGCTATTGAAAATGCCAAGTCTGCCAAGGCCGAATCCCAGAAGACCCTTCAAGAGTTGGATGCAGTGAAAAAGATAGTGGCGGGTAAGGCATTCTTTATGCAAAGCAAACACATAAACATGAGTTACTTGTTACTTACCCGAATCCGGAGCTCTCCAGGAGCATTCGCAGATCTTCCCCGTAGCGTGTCCGATGTCGCCGCATTCTATCGAGCCGAGGAGGGCAGCGCGACAGAGAAGGTGTTCTGGTCTCAGTATGCTGAGGCCGGACATCCCGTGCCCCTGAGCGACCAGCTGAAGCAACTGGTCGAGCTCCACAAGGCGGCCGAACAGGCCATGAAGGGCCTGATAGTTCGGCTGTGGCCTGGAGAGGATCTGCATGGGAGCTATTTCGGGCTGGTGCGGCGGCTGGTGGGGGCCTGTCCAAGGCTCGAAGTCATCAAGCGCTCCGTCTGCATTGAAGGTGCCCGTAGGGCCCTTGCCCATGCTAAGGTGCACTGGGGCAAGTTGGATGCTGAGAAGCTTGTGAAGGACGGGCCACCACCGGGGAAAGAGCATCGCAAGCCCGAGAATTATTATAAGGATGTTCTGAAGGGTGCCCGCCTTATGGCGGATGAATGTTCCAGGGATGTAATTTTTGAGTAAAACTTGCTCGTTTTGTCCTGTGCGCTGAAAACTTGTTCATATGCGCTAAGCAATGCTGTTGGAATTTAAAATATTACCTTCTGTGCGGCTGTTTATCAATTCTGAGAGATGGCGAGTCGTCGGCTTCTACCCCCATGCCGCTAGTGCTGGGGTGTTCGGGGATAAACCTGAGCGCTCTTTTTCCCATGTTTGGGTCCTTCGAGGGAGGCGCTCAACACAACGAACAAGGCAATCGGACTATAATGCATGAACACTCTCACTTAGCCATAGAATTCTATAATTTTAAATTTCGGCGAAGCCCCTGGTATTCGGAAGACCGAGTTCGAGGCGCTATCCACGCCTTGGCCGGACAAAGCCGACTCCTCGCTCTAAGCGGCATAAGTCTTTAGGGACCCGAAAAACCTCTCGAACAGCGACCAGCTATCGCTTCATCATGACAGTCAGTTTTAGCTTTCTCTACTGAGGTGCTCGACCCAGCTCAACTGGGGCACAATCGCAGTAGTTCTCCTAGTGCTACCTTAGCCGACATAGCGGAACGTAAGGCACCAAAACATAGGAGCCGACCAAACCCAACTATTGACCCAAGACATGATTCGGAGCCGATGCATATAATGCTATAAGTTCGGGGTGCCGCACTTGTTAAAGTGTTTGGACTTCTCACACCATATTGAGGGGTACTAAAGCCCCTGGCGTATTTTGGCCGTACCAAAGTGTACGGGTGCAACATGTCGTTAAGGAACATATATTTGTAAAAAAAAAGAGTAATGCAAAAATAGACAAAAGCTATGCATTGTTTATTAAAAAGGGCTGCGATCAAAGCAGAACGATACAAATAATGCGATAAGCAAAAGGTTGGACTATTTAACATGTCTGTTCCAGGGGCAGGCTGCGGAATGGTATGCGAAACAGGTATACTGCTCGTGATAGAGACCACCTGGGAGTTCTGTAATGCGGCATGGCTTGTCTGCTTCCCTGGTTCTTGCATCGTTTGTGCGGCAATTGAACTGCCGAACAGGCCTTCCGAAGAATGGAGTCCTGAAAGTAAGAGAAAATTAAAAAAATCGGCAGCCCCTAGTGCGGTTTAAGCCGTGTTTTGGGTGTGCCGTGATGGTGCCCCTCCCATGTACCCATGGTATTTCTAGAGCGTAGTTATGTACGCGAAGCACTGGTGTTGCATTTTTGCGAGGGCTGGGGTTGGGGCCGCATTGCTACGTCTGCTCGGAACGTGCTAGGCGGTCTTGTTGTAGGTTACTCCGGGCGTGCTTGACGGTGTCCGGACGTTTAATGGCCGGACTGGAGAACTGCCTGGAGAGGCTGCTTTGTACTTCCGCTGCAAGGGCCGCCGTGTGCTCCTCCGTTCGGAGGGAGCGTTCGGTGTTTCCATTGACCGTAATTACTCCTCAAGGGCCTGGCATCTTGAGCTTAAGGTATGCGCAGTGCGGTACCGCATTGAACTTGGCGAATGCGGTTCGCCCGAGCAGTGCGTGATAGCCACTTCGGAATGGGACTATGTCGAAGATTAACTCCTCGCTTCGGAAATTATCCGGAGATCCAAAGACCACTTCAAGTGTGACTGAGCCTGTACAGTTGGCCTCTACACCTGGTATTACGCCTTTAAAGGTCGTTTTGGTGGGTTTAATCCTTGAGGGATCTATGCCCATTTTCTGCACTTTATCCTGGTAAAGCAGGTTCAGGCTGCTGCCGCCGTCCATAAGGACTCTAGTGAGAGGAAATCCATCAATAATTGGGTCTAGAACCAATGCGGCGAATCCGCCATGACGGGTGCTGATGGTCCCTTCGATCAAAGGTGATGGGGCAGGAGGACCATGGGTTAAACTTTGGGGCGTCTGGCTCTACCGCGTATACATCCGTTAACGCGCGCTTTTGCTCCCTCTTGGGGATGTGGGTTGCGTATATCATGTTCACCGTCCGCACTTGTGTGGGAAAACCCTTCTGTCCACTATTGCTCGGCGGCCAGGGCTCTTCGTCGTCATCGCTATGCAGCCCCTTGTCTTTATTTTCGGCATTTAACTTGCCTGCTTGCTTGAACACCCAACAATCCTTGTATTGTGATTGGCTGGCTTTTCAGGGGTGCCATGTATCTGGCACAAGCGGTCGAGTATTCGGTCCAAATTGGACGGGCCCCTAGGATTTCTTTTGAATGGCTTTTTCCGCTGACCGGATTTATAGCCTCTGAATCCGGCATTAACTGCCGTATCCTCAGCATTGTCGCCGTTAATGCGGCGCTTCTGCTTGTTGCGACGTGACCTCCCACTACTGTCCCTGGTATCCGAATTACCAGGGTTCTTGGTCATATTGTTGCTGCAAGCAAGCCAGCTGTCTTCTCCCGCGCAAAAGTGGGTCATGAGTGTCGTGAGTGCTGCCATAGATTTCGGCTTTTCCTATCCAAGGTGCCGGGCAAGCCACTCGTCACGGATATTGTGCTTGAAGGCTGCTAGGGCCTCTGCGTCCGGACAGTCGACTATTTGATTTTTCTTTGTTAGGAACCGTGTCCAGAATTGCCTGGCCGATTCCTCTAGCTGCTGAATTACGTGGCTTAGGTCATTGGCGTCTGGTGGTCGCACATAAGTGCCCTCTTGTCGAGGAATGCGGCTTCCAGGTCCTCCCAACAACTGATTGATCCTGCTGGCAAGCTGTTAAGCCAATGCCGAGCTGGTCCTTTAAGCTTGAGTGGGAGGTATTTGATGGCGTGGAGATCATCGCCGCGGGCCATGTGGATATGAAGGAGATACCCATACCGCAGGATCTATTGTGCCATCATATGATTCGATGTTTACAGGTTTGAAACCCTCGGGGATTTGATGATCCATTACTTCGTCTGTGAAGCATAGTGGGTGTGCGGCGCCTCTGTACTGGGCTATATCACGACGTAGCTCCAATGAGCTTTGTCTACTATGTTCGGCCCTACCGGATTTGTGTCCGGCGTGACGGTTATCGTGTCGAGTCGTGGGGTGCCCACGCAATTCGTAGATCGATCTTGTTTGCCTTGCCTTGTCCTCCAACATATCTCGCAGGTCTGGCGCATTTTCCCGTGCCTTGGTACGGGGTGCGGCTTGAGTGGAGGGCCGAGAGGCCTCTCTGTCGCGGCCACGAGGTGGCCGGCCGGCCGTATCAAGTGCTGGTGATGTAGGTTTAAGTGCTTCCTCCTCTAATCAGGGTAGCAACCTGCGCTTTGGGTAGCTCTTGGAGGGGCGTTCGAGTTTATGCTCTTCGGCCGCAAGGACTTCAGTCCATCTGTCGACTAGCAAATCTTGATCAGCTCTAAGCTGTTGCTGTTTTTTCTTGAGGCTTCTTGCCATGGCCATAAGCCTGCGTTGAAAACGCTCCTGCTCGACGGGGTCCTCTGGCACAACAAATTCGTCATCGTCGAGGCTTGCCTCGTCTTCGGCGGGAGGCATATAATTATCGTCCTCGACCTCTCTGTCTGCCGCTCTCTCATGAGGGCTGGCTTCTCCATCCTCCTGTGCTGTATCTTGCTGGAGGGGGTTTTCTTCGGCACTCTCCGGAGTATTATTATCTCCCGTGCTGGAATCACCGTATTTGCTTTGGCGGGATTTTCAGTGGCACCGCCGACGCCGACGCTTAGGCTGTTTCTTGGAGGGTTCATCCTCCACTGTTCCATCGCCATCTCCTTCTTTTGGGGTGTCCACCATGTATATGTCATACGACGAGGTGGCTTTCCAGGGCCCAATAGGCACTGGTTCTTCATCGTCTCCTGCATCGGCGTGCATATCGTTGATGTCTTCGGAGTCGAAGTCGAGCATGTGGGTTAAATCGTCGACAGTGGCTACAAAGTGGGTGGTGGGTGGGCTTTGAATTTCTTCATCGTCCGTATCCCAACCTTGCTGACCGTAGTCCGCCCAGGGCTCTCCTGATAAAGAGAGAGACTTCAGTGTCTTCAGAATATCGCCGAAAGGCGAGTGCTGAAAGATGTCCGCGGCAGTAAACTCCATGATCGGCGCCCAATCGGATTCGATCGGCAGGGGCGCGGAGGGTTCGGAGTCCGGAGAGGAGTCCGGCTCCTTGGAGTAACGAGTCTTGCGGAGTGCGGGGCTGGTGTTCGGCTCGATCTTCATTGGGATCGCAGCCCCCGAGGCGGCGTCCAACCACCCATCCTCGATCGGCGCAGTTGGCTCCGAATTAAGGGTCGAAGCCGATGCGGGTGCGGCCTCCAGGGCACTGTTCGGCGGCAGAGCTATATCATGCTCGTCGTGACAGTGCGGCGCGCTCGGCAGTGGCTCGAATCCGTCGAAGATCAAGTCCCCGCGGATGTCAGTCGTGTAGTTTAAACTTCCAAATCTGACCTGACGGCCAGGGGCATAACTTTCGATCTGCTCCAGATGGCCAAGTGAATTGGCCCGCAGTGCGAAGCCGCCGAAGACGAAGATCTGTCCGGGGAGGAAGGTCTCACCCTGGACTGCATCGCTATTGATGATCGTAGGAGCCATCAAGCCTAACGGTGACGACACAGAGGAACTCTCAATGAAAGCACCAATGTCGGTGTCAAAACCGGCGGATCTCGGGTAGGGGGTCCCGAACTGTGCGTCTAGGCCGGATGGTAACAGGAGGCAAGGGACACGAAGTCTTACCCAGGTTCGGGCCCTCTTGATGGAGGTAAAACCCTACGTCCTGCTTGATTAATATTGATGATATGGGTAGTACAAGAGTAGATCTACCACGAGATCGGAGAGGCTAAACCCTAGAAGCTAGCCTATGGTATGATTGTTGTTCTGTATGTTGTCCTACGGACTAAAACCCTCCGGTTTATATAGACACCGGAGAGGGTTAGGGTTACACAAAGTCGGTTACAATGGTAGGAGATCCACATATCCATATCGCCAAGCTTGCCTTCCACGCCAAGGAAAGTCCCTCCCGGACACGGGACGAAGTCTTCAATCTTGTATCTTCATAGTCCAGGAGTCCGGCTGAAGGTATAGTCCGGCCATCCGGACACCCCCTAATCCAGGACTCCCTCAGTGGGTTTCCTCCCCCATTTCATTCGGGGGTTAGGATTCCCGCTAGGCCCCTTCGTGCGTGGATTGATGTTCTTCTACTTGCTAGATTTTCACGACCTAGCCCCCAATTCTCTCCTCCACATCTCCACCTTCATCATTATCTGTGAGGCCCTTGTACGGGTGCAGCCACACTTCGGCCTATGGCTGAAGGTGCTCAATGTCATGCCGAAGGTGCTTGACGGAGCCCAGGCAGACTGCGGCAGGGTGATGATCAGAAAGCTCACCCGAGTCCAATGGCCGGAGGGCACGTTCATCGACACCATCAAGGTGTAGCAAAAGGAGTGGTTT
This sequence comes from Triticum urartu, assembly GCF_003073215.2. Taxonomy (NCBI): domain Eukaryota; kingdom Viridiplantae; phylum Streptophyta; class Magnoliopsida; order Poales; family Poaceae; genus Triticum; species Triticum urartu. Next base: position 390,619,902 of record NC_053023.1, on the reverse strand, counting down.
TATATAACAGAGCCATGGGAGGCGGCTTGGACGGCAGCCGCCGAGTTTAGATCTAGACCCCCGGCGAGGCTGACCTCGTGGACCAAGAAAGGTCTTGATTGAGGATCCGCCAATGAGGTGAAGAAGCTATAGAAGCTTGTGTCCAATATGATGGAGACCGGAGCCAAACTGACCAACATAGTTCAAATAATGCTCCGGCGCCGTCTCCTCCCCTGTCATGAGAGGGCGAGTCCGATGTGAACTTCCTAGCCCGAGGACCTGGCCACCGTGCATCACCTCTTCGGCACCACCCACTACAAAAAAGACACTTCCGTGATGATACGTGTTTGTCACAGTAGGTCACATTTTTTGTCATGCATGTATATCCATGATGATTTTATGAGAAAATCAAGATAGTCATACCTATGCTATCGTAGAAGTGTTCCATGACATTACCAAAATTATTATCACGGAAGTGTCCACTTCCATGACGATAAATCGCGCGTCACAGAAGTGCTTTCGTCAAGGGTGACCGACACGTGGCATCCACCATAACAGGTTGCCATTAAGCTATCAGGTCTGGTTTTGGATCCAATAACCCGTTAACAGCCCGGACCAATGGGAAATTTCCACGTGTAAAATTCTGATTGGCCGGAGGAAACACGTGTCAGCTCGTCAGTGGGTCGGATAGGCGCCTATGATATGTCGACACGTGCGACGGGCCACTAGTGGCCCATTTAGCTTACAAAGGCCGGCATTTGACATGGTTAAAAGTTATTGGGCTGGCCCATGAAAAGCCTGTTAATGGGCTCTTTGCAAATAGCCCATTTTACGGCCCGGTAACTCACGACCCGTTAGGGACTACCTGAAATCGGCCCAACAACGTCATGTGGGCCGTCGAATATAACACCAGCTCGTTTCACTTTCGGCCCATGTATGGCCCAAGACGTCTTTCGACCCATATGAGGCCTTCGTATCTTTAGGCCCTTTAGAGGCCCACGGTGACTCTAGCACATAATGAACAGTAAATTTCTTTGTACCCGTTAACGGCCCATGATTCACATGGGCCGTTTCCAGCCCGCCTTTGCTTTCGTCCTACTGATGGCCCATATGTTCTTGGGCTCCTTTCCGGCCCTCGATTACTTCCGACCCATTACTGGCCTATTCCCCTAATGGGCCAAATTCGGCCTGTGGCAAGAGTCGGCCCGTTTTTGGCCTGTTAACCCGTTGCGCTGTTTCCAGCCCATCCTATATTCTGGCCCATTAACGACCCGTTATGCCTGTGATAGAATTAAGCCTTTGCTGTCCTCCGGCTTGTTAACGGCCCGTTACTGTGCTGGGCCGATACCAATTACGCCCATTTAGGACCCATGTTAAACCATTTATCTGATGGCCTGAGGCCCACCGATTCTACGGCCCTGTTGGAGGCCCATTTATCGACGGCCCGTAGGAGGCCCATGGATCCTACGGCCCGTAGGAGGGTCAAGGTTACCATGGTCTGTATATGGCCCATGGTTGTCGCGGCCACTGGCAAACTAGGGAAAAAGAAGACTAGGAAATAAATAAGCCCGAAACTAACGCTAGGCTATTAAGGCCATTGCACAGATTACATCCATTGGGCATCAAAGATCGCCACCAGTGCAAATAGAGGGAACACCCTACACTATACAAAAATGGGTTGTTGTTTTCTTCAACCGGTGGCTGCACCTTAAGAACAAATTTTTTATCGCAACAAAACAAATTACAACAATAAAACAAAACGAAGGTTGGCATAAAAGTTAACAGTCTGACAGATAAATGCACCATCAGAAGTTCAGAAGGTCAGTTCATTTGACCTGAATGTTATGTTTTCATGTTATATTGTCCGATGGAGCACCATAACCTTCGCCTTACTTTCTCCTAGGCTCCTGAACAACATAGCAAATGTCTGATAGTTTGTTTCAAAACCATTCATATCTTGACGACATCGAATAATGTTTGTCCTTGTTTCACAAAGGGTCTCTGTTAGGGAATGGACTTGTGTCTGGAGCGGGGATATAACATTGTTTGAGCTTGCATATCTTGATCATGAGGCAGTTTGGACGATATTGCCTTAACAACCAACCCAGTATTACGCAGGAACGTGCTTTTGGCACTGTTAGTGGACAGGTACTGACCCACTGCAGCAAGAGCTGACATTGCGGTTATAGTTGCCTCGCCACCTTCAGAAGTTGGCGGTTCCACCATTTTTTCCATAGCTTGCTGAAAAGTTGAGTTTTTACATTAGTAGTACCAGAACAAAAGATATTAAGGAGGTAGCAAAAACAAACAAAATAGCTTTGGTCTATATACAAAACTTATTCTGGTGAACCCATGTAAAATATTAGTTGTATTTTACTGCAAAGTACGTAATAAAACCAGGTTCCAAACATATGACCATGTACCATGGCTAATTTATTGTCTATTTCTTCACATTGTATTGACAGGTAAGGATAAAGACACAAAGTTTATAATATGGTAAGCATAGTATGACATCATTCATATCACAAAACAACTGAGAACAGACAAACACGCAATTGTAACATTGTGTGGGCAAGTCCAGCACGGAACTAGATTACAGGTCAAGATGAAAGGAACATCACTCCTCTCTTTTAAACCTTGTAAGGTGTAATGATACGATAAGATAGTTGTGTATAAAATTGAAAAGAGTAATAGACTTTGGTTGCAAACCATGCAGTTAAGGGCACAAGTCAGAGTAAGTAGTAGTTAGAAGGCATGAGGCTTAAGGACTTACAACAACGGCTTTGACTGGTGTAGTCATGCCCATCGTCTTGCTGGTGTGACAGTCCTTGAAGATTTCCACAACATTTGGTTTAGGTACTTTTTGGTTCTTGCGGGCCTTCCTCTGCATTTGGAACAAGTGAATATAGATCTGATAATATGGTACAGCGAAAAGAGTGAAACAGTAGCTAATTACAAGAGCCTCACAGTGTGCAATATAGCTACGAGATCCTGTCGTCTGTTGGAATTTCACTTTCGTACGGTTGGCCTTGTTCTTTGAACAGTTCACCTACAAGAAGATAGATTTGTGTGTCACATGCGTAAATAGGACTTCAACATGTGATCTGATCACATATATATAATTTACCTGATACTTTGGATTAGACCAGTGTTTAACAAGGCCTCTCTAGTCTTCATCCGATATATTTTCCACTGGAGATGTTTGGGCAAGTTCACTGTTAGCCTTGCCTTCAAAGTGAGTTTTCCCCAAGTTATACCGATACTGTCGCAGAGCAGACTTGAAAACATGGGTGCAAGCTTTTCTGGTTGCATCATCTTGGCTATCCAACTTGAACCTCATCTGTTGAAAATTATGGGATTCTCATTATCAGCAAAGTAGAAAGTATGGGATAGAGCAAGACGATATTACTAGTTTCCATACATAACCATACTTATAGATAAATGGTCGAGGAAGGTGTTGAACTGGTTTTCTTCTTTGTCATTCCTGTATTGAATCCATGTTGGCAGGACACATACATGACACCTAATGGCAACCGCTGCCTCTGATACTAACTTGGCTGACTCTATAGCATCACGTGGCCTTTTTAAACCTTCCTCAAAATGGATCTCCATTCTTCCTCCTCTAGATTTAGTTAACCTATCGAGCATTATCCCTGATGTTTGTTTTCTCTTGCGCCTAGGTGCTAGTCCAACAACGAACATAGGAAGTGTTAGTGTACATCAAACTATGAGACTACATATAAAGAAGCATGCAACTGTAACTTGACTCCAGCAACTACCTTCTTGTTGTTGAAGCTCACAAAGTTCATCTGATCTTACCAACTCATCTTGTGTCAAGAGTGCTTCGGATGTAGTGTCAGGTGGCAAGGGAGCTTGGGAACATGCTGCTAGCTGAATTGAGAAACGAGTAACTCGTGCAGCTGGTGGTATTGTGGAAGGTGTTGCAACAAATAGGGTTGTCTCTGCTTGTTTGGTGGCAGCTATTGGTTTCTGTTTGGCTTGTTCTGCAGCTCGTGTAGCACGGGATGCCCCGTTTGTACAATTTTCCGCTAGACTTTGACCTTCCATTGCACCATTAGTACCAGCAGAATCTGCAGGATTCTTCCGCCTCCTATTCCGTGTGTCCTTAGTACTAACACCATCCCCTGTCATTCTGTGTTCCTTCCTCTTTCTCTATGACATGTTAAGTCAAGCCGACAAGAAAAAGGAATAACAATTTAGTTCTTCAGAACAAATTGATGCGTGCTACAGACGAACTGAACTTTGATGTTAGACAACCACATGATAGGAGGATGTAATATGTACGAAAAACAGGACGGCATGAGATAACCAGAACTATGATGTGTAAACTAAGCAGAAGACATTTCACTAAATTAGAAGCAATGCAATGAAAGGTAGACACCATATGAAAGATGCTAGAAATGTCGCTCTGCCAAGTTAACAGTGTCTCGTCATAACTGGCGTTCAAACAAATGTGAAGCAATATAGGAAATAAATCATATGCAAGATGCAAACAACATCACACTTATGATGTGTAAACTAAGGAGAAGGCATTTCAACAAATTAATAGCAATGAAAGCTAGACACCATATGAAAGATGCAACGAATATCACTCTACCAAGTTAATACTGTCTCGTCATAAGTGCCATTTCAACAAATTAGAAGTAGTACAAGCTAGAAAAGAATGCAATATGTAATCTATATCACAGTCCCAAGTCAAACGTGTCTTATGATAAGTGATTGTTGCAGGTTACACAACAGTAGTACTTTGATGTAAGAACATGGTGTGATAGACAGATATTCTATGTTCTAGAAACAGGAACACGTGTCTTATTCACAATTATAATGTGTAAAGTAATAAGATGGAATTCAACAAAATTAGAAGCAATACAAGCTAGACATCATACATAACATGCAACCACATATAACAATGCCAAGTTAGAGGGAGCACCTGTGATGGTGCACTAGGGGAGACGTGCTCATCATCAACACAGTTACGTTAAGTGTCTATCCATGTGTTGTCTTGCAAATCATCTTGGGGGGGTTGGAGCAGTAGAATCTGTAGAGGCCCTCCATTTGGAAAGGGCACCTTTATCCGCTGCCTTGCTAACTTCCTTCCGCTTTATTGATTTTGAATTTTCAAGTAAAACCGACAAGAAAAAGCAATAAAATTCACTCTTCAGAACTCATTCGTGCATGATACTGACAATCACTACTTTGATGTAAGGCAAACACATGATACCAGGATGGAATATTTAAGAAGCAATGCAAGCTAGACACCACATGAAAGATGCAACCAATATGACTCTGCCAAGTTAAAAGTGTCCCATCATAAATGGCATTTCAACAAATTAGAAGCAGCACATGCTATAAATCATATGAAAGATGCGACTAATATTGCACTGCATATACTAAATGTGTCTCGTTATATTGATTGATGCGGGATATAAAAAACAATAGTTTTATGTAAGGACATGCTTAATAGACAAATGTACTATGTACTAAAAAATAGGAAGGCATGTCATATTAACATGTATAATGTATAAACTAAGCAAAATAGCACATGCAGTTTAACCAAATTGGAAGAATTACAATCTAGACACCATATGCAACATGCAACCACATATCACGCTGCCAAGTTAGAGCAAGCACTTGTGATGCTCGTGTAGGGGAAATGCGGTAATCAACTACAGAGCTATGATACGTCCATTTTGCATCATGCTTTTATATTAATATTTATTGCATTATGGGATGTTATTACACATTATGTCACAATACTTATGCCTATTCTCTCTTATTTTACAAGGTTTACACGAAGAGGGAGAATGCCGGCAGCTGGAATTCTGGGCTAGAAAAGGAGCAAATATTAGAGACCTATTCTGCACAACTCCAAAAGTCCTGAAACTCCACGGGAGTCATTTTTAGAATATATAAAAAATATTGGGCAAAGGAAGCACCAGAGGGGGGCCACCCACCCAAAAGGAGCAAATATGAGGGTGGGGGCGCGCCCTACCCCCTGGGCGCGCCCCCCTGTCTCGTGGGCCCCCTGGCAGGCCTCTGGTGCTCATGTTTGCCTATATGAAGTCTTTCACCCTGGAAAAAATCATAAGCAAGCTCTCAGGACGAAACTCCGCTGCCACGAGGCGGAACCAATCTAGGGCTCCGACGGAGATGTTCTGCCGGGGAAACATCCCTCCAGGAGGGGGAAATCATCACCATCGTCATCACCATCGATCCTCTCATCGGGAGGGGGTCCATCTCCATCAACATCTTCACTAGCACCATCCCATCTCAAACCCTAGTTCATCTCTTGTATCCAATCATTGTCCCAAAACCTCAGATTGGTACCTGTGGGTTGCTAGTAGTGTTGATTACTCCTTGTAGTTGATGCTAGTTGGTTTACTTGGTGGAAGATCATATGTTCAGATCATTTATGCATATTAATACCCCTCTGATTATGAACATGGATATGATTTGTGAGTAGTTATGTTTGTTCCTGAGGACATGGGAGAATTCTTGCTATAAGTAGTCATGTGAATTTGGTATTCGTTCGATATTTTGATGAGATGTATGTTGTCTTTCCTCTAGTGGTGTCATGTGAACGTCGACTACATGACACTTCACCACTGTTTGGGCCTAGGGGAAGGCATTGGGAAGTAATAAGTAGATGATGGGTTGCTAGAGTGACATAAGCTTAAACCCTAGTTTATGCGTTGTTTCGTAAGGGGCTAATTTAGATCCATATGTTTCATCCTATGGTTAGGTTTACCTTAATACTTCTTTTGTAGTTATGGATGCTTGCAAGAGCGGTTAATCATAAGTGGGATGCTTGTCCAAGGAAGGGCAGTACCCAAGCACCGGTCCACCCACATATCAAATTATCAAAGTAACGATCGCTAATCATATGAGTGTGATGAAAACTAGCTTGAAGATAATTCCCATGTGTCCTTGGGAGCGTTTTCCTTTATATAAGAGTTTGTCCAGGATTTTCCTTTGCTACAAAAAGGATTGGGCCATCTTGCTGCACCTTATTTACTTTTGTTACCTGTTACCCTTTACAAATTACCTTATCACAAAACTATCTGTTACCGATAATTTCAGTGCTTGCAGAGGATACCTTACTGAAAACTACTTATCATTTCCTTCTTCTCCTCGTTGGGTTCGACACTCTTACTTATCGAAAGGACTATGATAGATCCCCTATACTTGTGGGTGATCAAGACTCTTTTCTGGCGCCGTTGCCGGGGAGTGAAGCACCTTTTGTAAGTGGAATTTGGTAAGGAAAGATTTATATAGTGTGCTGAAATTTACTATCACTTGTTACTATGGAAAGTAATCCTTTGAGGGGCTTGTTTGGGGTATCTTCACCCCGACCATTAGAGAAAAGAGTTGCTTCCTAAACCTACTGAACCTACTGAAAATGTTTACTTTGAAATTCCTTCGGTTATGATAGAGAAACTGCTAGCTAATCCTTTTACAGGAGATGGAACATTGCATCCCGATTTGCACCTAATCTATGTGGATGAAGTTTGTGGATTATGTAAGCTTGCAGGTATGCCCGAGGATGTTATCAAGAAGAAGATCTTCCCTTTATCTTTGAAGGGAAAGGCATTGACATGGTTTAGGCTATGTGATGATATTGGATCATGGAACTACAACCGATTGAAATTGGAATTTCATCAGAAGTTTTATCCTATGCATTTGGTTCATCGTGATCGTAATTATATATATAATTTCTGGCCTTGTGAAGGATAATGTATCGCTCAAGCTTGGGGGAGGCTTAAGTCAATGTTATATTCATGCCCCAATCATGAGTTCTCAAGAGAAATTATTATTCAAAAAATTTATGCTCGGATTTCTCTCAATAATCGCTCCATGCTCGATACTTCTTATATTGGATCTTTTATAATGAATACTATTGAATTCAAATGGGATTTATTGGAAAGAATTAAATGCAACTCTGAAGATTGGGAACTCGACGAAGGTAAGGAGTCAGGTATAATACCTAAGTTTGATTGTGTTAAATCTTTTATTGGTACCGATGCTTTTCGTGAATTTAGCACTAAATATGGACTTGACTCTGAGATAGTAGCTTCTTTCTGTGAATCATTTGCTACTCATGTTGATCTCCCTAAGGAGAAATGGATTAAATATCATCCTCCCATTCAAGTAAAAGTAGTTGAAACTATTAAAGTTGAAGAAAAGACTATCACTTATAATGTTGATCCTATTGTTCCTACCACTTATATTGAGAAACCACCTTTCCCTGATAGAATAAAGGAGCGTGCTGAAGCTTCAACTATGGTTCGTAAGAGTAATACTAGAACACCTACACCCTCTGAGCAAATTAAAGTTGAACCTAGTACTGCTATGGTTAAGGATCTCTTGTCTGACAATATTGATGGGCATGTTATTTAATTTTGAGATGAAGCTGCTAGAATTGCTAGACCCGACACCACAAAATAAACATATACCTATTGTAGGCATGCCTGTTATTTCTGTTAAAATAGGAGATCATTGCTACCATGGCTTATGTGATATGGGTGCTAGTGCGAGTGCAATACCTCATCCTTCATATGAAGAAATTATGCATGATATTGCACCTGCTGAGTTAGAAGGTATTGATGTTACAATTAAGCTTGCCAATAGAGATACTATTTCGCCGGTTGGGATTGTTAGAGATGTTGAAGTCTTTTGTGGGAAAGTTAAATATCCTGCTGATTTCTTGTTCTTGGTTCCCCACAAGATGACTTTTGTCCCATTATATTTGGCAGACCCTTCTTGAATACTGTTAATGCTAAGATAGACTACAAAAAGGATATTGTTTCTATTGGTTTAGGGGATATGTCTCATGATTTTAATTTTGCTAAATTTCGTAGACAACCCCATGATAAAGAATTGCCTAGTAAAGATGAAATTATTGGTTTTGCTTCTATTGCCATGCCTCCTAATGATCCTTTAGAACAATATTTGCTAGATCATGAAAATGATATGTTTATGAATGAAAGAAGAGAAATAGATGAAGTATTCTTTAAACAGGGACCTATTTGGAAACACAACTTGCCTGTCGAAATTCTAGGGGATCCTCCTCCACCCAAGGGTGATCCCGTGTTTGAGCTTAAACCGTTGCCCGCTACTCTTAAATATGCTTATCTTGATGAAAATAAGATATATGCTGTTATTATTAGTGCTAACCTTTCAAAGCAGGAAGAGAAATTATTGAAAACTCTGAAGAAGCACCGTGCTGCTATTGGATATACTCTTGATGACCTTAAGGGCATTAGTCCCACTCTATGCCAGCACAAAATAAAATTGGAGAAAGATGCTAAACCGGTCGTTGATCACCAACGACGGTTAAATCCTAAGATGAAAGAAGTGGTAAGAAAAGAAATACTAAAGTTTCTGGAGGCAGGTATAATTTATCCCGTTGCTGATAGTCAGTGGGTAAGTCCTATCCATTGTGTCCCTAAGAAGGGAGGTATTACTGTTGTCCCTAATGATAAAGACGAATTGATCCCACAAGGAATTGTTACAGGTTATAGAATGGTAATTTATTTCCGCAAACTAAATAATGCTACAAAAAAGGATCATTACCCTTTACCTTTTATTGATCTAATGCTAGAAAGATTATCTAAACATGCACATTTTTGCTTTCTAGATGGTTATTCTGGTTTCTCTCAAATACATGTGTCAAAAGAGGATCAAGAAAAGACCACCTTTACTTGCCCTTTTGGTACCTTTGCTTATAGACGTATGCCTTTTGGTTTATGTAATGCACCTGCTACCTTTGAAAGATGCATGACTGCTATATTCTCCGACTTTTGTGAAAAGATTGTTGAGGTATTCATGGATGATTTTTCTGTATATGGAACTTCTTTTGATGATTGCTTAAGCAACCTTGATCGAGTTTTGCAGAGATGGGAAGAAACTAATCTTGTCTTGAATTGGGAGAAGTGCCACTTTATGGTTAATGAAGGCATTGTCTTGGGGCATAAAATTTCTGAAAGAGGTATTGAAGTTGATAAAGCTAAATTTGATGCTATTGAAAAGATGTCGTGTCCAAAGGACATTAAAGGTATAAGAATTTTCCTTGGTCATGCCGGTTTTTATAGGAGGTTCATTAAAGACTTCTCCAAAATTTCTAGGCCTCTGACTAACCTCTTACAAAAAGATGTTCCTTTTGTCTTTGATGATGATTGTGTAGAAGCATTTGAAATACTTAAGAAGGCCTTGATTTCTGCACCTATTGTTCAGCCTCCTGATTGGAATTTACCCTTTGAAATTATGTGTGATGCTAGTGATTATGCTGTAGGTGATGTCCTAGGACAAAGAGTTGATAAGAAATTAAATATTATCCAATATGCTAGTAAAACTCTGGACAGTGCCCAAAGAAGTTATGCTAGTACTGAAAAAGAACTTTAGCAGTTGTATTTGCTTATGATAAGTTCTGACCTTATATTGTTGATTCTAAAGTAACTGTTCACACTGATCATGATGCTATTAAATACCTTATGGAAAAGAAAGATGCTAAACCTAGACCTATTAGATGGGTTCTCCATACAAGAATTTGATTTGCATATTATTGATAGAAAACGAGCTGAGACCCCCGTTGCAGACAACTTGTCTAGGTTATAGAATGTTCTTGATGACCCACTACCTATTGATGATAGCTTTCCTGATGAACAATTAGCTGTCATAAATGCTTCTCGTACTGCTCCATGGTATGCTCATTACGCTAATTACATTGTTGCTAAATTTATACCATCTAGTGTCACATACCAGCAAAAGAAAAGGTTTTTCTATGATTTAAGACATTACTTCTGGGATGACCCACACCTTTATAAAGAAGGAGTAAATGGGGTTATTAGACGTTGTGTACCTGAGCATGAACATGAACAGATCCTACACAAGTGTCACTCCGAGGCTTATGGAGGACACCATGCTGGAGATAGAACTGCACATAAGGTATTGCAATCTGGTTTTTATTGGCCTACTCTCTTCAAGGATGCATGTAAGTTTGTCTTGTCTTGTGATGAATGTCAAAGAATTGGTAATATTAGTAGACGTCAAGAAATGCCTATGAATTATTCACTTGTTATTGAACCATTTGATGTTTGGGGCTTTGATTATATGGGACCGTTTCCTTCCTCTAATGGGTATACACATATTTTAGTTGCTATTGATTACATTACTAAGTGGGTAGAAGCTATTCCAACTAGTAGTGCTGATCATAACACCTCTATTAAGATGCTTAAAGAAGTTATTTTTCCGAGGTTTGGAGTCCCTAGATATTTAATGACTGATGGTGGTTCACATTTTATTCATGGTGCTTTTCGTAAAATGCTTGCTAAGTATGATGTTAATCATAGAATTGCATCTCCATATCATCCACAGTCTAATGGTCAAGTAGAACTGAGTAATAGAGAGCTTAAATGAATTTTGCAAAAGACTATTAATATATCTAGGAAGAATTGGTCCATGAAACTTGATGATGCATTATGGGCCTATAGAACTGCATATAAAAATCCTATGGGTATGTCTTCGTATAAAATGGTTTATGGAAAAGCATGTCACTTACCTCTCGAACTAGAAGATAAGTCATATTGAGCCATTAAAGAGCTCAATTATGATTTCAAACTTGCCGGTGAGAAGAGACTATTTGACATTAGCTCACTTGATGAGTGGAGAACCCAGGCCTATGAGAATGCCAAACTGTTTAAAGAAAAAGTTAAAAGATGGCATGACAGAAGGATACAAAAACGCGAGATTAATGTAGGTGATTATGTATTGTTATACAACTCTCGTTTAAGATTTTTTGCAGGAAAACTCCTCTCTAAATGGGAAGGTCCTTACGTTATCGAGGACGTTTATCGTTCTGGTGCCATAAAAATCAACAACTTTGAAGGCACGAATCCGAGGGTGGTGAACGGTCAAAGAATCAAACACTATATCTCAGGTAATCCTATAAATGTTTAAACTAATGTTATTGAAACTATAACCCCGGAGGAGTATATAAGGGACACCTTCCAGAATGTTTTAGCCTCCGAAAAGGAAGAGGTATGTGGTACGGTAAGTAAACTGACTGCAAAACAGTTCTAATAGCATTTTTCTCTGTTTTGGAATATTTAAGAAAATAGGAAAATAAGAAGCAGTCCGGAAAGGACACGAGACGTCCACGAGTGTGGAGGGCGCGCCCTACCCCCTGGGCGCGCCCCCTACCTCATGGGCACCTCGTGTGCCCTCCAGACTCCATTTTCTTGCACGACACTTCTTTTGGTCGGTAAAAATTCATTATACGATCTCCCGAAGGTTTTGACCACCATACCACGCAAATATCCTCTGTTTTTGTTTTGAGCTGTTCTGCTATAGATTTAGATCGAGATGTCTTCTCCAGAGTCAGTCGGGGAGAGCCGGGTGTCTCATCCGACACCGGGACCAAGAGCAAACAGTGATGCTGACCACGTTGGGCCATCAACGGAGGAAGAGATGGAGGCCCACTTGAAATGGATAGATGCCATGGAAGAGGATCAAGAAGTTACTTCTCGTTTTCGAACCGGATTCACAATGCGGGAACTACAGAGCTCAACTATTCCAAACTCGGTCATCCCTTCCAATGTTAGATTTCTCTCTTATGAAAATATGAAAAAGAGTGTTACTTGTTCTCCCACAGCTATGCAACATCCATGGGTGAAAGGAGCTTTAGCCGTCATGGGCAAGCTCCGTAAGGAAATAATGGACCTAAAGCAGCAAGTCAATAAGCTTGAGGAAGAGAATCGTATCCTGAGGGGCATCACCGCCAAGAATATCACGTCACCACCTCCAAAGAAAAAGACATAAATACACGGGTATGGGCACTCCCCTTGGCAACTGCCAAGCTTGGGGGAGTGCCCCGGTATCGTATCACCATCACACCTTTTATCTTTACCGTTTTTCTAGTTCGATCCTTTTGGTAATATCTTGATCTAGTAGAATAAAGTTTTAGTATGATTTAGTTTTGAGTTTTGCTTTATGATCCTTCTATGTAATCGAGTCCATGAGCCATGTATAATAATGATTAGTGTTGAGTCAAGGGCTTTGCCATCTTGCTATGATCTTGAGGGAATAAAAGTAAGAATAACAAGAAATAAAGAGATCATATTGATCTTATGGAGAGTAATGACTTCACATATAAAGAGTATGATGAATAAAAGTTGCTAATAGTTGACAAACATAGTTTTGGTCATCGTTGCAATTAATAGCAAGTAATAAAGAAAGAGAGGTGTTCACATATAAATATACTATCTTGGACATCTTTTATGATTGTGAGCACTCATTAAAATATGACATGCTAAAAAGTTGATGTTGGACAAGGAAGACAACATAATGGGTTATGCTTTCTTACATCTAAAATAAATTATATTGTCATGGATCATCCAACATGTTGAGCTTGCCTTTCCCCCTCATGCTAGCCAAATTCTTTGCACCAAGTAGAGATACTACTTATGCTTCCAAATATCCTTAAACCCAGTTTTGCCATGAGAGTTCAACATATCTACCTATGGATTGAGTAAGCTCCTTCAAGTAAGTTGCCATTGTTACAAGCAATAAATATTGCTCTCTAAATATGTATGATTTATAAGTGTTGAGAAAATAAGCTTTATACGATGTTGTGATGTGGAAGAAATAAAAGCAACAGACTGCATAATAAAGGTCCATATCACAAGTGGCAATATAAAGTGACATTCTTCTGCCTTAAGATTTCGTGCATCCAATCATAAAAACACATGACAACCTCTGCTTCCCTCTGCGAAGGGCCTATCTTTTATTCTTGTCTTATACTCCATACAAGAGTCATGGTGATCTTCACCTTTTCCTTTTTACATTTTATCCTTTGGCAAGCACTGTGTGTTGGAAAGATCCCGATATACATAGCTAATTGGATGTGAGTTTTCATGAACTATTCTTGTTCACATTACCATTGAGGTAAAAGGTTGGGAGGCAAAACTATAAGCCCCTATCATTCTCTGTGTCCGACTAAAACTTCATACCCATAAGTATTGCGTGAGTGTTAGCAATTGTGAAAGACTAAATGATAGTTGAGTATGTGGACTTGCTGAAAAGCTTTTATATTGACTCTTTCTGATGTTATGATAAATTGCAATTGCTTCAATGACTGAGATTATAGTTTGTTAGTTTTCAATGAAGTTTCTGATTCATACTTGAAATTGTGAATGAGTTGTTACTTTAGCATAAGAAATCATATGACAATATATATATATGATCATGATGCCATCATGTCTGTATTCTATTTTATCGACACCTCTATCTCTAAACATGTGGATATATTTTTCAATATCGGCTTCCGCTTGAGGATAAGCGAGGTCTAAGCTTGGGGGAGTTGATACGTCCATTTTGCATCATGCTTTTATATCGATATTTATTGCATTATGGGCTGTTATTACACATTATGTCACAATACTTATGCCTATTCTCTCTTATTTTACAAGGTTTACATGAAGAGGGAGAACGCCGACAGCTGGAATTCTAGGCTGGAAAAGGAGCAAATATTAGAGACCTATTCCGCACAACTCCCAAAGTACTGAAACTCCATGGGAGTCATTTTTATTATATATAAAAAATATTGGGCGAAGTAAGCACCAGAGGGGGGCCACCCACCGTCCACGAGGGTGGGGGGCGCGCCCTACCCTCCTGGGCGTGCCCCCCTGTCTCGTGGGCCCCCTGGCAGGCCTCCGGTGCTCATCTTTGGCTATATGAAGTCTATCGCCCTGGAAAAAAATCATAAGCAAGCTCTCAGGACGAAACTCCACCGCCACGAGGTGGAACCTTGGCGGAACCAATCTAGGGCTCCGGCGGAGCCGTTCTGCCAGGGAAACATCCCTCCGGGAGGGGGAAATCATCACCATCGTCATCACCATCGATCCCCTCATCGGGAGGGGGTCAATCTCCATCAAAATCTTCACCGGCACCATCTCATCTCAAAGCCTAGTTCATCTCTTGTATCCAATCTTTGTCCCAAAACCTCAGATTGGTACCTGTGGGTTGCTAGTAGTGTTGATTACTCCTTGTAGTTGATGCTAGTTGATTTATTTGGTGGAAGAACATATGTTCAGATCCTTTATGAATATTAATACCCCTCTGATTATGAACATGAATATGATTTGTGAGTAGTTACGTTTGTTCCTGAGGACATGGGAGAAGTCTTGCTATAAGTAGTCATGTGAATTTGGTATTCGTTCGATATTTTGATGAGATATATGTTGTCTTTCCTCTAGTGGTGTCATGTGAATGTCCACTACATGAAACTTCACCATTGTTTGGGCCTAGGGGAAGGCATTGGGAAGTAATAAGTAGATGATGGGTTGCTAGAGTGACAGAAGCTTAAACCCTAGTTTATGCGTTGCTTCGTAAGGCGTTGATTTGGATCCATATGTTTGATGCTATGGTTAGGTTTACCTTAATACTTCTTTTTATAGTTGCGGATGCTTGCAAGAGGGGTTAATCATCAGTGGGATGCTTGTCCAAGGAAGGGTAGTACCCAAGCACCGGTGCACCCACATATCAAATTATCAAAGTAACGATCGCGAATCATATGAGCGTGATCAAAACTAGCTTGACTATAATTCCCATGTGTCCTCGGGAGCGTTTTCCTTTATATAAGAGTTTGTCCAGGCTTTTCCTTTGATACAAAAAGGATTGGGCCATCTTGCTGCACCTTATTTAATTTTGTTACTTGTTACCCGTTACAAATTACCTTATCACAAAAATATCTGTTACCGATAATTTCAGTGCTTGCAGAGGATACCTTACTGAAAACTGCTTATCATTTCCTTCTGCTCCTCGTTGGATTCGACACTCTTACTTATCGAAAGGACTATGATAGATCCCCTATACTTGTGGGTCATCAAGCTACGTTCACTATCTTCATCTAGCCTTGTTGTTTCTTCAGAATCATGTGGGGAGGTTGATGTTGCATTCTTTAAATGAGGATCTTTACTCACAGTAGTCCACTGGCCTGACTGCCTCATCATAAGTGATTGATGATGGATACACAAGCACATTAGTTTGATGTAAAAACATGGTTAATAGATAGATGTACTAGTATGGACCAAAAACATGAAGGCATGTCATATTCAAAGGTATATTGTGTAAGCTAAGCAGATGCAATTTAACCAAATTGGAAGCAATACAAGCTAGACATCCGGCTGGAGTGGTGAGCATGATCATCTAGGACCTGAGAGCCTGGTGGGAGGCGGGCTGCTTCGCCACTATTGCGGCTTTTTAGTTTGCTTCCAAGTGATCCCTGTCTGTGCTGGGCTTGTCACTGGCTCGGCCTGTGCCCTGACTTGCTATTTGTCTTCTGGTGCTCACGGGATGGTGGTTCATGTAAAAAATATCTTTCCTTATCTTAATAAAGACTGACTTTGGCCTTTCAAATACAATCTAGACACCATATGTAACATGCAACCACATATGACACGCGAAGTTAAAGCAAGCACCTGGGATGGTGGTTCATTGCGAGCGAGGTCATCAACTCCAGAGCTACGTTTACCATCTCCATCTGCTAACACTACACCTTTATAAGGCTAAAACGTGTCTGGCCTATCCGCATAAGATGTTGGAGCGACTTCTCTCTTTTCTTTTCTGCTTCTCTCAAGGCAACATAGTCTGAAATACCCTTGCATGAAAACACAATAGTGAGAGTATGGGTGAAGTGTGTGCAGAACTAGTGCACTATAAAAGTAGCAGATAGAAGGTGTCTGAAAAATAAATGACAGGAGACATATGATAGCTCTACAACATTGCATGGCAAACAAAATTAGATTCTACTCCGTATGATTTTGTAATATATGAGCACAGGAAATGCAGGTACTCCTCCAGCACACCACCACATATGGTCCTATCAAGATAACATTCGACTGAAAATAAATAGGTTAGTCGATTTTTTATGAACCGTTCTATCTATAAGGAACGGGCAGATGGCCTTCGTCTACCTCCCGCCAGTGACTGTTGATGATCTTTCTCGAACCACCAGCAACCACCGGCCCAGAGCCCTGCCTCAGCCGCCCCGCCCTCCCCTCGACCTCACACCACCTTCGTGTTTGGCAGCGCCCCCAAGCCATCCCTTTAATCCCGGCCGACCTCAAGATTGGGCGCCAGCATCTCTAGGCCCCACACGCCCCTAAGAAAAACACCGAGGCGCTGCTTCCCCGCTTTCATTAATTGGGAATCAACTGACCAGGAATTGAAATCTAGGGGGGCGATAGACCTCTAGCTAAGGTGAAATAGTATATGAGGAGAAACCTTGTGCATCGCGAGTTACTAGGAACATCTAGTATCAAGAAGAAGCAGTCAACTAATGTCTTCTGTGCGATGCATACCGTGCAAGCAAACACTTAAGATTTTCACGAATAAGGGAAGAGGAGTACCATTTCCATTTGCCAGTGTGGTCTCCTCCATATGTCGCAACGATCTTCTTCTTTTTGCCAGGGGAACCGATGTTTTGGAGGAGGGTGTAGGCTTGGACGAACCCATGGCCAAATTGTTGACTGTGTTTCCCTGGCCGTATGTCAGTGGAGGGAAGCATATCCGAGGTGGGGAAGGACGGCGTAGAAGGAACAACTCCGGTGTGGTGGACAGTGGCGAAGTTGGAGCGGTAGCAGTGAGGCACAGGATGGCGTGGTTGAACTGGCTCGGGTATGGATGGCTCGGCCTCGACTTCAACTACTAGCCGTGGAGGGCGTTGCAGTTGAGGTTGCGGTGGACGAAGATGTCGAGGTATCGGCTCCGGCGTGATGGAGGAGGGCGGTGGTTAATGGGTGGGATGGGGTGGCGGACGGAGGACGCCGGGGTTTCGCGGCTGGTGGAGAGGTAGTTTTGGCGCCCACGGAGTATGAATAGGGAATCGGACAAGGAGGGAGCAGGGGGCAGGGGGAGCTAAGGGAGAACCATGTTTCGGTCTGGGATGCGCTTGTTTTTGGCTTTTTTGAACAGATGGGACGCGCTTGTTTGAAATTTGGGGAAAGTACAAACTTTGCCCCCCTCTTAAATTTCGGACCTACTACGGGTCGGGGGTAGGATGGTAATCCCAGGTGTCCCAAATAGTGGGCGAGAGCGGTTTCGGCCGCACACATGTGTGCTTAGGCGGCCATTATGTATGAATGTATTTCGGAGGCAGTTCTGTGGCGTCTAGATGAAGCTACAAACCTACCCCGGTTTAGACCTTTGGACGTCGGGCCGGTCGGTTTCACGGGTCGGAGTTAGAAAAGTAATTTGCTTCTACTACCAAACATTGGTCTCATGCAGTTTCAGGCGAGTAGAGGCTCTTTTGGCGTTTCGTTCGAAACTTTGAAACAAAAGCATTAACATTTAGAGTACTCTTGAACTTTGAGGATTGACCTAAATAGACAACGTTAAATTTGACCTTGTATGTTTGAAAACCTCATTAAATTATCCGCTTCTTTTTGAAATTTTGACACTTGAAAATCCTATAACTATGATTATTTTGGAATGGAGGAGCTAAATTTGAATCTATTTTGTACATGACTATATATGCTATTATGTACAAAATTAGAGCAAAGATTGGTGCCCCCATAATTTAGGTATGATTTACAAATGCCATGATATCGAATTCAAATAATTGAATGGACTTCATGTTGAATTCAAATTTTTTAAACCACCTTAAGTTGAATTCAGATGTATGCTAGTTCATAGCTAGCTATTTATAATGTTCATTGTGTAACTTTCGTATGTATAATGTGCTTTACACACACAACATGAACTACACTCACGTTTATATTCGATTGCTAAAGGATGCATTGTCTGGAGTTCCAAATACTGAATATGTGGATCAATTAGGTTGAATAACAACATACATGCTCAAATTCGATAGAATCTAGATGTGTGATGGATCAATCACCGTTCCTTACACGAATTGCAAATATCATGATCTCGTCGTAATATTTCGATACAATTTATATCTTTAATAAATGTGTACATCAGTCTTTTACGTGTAGTTTCACTCTCCGTCGGTGGTCTCCCACACATGCTCACACACTCTCCCCCGATGTGTCTTTCTCGCAGACATGCTCTCGATATTGCCCTCCCTCCCTCTCATAACCATTTACGACTGTTTTCACTAACCTTTATCACAAGCACTCTTCCTCTCACAAGCATACACACGCACAATCCCCATCGACCCTTTCTATATACATAGACCTGCCTACATGTCTCCTGTACGCACATTATCTTTAGGCCTGTCTCTCACGCATTGTCTCACACCTCTCTTTCTAATCGGCGAGTATGGTTCTAGCAGAGCATTCTGTAGGATGCCCCTTAAAGTTAGGTTGGATGAATAGTAATATCATAGATAAGGGGTTACCTTAGTCCGAGGACTTAGGGTTATAAATCCTAGCCGGCTTTGTCAGTGGACACAGAGTCCTTCACGATTCTGCTATCTTTGTGTTGTACGACTAGTAATCCATGGGCCTCCCAAAATGAGTCACGGGCCGAACAATGTGGTGCAGGACGGAACCGAGCAAAGGGCCTCACCTCGACCCATCGGACCTCACGCGGTGACACACCCTATGCCCTAGGTCTCGTTATCTTCTCACACCCACACAGACACCACACAAAAGAAAATTCTCCTTGTGCCTCTATCCCCTCCCCCCTTGCATATACACAGTCAAGGGAATCTCTCGCCGTGACATCATATTTGTATCTCTCTCTCTCTCTAGACCTCTCTCATTTCTCGTGCTATCTCTCCCACACCCCCTCCCCTCACCGGCCCCTCTATCCATGCCTCTCTCGAATACATAATACACACACATGCCTCTCTAGGCCCTGCCAAATACATCAACTACACATTCGCACATGTTACATCACATACCCCATTGATCTAAAAAGCCCTCTCTTCACGTTTATTTCGCATACAACATTCCTTTTGAATAAAAGTGTGGCCAAAAAATTATTTTAGAATTTCTACATATATACAACATTACAAGGTTATATGGAGGAGTATGAACGTTAATTTTCATTCCATGGTGCCCACAATGATATTAATTCCGCACGGTGAATTTTTATATTTTTATACTATATACAAAGTTAGTCATAATAAATAGAAATGAAGAGCATCTCTCTCTCTCCATCACACACACCCCCTCTACGCCCCTTTCATGTACGCACACGAACTATATCCAGGTCCTCTAAAAGTAAGCCCTCAGTACATTCACGCATGTTTCATCTTTCTCTCGCGATATATAAGTGACGATCATTGTATTTGAAGCGAAAGTAGGATACGTACATTGGACTTCAAAATCCACTCATTACGGCAACCATTTATGTTTTTGGTTATTATACAGTCACGGGCTCACCGTACAACTCTGTATTTGCTCAAGACACGACTAGTTGACCAGTTAAACGATCCACATGGCACCTCTAGTGTTGCATCACATTATCTCACTACCATTGGCCCCACCTGTCGGCTTGTATCTACTCTACACTTATAAAAAATAGAGTTGGTGATGATGGTGTGCCTGCCATCCTGCAATATAGGCCCTCCGATTTATATCTGACGGATAGGAAGGAAACTATGGCAATTTTGCAAAAAGGTACCCACACACCTCTCCACATTTGCAAATAAGGCCTTCCCTCGTTCATCCTTTTCTCTCACAAGATAAACTAGTCATACAAATGCATCTTGATGTTACGTGCAACGCACGGGCATCTTGCTAGTAAGAATGAAAACATATGACAAAAATATTGGATTTCGAAGTC
Organism: Triticum urartu; assembly: GCF_003073215.2. NCBI lineage: Eukaryota > Viridiplantae > Streptophyta > Magnoliopsida > Poales > Poaceae > Triticum > Triticum urartu. The sequence goes on along the minus strand of NC_053023.1, from coordinate 390,599,151 downwards.
ATGACTGCGGGCACAACAGACAAGGTGGCCTTGTATTGGTATGCTGAGCCATCTGTTTTAACACACACGAGCTGGTGTGGTGATTATACACACACGCACGCATGCACACAAACTGCATGCACACAACACTCACATGAACACATGCAGCCACACATGCACGCAACACGCACACGTAAACACGCAACCACGCACACACACAACACTCACACGCACACATGCACGCATAAATGCACACACCACAGGACGAACAGACACTCTCACGCTCAAGTGCTCAACCTACACATGCATGCACACACATCAGGCCCTGACAGACACATACACAACCAGGTGATTCCTGCACACGGGATGGAGTCTTGTCGCGCTTGCGTAAATTTGTGTTTATCTGACCTTTTTCCTATGCGAACTGATAGGTGGGACCCACAAGGAACGTGGTCAATTTAACTAGTCAACATGGTGCCACGTAGGCTATTTGGCCGGTCAACAGAGTGCAATCCGACGCTGAACAGTGAGCAAGTGACCGTATAATCACCGAAAAACGTATATAGTGATTGTAATGAGCGTATTCTGAAGTTAGATGACCGTATTATGCTTTCTCTTTGTAGGCCCTCCAAAACTACATCTCTACACGTTCTTGCATGTTACATCTAACAACTATGCAATACAACACTACTACTACACTCTAACACAATAAATCATATGTGTTTTTAGTTTTAGTAGATATCATATTGTTACTTAATTATTCAGTTTGCATACATTGAAATTGCCTTTGAAATGTATGGCCAGTATCATCTACCACGCAGGAAAAATCCTGCCATTTCCTGTTTAATCGGGTTTGTGTCGATGGATCGTGCGAAACAACAAAACTATAGTACTATAGAGTACAAGTGACAGTTCACTGGGCCATTGTGTCGTGTACTCCTCCGTCATAAGAGTGGAGCACTCGCTTTCATAAATGTTCTAGTCCCTTTCGCCGACATGTGGGACATCAAGCTACCGGGTCCGCGTGCCATACCAAAATACAGTGCAGAGCAGCAGCGGTGAAGCATCCCAGTCATGGCGTCGGCGTAGTAATGAGAAATGAGGCGTCAAATCACAAAGCTGCACCTTCCCCGCAGTTAAGTTGGAGAGGCGAAGTAATAATGCTAAAAAAAGAAGTTGCAGGGATGGAGCAACCATCATTTCACTCGTTGTTGAATCCGCTTCTCCCACATCTTCTTCAAGTTAACCACGTGTTGCTTCTGCCGTTGTTCTGCCTCATGTGGGACACGAATCGGCTTGGTAAAGCACTGACACGTGGGATCACATGTTAGCAAACCGCCAGGCCAACATCCTCTAAAAATAAGAAACCTCCCCCGCTATCCGCGCGGCAAAATCACCTCCTTTTTACTAATCTTAATTCTATAATTTTTTAGATAAATATAATTGAGATTTGTATAGATAGCACATGGGAGCAAAACCAAGTAGTATGGTTAAGGGCATCCACAATGTGTAGCCAAATGTGAAAATAGCTTTTGGCATCGATCGGAACCATTGTGGACAGTGCTGCCAAAGCCAAAAAGATGGAACCGAAGCTCCATGGTTGATTTATTGAAGGAATAGAAAAATGCAACATCTCTGCTTGCTCCCGTGCTTGGACGCATGTACAGTATAGAGCACAGAGTCTACTCCCCGTCCCTTCTATCACAAATCACAAAGTAGTGAGGCATCAAACCACAAAGCACGGACGAAGCAACCATCATTTCACTCTTTGCTGACTCTGCTTCTCCATTGTCTTCTTTGAGAAACCACCTCACCGTACTAAGCTGGACGGACGACGCTATTGTGTATACTAGTAGTACTAGTACACTTACAGGTCCTTTAGTTCAATGGACTTCCTGGATGCAAATAAGGCGGTTGTATCGGCTTGCAGGCGGCACCTGCGAACGACTTACCGTGGTCTCCCTCAATGGTGTTCTCCGTCGAACGCACTTCACCAAACCACAACGTTTGAGATATCATCGACGTCACCGCAATGGGGAAGGAAGTCAAATAGTTACTACCTCCATTTTTTTGTACACAAGGCCAGTATATCAAAATTACAATTTGCAAAAGGCCACTAACACTAATCGAGGCAAAATTGATGGGGTTTGCCTCGTACTAGCAACCAACGACATTAATATACCCTCGCATGCATGCGGAAGTGAGAAGGTTGATTTGCATGGTGCTGCATTAATCAAGCGATGAGGAGTGAGATGGTTAGCTCTTTGGGCTATGGAGCAAAAAATACGCATTAATTGACACGTCAAACGAGGATTTGTATCTATTAATCCCGTGAAGGAAAATCCTGTCTTTCTTTTTAAACACTAGTACTCCTAGTACGTACGTACTTGCATCCAGTTTGGGTCTAGGCCATGCATTTCAATACTTTGCCACACATTTTTGGCAAGCTTGCCTAAAGTTTTCAGAATGAAAAGGAGGTACACTTGCGCACGGCTGCCGCGGTCGCACCACACCCTCACATAGTCTCTCCTACACGCCGCAGTCGCACCGCACCGTCACTTAGTTGCTCCTGCACGCTGCAAACCCAACCAAGGGAACACACCCTCACTGACACGTGCTACCGCATGTGAACAAACCAAACTCAGCCATCCTACCGCTGACACATAATTTTTGTTCATACAGTATGTTTATCCAACCGCATGTTGGGGAGGATCAGTACGGCCCGTGCGATGGTCTGTTGGGGAAGAAGAAGAGGTGAGGAAGAAGGGTTAGGAGACATAGGATATTCATCCAACCGCCTGAAAGGGTAGACTGACCCAAATTATGAAAGTCAGGCAACTTGCATAACAATATATGTTTTTACACAGCAAAAGATCCAAAAAACGACAACATAAAGAAAAACAATCACTGCTCGTAGAACGAGACGGCCTTGTCGTCTTTTGCTGCCGACGTGAACCACCTATAGCTGCCGACGTGTGTCTATGCACCGTGGTTGTCCTCGACCGCCAGCTACTCGTTCACGCGGAGCGTGCGGGCGCTTTACACAGACGAGAGCATCGCCTGGTTCAAGTCAAGGACGTCCGGTTCCGCCTGTAGGAGGGCCTCGATGGCAGCGGCATCCGCGCGCTCCGTCTCGAGTTGAGCCTCCGCTGCCCGGTTCAAGTCCAGGACGTCTGGTTCCGCCTGCAAGACGGCCTTGATGGCAGCGGCATCTGCGCGCTCCGTGTCGAGTTGAGCCTCCACCGCCCAGTTCAAGTCTAGGACGTCCGGTTCCGCCTATAGGAGGGCCTCGATGGCAGCGGCATCCACGCGCTCCGTGTTGAGTTGAACCTCCGCCGCCCGGTTCATATCCTCGACATCTGGTTCCACCTGCAGGAGAGCGTCGATGGCAGCACCATGTGTGCGCTCCGCGTCGAGTTGAGCCTCTGCCTCCCAGTCCTCCTTTAGTATTGCCAGGTTGAACCGCTGGTCCGCCTGCACCATGGGTGTAACATACCAAATTTTCAATTTGGAATGTTATACATTAGATCATCAATGCATATCATATTTTTATATGCTGCTGGCTTGATCCTACAAATTCTACGCAACTCAAGGAACATCGGAGAGAGTTGGGGATTTCATGATTTTCATATTTGAGTTTTCTCAAATTTTGAAAATAGGATCATTTGATTTGATTTATTTTATCTTCAATTATTTCTATTTCAAAAATATGAGAGAGGGAATAAAATGACTTTCCCAAAATAAATAAATATTGAGGATTTAAAAATTCAATCAAATAAGATTTTATTTTGGAGTTATTTGCTATTTTATTTGAATTTAGGAGAAATGCACGTTTTTCAAAATTGCATTTAGGCCACAAATAAATGTTCATCCTGTTCAGCCTGATTTTAGAAGCCGGGGAAAATTTATTTCGGGATTTTTGGAGTCCGTTTAGTATTTCTTTTATTTGTTTTTCTGCGCGTAATTATTTAAAAAAACGATACCGACTTTGGGCCGTGTTCGGCCAGGACTCCTCCGGCCAGGCCTTTAAATAGCGCCGACCCCGAGCCCGTTAGCCCAAGCCACCGCCCCGCGCCGAAACCCTATCCACGCCGCCCAGCCGCCGCCCCCGCTGCCGCCGCCGCCGCCCCGTCGCCCCGCGTCGCCGCCGCTGACGCCGCCCCTGCCCGGAGCCGCCCCGCCGCCTTGCCGCCGCCGCCGCCCCGCTGCCGCCGGAGCCGCCGCCGCCGCCCACTGACCCCGCCGCCGTCACCGAGGTTGACCCCGCCGTCGCCGCCGGTTTTTCCTAGAAAACCGTTCGGTTTTCGCCGGTTTTCGATCGGTTTTTTTAGATCCGTTTTTTAGATAGATCGGTTTTTTCCGGTTTAGTTTATTTAGCGAGTGTTCGCTCGTTCGTTCATTTTAACGAACGCGTTCATCGTTTAGTTCCAGATAACGTACGTTCGTTCGTTAATCTGTTCATCGCTTTTCTTTTTCTCGGATTTTCCGCGATTATTTCTGATTGCGATTCCTGATCCGATTTTCGTTCTAATATATCTCTTCGCTCGTTTATCGGAATCAGGCGATTCAAGCGCCTGTAGTTTCGTCTCGAAACCCTCTTTCCGTTTAACCAACTCAAATAAGTTTTTGCCTTTGTAAATTTTTTACTTAGATCCAGATTAGTAAACGAAGCTTGTTTCTTTCGCCGTTTGACTTTCGTTGCTTCGTTCGATTTTGATTCTTTTTGCAAACCGGAGTTCTTAAGTTGAACTTTCTGGTTAGATCTCTTATTTGAGTTTTACCCGTGCATTAGATGAGTATTATTGTATGCTTGTTTGTTTGCGATAGAGTACCCGAAGTGCGCCACTTGCTACTTCGAATAGCTAGGTTTCGTGGATCATCAGCAAGGCAAGTAACACTTTGATAATACCTCCTACTACCCAGTTTTTATTGCATTAGATCAATCCTCAAACATTTCATTATTAGGATCTAATTAAATTGTGGGTTGGGAAGTAGATGAGGTAGCTATTACCTGTTTTATTATCAAACCCTTGGGAGTTACTGCTACGTTGCTTATATTGTCATGCTATGCTAGTAGACGTGGATTGGACGAGTGTATCCATGACAGATGTGAGATTGTTAAATTAATGGTTTATTTAAGGTGGCAACTTAAACACTCATCTGGGTGGATTGAGGCACCTGGGTATTCCAGCGATTGCCTGTTTTTCTTTATGGACCGCCACCCAGGCTCAAAGGCATCATGAGATCATTCATACTAGAAACTTCCGTGTGCAGCCACAAGCTACTATGGGCTCTAGCATAGTTGATTAAGTCGTGGGAACTCTTACAGTGGTAGACTAGCAGATGTAGGGGAAAGTAGGTGTAACGGTCTACCCGTTCGTAAGGTGTTAGCACTTCTGAAAGACTATGTCTCGGTCATCCATTTCTCAAACACCATGTAGTGCGAGAATCCCAACAGAGGAGATTGAGTCTTGTGGGGAAAAGTGCGCAAACCTCTGCAGAGTGTATAAACTAATCATGGTTAGCCGTGTCCCCGGTTATGGACAGCTTGAGTATCTAGTACTTGGATTATCATGTGAATCTCATCATGTTACTCTAATTAATATTGTTGGGTTTTAAAGTTGATGCTTAATTGGGATTGAGAGGGTGTCTACACTCAATGTTTAACAACTACCATGATAGTTAAATAAAATTTATTCCTTTGCAGTAGGGAAAAATTGGCTTTATGCAAAACTATAACCATAGAGCTTTCCACTAGCCAAATATGCATGTAGTATAGCCTTATTCTTTCATTACTCTCTATGTGTTACATTGCCAGCATATTCCATGTGCTGACCCGTTTCGGGCTGCAACGTTCATGTTGCAGACTTTTCGGACAACAAGTAAGGTGCCTTTAGGTCGTGGTTCTATACTCGGTGATGCCGTTGGAGTTGATGGACTCACTTATCTTCCAAGCCTTCCGTTGTTTTCGTCATTAGATGGCCTTAAGCCATATTTATTGTAATAAGTTCTCTTTTGAGACACTCCATGTACTAAGTGTGTGATTGCTACTCTGTTATAAATCCATTCAAGTACTGTGCGTGTCAGCATTACTGATCTAGGGATGACACTGAAGCGCAGAGATCAGACTGTTTGAGATCTGGTCGCTACAAGATGGTATCAGAGCACATGCTGACTGTAGGACACGACCACTAAGTTAAAGCCCTAGATCACTACTCACTCTTCTCATTTCTGACTTCTCATCCTTTCTTATCTTTTAGGATGGCGGATGCAAGGAACAAGTTCACGTAACCAGATGAAGCTACACCCTTTGGACGTCACTTGAAGGAAGTCACTAGATACCTGAACATCGGAGTACCAAGCTTCACCGGAACCTACAATGCCACTTTACCTGAAGAGGAGTGCTAGATGATTCAAGTTCAAGTTCCAGGAAGGACGTTCATACCAGTCACTGAGCCCATAGAGTTTTCTTTTGATGCACCAACCTGGAGTCTAGGAAAGAGCATGGCAGCTCACATCGCCATGGGACATATTGGAGAAGTTTACCGCAATGATCTCAAGGATACTATCTACCAGATTTGTGGGCGCCGAGATGAGCATTGGGAGATGATCAACACCAAGAAGGATAGATCAATCGCAGCTTTCATCCAGGAGTTAAACCAGCACATTCGACGTCAGGAGAACCAGATGCACGCAGACATGATAGATCTGAAGAAGGCGAGGACAAGAATCACGGAACTGGACAAAGAACTCAAGGCCACACGTGAACATTACATGGAGGAAATCGAAGTATTAGTGGAGAAGAATGACGACCTGATCAAGAATATCGGAATATTCATGGGAGACCCTACACCAGTATAAGAAGACGAAGAACCCAAGGAGATTCGCCCGGAAGACTACATCATCATCGACGACACCGACTCGGACCCAGACGATAGCGATGATGACTATGTTGATGAAGCTGGAGCAGATATCATAGAGTCTGCAACCGAAGAATATTTCTAGTAGACCACCCCATCAATAGTAATATTCCACCATGTAAATAGAGTAGTCCGAGCACTTTGCGATAGTTAGACCGATTGTATGCCCTTGTTTGATTGAATTAAGTGAATTGTTTGCAATTGCCTCATGTGCATATGGGTAGTGTTTTCTCTCTAGACCTCTCTCTATTCTTAAATCTCATCTTTTCTAAACCCATCAGATGCCTCTGAGACGTGACCCCGGATTTACCTTCCCACCGGAGCTCACTCAGTTGATCCAGCAGCAGAATACGTTGATGCAGTTGCTAGTCCAGAATCAGAATCAAGGGAACAACAACAATAACCCACCACCACCACCAGTTGACCACTTAACCCGTTTTCTTAGGCTAAATCCGCCGGTGTTCTCCAGTAGCACCAAGCCTATAGTAGCAGATGATTGGCTTCACAAGATAGCAAGGGAGTTGACCACAGCAGGATGCACGGATGTGGAAAAGGTGAAATTTGCCGCACATCAGTTGGATGGACCCGCAACATCATGGTGTGAGAATTTCATAGCCACTTAACCTATCGACACTGTCACGTGGGACCATTTTCAGCATGCTTTTCGTACTTCCCATGTTTCAGCAGGAGCTATGGCCATGAAGAAGCATGAGTTTCGCAACTTGCGCCAAGGAGGACGGACAGTTGGCCAGTATGTGGATGACTTTAGTAACTAGCACGTTATGCCCCAGATGACTTTGCTACGGATGCAGCTAAGCAGGAGAAGTTTCTGGAAGGACTGAATGATGAGTTGAGCATGCAGTTGATGGTAGGAAGCTTCAACAACTACCAGGAGTTGGTAGATCGTGCTCTTATGATTGAAGGGAAGCAGCAGCAGATTGAGAACCGTAAGAGGAAGTATGGACAAGGGAAGTACAATTCTGGAGCGCAGCAGAAGCCGCGTTTTACCCCTAAACCGGGAGGACCTTTTCAGCATACTCATGGAGGAGGACGCTTGCACAATCATAATGGCCCCAAGAATGGTAATGGGAATGGAGGAAGCAACGGCCAGAACCGTACCAACCCATCAACCCCAGCCAAGAGAGACCTGAGCCAAGTCACTTTCTTTAAGTGCCAGAAGACCGGACATCATGCCAATGAATGTCCTGAATCCCAGAATGGAAATGGCAATGGAAGCTCGGGGAAGAAGCTGAACCCTTTCAATAGGGGACAGGTGAACCACGTAAACATGGAGGAGGTTGAAGAGCAGCCGAATGCAGTAATCGGTAAGTTTTTGGTTAAGTCTTTTACTGCAATCGTTCTTTTTGATACTGGTGCATCGCATTCATACATATCATGGGGATTTGTGGATAAGTATAACCTGCCCACCAAGGTTCTTAAAACACCTATGCTAGTAAGCTCACCAGGAGCGGAGTATATGGCCAGCCGAGTGTGTTTTCAAGTGCCATTGAGTATAGGTAGGCATGTGTTTCCCTCGGATTTGATTATTTTGGAATCACAAGGTTTGGATGTAATTCTGCATATGGATTGGCTGTCGATGTATGGAGGCAACATCGATTGCGCCAGTAAGTCGATTTTTCTTACCACCCCAGAAGGAAGAAGGATCAAGTATGTATCCCAATATGTGCCTAAGAGGACTCAAGTAAATTCCCTAACAGGAGTTGTACAGGATGAAGTACCTGTGGTAAAGGATTTTCCTGATGTATTTCCAGAGGAGTTGCCAGGCATGCCACCGGATAGAGACATTGAGTTTTGGATTGAGCTTTTGCCAGACATAGGGCAAATATCTAAGAGACCATACAGGATTCCCGCAAAGGATTTGGAGGAGATTAAGAAGCAGATTAAGGAGTTACTAGATAAAGGCTATATTTGCCCAAGTTCTTCGCCTTAGGGATCGCCAGTACTTCTAGTGGAGAAAAAGGATGGATCGTTAAGGATGGTTGTCGATTATCGCGGATTGAATGAAGTAACAATAAAGAACAAGTACCCACTACCGATGATCAATGATCTGTTTGATTGATTGCAAGGAGCCAAGGTATTTTCCAAGATCGATCTGCGATCAGGATACCATCAGTTGAAGATTCAAGAACAGGATATACCTAAGACGGCTTTTACCACTAGGTATGGGCTGTACGAGTATACCATTATGTCATTTGGTCTGACTAACACACCTGCCTATTTTATGAACATGATGAACAAAGTTTTTATGGAGTTTTTGGATAAGTTCGTCGTAGTGTTCATTGATGATATTCTGGTTTACTCGAAGAATGAAGAGGAGCATAAGGAGCATTTGCGTTTGGTACTTGGGAAGCTTAGAGAACATCAGTTATATGCCAAGTTTAGCAAATGTGAGTTTTGGTTGAAGGAAGTTGGATTCCTCGGACACGTTATATCCGGAGAAGGTATAACAGTAGATCCCACCAAGGTTGACACTGTGACAAATTGGGAAGCCCCAACAACAGTTGGAGAAATCTGGAGTTTTCTGGGACTTGCAGGATACTACCGGAGATTCATTGAAAATTTCTCGAAGATTGCGAAGCCTATGACGGAGTTGTTGAAAAAGGATACCAAGTTAATATCGACTGAGGAATGTGAGGCCAGTTTCCAAGAGTTGAAGAAACGTTTGGTTACATAACCAGTGTTGATTTTGCCGGATCAAAACAAGGATTATGAGGTGTATTGCGATGCTTCACGTCGAGGACTTGGAGCAGTGCTTATGCAGGAGTGAAGAGTTGTTTCATATGCCTCATGATAGCTTAAGCCTCATGAGTTAAATTATGCCACGCATGATTTGGAGTTAGCAGTCGTAGTGCATGCATTAAAGACTTGGAGACATTTTCTCATTGGAAACCATTGTGAAGTGTACACGGATCAAAAGAGTTTGAAGTACATTTTCACACAGATGGAGCTAAATCCCAGGCAAAGAAGATGGTTAGAGCTCATCAAGGATTATGACATGAGATTGCATTATCATCCCGGAAAGGCTAATGTAGTAGCCGATGCGCTGAGCCGTAAAAGCCATGTAAACACACTTATGACGGGAGATTTACCGAGGGAGTTAGCCGAGGACCTTCGTGAGATATGTTTGGAGATAGTTCTGAGAGGCTATGTAGCAGCATTGGAGATTCAGTCTACTTTGTTGGATAAGATCAGAGAAGCTTAGAAGATTGACAAGGAGGTTGCCTCTATAAAGGAGAAGATGGGCGAAGGAAAAGTTAAAGGATTTCGTGAGGATGAGCACGATACCCTATGGTTTGAAGACCGTGTTTATGTGCCCAATGACCTGGAGGTCAGGAAGTTAATTCTGCAGGAGGCCCATCATTCACCATACTCGATTCACCCAGGAAATACCAAGATGTATTTGGGTTTGAAGGATACTTTCTGGTGGACCGAAATGAAGAAGGATATCGCGGAGTATGTAGCAGTTTGTGATGTATGTCAGAGAGTAAAGGCAGAGCATCAGAAGCCAGCAGGATTGTTACAGCCTTTCCCAATACCCGAATGGAAGTGGGATAAGCTAGGCATGGATTTTATCACAGGATTGCCCAGAACACGTTCAGGCTATGACCCGATTTGGGTTGTAGTCGATCGTTTGACAAAGGTAGCTCATTTCATCCCAGTGAAGACTACCTACGCTAGTGCTAAGTTGGCAAAGATATACATGACCAGGATAGTATGTCTGCATGGAGTTCCAAGGAGTATTGTATCAGACAGAGGAACCCAGTTTACCTCAAAGTTCTGGAATCAGTTGCACAAAACTTTGGGTACCAGGCTAGAGTTCAGTACAGCTTTCATTCGCAGACAGATGGACAGACCGAGAGAGTCAATCGGATTTTGGAGGATATGTTGAGAGCTTGCGCGCTAAATTACGGATCTAGTTGGGATGACAATTTGCCATATGCAGAGTTTTCGTACAACAACAGTTATCAATCCAGTTTGAAGATGGCCCCTTTCGAAGCCTTGTACGGAAGGAGGTGCAGGATCCCATTGTCGTGGGATGAAGTTGGATACCGCAAGTTGTTCGGACCGGATTTGATTAAGGAGTCTGAACAGAAGGTGAGATTGATTCGCGATAGGCTCAAGGTAGCCCAGTCCAGGCAGAAGTGCTACGCAAATTCTAAACGTAAGGAGACAGTTTACGAAGTCGGAGACCGGGTTTATCTTCGAGTATCTCCACTTCGAGGAGTTAAGCGCTTTGGAGTTAAGGGAAAGTTAGCGCCACGTTTTGTAGGACCATACAAGGTTTTGGAGCGTATGGGAGAAGTAGCCTACAAGTTGGAATTGCCCGAAGGATTGTTAGGAGTTCACGATGTATTCCACGTTTCCCAGTTGAAGAAGTGCCATGCAGAGATGGCTGATATACCATTGAGAGATACAGTGTTGCTGGAAGCGATTCAGTTGGACAGTGATTTGACCTATGAGGAGAAACCAGTCAAGATTCTTGAGAATGCCAGCCGAGTCACCCACAGCAAGGTTATCAAGTTTTGCAAAGTTCAGTGGAGCCACCACACCGAGGATGAAGCCACCTGGGAATGAGAGGAAGATTTGTTGAAGGACCACCCTCACCTATTTTCTAGCCAACCCGAATCTCGAGGGCGAGATTCATCTTAAGGGTGGTAGGTTTGTAACATCCCAAATTTTCAATTTGGAATGTTATACATTAGATCATCAATGCATATCATATTTTTATTTCCTTCTGGCTTGATCCTAGAAATTCTACGCAACTCAAGGACCCTCGGAGAGAATTGGGGATTTCATGATTTTCATATTTGAGTTTTCTCAAATTTTGAAAATAGGATCATTTGATTTTATTTATTTTATCTTCAATTATTTGTATTTCAAAAATATGAGAGAGGGAATAAAATGACTTTCCCAAAAATAAAGCAAAATTGAGGATGTAATAATAAAATCAAATAAGATTTTATTTTGGAGTTATTTGCTATTTTATTTGAATTTAGGAAAAATGCGCGTTTTCAAAATTGCATTTAGGCCCCAAATGCATGTTCATCCTGTTCGTCTTGATTTTAGAAGTCGGGGAAAATTCATTTCGGGATTTTTGGAGTCCGTTTAGTATTTCTTTTATTTCTTTTTCTACACGTAATTATTCAAAAAAATGAAACCGACTTTGGGTCGTGTTCGGCCAGGACTCCTCCGGCTGGGCCTTTAAATAGCGCCGACCCCGAGCCCGTTAGCCGAAGCCGCCACCCCGCGCCGAAAACCTAACCCCGCCGCCAGGCCGCGCCGCCGCCGGACGCAGCCGCCCCGTCGCCCCGCGCCGGCGCCCTGCCGCTGCCGCCCGACGCCATCGGAGACACCGCCGCCGTCGCTGAGGTTGACCCCGCCGCCGGTTTTTCCTAGAAAACCGTTTGGTTTTCACCGGTTTTCGATCGTTTTTTAGATCCGTTTTTTAGATAGATCGGTTTTTTTTCGGTTTAGTTTATTTAGCGAGAGTTCGCTCGTTCGTTCGTTTTAACGAATGCGTTCATCATTTAGTTCCAGATAATGAACGTTCGTTCGTTAATCTGTTCGCCATTTTTCTTTTTCTCGGATTTTCGGCGATTATTTCTGATCGCGATTCCTGATCCGATTTTCGTTCTAGTATATCTTTTCGCTCGTTTATCGGAATCAGGCGACTCAAGCGCCTGGAGTTTCTTCTCAAAACCCTCTTTCCGTTTAACCAACTCAAACAAGTTTTTGCCTCTGTAAAAATTTGACTTAGATCCATATTAGTAAACTAAGCTTGTTTCTTTTGCCATTTGACTTTCGTTGCTTCGTTCGATTTTGATTCTTTTTGCAAACCGGAGTTCTTAAGTTGAACTTTCTGGTTAGATCTCTTATTTGAGTTTTACCCATGCATTAGATGAGTACTTATTGTGTGCTTGTTTGTTTGCGATAGAGTACCCGGAGTGCGCCGCTTGCTACTTTGAATCGCTAGGTTTCGCGGATCATCAGCAAGGCAAGTAACACTTTGATCATACCTCCTACTACCCAGTTTTTATTGCATTAGATCAATCCTCAAACATTGCATGATTAGGATCTAATTAAATTGTGGGTTGGGAAGTAGATGAGGTAGTACCTATTACCTGTTTTATTATCAAACCCTTGGGAGTTACTGCTACATTGCTTATATTGCCATGCTATGCTAGTAGACGTGGATTGGGAGAGTGTATCCATGACAGATGTGAGATTATTAAATTAATGGTTTATTTAAGGTGGCAACTTAAACACACATCTGGGTGGATTGAGGCACGTGGGTATTCCAACGATTGCCTATTTTTCTTTATGGACCGCCACCCAGGCTCAAAGGGATCATGAGATCATTCATACTAGAAACTTCCGTGTGCAGCCACAAGCTACTATGGGCTCTAGCATAGTTGATTAAGTCGTGCGAACTCTTACAGTGGTAGACTAGCATATGTAGGGGAAAGTAGGTGTAACGGTCTACCCGTTCGTAAGGTGTTAGCACTTCTGAAAGACTATGTTAGCCGTGTCCCCGGTTATGGGGAAAAGTGCGCAAACCTCTGCAGAGTGTATAAACTAAACATGGTTAGCCGTGTCCCCGGTTATGTACAGCTTGAGTATCTAGTACTTGGATTATCATGTGAATCTCATCATGTTACTATAATTAATATTGTTGGGTTTTAAAGTTGATGCTTAATTGGGATTGAGAGGGTGTCTACACTCTCAATGTTTAACAACTACCATGATAGTTAAATAAAATTTATTCCTTTGCAGTAGGGAAAAATTGGCTTTACGCAAAACTGTAACCATAGAGCTTTCCACCAGCCAAATATGCATGTAGTATAGCCTTATTCTTTCATTACTCTCTATGTGTTACATTGCCAGCATATTCCATGTGCTGACCCGTTTCGGGCTGCAACGTTCATGTTGCAGACTTTTCAGACGACGAGTAAGGTGCCTTTAGGTCGTGGTTCTATACTCAGTGATGCCGTTGGAGTTGATGGAATCACTTATCTTCCAAGCCTTCCGCTGTTATCGTCATTAGACGGCCTTAAGCCATATTTATTGTAATAAGTTCTCTTTTGAGACATTCAATGTAATAAGTGTGTGATTACTACTCTGTTATAAATCCATGCAAGTACTGTGCGTGTTAGCATTACTGATCCAGGGATGACACTGAAGCGCAGACATCAGACTGTTTGAGGTCTGGTTGCTACAATGGGGGACCCAAACGCCGGCATGAAGTCGACGTCCATCGTATCCTACCCATCGGGGGCGTTCTGCGCCGTGACATCCGCCATGAACATTGGATCGGCTTCCTCCTCCTCGTAGCTTGGCTCCAGAGAACTCGGGGATTGGCCCGCCGCAAAGTGAGCTTGGGAACGGAGGTCTGTGGCGCCGACCGCCGCCGCGATTTCTGCGTGGCACTCCAGCGTCAGCATCTTGTAGTACGTGATCTTGCGGCTCACCATGGCTTTCCGGCGAACTAGGGGACGCTTGATGCAGGCTAGGGGATCGAAAGGTGGGGCAATGGGCTGGAGAGGAGGTGTGGTTTTGGGGCAGTGGCTGGCATAGGCCGAGCAACGAAGGTTCTGGTGTGAATAGTGGTTCCGATGACGACCGGTCAATCGATTTTGACTGTACATCGCTCTTGTCGTGTTCGTATTGCACCCCGACATGCTAGACCCTCCACGTTGTTCATCGAATGGAACGTGCTTCGTCTTGCATTTTCGCTCGCTTGTGGGACCGTAGTTGAGAGCAAACTAACGTCCCTCCCCCTCCCCCGCCCGCGTCATTTATACTACCACTCCCTTCGTTTTATGCGGAGTAAATAAAAACAGAGGGAGTATACTACGGATGAGGATCCCTTGACGTTGCCGAACCCATTGAGTAACAGACATGCGGGGCCTAGAATGCATGGGGTCCGCCAGTAAGTGACCGAAAGGGAGGGTAAGGCAGGGATACCTACGTCAGAGGATCCACTTCCACTACAACTCCCCCCTTCCATCTACAGGGCCTAATGCGTTTTTCGAGGCTAACTTTGACCAGATGTTAGAGTAATAATATATGACATGCAACTTACATAAAGCATACAATCAAATTCATATGTGAAAGGAGCTTCCAATGATATAATTTTCACATTATACATCTCATGTACTATTAATCTTGTCAATAGTCAAAGGCAGTTTTGAAAAATGCATTAGAGCATGGTTAATAATATAGCCAGCCGATATCTATAAGGAACTGCCATGTCATCTATAGCCATCATCTATATGCACTCATACAATAGTGGGCTATAAGGTTGGCTATTTCCTGCAAAAAAATAATATATAAGGTTGGATATTGTATTAGTACTTTTTCCCATCTCCTCTCTATCTCTTTCTTCATATTTATTGTATTTACCTAGGAATGCGTATATAGCTAGGCTCTTGCATGAGAGCTCACTCCCCTTCTTCACATCTCTCTCCTCCACGTAGGGAAAAATGCCATGTAAGTTGGCTCTTAGAATGGCTATTAGGTTGGCTCTAAGCATTTAATCTTTGCATGAGCAAGGTATATGATTGGAAGAGAGTTGCATGCATACTATTTTTTCTTGATCTATGTGTTATAGCCGGGCTGTAGAATATAAGAGCCCGCTTCACTCTCTCTCCTCTCTTCTCACTCCTCCAAGTAGGATTTTAATGACATGACAAGTCTTATAGCCTACTGACTAGGCCTTATTAGACTTGCTCTTAGGCCCTATATAAATGGAAGGAGGGAGTACTATGAGCACTGCATACTCTACTACAGATGTTGTCAGTACTCCACTAGTACTATTGGACAGGGAGCTTAAAAAAACTTACTATTGGACTGGCTATACATGGCGAAATCCTAGTAGGAAGAGCACGCGCGAGAACAAGCACATTATGTGGTTGAAAATAAATTGGAAACCATCTCTGTTTGGATACAAATCTAGGAGTACGTACGAATCTAACAATATTGATTGGGTGTTGTTGAATGTTGATACTTTTTCTGTAAGTTTGATCAAAGTAGAGATACTTTGACTACACATAAAACATATATGTAAACTAGAAAGGATCGGAAGGATTATATTGTATGTTCAAAAGCGAAACGAACATTGAATACCTTTATATATGATTTGCGGATGCTATGATCACCGGTTGAAAATTCTGAATCCGCCTTAGGTATCACAGATGCACCCACTCGTTTTCTCTCGATTTCATCTCGGGGTTCGAAGATCGATTGAAAGAGGACTAGGGTGGGTAAAATATGTTCGTTTCGCTTATGAATGTACAATATACTCCCTCTGATCCACACAGACCCCCCCCCCCCCCCCCCCCCCCCCCCGCGGGTCATTTCTTTCATAATAACAGACCAAACCTTTATCTCCTTGCACGACACGCAATTGATCTCTCAACATCAATCGATCTCGTTAAGATGTGTCGGGGCATAAACGAATGGGATGTTAAAACTAAGACCGGAAGCGACACGTAGTGGAGGCAAAGTGAAACTTTAAACGAACCATTTGTTTGTATGCATGTCGGGTAAATTACAACATTGGAAATACAAGCATGGTCTAGGCCCACATGCGAATGATACTCGGCAGAATGTTCAAATGAGTCATGCAGGAGGATGGACTCGACCAGAGGGCAGCATGATTGATGGAAGAGGGTTGGAGAGGAATGAGAAATAAGCAACGCCGCATCATTATACTTGAACGGCTCAAATAAACAATAAGTTTTCTCATTTTCCCTTCCATCTTGGTCACGGAGTAAGATACTCCCTCTGTTTTTGTTTAATCTGCATATTAGGTTTGACTAAAGTCAAACTTCATAGAATTTGACCAAGTTTATAGAAAACTAGCAAGATGCCCGTGCTTTGCATGGAACATCAAGATCTTGTGGGAGAAAAGGATGAACGAGGAAAGGCCTTATCTGCAAATGTGGAGAGGAGTGCGGGTAAATTGTCATAGTTTCCTTCCTATCCATTAGATATAGATCGGACAGCCTATATTGCAGGATGGCAGGCACACCATCATCACCAACTCTGCTTTTTATGTACACTAGCAAGATGCCCGTGCGTTGCACGGAACATCAAGATGCATTTGTATGAGTAGTTTATCTTTTGGGAGAAAAGGATGAATGAGGGAAGGCCTTATTTGCAAATGTCGAGAGGGGTGTGGGTATCTTTTTAAAAAACTGCCATAGTTTCCTTCCTATCCGTCAGATATAAATCAGACGGACTCTTATAAAAAACAGAGTTGTGGATGATGGTGTGCCTGCCATCCTGCAATATAGGCCGTCCGATTTATTTCTGACGGATAGGAGGGAAACTATGTCAATTTTGCAAAAAAGGTACCCACACACCTGTCCACAATTGCAAATAAGGCCTTCCCTTGTTCATACTTTTCTCTCACAAGATAAACTAGTCATACAAATGCATCTTGATGTTACGTGCAATGCACGGGTATCTTGCTAGTAAGAGTAGAAATATAAACATTTACAATAGCAAATATATATGATGTGAAAGTATATTCAATAATGAATCTAATTGTATTATTTTGTTATTGTATATTTTACTATTTCTGTCTATGAACTTTGTCAAAGTTTACAAAGTTTGTCTTGGAGCAAAGCTAAAATGCGGAGTAAATAAAAACAGAGGGAGGACGCAGGGACTAGTATAGTTACTACTATCGGAATGTGGGCATGGACCAAGCACACCTCAATTATTCTTTCAAACAGTCGGACACCTACATTTAGCTAACCATCCGGCTACTTAATCAAGTGTTACGCTTCACTACTTGAAAAGGAAAAGGGTGGTACCGTAACAAAAACCACCACACTTGGGGCTAGCGTAACAACTTGGTACTGTACCACATTTAAACCAGGACACAAAAACCACCTGTTCTGCGCCTAATGCACAATGCGGAGCACTGCTGCTCGAATGTGGTAGGGAAAACAGGGAAAGCGACATGTGGGGCACATCTGTCGAGACGACATGGCGCAGACTAGTCCAATGGAGGAGCTGGCCCACGACCTCCTCACCACCGGCAACCGTTCGTGTGGGTCGTGGGGGCCAGCAACATGGCACAGCTCCAGCACCGCCTCTGGACAGGGTGACCGCGATGACCAACACACTCATCTTTGCTGGACACGGTCGGTTTCAGTGTGCCGAGGGTGGTGTTAGCGCTATGCCATGACCAGCAGATCAACATCCGGCTCGTCGAGGATGCAGGGGGCGCCGAAGTGCGCGCGCGCCGCGACGCGTCCGCGAAGTGGTGTAGGGCGGCCAACTGCATCCCCAGGACCTGAGACCATGCCGGGTAGTCTTGCTTTTTCAATGACATGTGGGGTCGCATGTGAGCAAAGGGCATCTCCAACGTTGCCACGGCCACAGATGACTACCCTGGCACACCAAAAACCGTCGTCCCACACACCGTCGCGCGGTGCGTTCCCAGCCGGCGCCAGCTGCCCACATTCATGTCGTCCGTCCGTATGCCATCATTAGGAGGCTCGGTTCTCGAAGAACAAACTCCGGCGACTTAATGACGAGCCCAGACGCTTTGGCCTCACCGGAAAGTGCTACTTAAAGCACCAATGCCCAGCTAACCTCCACACCATAGCGCATCATCCTGCTACCTGGCACCACATCCGCCATGACCGCGAGCGGGAACGCTCTGCGGGAGAGCTTTGTCTTCGAGGATGAAGCTCGAAGTCGCCGCCCTCACTCGAGTAGCCGCTCGCGACGCAATAGCAACGTAGCCGGACGCGGACGCGACCGCAAAAGCGATGGCCAAGATGGCGGCCGACGATGGGAGCACCATCAGCCACACGTCCTACTTATTACCGTCCAATGTCCGGCACCGCCAAGGTCGGGGACTCCTCCGAGGATGATTAGGGCATGGGAGGCGGCAGGGCATGGTGTGCCAACTAGCCGGTCCGTCTCTCGTGTTCTACTCTTCCTTGCCGGAGACCGCACCTTCGTCTTGAACCCCGCCCACGTACATGGAGATCGCAGATGGACAACGTCTGTCGCCGCCGTAGAATAGGTTTAGGGTCAGGTTTCTTTTATTTTTCTGTCCTATAAAAGTTTGAAATGTAATGAAAATCTGCCGTGTTTGCATTAATCTCGACCGGTATATATGAACTTTCACAATAATATAGTATATTGTATGAGTACTAGCAAGATGCCCGTGCGTTGCACGGAACATCAAGATCTTGTGGGAGAAAAGGATGAACGAGGGAAGGACTTATCTGCAAATGTGGAGAGGAGTGTGGGTAAATTGTCATAGTTTCCTTCTATCCGTTAGACATAGATCGGACGGCCTATATTGCAGGATGGCAGACACACCATCATCACCAACTCTTCTTTTTATTAAACCAAGACAAAGCTAACATGCGAAGTAAATAAACACATAGGGTCTACATACACAATTTATCTTAGGCACTCCAATAGTACGTCCACTACACATTCACGCATTTCACATCTTTCTACATCTACGAGAACCTACGAAATGGTTAACGTAAATTGCCTCTCTCTCTCCTCCCTGATTTTCAGGGTGGTGGGCCCCTCCCTCCCGCAATCTACAATCAACAGCTCACACATTTCACATTACATTAATTACGTAACTGGGATTACGTAGGTGTTGCATTACTCGTCCAGAAAAACCCAACTAAGCCAACCTCCCAGCATATCGCGCGGGAAAAGACCCGGCCGCGCCGTTTTAGTCGGGATTACCGGATTACTAGTAGTAGTACCGATGGATCGCGCGAAGCACCAAGTTTTTTTTAGGGGGCGAAGCACATAGTTTAGAAGGAAAAAGAGCGGTACACTCACAGCACCCCTGTCGCGGCCCCATTGCACCCCACACACGTTTGGTCCTTCACACGGCTCACGCAAACGGAACGCGCTTCGGCTTGCCTCTTCACTGACACGTGGGACTGCACTTGGAGAAACCGACCTTGCGCCAAACTCCCCCCGCCCACTGCGTGAAAATCCCCCTCCCCCCCAAATTCCCCCCCCCCCAAATCCCAAATTCAACTGCCCTTTGGCCAACTATCCAAATAATATTCCCCAAACCCCTGTTGGGGAACACAGTAATTTCAAAAAAATTCCTACGCACATGCAAGATCATGGTGATGCATATCAACGAGAGGGGAGAGTATCGTCTACGTACCCTCGTAGACCATAAGCGGAAGCGTTATGACAACGCGGTTGATGTAGTCGTACGTCTTCACGATCGACCGATCTAGTATCGAAGATACGACACCTCCGCAATCTGCACACGTTCAACTTAGTGACATCCTGCGAACTCACGATCCAGTAGAGCTTCGACGGAGAGCTTCGTCAGCATGATGGCGTGATGAGGTGATGATGTTGCTACCGGAACAGGGCTTCGCCTAAGCGCCGCTACAATATTACCGAGGTGGATTATGGTGGAGGGGGGCACCGCACACAGCTAAAGATCAATGATCAACTTGTGTGTTCATGGGGTGCCCCTTCCCCCGTATAAAGGAGTGGAGGAGGGGGAGGACCGGCCCTCTACTATAGCATTCCCTGGGGAGTCCTACTCCCACCTGGAGTAGGATTTCCCCCCTTCCAAGTAGTAGGAGTAGGAGAGAAGGAAGGGGAAGAGAGAAGCGAAGGAAGGAGGGGGCATCGCGCCTCCACCTAGTCCAACTCGGACTAGGCCTTGGGGGGGCGCGTGGCCTGCCCTAGGCAGCCCCTCTCTCTCCCCTAAAGGCTAATAAGGCCCATATACTCCCCGGCAAATTCCCGTAACTCTCCGATACTCTGATAAATACCGAACCACTTGGAACCTTTCCGATGTCCGAATATAGCCTTCCAATATATCTATCTTTATGTCTCGAACATTTTGAGACTCCTCATCATGTCCCTGATCTCATCCGGGACTCCGAACAACCTTCGGTACATCAAAACACATAACTCATAATACAAATCGTCACCGAACGTTAAGCGTGCGGACCCTACGGGTTCGAGAACCATGTAGACATGACCGAGACTCATCTCCGGTCAATAACCAATAGCGGAACCTAGATGCTCATATTGGCTACCACATATTCTACGAAGATCTTTATCGGTCAAACCGCATAACAACATATGTTGTTCCCTTTGTCATCGGTATGTTACTTGCCCAAGATTTGATCGTTGGTATCTCAATACCTAGTTCAATCTCGTTACCGACAAGTCTCTTTACTCGTTCCATAATGCATCATCCTGCAACTAACTCATTAGTCACATTGCTTCCAAGGCTTATAGTGATGTGCATTACCAAGAGGGCCCACAGATACCTCTCTGACAATCGGAGTGACAAATCCTAATCTCGATCTATGCCAACTCAACAAGTACCATCGGAGACACCTGTAGAGCACCTTTATAATCACTCAGTTAGGTTGTGACGTTTGGTAGCGCACAAAGTGTTCCTCTGGTATTCGGGAGTTGCATAGTCTCATAGTCAGAGGAACATGTATAAGTCATGCAGAAAGCAGTAGCAACAAACTAAACGATCATTGTGCTAAGCTGACAAGTCAATCACATCATTCTCTAATGATGTGATCCCATTAATCAAATGACAACTCATGTCTCTGGCTAGGAAACTTAACCATCTTTGATTCAACGAGCTAGTCAAGTAGAGGCATACTAGCGACACTTTGTTTTTCTATGTATTCACACGTGTACTAAGTTTCCAGTTAATACAATTCTAGCATGAATAATAAACATTTATCATGATATAAGGAAATAAATAATAACTTTATTATTGCCTCTAAGGCATATTTCCTTCAGTCTCCCACTTGCACTAGAGTCAATAATCTAGTTCACACCTTTATGTTATTAGTTCACATCTCCATGTGACTAATACCCAAAGGATTTTCTAGAGTCAATAATCTAGTTCACATCGCTATGTGATTAACACCCAAAGAGTGATCATGTTTTGCTTGTGAGAGAAGTTTAGTCTATGGGTCTGCAACATTCAGATTCGTATGTATTTCACAAATTTCTATGTCTATAATGCTCTGCACGGAGCTACTCTAGCTAATTGCTCCCACTTTCAATATGTATCCAGATCGAGACTTAGAGTCATCTAGATCAATGTAAAAAGCTTGCATCGATGTAACTCTTTACGACGAACTCTTTTATCACCTCCATAACCAAGAAATATTTCCTTAGTCCTCTAAGGATAATTTTGACCGCTGTCTAGTGATCTAATCCTAGATCACTATTGTACTCCCTTGCCATAATTATGCTAAGGTATACAATAGGACTGGTAAACAACATAGCATACTTTATAGAACCTATGACTGAGGCATATGGAATGACTTCTCATTCTCTTTCTATTTTCTGCTATGGTCGGGTTGGAGTCTTTACTCAACTTCACACCTTGCAACATAGGCAAGAACTCCTTCTTTGACTGTTCCATTTTGAACTACTTCAAAATCTTGTCAAGGTATGTACTCATTGAAAAAACTTATCAAGCGTCTTGATCTATCTCTATAGATCTCGACGCTCAATGTGTAAGCAGCTTCATCGAGGTCTTTCTTTGAAAAACTCTTTTCAAACACTCCTTTATGCTTTCCAGAAAATTCTACATTATTTCTGATCAACAATATGTCATTCACATTTACTTATCAGAAATTTTGTCGTGCTCCCACTCACTTTCTTGTAAATACAGGCTTCATCGCAAATCTGTATAAAACCATATTCTTTGATCACTTTATCAAAGCATATATTCCAACTCCAAGATGCTTGCACCAGTCCATAGATGGATCGCCGGAGCTTGCTCACTTTGTTAGCACCTTTAGGGTTGACAAAACCTTCTGGTTGCATCATATACAACTCTTCTTTAAGAAATCCATTAAGGAATGCAGTTTTGACATCCATTTGTCAGATTTTATAAAATTCGGCAACTGCTAACATGATTCGGATAGACTTTTAAGCATCAATATGAGTGAGAAAATCTCATCGTAGTCAACACCTTGAACTTGTCGAAAACATTTTGCGACAATTCGAGCTTTGTAGATAGTAACACTGATCCATTTATTATTAATGACTCACTGATCATTGGGCAAGTCAATCAAAGTCCATACTTTGTTCTCATATATGGATCCCATCTCAGATTTCATTGTCTCAAGCCATTTCGCGGAATATGGGCTCATCATCGCTTCCTCATAGTTCGTAGGTTCGTCATGGTCTAGTAACATGACTTCCATAAAGGATTACCGTACCACTCTGGTGTGGACCATACTCTGGTTGTCCTACGAGGTTTGGTAGTAACTTGATCCGAAGTTTCATGATCATCATCATTAGCTTCCTCACTAATTGGTGTAGAGATCACTAGAACTGATTTATGTGATGAACTACTTTCCAATTCGGGAGAAGGTACAATTACCTCATCAAGTTCTACATTCCTCCCACTCACCTCTTTCGAGAGAAACTTCTTCTCTAGAAAGGATCCACTCTTAGCAACAAAGATATTGCCTTTCGGGTCTGTGATAGAAGGTGTACCCAACAGTTTCTTTTTTTGGTATCCTATGAAGACACATTTCTCCAATTTAGGTTCGAGCTTATCGGTTTGAAACTTTTTTCTCATAAGCATCGCAACCCCAAACTTTAAGAAACAACAACTTAGGTTTCTTGCCAAACCATATTTCATACGGTGTCATCTGAGCGGATTTAGATGGTGCCCTATTTAACATGAATGAAGCTGTCTCTAATGCATAACCCCAAAACGATAGTGGTAAATCAGTAAGAGACATCATAGATCGCACAATATCTAATAAAGTACGATTGCGACGTTTGGACACACCATTACGCTGTGGTGTTCCAGGTGGCGTGAGTTGCGAAAATATTCCGCATTGTTTCCACTGAAGACCAAACTCATAACTCAAAATATTCTCCTCCACGATAAGATCGTAGAAACTTTATTTTCTTGTTACGATGATTTTCCACTTCACTCTGAAATTATTTGAACTTTTCAAATGTTTCAGACTTATGTTTCATCAAGTAGATATACCCATATCTCCTCAAATCATCTTTGAAGGTCAGAAAATAACAATACATGCCGCGAGCCTCAACACTCATCGGACTGCATACATCACTATGTATTATTTCCAACAAGTCTGTTGCTCGCTCCATTGTTCCGGAGAACGGAGTCTTAGTTATCTTTCCCATGAGGCATGGTTCGCAAGCATCAGCTGATTCATAATCAAGTGATTCCGAAAGCCCATCAGCATGGATTTTCTTCATGCGCTTTACACCAATATGACCTAAATGGCAGTGCCACAAATAAGTTGCACTATCATTATTAACTTTGCATCTTTTGGCTTCAATATTATGAATATGTGTATCACTACGATTGAGATTCAATAAACCATTCACCTTGGGTGTATGACCATTGAAGGTTTTATTCATGTAAACAGAACAACAATTATTCTCTGACTTTAAATGAATAACTGGATTTTCTTCATGCGCTTTACACCAATATGACCTAAATGGCAGTGCCACAAATAAGTTGCACTATCATTATTAACTTTGCATCTTTTGGCTTCAATATTATGAATATGTGTATCACTACGATTGAGATTCAATAAACCATTCACCTTGGGTGTATGACCATTGAAGGTTTTATTCATGTAAACAGAACAACAATTATTCTCTGACTTTAAATGAATAACTGTATTGCAATAAACATGATCAAATCATATTCATGCTTAACGCAAACACCAAATAACATTTATTTAGGTTCAACACTAATCTCAAAAGTATAGGGAGTGTGCGATGATGATCATATCAATCTTGGAACCACTTCCAACACACATCGTCACTTCACACTTAACTAGTCTATGTTCATTCTGCAGCTCCCGTTTCGAGTTACTAATCTTATTGAGGGGTTGCTATAAACACTAGTAAAGTACACATCAATAACATGTATATCAAATATACCTTTATTCACTTTGCAATCCTTCTTATTCGCCAAATACTTGGGGTAGTTCTGCTTCTAGTGACCAGTTCCTTTGCAGTAGAAGCACTTAGTCTTAGGCTTAGGTCTAGGACTTGGGCTTCTTCACTTGAGCAGCAACTTGCTTGCCATTCTTCTTGAAGTTCCCCTTCTTCCCTTTTCCCTTTTCTTGAAACTAGTGGTCTTGTCAACCATCAACACCTTAATGTTTTTCTTGATTTCTACCTTCGTTGATTTCAGCATCACGAGGAGCTTGGGAATCGTTTCCGTTATCCCTTGCATATTATAGTTCATCACGAAGTTCTAGTAACTTGGTGATAGTGACTAGAGAACTCTGTCAATCACTATTTTATCTGGAAGATTAACTCCCACTTGATTCAAATGATTGTATTACTCAGACATTCTGAGCACATCCTCACTAGCTGAGCTATTCTCCTCCATCCTGTAGGCAAAGTACTTGTCAGAGGTCTTATACCACTCGACTCGGGCATGAGTCTGAAATACCAATTTTAGCTCTTGGAACATCCTATATGCTCCGTGGCGTTCAAAACATTTTAGAAGTCCCGGTTCTAAGCCATAAAGCATGGTGCACTAAACTATCAAGTAGTCATCATACCGAGCTTTGTCAAACATTCATAACGTGTGTATATGCTCCTGCAATAGGAATGTCACCTAGCGGTGCATCAAGGACATAATTCTTCTATGCAGCAACGAGGATAACCCTCAGATCACGGAGCTAGTCCGCATCATTGCTACTAAAATCTTTCAACTTATTTTTCTCCAGGAACATATCAAAAATAAACGGGGAGCTACATCGCAAGCTATTGATCTACAACATAGATATGCAAATACTATCAGGACTAAGTTCATGATAAATTAAAGTTCAATTAATCATATTACTTAAGAAGTCCCACTTAGATAGACATCTCTCTAATCATCTAAGTGATCACGTGATCCATATCAACTAAACCATGTCTGTCATCACGTGAGATGGAGTAGTTTTCAATGGTGAACATCACTATGTTGATCATATATACTATATGATTCACGCTCGACCTTTCAGTCTCCAGTGTTCCGAGGCCATATCTGCATATGCTAGGCTCGTCAAGTTTAACCTGAGTATTCCGCGTGTGCAAAACTGGCTTGCACCCATTGTATGTGAACGTAGAGCTTATCACACCCGATCATCACGTGGTTTCTCGGCACGATGAACTATCGCAACGGTTCATACTCAGGGAGAACACTTATACCTTGAAATTCAGTGAGAGATCATCGTATAATGCTACCGCCGAACTAAGCAAAATAAGATACATAAAGGATAAACATCACATGCAATCAAAATATGTGACATGATATGGCCATCATCATCTTGTGCCTTTGATCCCCATCACCAAAACACCGTTATGATCTCTATCATCACCGGCATGACACCATGATCTCTATCAACGTGTCGTCACATGGTCGTCTCACCAACTATTGCTTTTGCAACTATTGCTATCGCATAGCGATAAAGTAAAGCAATTATATGGCGCTTGCATCTTATGCAATAAAAAGACAACCATAAGGCTCCTCCTAGTTGCCAATAACTTAAGAAAACATGATCATCTCATACAACAATTTATATCTCATCATGTCTTGACCATATCACATCACAACATGCCCTGCAAAAACAAGTTAGACATCCTATACTTTGTTGTTGCAAGTTTTACGTGGTTGCTACGGGCTGAGCAAGAACCGTTCTTACCTACGCATCAAAAACCACAACGCGGTATAGTGATTTCTTTTTATCTTTAGAAAGAACCAAGTTCATTGAATCCGATTCAACTAAAGTTGGAGAAACAAACACCGACTAGCCACCTGTGTGCGAAGCACGTTAGTAGAACCAGTCTCGCGTAAGCGTACGCGTAATGTAGGTCTGAGCCGCTTCATCCAACAATACCGCTGAATCAAGAATCAACTAGTGAAGGCAAGCAATATGTATATACCCACGCCCACAACTCCTTTGTGTTCTACTCGTGCATATAACATCTACGCATAAACCTAGCTGGGATGCCACTATTGGGAAACACAGTAATTTCAACAAATTTCCTACGCACACACAAGATCATGGTGATGCATAGCAATGAGAGGGGAGAGTATCGTCTATGTACCCTCGTAGACCATAAGCGGAAGCGTTATGACAACGCGGTTGATGTAGTCGTACGTATTCAAGATCGACCGATCTAGTACCGAAGATATGGCACCTCCGCAATCTACACACATTCGGCTTGGTGACCTCCCGCGAACTCACGATCCAGTAGAGCTTCGAGGGAGAGCTTCGTCAGCACGACAGCGTGATGACGGTGATGATGTTGCTACCGGAACAGGGCTTCGCCTAAGCACCGCTACGATATTACCGAGGTGGATTATGGTGGAGGGGGCACCGCACATGGCTAAAGATCAATGATCAACTTGTGTGTTCATGGGGCGCCCCCTTCCCCCGTATAAAGGAGTGGAGGAGGGGGAGGACCGTCCCTCTACTATGGCGCGCCCTGGGGAGTCCTACTCCCACCGGGAGTAGGATTCCCCCCTTCCAAGTAGTAGGAGTAGGAGAGAAGGAAGGGGAAGAGAGAAGAGAAGGAAGGAGGGGCGCCGCCCCTCCCCCTAGTCCAATTCAGACTAGGCCTTGGGGGCCGCGCGGCCTGCCCTAGGAAGCCCCTCTCTCTCTCCCCTAAAGCCTAATAAGGCCCATATACTCCCCGGCGAATTCTTGTAACTCTTTGGTACTCCGATAAATACCTGAACCACTCGAAACGTTTCCGATGTCTAAATATAGCCTTCCAATATAGCTATCTTTACGTCTCGAACATTTCGAGACTCCTCGTCATGTCCCTGATCTCATCCGGGACTCTGAAAAACCTTCGGTACATCAAAACACATAACTCATAATACAAATCGTCACCGAACGTTAAGCGTGCGAACCCTACGGGTTCGAGAACTATTTAGACATGACCGAGACTCATCTTGGGTCAATAACCAATAGCGGAACCTGGATGCTCATATTGGCTCCCACATATTCTATGAAGATCTTTATCGGTCAAACCGCATAACAACATACGTTGTTCCCTTTGTCATCAATATGTTACTTGCCCGAGGTTCGATCGTCGGTATCTCAGTACCTAGTTCAATCTCGTTACAGGCAAGTCTCTTTACTCGTTCCGTAATGCATCATCCTGCAACTAACTCATTAGTCACATTGCTTGCAAGGCTTATAGTGATGTGCATTACCGACAGGGCCTATAGATACCTCTCCGACAATCGGAGTGACAAATCCTAATCTTGATCTAGGCCAACTCAAGAAGTACCATCGGAGACACCTATAGAGCACCTTTATAATCACCCAGTTACGTTGTGACATTTGGTAGCACACGAAGTGTTCCTCCGATATTCGGGAGTTGCATAATCTCATAGTCAGAGGAACATGTATAAGTCATGCAGAAAGCAGTAGCAACAAACTAAACGATCATCGTGCTAAGATAACAAGTCAATCACATCATTCTCTAATGATGTGACCCCATTAATCAAATGACAACTCATGTCTATGGCTAGGAAACTTAACCATATTTGATTCAACGAGCTAGTCAAGTAGAGGCATACTAGTGACACTCTGTTTGTCTATGTATTCACACATGTACTAAGTTTACGGTTAATACAATTCTAGCATGAATAATAAACAATTATCATGATATAAGGAAATAAATAATAACTTTATTATTGCCTCTAGGGCATATTTCCTTCACCCCCTTCCCTGTCCCCCTCCACTCCATTCGCTCCGCCAGAGCCGCCCTCCCCGCCGATACGTTGGTAGCGCAGTTCGTTGAGGGTACACACGACAATCCTCTTGCTCCCACAGTACGCTCTCGTAGACTGCCGTCCTCGAGCCGCGCCACCACCGCTGGCGACGTTCTTGTGAAGGCGCACGGCGGTCAGCGCCGCCACCGCTGGTGACGTACATGTGGAGACGCACGGCGGTCAGCTTCTCCCACGGTATGCACATTCTAGAATGAGCCCCCGTGCATGTCGGTGTAGCGCTGAATGTTAGCTGATAGACGATGTTAATCTGACTGTTTGCCGAAGTAGTTTACTGTCAATATGCTCTGCATAAGAAGCTTTCTTGCCCTGTTCTGCACTCAATCTGCTTAGCTGAGATGAAATGTCAAGCCCGATTAATTGCTAAAATATCCTGCCATATATTTATTGTGACGTAGATTGCCATTGTCTAGTAGCCAATCTGTTAGGTGAAATAGCTCTACACCATTTTATACTTGATCTTTCTTGTTGCGATGGCCTTCAATAGTTGGATGGCTGTGTGCTCGGCCTCATTGACTGTCGAAACAGCCTACCATAATTTAGCAGTCAAATTTGTTTGCTGAATTAGCTTTAAATATATTTCCTTACTTAGATCTGCTCGTCCAAATATCTTGCCATAGCTTTAGACATCAAACTAGATATTTTTTCTGGACTTCATAAAAAAGCATATATGTTTTTCCTGTAATATCTAGTAGAAGAACTAATTTGTATGTCTAACAGATGGGTAGGACTTGGATAACTTTTGCTCGAAAATTCTACACTGCATATGTCGAGGGGGTTGAAAACTTCATGAACTTTATCAGAGCTAAGTACGGTGGTCCGAAATCAGATGTGCTCTACTCGTGTAGCAGTTGTATGAATTCTGTTACAAGACCCCAGTCAACTGTGCAAAATCATCTACACTTGTATGGGATGTCGGTCACATATACTAGGTCGGTTCATCATGGTGAAGCTGTGAACGTCAATGTTACTGACTATGTGGAAGCAGCAGATCACCATCTTGATCTGCCTGATGCTTAGGTGGAATAGGAGGATGAGGTGGTGGTGGCAGAGCCAGTGAGTTTGGCCAACATTGAAACAGTGCTACGAAATGCTCGTGCATTTCGTGAACTTTCACCTGTAGAAGAAAACAGTGGGCCCGCATGTTGGAACAATGCAATGTGGTTGTCACCCCAGGAAATAAGCTGTCAGTATTCTCAGCTATGGTCACCTTTCTTTAGGTGAAGACATCTGAGCGGATGACCAACAAAGCATTTGATGCAATGTTGGCTACTTTCCGCAAAGCTTTCCCAGATGCGTCTGAGCTGCCACACACCTACTGTAAAATGAAGAATTTCCTTTGTGTAGTTGGAATTGGATATGATATGATCCATGCTTGTAAGAATAATTGTGTTATGTTCCGGAAGGATTATGCCAACTTAAGTGAATGACCGAAATGCAAATCATCAAGATGGAAAGATGGCGATGCTGTGAAGAGGATTCCTTATAATGTTCTAAGACATTTTCCAATTACACCAAGATTGCAGAGGTTGTTTCATGATGTTGAAACAAGAGAGGATGTATTGTGGCATTCTAGGAACCAGGAGTACATATATCCAAATGTAATGAGCCATCCATCTCATGGTAGTGAGTGGAAAAGCTTTAATCAGAAACAAAAAAAGTGTGCCGCTGTCCCGAGAAACATTAGACTTGGCTTAGCTTCAGATGGATTTAATCCATTTGGCCACCAGAGCGCCACATATAGCATGTGGCCAATGCTTGTTATCCCTTACAACATGCCTCCAAATGTATGCACCAAAGAATCAAACTACATGATGGGCTTGCTCATCCCAGGTCCAAAAAGTCCTGGAAAGGATGTTGATTTATTCATGGAGCCTCTTGTGGAGGAACTTCAACAACTATGGAGGGGTGTTCTCACTCGAGACCTAAATATCAGCCCACCAGCTGATTTCT
Organism: Triticum urartu; assembly: GCF_003073215.2. Lineage (NCBI taxonomy): Eukaryota > Viridiplantae > Streptophyta > Magnoliopsida > Poales > Poaceae > Triticum > Triticum urartu. The sequence goes on along the minus strand of NC_053023.1, from coordinate 390,568,452 downwards.
TTTTGCGTGCTGTTATAATTTGGTGCATCCATGATTATCCGGCTTTGGGCACTATGTCGGGCGAACGACACATGGTTACAATGCATGTGTTCGCGGTGACAGGAATCCGTTGTCATACGCAATACTTAGCAAGATCAGTTACATTAGACACCATCATTGCCTTGCCAAGGACAAGCCGCGTCCTACAAAATACCGAAGACATGTGTTCAATGCAAAGCATGAAAATCATGATGCGCCAAGAGGCTCACTGCCGATGAGTTGCAAGTGGAATTAGAGAAGGTCAGGCATATTACACTAGGAAACCATACTGGTGATGGTAGCGGGAAAAGGAAGTGTGGCAGGGCAGAAGAGAGATTATTGTTTACTCGTAGGTCCACTTTGTGGGGCTTGGAGTATTGGAAAGATTTAGATCTGCGGCATAATCTTGATGTGATGCACATCGAGAAAAATATATGTCACAACATTATTGGCACACTTCTTAATATTGAAGGCAAGACGAAAGATACCTTAAAATCTAGGATTGATTTGACACACCTGGGTATCAGACAGGATTTGCAGGTGCAAGATGAAGGTAAACCACGGGATATGGCACCAGCTGTATACATCTTGGACAAGGTAAAAAGAAAAGAATTCTGCGAGGTCCTGTCACATGTGAGATTCCCACATGGATTTGCTTCCAACCCTGAAAGGAGAGTTAGTGTAGATGGAAACAAGGTACAAGGGTTGAAAACTCATGACTGCCACGTCCTACTTCAAAGGATTTTACCTGTTATCCTTAGAGGATTGGGCCGCCCTGACTTATATAGAGCAGTTATAGAGTTGGGAAAATTCTTCAGGGAACTCTGCAGTAGAAATATCAGGGTAGATGCTTTGGAGCGTCTTAGAGATAAGATATCAACTATCCTATGCGACCTTGAGAAGATATATCCTCCAGCCTTCTTTGATGTGATGGTGCATTTGGCTGTTCATCTACCTGATGAGGCACTACTTAGAGTTCCAGTGCAGTATGGCTGGATGTACCCTATTGAAAGGCGGCTAGGCACTTTCAAGGGCTATGTTAGGACCAGAGCTAGACCCGAGGGTTCCATTATAGAGGCCTACATTGCTACAGAAGCGTTGACATTCTGCTCAAAATACATTGAAAATAGCTGATCAACTTAGCAAAGAGGTGGGTGGAGACAATCCCAAGCTCAATGTTTTCGATTATTCTGTTTGAGTTACAGGGAAGAGTCGACAAGAGGACAAATCTAAATATTTGGACAAAATGGTTTGGTATGTGTTGAATAATTGTCCTGAGATACTACCTTACATCAAGTAAGTGCTAAGTATTGCAGCTTATACATCGTAATCTACTAAACTTGCAGCACATTCTTATATATTTAGATGTTTGACGCGATCACTATGTTGTGTAGAATCTACAAAAAGGAGTTACTGCCGCAAAATCCAAGAAACATTGGCAAACTGGTTATGGCAGGATTTGCAAAATGGTTCAAGAGCCATGTAAGATTTTGAATTGCACTATCAGTTTTTTTAATATATTGAGTACATAAGATGATCAGCTTGTCTATTTTCTAACCATAGGTTAAGAAGATGAGGGAGGATGGGCAGGCAGTTGATGATGCCCTTTATGCACTAGCAATGGGTCCTGATACTCAGGTAAGACATTATGAATCTTGCGTTGTTGGAGATGTGCGCTACAACACCCTTGCACGCGACGAAGGCAGGAAGATAGAAAACAGTGCCATCATGAGCACGGATACGTATGATAGAGAGACAACTGAAATGTATGCTAACATAACAGACATTGTTCAGTTGCAGTATATCTCCAATTTCGAGGATCATCGGTGTGTGGTTCTGTTGTGATGTTGTTGGTATAACCTGTTTTCCAGGATCGCAAAACCCAGAGCTGATGATTATTTCAAATCCATCAATGTCAAGGCGGCATACCAGACCAACGAGCCTTTTATTTTGGCAAATCAAGCAACAGAGATATTTTCTTGGAAGACACATTTTCACATAGTAATAACTGGAGAGTATTGTAAAGGTTTGAGCAGAGGAATTCGTTTAATGAAGCTGCACAACAAGAAGATGCTTACACTGCTACTGATGTACAAGATTCCACAGATGTTCCTAATATCTTTGAGAACCATCACGTTAATGACGCTGGCAAAAAGATTGCCTGTCGTGCTGTGGACATACAAGAGTTGATCAATAAGAAGACAACATTCGAGGACATTGAGGATGAAGAAGAAGATGACACTCTGGGAAATTACAATTCAGACTGATACACATGGCAAAGATGTTGACACTGCTGCTACGGATGATTAGATTGCTTTTGTCGTATTTGCCTGTCAGAAGACGTTTCTTTATCTACTATGTGAAATTGTGTTTGCTATGACAACTGAAACCTAATGAACATGTTGTTTAGTATTTTGCTATGAGAACATCACTTGTTATGTATGTTCATTTGTGTTTGGTGATTGTATGACGACTAAAACATGATGCCATTGTTGTTTAGTTGTACTCATATTTGGCTGTGAAACTTGAATTTGATGACATAGTTTGCTGTTGGACTGCAATTTGTTCGACATCTTTGAATGGGAACGAAGCTGACCCGACATGGCCTCTGCTAATTTATTTATTTATTACCAAAAGGGCCTCTGCTATTTATTTATTTATGAGCAAAAGGGGATACCCCCCGATTTCCCTTAAGAGAAATCATTACATGTTCACAACACCACGCCCAGCCTTCTACCTAGATTTCATTCATTACTAGTTTCAGCAAAGTGATCATGGCATAGCCACTGAATACATCACGAGTGCTACATACACGACAAATAAAGAGACAATAATCCTACAGGGCACATCGATTTTGCCCATTATCTTCACAAGCTCTTTCATCTCCTCATTGCTGTCAAGGCTGTTCAGCAGCTGTTGCTTGGCCATGATCAGAGGAACTGCATCTTTAACCTTCAGCTCTGCATCTTCCTCTTCTGCCATTCCTTCAGTTACTTGTCCACCACCCCAACCTGCTGGTATTGGGATTCCTCGGCTAACCAAATAATCAACATAGTTGCGTTCCCGCACATCGACAACTTCCCAGAAATACAAATCACACAAATCTTCCCTTTTCTACACGAATCAAATTGTAAGATCATCAACCGAACTATTAAAAAAATCAGCAACTGAAAGTAGTAGAACAACACTTAAACATATTATTACCCCATGATTCGGGCATTTGTAGAAGACTCGACCGGGGTTGAGGATTGTGGTTGAGACGCGACGGATGACTCTGCGTGATTTCCAGCAGTGGACCCACGGGTGGCGACTTGGCGCATATCTGGTTGTTGCCTGCTGAAGAGCAGGTGGACGAGCACCAGCGGACATGGCTGCTGTGGCCAGAGCTTCTAATGCTAGGCAGAGTAAGTAGAGAAGAGGAGAAGCAAACGTTGGGTATGTCAGTTTCATTACTTGTGGAGTAGCATAACACCATATATAGTCATAGTGTAGGTTTGGATTCGAACCAGCTAGAGGAGCACGTCTCTCTTTTTTCTAAAACTCAGCAACGTCTCTTTACTAGTACACTAGCTTGTTCTATATGCCTCCTCAAGTCTTTGCTTTTATTTGTTTTTTGCGAGGAAGGAAGGAGGACAAAATTGAGAGTTCCTGGGACTCGAACCCAAGACCTTTTGGTTGAAAACCAAGGGTGCTAGTCACTTATGTGACGAACGTTCCCTCGGAGGAGGATGGCAGACAAACGCATTTCCTCGCAGTATTAGTTGTGATGCAAGATCGAACGGTCGCAGTTTCGGGAATGTTATCAGGCGAACGGGCTCAGTTTTTCTTTTCTTCCTATATATAAAAAGTATGCTACTTGGTGCCAGCTTAGTCAACAAACGATTGTGCCAACCTTGACCATTGGATTGACATTCAACGTCTGCCGTGTTTCTTCAGTCTCTTCTTCCTCCAGCCGCCAAAGCCAAACCAGCGTCGGCGGGACCGCCTGCTCCCGCCTCCCACGGCTAGTTGTGCTATCACGCACGCACCATGGCCGCATCACACCCTAAAATTTGTGCATCTTCCCCGGCTCCTGTTCGTTCCCGTCCAAGGCCTCGCCATCGTCCTCCATATTGGTTCGCTCTCCGCGGTGCCGCCCTCCGGTGTTGTCAACATGGTCAACAACAAAGAGGAATAAGGAGATGACTGTACATGGTGAGGATGACAGTAGGGACCCAACAACGCGCACCGTAATTTTGTTTTTTGTGACAGAGAAGGGTATCAACTGGGTTGTTCGGGAGCTGTGGCCTGTCTAGCACATGACCAGCCTAGTTTGTCTTTTTTCCTTTCTAAAAATGGCTAGCCCAGCTATTTTGTTTTTTGCAGAATAACCAACGTAGGCCTACTTGCTTTTCTATGCCCTGCTGGGCCAGAAACTTTCAAGACGAGGATGGATGCATTTTGCCCAGAAAATGGGCTATAAGTAATAAGAAATGGGCTATATAAGTAATATTAAATGGGCTGTAAAATGAAAAAAATACAGCAAACAGGCAATTAGTTCCAAAATACTTTTTTCTTTCGGATTTTGATATTTTAAATTTCATTGTTTTTGTGCGGGTAAATTTTCATTGGATTTAAATTAAGGTATGTTTAGTATTTAAATTAATTTGATTCTGGCTAGAAATTTCGGGCTGTATGCTGTTTGGGACAGATTTGGAGGCTCACTTGTGGGTCTACTAGGTTGATGTGTACGGAAGGCATTGTCAACTTAGTCCACAAATGATTCTAGCAGAAGTGACCGTTGGATGTTAATCCAACGGCCGTGATGCTTCTTCAATATCTAATCTTCTTGCTCCAGCCGCCCAAACCACCGCCGGTGGGACTGCCTGCTCCCGCCTCCCGTGGCCGGCTGTGCTGCCGCACAGGCCGCACCGCCCCACCCTACTCCATTGCTGGCCAGGCCATTCCTCTACTCACCCACACCTCCTGTTATTTTCGGTGACAGCGGCCGTACCAGTAAACCCTCGTACTCCCCACCGGTGGGCAACCACTGTCGAGTCTTCCCGGGCTTTGTGTCGTTCCCTTCCTAGTCCTCGCCGTCGTCCACCACCCTGGTGCTCTCTGCGCACCGTGGTCAACGTGGTCAACGAGCGACATCCATCGGACGTGGACTGTACTTGGAGAGGCTGACAGCTGGGTCCATGGCCGAACACAAGGAAATGCCTCCTTATTACACGCAAAATAATGATTCCTCCACCTGGCGTCTGGGACACACCGGAAGGGCCTCTGTATTTCACGAAAAAAACGTTCCCCTGCTGACAGGTCAGACCCACCAGCTATATCTTCGCACGCATGGAAGTGCCTCCTTATTACGCACAAAAAAATGAATACTACCCCTGCTAGCTGGGACCCATCATAGTGGGAGGCTGACATGTGGGCCTACTAAGTTGACGGGGACGGAGGGATTTGTCAACTTAGTCAATATGAACGATTCTAGCTCCAGTGACCATACGATGTCCATCCAACGGTCGTAGTGCTTCTTCAACCTCTGGTCTTCTTGCTCCAACCGCCCAAAGCAGTGCCGATCGTGCTGCCTGCTCCTGCCTCCCGTGGCCGGCTGTGCTGCCGCGGAGGACTCGCCGCCACCCTACTACTCCCACCGCTGGCCAGGCCATCCCTCTACTCACCCATACCCTGTGTTATTCTGCAGCGACGACAGCCTCACACCGCAGCAGAACCAGTGAACCCTCGTACTCCTCTCCGAGTGGGCATCCACTGCCGCATCTTCCCCGGCTCCGCGTCGTCCCCTTCCTAGGCCTCGCCGTTGGCCACCGCCCTGGTGCTCTCGGTGCGGCGTGGTCAACGTGGTCAAGGAACGACTTTCATCGAAAGAGTACTATACGTGGAGAGGCTGACAGCTGGGTCCATGACCGCAGCAAGGAAGTGCCTCCTTATTACGCTCAAAATAATGATCCCTCCACCTAACAGCAGGGACCCACCGGACGGGCCACCGTCTTTTGTGAAAAAACATTCCCCCTGGCTGCTGGGCCCCAGCCGCTACATGTTCGCACGCAAGGAAGTGCGTGACAGTCGAGACCCACCTGGTCGAAGCATACGTAGCGTTGTCATTCTAATCGCGAACGTGTACGTACATACTGGTCGATGTAGAGGCACACATGTGTCGTAGTAGAGGCGCGCACGTAGCAAGTACACGTACATACAGTGGCCAGTATGCAAGAAAGTGAATACAACCACGTACGTACATACGGGCGAGATCTTGAACGCCTACTCGCGCATACGTACGGCTAGGGCTCGTGTACATGGCTGGATCAGAACGGAGAAACTGTGCCGTCGTCGTATTCATGGGGAGGCAACAGAATGCGTCGTGTTCATTGGGAGGCAACGGAATGCGTGCTATTCATCGGGAGCCAACCAGCTTGGACGGAACGACCGATGGAAACGAGGCTTGGCATACCGCAGAACGGAGGAAACGTCCTTGTGTTCGACCAGCCACAGTCGAAACAGGATCTTGTTCATCGGGAGGGGTCTGGCGTACCGCAAAACGGAGGAAACAGACTTCTCTTGGACCTCCTATGGTGGAAACAAGGTCCTATTGATCGGGAGGGGTGTGGCATACCGCAAAATAGAGGAAACGGATTTGTGTTGGAGCACTACGGTCGAAACGGGGGTCCTGTTCATCGGGAGGGGTGTGGCGTACCGCAAACAGGACTCCATGGGATAATGTTCATCTCCACCATCGACTGCCTCCACGGGCTACTGTTTATCCGTCGTCGACCTCCTCCAGCCTCCACCTGCGACTGTTCATCCACGGGCTCCTATTCAGCCAGCCTCCACCACGCGCTCCTCCACCAGCTACTGTTCAACCAACACTCTCCACGAGGTCCTATTCAACCACCCCTCCATGGGCACTATTCATCCAGCCCTCCACCGGCTACTATTCAACCAGCCCTCCACGGGGTCCTATTCATCCAGCGGCAACACCATGGGGTCCTGTTCATCCACCCCCATCGGGAATTGTTCATCCAAACCCACCAACAACGCTCACTGTTCTTCCAGAGGCAGCATCAATCGGCTTCAGTTAGCAGCAGTAGCGAAGGAATCACTCGGGTTTAGTTAACAACAAGGGATCGATCGCTCGGGTTCAGTAACATAGCTAGTGCAATCGCTCGGGTTCAGTTAGAGCCCAATGCCTCGCTCGGGTTCAGTTAGAGTGCAACGCCTTGCAAACACGTGCGTAGGTACGAGAGAAACATGCATCGCTCGGCCCCCGACCACCCACCGTAACCGGGAACTCCCCCGATATTTTCCTCCTCCTCGCTTCTACCATAGTTTTTTCCATCATGGACGGCCCAAAGAATGTCATGCAGCTGCTTCTCCGGCCCGCCCAGGATGAAAAGCCCATTTTATATCATGATTTTTGTCATAGAACTAGGACCCCACCACATCTATGATGATACCGGGTTTTGTCACAATTATCGTCATAGAAGTGTCATAAGCATGACAGGAAAAAAATTCGTTCGGCCCAAAATGTCACGGATGTGTCTTTTTTTTGTAGTGACCCACGGCAAGGTGCGGGTCTGCTGTTCAAGTCCTAGAAGGGGTGGCCAGCTGAAAAAGAAGACATCGGTCTTGACGTCGCAAATCCTCCGAGAGAGATAACTAGTCCTTTGTCCGATGTGTATTCGAGTGCTCATACTTCCCAGAGTTTGGTCTAAGTCTCGTTTTGCTGCCTTAACAGGGCTGGCTCGAGAAGGCCAAGAAGATCAGCAGTCCGACTCTGCTACCCAAAGAGCCTCGTTCAGCTCAACTGGAGGAGTTGTTGGTCGAGGCACTGTACAAGGCGCTATTAAATAAGGGGAAGAAGGAGGAGGATCCGCCGGAGGCTCGGGGAGGTCTATGCTTGAGGGAGCATCCGGACTCCAAGGCCAGAGACGGAGCAGCCCCATCTGCCCAAGACGGGGAGGAGGATGACGATGAGGAGGAAAGTGCCTCCTCACATTCCAAGAAGAGGGCAGCGTGCGAAGATGTCGATGAGGAACAAAGTCCTCGGGCCTCGAAGAGGCAATGCAGACCCAAGGTGGTCCTGCCTGATAGCTCATACTCCGGTGAGGAGTCCACGACATCTGAAGAGGTCCTGGAGAAGGATCACAGGGTCAAGCCCCCTGCCGCAAGGTATGAACTTCAATATTCCCTAGTTCATTTTTACTAATTCCCTACGATCGGAAACAGATTGTGTGACATCGCAGCCTACCGTGGGGCCTCCCTACCGAGCAGACCATGAAGGGGACTTCTCCGCCAGCCGACTTGGCGGATAGCAGACTAACATCACATTCTGCACCTCCCCTGGTCCCCGAAGAGACCGCGGAGGTGCTGTCCCGAAGGACCGCCCCCATCCAAACACGGGGGAGGGGGTTGACGTGATCATGGCTGAGGCTGATGCCTCAGTCGCCAAAGACCAAGATGGTGTGTCCCTCCTAGCGAACCAGGGAGGAGGGTCTGGACTACCCAAGGCAGCTGGCCCACGCCCCAAGGCCCTCAATGGTGCCGGTCCCGCCTTTTGACGGAGGAGGTGTTGAGGTCCTGCCGCCCGCGCCGGACACCAACAACCAGGCGGCAGAGGTCTGGCCATACGCAGTGGAGGAGTTGGTGAAGAACTCTGTCATCGTTGAGGTGAGTCAAGTAATGTTCTTTCTGCGCAAAATGGTTTGAACTTGTTTAGACAAGGTTTGGATAGGACGTATACATAACAGCCCCTGAGACTCTGCAAGGATGGTGATAACCTTATATAGGGTCTAATAAGTGTAGGCCAGTAATTACAACATCGTGATTGATTGAACATCGCAGGCATCTTCCCTGGCTGCAGCTGCGAATGCCGCCGTGCTGGAGAAGATGGATCGGAAGCTTAAGCGCTCCGATGAGGAGCTTGACCTCGTCAACAAACGGCTTGATGAGGCACAATGTAAGCTTTTATCAAGGTGCAAAGTTACCTCTGACGGATACTCACGTTCCGATTTGTGTGTTGAGCCCTTGATGGTTAGTGACTGCAGCTATCGCGATGTAGGTTGAGGCCTCAAGGCGGCACTAAAGAAGGCCGAGGCCGAGGCGGTTGCGAAGAAGGCGGCTACCGAAAAGGTGGTGGCCGAGCTTGAGAAGGTGAAGACCGCCGGCGAAAAGCACGGGGCTCGAGTGGCCAAAGTGTAGGTGGAGCTCAAGGATGCTGTCACAAAGTGTGAGCCCTTGAGAAAAAGCAAAAAGAGAAGTCCTCCGAGCTATCCCATATGGAGAAGGAGCTCAAGGAGGTGAGGACCGAAGTGCGGGGTGCCCGTGAAGAACTCCGCCAGGTGAGGCAGATCGCGGATGGTAAGTCGTACTTGCCGCAGAGTGTTTTTGGTGGCAACAGGTTTGCCATGCTGACGCGAGTCTGGCACTTCGTAGGCGTCTTCGCCAAGCTTCACAAGAGTGTGGTGGATGTAACAGAGCACTATGCCAAGCGGGAAGAGAACTCCAATCAGTGGCTCTTCTCGGCGGAGTTTTAGACGCCCGAGCATCCTCCCCTCAGCAACCAGATGAAGCAACTAATGGAGCTGCATCGGATGGCCAGGCCGGCCATGAATGATCTCTGTATCTGGCTGTGGCCCTCAAAGCCGATTCCCAGCAGCTACTTCGTCTTGGTGCAGAGGCTGCATGAAACATCGCCACAGATTGACACCATGGAGCGTCCCGTGTGCCTTGAAGGGGTGAGGCTAGCCTTCGAGAAGACCATGGTTCATTGGCCGAAGATCAAGCCGATGGATATGGCCACTGGTCCTCCGCCAGTTGGAAAGGAGCACCACCACCCCGTACAGTATTTTTCACAGGTTATGGATTGTGCTCGGTCGATAGAGGGCCAGTGCTCAAAATATGTAATCATTAAGTGAATGTGCTAAATTGTCGATCAAACCTTTTTGCTTTATAATGGTTCGTTTGGATATTATGGTGTGTTTATTTTGACTCCCGTGTGGTCGTTTATTATTCTGAAAGTTACCAGTCGTCGGCATTAACCGCCAAGTAAATGGTACGAGGGGTGTTTCGTCTCTGCACTATTACCCTTAGCCAACGTCTCGGTGCTCGAAGGCGGTAATGTGAGAGAGAGACTAGGCAATCAGACTATATTGCTTTATCGCTTTCACTTAGACATAGGAGCTTCATGGCGGGGGCTAGTGACTAGCCCCCAGGTTTTTGTGATGTACGTGGGAGTCGAGGCATACCTTTGTAATCACATGATTTGTGCTAGGATGAACCCTGCATATGACATAGATAAATCACCAATGATTTCTTTGTTTAACACTTGTCGTCGGATCGCTGACCAGTTCTCGCTTACTATGATAGTCATTTTTTGACTTTCCCCACTGAGGTGCTCGACTGGACTAGCTAGAAGCACAATCATAGGGGTTCTTCCTTTACCCTATTAGGCGGAACATAAGAGGGCAAGCACAGGAGCCGGGCAATCCAACTATTGACCCAAGACATAATTCGGAACTGATGCATATAATGCAATATCCGAGACACCGAACACAACGAGAAGTTGAGCCGGACTTGGTACATGGAGCTGATGGAAAAATCAAGCCTTCAGTCGATTAACCACTACATGTTGATGCCATTCCATGATATCATGTCAAGTTTCATGAATTTTAGACAACTTTTCGATTTACTAGAATTTTAAAATCATGCATCTCAATGTTAGCGGCCGAGTGACGGTGGCAAAGGTGTTTGACATTCATTCCCATTTCTTGCATGGGACCTAAGGTTGCAATCAGGAACACACATTTGATTTTTCAAACCATTTATATGCACTGGAGCATGTGCATGTAGTTCAAATTTGAATTATGCACATGAATGCATAGAAAACTCAGGTAATGTATAAAAATGCCCAAGCGAACCATGAAAAATCCCAAAAATTGCACAACACTCTTGTTGTTCTATGTTGACACGAGAAAAAAATTGTAAGTAAGAAGAGGAAATAGATATCGTTTCATCCCCCAAGGTGGCACGTTCCCTACCAAAACCATCAGGCTTATTGTGAGAGAAGCTCTGGTTTGCGAGAAGCTTAGACCATAACCTGCCCCAAATGGGACAATATTTTCCCAGCATGTTGATGTCATTCCATGATTGCATGCCAAGGTTCATGAATTTCAGACGAGTTTTGTATTTATTAGAATTACAAAAGCAAGTGAGGGAGTTCTGGATTATGGGGTCCTCGGGTGTCCGGGCTATTTGACATGGGGCTGGACTGATGGGCCATAAAGATACAAGAAGATGACTTTCCCCCGTGTCCTGGTAGGACTCCTATATGCGTGGATGGGAAGTTTGGTCTCCGGATATGTTATTTCCTTCCCCTGCAAACTGGCTCTGTATAACCCTAGACCCCTCCGGTGTGTATATAAACTGGAGGGTTTAGTCCGTAGAGGCTATCGGAATTCTCATAGGCTAGACAGCTAGGGTTTAGCCATTACAATCTTGAGATCGATCAACTCTTGTAACCCCTATACTCATTGAATACAATCAAGCAGGATGTAGGGTTTTATCTCCTTTAATAGGGCCTGAACCTGGGTAAACATCGCGTCCCCATCGTCCCCTGTTACTATCGATCCTCAGACACACAGTTCGGGACCCCCTACCCGAGATCTGTCGGTTTTGACACCGACATTGTTGCTTTCATTGAGAGTTCCATTGTGTTGTCAATAGAAGGATCAATGACTCACCTTGTCATCAACAATGATATCACCTCTGGAAGGAGCCTAACTTCGGGATAGGTCCTCCAGCTCGGTGGTTTCACCGTGGGCACCCACATGGCCATCAAGCTGACGGTGCCCCCCAAGCATCACCTCTGCATCGGTCTTGAACACTCCAAAAAGAAGGATCCGGCAGACGTCTCTTCCTTAAACGAGCTGCTAGACCGCAACGCCGCCCTTGGGCTTGCAACGAATTATGATCGGATCGGGCTCAAACCCGATTAGAGGGAAATCAATTCCCCGCCGATCACCCATATGGTAGCGGTCGTTGAGGAACGAGCCAAAAACGCCTCTTCCCCTAAGTTAAAGACCAACTATGTTCGGATCTCTGAGCCCCTCAAGCCATACACCCTCCCTCGGGATGAGACTTCACGTCCTTCGAGCTCAGGGTCAGACATGGGCCCGGAAAGCACTTGGATCTTCCCGAACCCGAACTGGCAACCTCAAAGATTTTTCAAGCTCCGGATTCAATCCTGGACCAGGATTTGGGTTTTAGCCCACTCACCCACCACAATCAATACTCTCCAAGTAATTTAGGCCCTCCAGAGATATGTGACCTATTATATGTACGGCAGCAACCTCAGGAAACGGTCCATCACTTCTGGGCCAGATTCCTCCTTGTTAAAAACAAGATTAAAGATTGCTGCGATGATGACGCAGTTTCGGTTTTTCATCGTAATTGTACAGATGAGGGAATTCTGAACGCCCTCAGCCGTCGTCGCATACATAATTTTATGTAATTATCACACATAGTACGGAAGTACTGCGCGATGGAATGCACATGGTAGCCCGGTTGGAACCCGCTGCCTTTAAGCAGTCCACTGCCCGGGCAAAACGGATACACCCTTACTAGGCATCCGATCACATGCCCCTCGGCAAGAAAAACAAACCCTTCACGGGATATATGTCCGTTCTCGACGAATTCCTCGACAAGCCCTGTCTGGTACATGTGACGCCAAGCACCGAACCAACTCACAACCTTCGGGCATGTTGGGTACTCCGGCAAGTGGCTAAAAGCGTGGAGGCTATCCTCACCACCGCTACTCTAGAGAACCATTCCCCGGAAGATGACAATCTTAACGTCTTTGCGTTCTTTGAGACCTTCTCTTCAAATAATCGGCGCAAAAGGACACACCGCGACCTCGCCGGAATTAACCAAGTAACCGCAATAAGCCCATGGAACGACACGGCAATAACTTTCACTACTGACGACGAACTAATAACCCACAAGTATAGGGGATCGCAACAGTTTTTGAGGGTAGAGTATTCAACCCAAATTTATTGATTTTTCGACACAAGGGTAGCCAAAGAATATTCTCAAGTATTGACAGTTGAGTTGTCAATTCAACCGCATCTGAAAGACTTAATATCTGCAGCAAAGTATTTAGTAGCAAAGTAATATGGAAGCAGCGGTAACAGTGGCAAAAGTAATAGTATTGGTTTTGTAGTGATTGTAATAGTACCAACGGAAAAGTAACTAAGCAAAGATCAATATGTGAAAAGCTCGTAGGCAATGGATCAGTGATGGATAATTATGTCGGATGCAATTCCTCATGCAACAGTTATAACATAGGGTGACACAGAACTAGCTCCAGTTCATCAATGCAATGTAGGCATGTATTCCAGATATAGTCATACGTGCTTATGGAAAAGAACTTGCACGATATCTTCTGTCCTACCCTCCTGTGGCAGCGGGGTCCTATTGGAAACTAAGGGATATTAAGGCCTCCTTTTAATAGAGTACAGGACCAAAGCATTAACACTTAGTGAATACATGAACTCCTCAAACTATAGTCATCGCCGGGAGTGGTCCCGGTTATTGTCACTTCGGGGCTACCGGATCATAACACATAGTAGGTGACTATTGACTTGCAAAATAGGATCAAGAACTCAAATATATTCATGAAAACATAATAGGTTCAGATCTGAAATCATGGCACTCGGGCCCTAGTGACAAGAATTAAGCATAGCAAAGTCATAGCAACATCAATCTTCGAACATAATGGATACTAGGGATCAAACCCTAACAAAACTAACTCGATTACATGATAAATCTCATCCAACCCATCACCGTCTAGCAAGCCTACGATGGAATTACTCACGCACGGCGGTGAGCATCATGAAATTGGTGATGGAGGAAGGTTGATGATGACGATGGCGACGGATTTCCCTCTCCGGATCCCCGAACGGACTCTAGATCAGCCCTCCCGAGATAGATTAGAGCTTGGCAGCGGCTCCGTATCGTAAAACGCGATGAATCCTTCTCTCTGATTTTTTTCTCCCCAAACGTGAATATATAGAGTTGGAGTTGACGTCGGTGGATCCTCAGGGGGCCCACGATGCAGGGGGGCGCCCCAAGGGGGGGGCGCCCCGCACCCTCGTGGACAGGGTGTGGGCCCCCTGGTGTTGATTCTTTTGCCAGTATTTTTTATTTATTCCAAAACATGTCTCCGTTGATTTTTACGTCATTCCAAGAACATTTATTTCTACACAAAAATAACACCATGGCAATTCAGCCGAAAACAACGTCAGTCCGGGTTAGTTCCATTCAAATCATGCAAGTTAGAGTCCAAAACAAGGTCAAAAGTGTTTGGAAAAGTAGATATGATGGAGACATATCACGAACGAAGGGCCCGATCAGTCCGAGCACCTACCATCATGGTCTTAAACCCAATTGTGGACGGGTTTTTACTTACCAAAGTGCTCATGGACGGTGGCAGCGGACTTAACCTCATCTACGAGGACATGCTCGACAAAATGCATGTTGATAGGGCACGCATCGATCAAAGCAGCACCACCTTTCGAGGCATCATCCCTAGTCTAGAAGCACGATGTTCGGGGAAAATCAAACTTGATGTAGTATTTGGCACGCCTGAAAATTACAGGTCCGAAGAGTTGCTTTCCCACGTGGCTTGCTTCAATAGCGGATATCACGCCCTTTTGGGGCGGGACGCTTTCTCACGCTTCCAGGCCATACCTCATTACAGGTACATCAAGCTTAAAATGCTGGGGCCCAGCGGAATAATCACGGTTACAAGTGATCCAGATAAAGCACTTCGCGCCGAAAACAAATCCACATCCTTAGCCCTTGAGGCACTATCTGAAGCCCTTGTGGCCGAAGAACTAACCACCATGTGATCCACGGTGGACAAAGATGATGTGATTCTTGATAAGATGCCCAAATCCACCTCTTTCAAACCAGCAGATGGAATAGTAAAATTCCAAGTGCACCCGACGGATCCTAAAAAAACAACGACCATTGGAGCATAGCTGGATCCGACGGTCGATGCCGCCCTACGAGCATTCCTGCGTGAAAATTTTGTTATCTTTGCCTGGCGCCCTTCGGACATGCTCGGGATCCCACGTAGACTGGTCGAACATAGCCTCAACATAATCAAGGGGTTCAAACCGGTCAAACAAATGTTGCGGCGATTTTCCAAACCCAAACGACAAGCTATGGGGCAGGAGCTGGCCAAACTACTTGAAGCCGGGTTCATAAGAGAAATCAAACACGCATACTGGCTGGCCAACTTAGTCATGGTGCCGAAGAAGGATAAGTCTTGGCGCCTTTGTGTCGACTTCAAAGACCGCAATAGGGCTTGCCCTAAAGATGCATTCCCATTACTTTGCATTGACCAAATTATTGACGCGACCGCGGGACATGATTCACTATGTTTCCTCAACGCTTACTCCGGATACCATCAGATTAAAATGAAAGAGTCCGACTAGGCCGCAACAACGTTTATTACCCCGTACGGGCCTTTCTATTTCAACACTGCTACCTCTTGAGCATGTGTTGGTTTTCCCTTGAAGAGGAAACGGTGATGCAGCAAAGTAGCGTAAGTATTTCCCTCAGTTTTTGAGAACCAAGGTATAAATCCAGTAGGAGACTACATGCAAGTCACCTAGTACCTGCACAAACAAACAAGAGCATTGCACCCAATGCGATAAAGGGGTTGTCAATCCCTTCACGGTCACTTATGAAAATGAGATCTGATAGAGATAATAAGATAAATATTTTTGTTATTTTTATGGTATAGATTGGAAAATAAAGATTGCAAAATAAACGGCGACAGAAATAACTAGTTGACAGGAAATTAATATGATGTGAAGTAGACCCGGGGGCCATAGGTTTCACTAGTGGCTTCTCTCAAGATAGCGTGTATTACGGTGGGTGAACAAATTACTGCCGAGCAATTGATAGAAAAGTGCATAGTTATGATGATATCTAAAGCAATGATCATGAATATAGGCATCACGTTCGTGACAAGTAGATCGAAACGATTCTGCATCTACTACTATTACTCCACACATCGACCGCTATCCAGCATGCATCTAGAGTATTAAGTTCATAAGAATGGAGTAACACATTAGGCAAGATGACATGATGTAGAGGGATAAACTCAAGCAATATGATATAAACCCCATCATTTTATCCTCGATGGCAACAATACAATACGTGCCTTGCTGCCCCTGCTGTCACTGGGAAAGGACACCGCAAGATTGAACCCAAAGCTAAGCACTTCTCCCATTGCAAGAAAGATCAATCTTGTAGGCCAAACCAAACTGATAATTCGAAGAGACTTGCAAAGATATCAAATCATGCATATAAGAATTCGGAGAAGAATCAAATAATATTCATAGATAATCAAGTCATAAACCCACAATTCATCGGATCTCGGGAAACACACCGCAAAAAGAGTTACATCGAATAGATCTCCAAGAAGATGGAGGAGAACTTTGTATTGAGATCCAAAGAGAGAGAAGAAGCCATCTAGCTAATAACTATGGACCCGAAGGTCTGTGGTAAACTACTCACACATCATCAGAGAGGCTATGGTGTTGATGTAGAAGCCCTCCGTGATCGAATCCCCCTCTGGCAGATCACCGGAAAAGGCCCCAAGATGGGATCTCATGGGTACAGAAGGTTGCGGCGGTGGAAAAGGTGTTTCATTGCTCTCCCCGACGGTTTTAGGGTATAAGAGTATATATAGGCGAAAGAAGTAGGTCAGTGAAGCTACGAGGGATCCAGGAGGTTGGGGGGCACACCCTCCTGCCTCGTGGCTTCCTCACTGCTTTCTTGACGTCCACTCCAATTATCCTAGATCACCTTTGTTCCAAAAAAGATCCTCGCAAAGGTTTCATTCCATTTGGATTCTGTTTGATATTCCTTTTCTGTGAAACACTGAAACAGGCAAAAAAATAGCAATTTGCACTTGGCTTTCTCGTTAATAGGTTAGTCCCAAAAATAATATAAAAAGGTATATTAAAGCCCATTAAAAATCCAAAACAGATAATATAATAGCATGGAACAATCAAAAATTATAGATACGTTGGAGACATATCAAACACTATGCCTTTCAGGCATAAAAACGTAGGTGCGACTTACCAACGCATGATTCAAACATGTTTGGAAAAACAAATCGATAAGACAGTGGAAGCATACATGGATGACGTGGTTATTATGACTAAACACGTCGAATCATTGGTAGATGATCTCCATCTCACATTTGACAACCTCCGAACATATGACATACGGCTCAATCCGGAAAATGTGTTTTTGGTGTTCCAGCCGGAAAGCTACTAGGGTTCATTGTCTTCAATAGAGGAATTGAAGCGAACCCAGCCAAAATCCGAGCCCTGTCACAACTGGCCAAACCAACAGACTTAAAGCAGGTCCAAAAACTAGCCGGGTGTGTGGCAGCATTAAGCCGCTTCATCACCAGACTAGGAGAAAAAGCTTTACCACTTTACAGACTGCTTAGATGCACCGACAACTTCGAGTGGACAGATGCAGCTACAGATGGATTGGAAGAAATAAAAACCTTCTTAGCGGGAAACCCAATCCTAGCCTCCCCAAGTGTTGGCGAGCCTATGTTGCTTTATATATCCGCAACTCACCAGGTAGTGAGCGTTGTACTCGTCGTCGAGTGAGGGGCAGAGGGACATAAATTCCTCATCCAGAAACCAGTGTATTACGTATCAGAGGTCCTTACACCATGAAAATCCCGGTACCCACACTACCAAAAAATAGCTTACACAGTCTTTATGGCATCCCGAAAACTTCAGCACTATTTTCAACAGTGTTCGATCATGGTGGCATCGGAAGTACCACTCAATGACATCGTAAACAACAGGGATGCCACCGGCCGCATAGCTAAATGGCTCATTGAGCTCTTACCATTTGAAATAACATACAAGCCACGCCGAGCTATTAAATCTCAAGTGTTGGCCGATTTCATCGCTGAGTGGACGGAAGCCGAGCTCCCTAAAGAGTACAGTTCATACTCCAACTGGATCATGTACTTCGATGACTCTAAAATGCTAGCCGTACTAGGGGCTGGTGTCATCTTGACATCCCCTATGGGGGAGATTTTCCGCTACGTGCTGAAAATCATGTACACAGACTCCAATAACGCAACCGAATACGAGGCACTTCTACATGGTCTCCGAATGGCTGTCTCCATGGGCATACAATGCCTAGAGGTGTGCGGTGATTCAAACCTTGCAATATCCCAGATAAATGGAGACTTTGATGCAAAAGATCCAAAAATGACAGCATACCGAAATGCCGTATTAAAAATGTCAGCTCGGTTTGAGGGGCTTGAGTTTCATCACGTCGCTCGAGACAGTAACCAGGCAGCGGACATCCTTGCTCGAATGCGCGTGAAACGCGACCGCGTCCCCCCTAATACCTTTGTGGAAAAGCTCTTTAAGCCATCCGTGGTGTGGCAAGATAAGAGCGTAAATACCAGTCCGGACCTAATTATACCTCCAGCAGCCGAACACAATACAAATATCATCGGGGGTTCAGATACCGCAATAACACCCTCCGCTCATGAAATCATGGCTGTTATTGCTCCATGGGCTGAACCCTTCCTGGCCTACCTTAATAGGCAGGAGCTCCCTGATGATCAAAATGAGGCCCGTCGCATAGTCCGACGTTCTAAAGCCTATAAAGCCCACGAAGGTGAACTATACAAGAAAAGCACTACTAGAGTCCTTCAAAGGTGCATCTTCGAAGAGGAGGGACGACAACTCTTGGCTGAAGTACATGCTGGTCTAGGCGGCCATCACGCCGTACCTCGGGCCTTCTTAAATAAGGCCTTCCAGATAGGTTTCTTCTAGCCAACGGCCCGAGCAGATGCACAAGCCCTTGTGCAACATTGTCTGGGATGTCATCTTTTCACCAATCAAAGCCATATGCCTCCCACTTCCTTAAGAACAATCCCCATCACTTGGCCTTTCATGGTCTGGGGGCTAGACATGGTTGGACCTCTTAAAGGGCGAAGCCACAAGAAGAAATATTTACTGGTCATGGTGGATAAATTCACTAAATGGATAGAGGCCAAACAAGTAAAAACGGCTGAAGCAGGGCCATTGATCGATTTTATATCCGGTGTAGTACACAATTATGGTGTCCTCCATAGCATCATGACTGATAATGGCTCTAATTTTACAGCTGATGAGGTGAAAAACCGGTGTGCTAACTTGGGTATTAAACTCGACTATCCATCTTTCTACCACCCTCAAACAAACAATTAGGTCAAACGGGCCAATGGCTTGATAATGAGCGTCATTAAACCCAGAGTGGTGCGCTCCCTACGGGGGTCAGATAAGCACTGGGTTGAGGAACTTGATTCCGTGCTCTGGGGGCTGCGGCCTATGCCTAATCAAACAACCGGATACACACCTTTTTCATGGTGTATGGCGCAGAAGCTGTCTTACCCTGCGACATTATTCATGAATCACCTCGAGTGCGCATGTACGAAGAGAGAGAAGCCGAGCTCGATCGGCAGGACGACCTAGACATCCTCAAGGAGGACCATGATATTGCACGAGGCCGTTCCACATTTTATCAACAACAGGCTAGGCGATACGAAAGCTGAGAAGTGCAGGCCAAGACTTATAACGTTGGCGAGCTCGTCTTGCGCCTCCCGGAGAAGAAGAAGGATAAGCTCAAACCAAAATAGGAGGGCCCCTTCATCATATATGAAGTTCTCACAGGAGGAACCTATCTCCTTCGTAATGCATCGGATAATGGCCTTGAGCCGAATCCATGGAACGATGCTCGGCTCCGACGATTCTACAAATAGTTCGGCCGCACCCTTTTTGTTTTTTCTAGTTTCTTTCTCTCCTCTTCTTTTTTAGCTTTTCCTTTTTTATACATCCCAGGGTATGTTCGGATCCGCCGAACTATTAGGGGTACACATCTTTAAATGTATACACCCCACTATGACTAGGGGCTTCTTTAACGAATCTTACTACTAAAAGCTTTTGGCTTACATTGTCTGTGTCGTTTGTTAGATACAATTTTCTACCATTATATGCACCTCTATGACTTAAGTTTTTGCTAAGCTGGCTTGCCTCGCTCCTATGTTTATACCCTACATCCCCGATTGTTCGGCTTGGGTGTAAAGGGAGCACCTCTGCGATTGTTACAACTGGGTAATCCGGACATGTACCTTAGACGGGTGAAGCCGAAAGCTAGCGTTCGTAAGAGAATAATTGGTCGGCAAGCAACGAAAGATTGTTATGTTTCTGTAACTCTTCTAAAAAACTACGGGATAGGTTCCCCGTAATTCGGATCAAAGCCTAGGCACGCATAATTATGCATGTCAACCAAAGGAAAGGAACCCTTAATGGAACTATTTTCCTTGAAGATGTTTCTTACCTTAAATAAGTAATATAACATAACTCCCTGAACTAAATTTTGTCTGTTTGAGCAATACGGCTGGGTTGGCTGGTTTCTGGACATAATGAATGTGTCTTACATTCCAACACGGTATCCGAAAACACTCCACCTTTTTGGTTTGGAGGTTCAAGCCGAAGGCCTGCGATGACAAATTTTGACATGTTCGGTTGGAGATAAGTTCGATGATAAAAGTACATTGATACATAGATTTGAACACCTACTCTTTATCTATGCCATCTATAAGACTGTCTAAACTAAAGTCTTCTTGCAAGTACTTTGCAACTATCATTACTTGGTCATATACCAAGTTCACGGGAATTTCTTTTTCGTCGGGTCCCTGAGGTCCAACTTGGGCCATATGGTTCGGATCGAGTCCGGCATAGCGCGTTTTCACAATTGCCCACGCCTCTCGTGCACCTTCCCGGCATGCGGACGCCTTCCATAGCTCGAAACAGCGCTGGGCACCTTTGAACAGGTTCGCCAGCCCCTCCATACTTTCTAGAGGGGCATCGGACGGCCATAAAGCCTTCGCCATACTTGTCATAGCTTTCCGGGCTCATTCATGCACCACAGACAGTTCCTTAAGCACGTCACCTTGAAATCCGGATACTTCCTCTTCAGGCCGACCGGTTAATAGACCTGCAACAACAAAGTTGTGACAATCCGAACTATGGGATACTTTAAATCCTTTGGATGGTTCAAAAGGTCATACCGAATATGCCAACTTTCAACTTCTTGTTTTCTTTCTGTGCAGCCGATAACTGAGCCTTTAAGCTCTTTATCTCTTCGACTTGCTCATCTTTTTCCTCCTCAAGCTTGTTCTTTTGATAGGTGGTCATTGTGCCTTTCTTCATCTTTGCCAGCTCCATGGTGATGGCATTCAGCTTCGCCTGGTTTGTTTTCAGCTCCTGGGATAGCGCATTGTTCTTCTCCCTAAGAACCTGCAGGTCATAATGATCCTTAAATCGGTTGGCCTAACCGCTTTATGTCTCGGGGGCTACTGGCATATATATAAATTTGCACAAGCTATTACCTGCATATCCTTTGAGAATAGCTGAGTAACTTTGGCGTGTCCATCCCAGGCTGCTCATATATATGCATCCACGAAGCTGAGGGCGGTGAATTCCGGCCCGTTCAGTAAAAACTGGAGCGCGCATGGCCTCTTTTAGTCGGCGATGATTCATCACGCTCTCCACCTCCGAAATCATGACGGATACATCATCCAAATCCTCATGAGTGGTGGATCTGGTACTGTATCAACTCTCATCCTGATTGACGAGCCCGAGGCCGGATTAGCCGATACACGACTGGCAGGACATTTGCCCAGGGCTTGTCATGTGCTCCTCCTAACATAAAGGCGGCGGAGAAGTTTTACAATTTGATCTCATGCTTAGGAACATATCAAAGGACGTACCTCTTTGAATAAGAAGGGGGCTCAGTGGTGCTTCCGGTTTCCTTTCGTTTCGAACGATCACCCTGCGTAGAGGCCGCTCTCGGTGGAGTACGGCTTGCGGAGCGCCGATCCTATAAAACACATTCTAGTGTGAGGGGTAGGGTGTAAACATTGGCTCCTTTTTGAGGAAGTTCCCCGAATAATTACAATGGAGAAGTGGTAAAGAGGCGGGTAGTCGGCCGTAATTTCCACCTCCGAACCTTCAAGGCTCGTATCAAAGGATGTACCTCTTTGATTATCAGCTCTATGTATATATCTGGATCCTCACGGAAGCCGGGGTCTTCGTTGCGAGCGTGGTCCTTTGGCTGTGGGGAGGGACAATGAATGTTCTCGACCTCTGTCCTCCATGACTGTTTTAAGACAACAAGAAGAATTTAATTAGCATGCGTCGATAATGAGGTAAAACAGTGCTGATAATCAAAAACTTACCCATTTAATGGGGTTGTACATGGGAAAGCCTTCTTGACAGTTTAAGCGAAGGAAGTCTTCTTTCTCCCCATTTTACAAATCAGCGGGATTATGGCCAGTTCGGCTGGGGTATCTGGGCCCTTGTGTCTGTAATGAAATGCATCGGCTTCTCCGTTATAACACCAAAAAGGAGTTACTCTAGACTAAAGGGGCTGAATACATAATTTTATTGCGATGGCCATGACTTCGATTATCGAGAGCTCGGAATGAGCCAGTAATCCGACCTTGCTGACCAACCTCTTTACTTCCGCACTGTCTTCCTCCTGAGGACTTCGGGGCCGCCAATTGAGGCGTTTCTTCAAAGGAGCACTGGAGAATTCGGGGAGGCCACACGGAACTGGGTCCGAAAGGGGGGTGTCCTCAATATTAAGCCATTCCGAAGATCATTCTTGTGATGCCTCCTTGGGAGTTCCAATCGGGTATCCTGATCTGGCTATGCGCCATACCTCGGTGCCACCCACTTCAAATATGAAACCCCCTCGATGGCGAGGGACGAGGCAAAACAACTTTCTCCATAGTTCAAAATGGGCCTCGCATCCCAGAAACAGTTCGCAGAGAGCGACAAGCCCGAGATGTGTAGAATCAAACCTGGGGTGAGGTTGTGCAGTTGGATTCCGTAGAACTCCAACAGGCCCCTGAAAAAGGGATGGATTGGAAATCATAAGCCCCGCAAGAGAAACGAAATGAATCATACCCTCTCCTTGTTGGGGTTGGGGATATTTCCTGCTAGCGCATCATTGTCGATCAAGGCCAATCTCTCTCACACAGGGACTAGATCTGCGAGAGGGACATATCCCTGCGTCTAAAGTCGACTCAGCTGAAGATGGGACACTGAGAAGCTCCGCCAATCACCCTCTTGAGGCCCATGAGGGAGCGAAGAAGAGCTAGGAGCACTGGCCATGTTTTGAATTTTTCATGGCTAGTTCTGATGTTCTCTTCACGATGTGGATGACACTTGGGGATCTGACCTCTTTATATAGGCGTCGTCTCGGTGTGGTCAGGGGTTATTTGTAAAATAAATAATGGACCGTTCACATTCGACCGGCGCGTGAAAATCGAGGCAACGACAAGGAAGGAGTCATAAAGGCAGAACATCAAAGTCAGGGCCGGACTGTTATCCGTCCAAGGTATAATGAAGAACATGCCTTGCAAAAGTTGAAGACATAAGCCAGATACTACATCGTCAACTGAAGGCAAGTTCGGGGGGCTATCGAGGGAGTCCTAGATTAGGGGGCCCTCTGGTGTCCGGGCTATTTTACATGGGCCAAACTGATGGGCCGTAAAGATAAAAGCAGAAGACTTTCCCCTGTGTCCAGGCAGGACTCCTATATCCGTGGATGGGAAGTTTGGTGTCCGGATATATTATTTACTTTCCCTACAAACCGACTCTGTATAACCCTAGACCCCTCTGGTGTATATAAACTGGAGGGTTTAGTCTGTAGAGGCTACCAGAATTCGAATAGGCTAGACACCTAGGGTTTAGCCATTACGATCTCGAGGTAGATCAACTCTTGTAACCCCTATAATCATTGAATACAATCAAGCAGGATGTAGGGTTTTACCTCCTTTAAGAGGGCCCAAACCTGGGTAAACATCGCGTCTATAGCGTCCCCTATTACTATCGATCCTCAGACACATAGTTCGGGACCCCCTACCCGAGATCTGCCGGTTTTGACACTGACAGCAAGCACCTCAACATTTGCCGGAGAGCCACGGTGCCATGGTGTTTGAAATCCATCCCCATTTCTTGAATGGGACATAAGCATCAACCCATGGACACATATGTCATTTTACAACCCATTTTGGTGCACCGGAGCATGTGCATGTAGTTTAATTTTGAATTGTGCACCTGAAATGCCTAGAAAACCAAGTTAATGTATAAAAATGTCCAAACGAACCCTGAATAATTTGATGAGACACCTATAGTTGCATGTTCACTGCAGATAAAACTTCTAGCAATTCAAACACCGTCCTTTGCAGCTGTGACCCCATTATGTAATTCAAATCAAGACGAAAAATCAAGTAGATCACACATAGTTTACTATCACAAACTGTGTGAGATGCGATACAAAATATCCTGAAGCACCATCGGTGTATAGTACGCATATGGCTTATGCGAGAAGGTGCTGAAATTGCTCGATTAAGAAGTGTGCGTGTGTTGTAGTCTCCTTTGTGTACGCAAATTATGCAATGACGTGGATGACCCTGTAACCAGGGAAATTCAAACCAAAATGTTTGACGTTCAAACTCATCACACACGGGTTAAGCTATCTGAATCATTTTTAATGTTCACATATCGTACATAGTGCTGAATAAGGGACCGTGTCTGATGACACTTTGCGCGCCAGGTTTTTCGCTGAACCGATTGAAAATTTCCGGCTTTCATGGAAATATCTACGTCCCTGCCCCTCCCCCTTACCAAAAGCCACATTTCCCCTATTTTCGCCTTCCTTTCCAAGTTGAAACCTTCACTCCTTGCTTGCAGCACCGCCTCCTTACCGGCGAACCTCCTTCACGCAGCTCGGCCTCGTCTATCCAGGCAGGTAATCCACACCCGACTCCCATTCTCCTCCTTCCACATCCCACATGCCCCGACCGTCGGCACGACACCTTCCAGCCAAATCATTGACCCCACCACCAAATAAACGCTGCCCTAAGCCATGGCACATGCAGTATAACCAGGAGCTCAAGGAGCATTTGGCAGCAGAGAAGCAAATCACGGCCGCACGCGCGAATGAGGTCGCGATGGCTGCCATTCGTGCCGACCCCCAGATCTTGGAGGAGCACCTCGCTGTTGATGCCACGCTCGATGCCTCGCGCCGACACCGCGACGTGGTAGGCTGCTTTAAACGACAGTTCGTGGCGTTTTCTCGAGGCCACCCTCGGTGCCTTTGACAAATACTACGAGGTGTTTTCTCAGCGTGCACGTGCTTAACTCATCTCTAGAGCCAGCAGGTTGGTGCCCGAAGCGGCTCAGGCAACTCACCACAACAACGAGGGCACCCACGATGCAGAGGCCTTGCCCACTTCCATGTCTAAGGAGCCAATCGTCATTGATATCTCCTTCAATGAGGTATAGCTTGTCTTATTAGCTCACTATAAGGACCCCTGTTCAGTTTGCTAGCTACTGCCTTTCCTTAACAAATTCTAGTGAATTGTGCTATCTACTTTTACCATGAAATCGGTTGCTCTAGTGTATATGTTCTATATGTCATGCAATGTGGTGCTCACTTATTAACTGTTTGGTTAGTTAGTTGTCGTGTTTAGTTAACTGTTTCGTTCAATTTCGCAAATGTGATGTTCAATTCTTTAGGGTGCAATTTTGTATTGTCTTCCATGTGAGAAATAAATCAAATTTTTCTTTACAAAATATATGAGAAACAAATGCCATTTCTATATTTCCAAGTTGTTAAGCATGCTTGGTTTGGTTAACTGCCTGATCTTCTATTAGGAGTATGTTATATTGTGCAATGTGGTGCTTAGTTAACATTTGGTTCATTTGTTGTGGTGTTTAGTTAACTGTTTGGTTCAATTCTGCAATGCGATGTTCAATTGTTGTGGGTGCGTTCTGTTATTGTATACCATGTGAGGAATAAATTGAATTTGGTTGTACTAAATACATGAGAAACAAATACAATTGCTATATTTCCAAGTTGTTAAGCATGCTTGGTTTGGTTAACTGTCTGATCTTCTATTAGCAATATGTTATATTGTGCAATGTGGTGCTCAGTTAATGTTTGGTTCATTTGTTGTGGTGTTTAGTTAACTGCTTGGTTCAATTCTACAATGCAATGTACAATTGTTGTGGGTAGAATTTTGTATTGTTGTGCATGTGAGGAATAATCAAATTTGGCTGCACATAATACATGAGAAACATATACAGTTTCTATATTTCCTAGTTCTTAATCATGCTTGGTTTGGATAAATGGGTTTTCCATGTGGCTTGAATTAATCTGATGAATCTGCAATGTGCTTATTTTTCATCAACATATTTTACTAATAGCATGCGAACCCTCACTTAACCTGATCACTAACTACCTTATATGTGTTGCAGGGAAATAGTGGGAAGCACTGAGGTTTACAATCAAGGTTTGCACATGCATGGTCCTTCGTCTAATAGCACATTATTGTGCAACTTCAGGAACCATTCGAAGATTTAGGTTTTTAACAATTTGGTCTTGCACATATAGGTCCTACTGTTCAACCCTTTTTACATATGGGGAAATGAGTTATCCATGAATATTAGTCAAGTCAAGAAACTCAGAAAGATTATTAGGATAAAGAAATTAGCGACAAAAAACAACAAGATCTTTGTCTGCACAATGAAGAAGACATCAGTTCACTACAGGATGGTACTAACTATTATACCTTGCCTTTTTTATTCCTTTGCGCCATTTCCAATATAGAGAAGATATTTATGCACATCCTTGTTTTCAGGCCTTTCCAAAGCAGTTCACTGATGATTACCTCTCAAACCACCTGTATGGTCAGGAGGCGAGGAAGGTATTCATACAACACCCACGGTTCAATATTGAAGTGTTCCTGAAGAGGACGAAGGATGGATGGTCAATCATCCACAGGCACTGGCCTAAAGTTGCAAAGACCTTCAACATCAATGAGGGCTCAATAATCGCCTTTTGCTTCAGTAGTTTTCCATATGAGATATATCTACCTATGTACTGTCTATGATGCTAATTTCGAAAGGTTATAGATGTTGCATGTGAAACTTGGTGCTGGTGCAGTTGTGTAATGGGGTAGCTGAGTGCTGAAGCTATATGATGTTGTACTCTGATGTATTTCAATTATGAAAATGAAATATGAAATGTCCATTAGTTAATAAATGGATAATTAAAAATAGGATAATTAGCCTGCTAATTGGGTTTTCTATTGCAAACGATTATTGAGAAAACACCATGGGCGATGACCTCAGGCAACACACACAGTTTCCTTGAATAAATCATGTTGGATTAATGAACAATCACACACGACATCTTCTTGAAAACTGTTTACGTTAGGCCACCTGGCGCAAATGTTTACCACATAAAAACTATGTGTGTTGGACAGCCTTTGCCACACAGTTTCTTCTACGCATCATGTGTGATGCATTCAATAACGCAAACGATAAAATTGTTAATACCGTGTGCAATGGAAACGCCATCACAAATGATTTAACGGGGAAAATTGTGTGTGATGTACCCGCGAATAGAATGGTTTTACTTGGAGCGACTGTGTGGGATGTATATACGAACGGAAACGTTTAGCGGGGACTGACTGTGTGGGATGAACTTACGACCGGAAATGATTTTGCTTGTATAATTGAATTTTTTAGCACTATTGTACGTATAACTGTATTTGATCGCTCGCCGGTCGCACACGACCTCATTTTGCCGAGCGTGTGTGCCAGGAGGGCATATCCCCCACGGTTTCTAGGTCGTGTGGGAAGGACCACCCTATCATAGTCACTCACTAGGCGACGGTTCCAAATGCCGTCATGGAAAGGGGTTAAAAACCGTTTGTATAGCACCTCGTTGTACTAGTGAATGGAGGAGTCAGATACCAAGTAGCAATCCCCAAACATAGTTTCGGAAATGGAGCTTCAAGCAAAGTGGTTGAACTCTACGAGTTTGAGAGCAAGAACATGAGGTAAAGAGCTATGGTAATTTTTTTCTGGAGGTAGGAGATGACATGGGCTAAAGATATAAGTGAGGCGACCCACATGGGGCCCACCACCCACTAGGGCGCGCCTAGGGTGGCTGACGCACCCTGGTGTCTTGTGGGCACCAGGGGCACCCCTATGATGTCATTTATTCTAGAAATTCTCAAATATTCAGAAAAAAATCATGTTAAAATTTCTGCGCATTCTGAGCACTTTTATTCTTGGGTCATTTTTTATTGCACAGAAAATTCAGAAAATAGGATAAACATGGCATTTTATTTTATTTAACTATGAAAAACAGAAAATGAAAGGTTAGGACAGAAAGTTGTGCTTACTAAATTCATCGACTGCATACCTCTAAAAAATGATCCATTAATAAGGTTGATCAAGTCTTATTAACAACCACTTTCGGTTAGCATGAAACCAAAGAACTTTTGTAAAAACACTAAGTTACCTCAACCGGGATATGCATCTCTCCAACAATAAGTATGTCATATTTCTTTTTGGCAGTAGGCGGAGGGAGTTGAAAACTTCCAATAGTAATTGTCAGAGATTTTTCAATAACATTAATACCATTCACTTGAAATTGTTTCTTTGGAAAGTGCACCATATGCTCATTACCATTGATATGAAAAGTAGATTTGCTTTTATTGCAATCAATAACAACCCCTACAGTATTCAAAAATGGTCTACCATGGATAATCAACATGTTGTCGTCCTTGGGCATCTCAAGTATAACAAAGTCTGTTAAGATAGTAACATTTGCAACAACAATGGGCACATCTTCACAAATACTTATAGGTACGGCAGTTGATTTGTTAGTCATTTGTAAAGATATTTTTGTAACTGTGAGTTTATTCAAATCAAGTATTTTATATAAAAAGAAAGGCATAACACTAACACCAGCTCCTAAATCACACAAAGTAATTTTGACATAATTTCTTTTGATGGAGCAAGGTATAGTTGGTATTCATGGATCTCCAAGTTTTTTAGGTACTCCATCCTTAAAAGAATAATTAGCAAGCATGGTGGAGACTTTAGCTTCAAGTATTTTTATTCTATTGGTGACAATTTCTTTCATGTATTTTGCATAAGGGGCCATCTTTAAAATATCTGTCAAGCGAGTATGCAAAAAGACCGGCCTAAGCATTTCAGTAAAGAGTTCAAATTCTTCATCATCTTTTTTCTTAGATGGTTTAGGTGGAAATGGCATGGGTTGCCGAACCCATGGTTCTCTTTCTTTTCCATGTTTTCTAGCAACAAAGTCTCTTGTGTCATAACGTTTATTTTTAGGTTGTGGGTTATCAAGATCAACAATAGGTTCCATCTCAACATCATTATCTGGTTGAGTGCCTTCATAAACATCATCATTATCATTTTCATTATCACTAGGTGAATGTTCATTACCATATTGAGTTTCGGCATCAGAAATAGAGACATCATTGTTATCTTTAGAAGGTTTTTCTTTATCGGATTCACTAGAGGTGTGCAAAGTCTTATCATTTTTATTTTTCTTTTTAGTAGGACTAGGTGCAGAATTATTAATTCTTCGAGAGTCTTGTTCAATTCTTTTTGGGTGACCCTGAGGAAAAGTGGCTCCTGAGTCATTCTACCTCCTCTAGTCATTAGTCTAATAGCATGATCATTCATATTATTGTTCATTTCAATAAGCAATTCTCTTTGAGATTTAGCAACTTCTTCTTGTTGAGTCTGAACCATAGAAGCATGTTTTCCTACACCTCTAACATCATTAGTGATTCTAAATAACAAGTCACTCAAACGAGGAATCATATCAGAGTTGTATTTCAATTGTTTCATAACATTTGCATTGACGTGATCTTGTTTCGTAACATAATTATTAAATTCATATACGCATTGACTAGCATGTTTATTGTAAGGGATGACACCTTCATCAAACGTTAATAAAAGAATTTACCTCTACCACATGTGGTGGTGGTGGGTCAAGTCCATGTATTTGTCCTATAGGTGGTAAATTATTAACATCTTCAGCTTTAATACCTTTTTCCTTCATACATTTCTTTGCCTCTTGCATATCTTCAGGACTGAGAAATAAGATACCCCTCTTCTTCTAAGTGGCTTTAGGCGGTCGTTCTGGAAGTGTCCAATCATCATAATTCTTCAATATATTATGCAATAATTCCTCAAAATTTTCAATAGTTCGTCCCCTGAAAACACAACCAGCACAACTCTCTAGGAAGTCCCTAGAAGTATTGGTTAGTCCATTATACAAGATATCAAGTATTTCATTTTTCTTAAGAGGATGATCAGGCAAAGCATTAAGCAACTGGAGAATCCTCCCCTAAGCTTGTGCTAGACTCTATTCTTCAATTTGCGCAAAGTTCAATATTTCATGTAAGGCAGCTTGTTTCTTATGAGCAGGAAAATATTTTTCAGAGAAGTAATGAATTGTATCCTGGGGACTATGCACACAACCAGGAGCAAGAGTATTGTACCATATCTTAGAATCACCAGGAGCAACCAGGAGCAAGAGTATTTAATGAGAACGGAAATAAATTGAGAATATAGTAGTAGAGAATTTGCTCATCATGAGCAAATAGGGTGTGGCTATATCATTTAATTTAGTATGATGTGCCACAACAGGTTCAGTTTCATAGCCATGGAAAGGATCAGATTCAACCAAAGTAATTAACTCTAGGTCGACAAATAATTCATAAAGGTGAAGTAGCAAACTTAGGATCGCATTTCATTCTAGCATTCAAAAATTTCTCTTTCAGTTTGCATAATAATTTCTTATGATCATCGCTTTCATTGAAAGCAAGAAAGTTTCTAGCTATCTCCTCATCCATAAGATAACCCTTAGGTATCTTAGGCAATTAAAATCTAGGAGAGCTAGGTCTAATAGGTGTTTCATAATTCTCAGTTTCAAAGACTTCATCAGTTTCAGCATTCTCAATATCTTTGGCTCTAGCAAGTTGTTAATCAAGAAAATCACCTAGTGGCACATTATCATCAAGCAAGGTACTAGCATAATCATAAGCATCATTCATAGCAAAAGTAGCATCATCAATAACTTGCGACATATCAGCATTCATAGTATGTGGTGGTGTTGCAAGTTTACTCAAAACAGAAGGTGAATCAAGTACAGAGCTTGATGGCAGTTCCTTACCTACCCTCGTCTTAGAGGGAAAATCTTGGTTCTAGTGTCTTTCAGATTACTCATAGTGATATATATATATATATATATATATTACAAGTAACTCGACAAATATAGATATGCCCCCTGGCAACAGCGCCAGAAAAAGGTCTTGATAACCCACAAGTATAGGGGATCGCAACAGTTTTCGAGGGTACAGTATTCAACCCAAATTTATAGATTTGGCACAAGGGGAGCCAAAGAATATTTGTAAGTGTTAGAAGTTGAGTTGTCAATTCAACCACACCTGGAGATTAAATATCTGCAACAAAGTGATCAGTAGCACAGTAATATGATAGTTTTTGATAGCAGTGGTAATGGTGACAACAGTAACAGTTTTGTAGCAGTTGTAGTGGTAGCAATAGCAATAGTATCTTAGCAAGAACAATATTTGAAAAATTCATAGGCATTGGATCATTGAATTCGTTGGATGATATTCATCATATAACAGTCATAACCTAGGGCGACACAGAACTAGCTCCAGTTCATAAATAATGTAGGCATGTATTCCGTAAATAGTCATACGTGCTTATGGAAAAGAACTTGCATGACATGTTTTGTCCAACCCTCCCGTGGCAGTGGGGTCCATAAGGAAACTAAGGGATATTAAGGCAACCTTTTAATAGAGAACTAGAACGAAGCATTAATACATAGTGAATACATGAACTCCTCAAACTACAGTCATCACCGAAAAGTATCCCAATTACTGTCACTCTGGAGTTTACAGATCATAACATGTAATGGGTGCATATGACTTGCAAGATCAGATCTAGAACATAGATATAATGGTGAAAACATAAACAGTTCAGATCTGAAATCATAGCACTCGGGCCCTAGTGACAAGCATTAAGCATAGCAAAGTCATAGCAACATCAATCTCAGAACATAGTGGATACTAGGGATCAAGCCCTAACAAAACTAGCTCAATTACATGATGAATCTCATCCAAGTCCTCACCGACCAGCGAGCCTATGAAGAAATTACTCACTTCTGGTGGGGAGCATCATGGAATTGGTTATGAAGGAAGGTTAGTGATGACGAAGACCGAAGATTCCCCTCTCCGGAGCTCCGAATGGACTCCAGATCTGGCCTCCCAATGAAGAATAGGAGTTGGTGGCGGCTCCGTATCATGAAACGCGATGAAACTTCCTCTATTTTTTCTCCAAAAATATGATTTTATAGCGTCGGGATTAGGGCCAACGGTGCCCCGAGGGCCCCACAACCAATGAGGGTGCGCTAGAGGGGGTGGGCATGCCCTGGTGTCTTGTGGGCACATGGGTCCCTCCTCAAGTGGGTCCTGGCTCCATGATTTATTATATATTCCAAAATAATTCTCCAAAAAAGTTTCATCCAAATCTAAGAACTTTTATTTCTGCACAAAAAACACCATGGTTGTTCTGCTGAAAATAGCATCAATCCGGGTTAGTTGCATTCAAATCATGCAAATTAGAGTCCAAAACAAGAGCAAAAGTGTTAGGAAAAGTAGATACGATGGAGATGTATCATCATCCTCTCAGCGTACAGTCATCTCCCGACCCCCCCTCATTTGTTTACCATTTTGACAACATGAGACGGCGGCACCACAACAAGCGCAACAAGGAGAAGGACGATGGAGAGAGCCTCACGGGCCCTGCGAATGGTCTGGTAAAACGCCCACTACTCATCCAGGAAGCCATGATCATCGGCCAGCATGTCCGCGACAGCATTGTTGTTCACCTGTTCGCTGGTGATTTGTCCCTCTGCCTGCTGGCGGTCGTTGAGGAGATGGAGGTTGTAGCACTCGTCCTCCTGTGCTTGCCGAAACATCAGCACTGACTATGTTGGTAGCTCTTCCGCCATTATCGCATCGAAGTGCGGCCGCACCTGCTCTATGGTGAATACGGCATGAACTGGCACGGGCGGTGGCGCCAACTCCTTGTCGGAAGCCTCATCCATCGTCTGGTCCTCATCGCTGAGCTCGGCGAGCTCACCAACGAACAACACGGCATTAATCGCAAAGAAGAAAAAAAATAGATGGGATTAGAATGGAAGACCTATGTTGTGTAGCAGCTTACTGCATCTACAGCTGCACATTGACTGGTCAAGCAACAAATTTGATCTGCATCCGGATAGCTCATACTAGAAATCTTAAATCCATACAAAATCATGCAAATGAAAAAACCTAAATACTTCATAGATCAAGTAGCCTAGTCCTTGTCGGAGATGTCCACTATCTCCATGCCCAGTGATGGGTATATGGGTGGCAGCCATAGATCAGGCTCCTTCGCATCCATCTTCGCTTCGACCTTGTCGAAGAGGGCATCGGTAGCCGCTCGTTCCTGCCGTATGAAGCGCCGGTTGGCCTCCACATAGGCCTCATCCTGCATGGACTCCAGGATGGCCCTCTTCTCGGTCATCTCGTCCGCATAGGAGACAGCGAACTCCGCCTCCGCGTCCTCCATATTGATGCTTGGAGCCAGTGTGATAATCCTCAAGTGCAAGGAATCATCTAGCACTATCCAAAGGTGGAAGTGGTAAGTATGGAGTGTCGAACCCACAAGGAGCTAAAGGTAAGATCAATATTCTCTCAAGTCCTATCTGCCACTGATACGACCCTAAGTACACCAAACGGTTTGGTTCCAACTAGAAACGAGAAATAAAACTACGTTGTGGGTATGAAGAGGATAACTTTGCATGATATCGGAGAACTAAAATACAAAAGTAGGTGATGTTAAAATAAAGTTTAAATATATTACTATAAATTATAAATAGCGAGTGAGGAATAATGATGGCTCGGTGTGCGGAATTAGCCTAGGCAATTTTTAATAAGATCGGTAATCATTATTACGATTTTCATATGAGGGAGAGGCATAAGATAACATACTTTCTCTTCTTGGATCATATGCACTTATGATTGGAACTCTAGCAAGCATCTGCAACTACTAGAGCTCATTAAGGTAAAACGCAACCATAACATTAACGTATCAAGTCCCCTTTATCCCATACGCAACAACCCCCTTACTCGGGTTTATGCTTCTGTCACTCAAGCAACCCACTATGAGCGAATCATGAACATATTGCAACACCCTACAGCGGGAATCCCTCACATGTGTGCGACACGGAAGGCACCATAGGACAGCACCAAAATAAAACATACAACTCAAACCAATCTAGATCATCAATCAACCCAACGACAAAGGAAATCTACTCAAAACATCATAGGATGGCAACACATCATTGGATCATAATATGTGGCATAAAGCACCATGTTAAAGTACGGGATTACAGGGGGGTGCGGGAGAGTGGACCGCGTAAAAGAGATGAGGATGGTGATGTTGATGAAGATGATCACCGCGTCAATAGTTCCCCCGATGGTACTCCGGCGCCACCAGGAGAGAGGGGGAACAGTTCTCCCCTTTGTGCTTCCTCCTCCATAGCCTCCCCCTTAGATGAGGAAAGGTTCTCCCTCTGGTCCTTGGCCTCCAAGGCAATGGTGACCCCTTCGGCTTCCTCCTCCATGGCCTCCGGTGATGTTGGCACTCTCTGGCAGGGTTCCAGAGAGGGCCTAGATTGGTTTTTCATGGCAACAGAGGCTTACGACGGCAAAACTCCTGACCTTGCTTTTGTTCTGGATTTTTTGGGATTTATAGGAGTGTTTCACGTCGGGGGAAAGTCAAGGGGGGCCATGAGGCGATGACAAGGACGGGGGGCGCGCCCTAGGGGGGTCGGGGTGCCCCCACCCTTGTGGTTAGCCCGGGACTCTTCTCTAGTATCTTTTGGCTCCAGTATTTTTTATATTTTCCAAAAATATTCTCTATAAATTTTCAGCCCATTCTGAGAACTTTTATTTCTGCACAAAAACAACACCATGGTAGTTCTGCTGAAAACAGCGTCAGTCCGGGTTAGTTCTAATAAAATCATACCAAAATCATGTAGAATTTTTATAAACATGGCATGAATACTTCATAAATTATAGATAGGTCGGAGACGTATTAGCATCCCCAAGCTTAATTCCTACTCATCCTCGAGTAGGTAAATGATAAAAGAAATAATTTATGAAGTGTGAATCATAGCATAGTGTAAAAGTTTGATCAATGATTGTTCCAAACACTTTTTCTAGCATCATTATATATTATAAACAGTAGCTCATCTCATAAAACTTCTCATTATCAAGTAGCAAGCTATTCACAAGTTAAAGTATAGACCATAAAGTTTCTTGAAAACTAACAACCCATGTACTTAGTCATCAAACAATTGCAATTCATCTTATTTTCAGGAAGGGTCTATGTAAGAGCTTTGATTTACCAAATTCCACATACTCAACTATCATTTAATCTTTCACAATTGCTAACACTCACGTGATATTTATGGGTTCAAAGTTTTAATCGGACATAGAGAAAGATAGGGGCTTATAGTTTCGCCTCCCAACCATTTACCTCAAGGGTAATGTCAACAATAATACTTTATGAAAACCTACATCCAAGTGGATATATATATATATATATGGATTTCTCCAACACATAGTTCTTGCCAAAGGAAAAAGTGTAAAAAGGAAAGGTGATGATCACCATGAGTCTTGTATGGGAGTAGAAGATAAAAGTAAAAGATAGGCCCTTCGCAGAGGGAAGCAAAGGTTGTCATGCACTTTTATGGTTGGATGCACAAAATCTTAATGCAAAAGAACGTCACTTTATAGTGCCGCTTGTGATAAAGACCTTTATTATGTAGTCCGTCGCTTTTATTTCTTCCATATCACAAGTTTGTATAAATCTTATTTTGTTCACACTAATAGATCATACATATTTAGAGAGCAATTTTTATTTCTTGCACTGATAACAACTTACTTGAAGGATCTTACTCAATCCATAGGTAGGTATGGTGGACTCTCATGGAAAAACTGGTTTAAGGGATGTTCGGAAGCACAAGTAGTATCTCTACTTGGTGCAAAGATTTTGGCTAGCATGAGAGGGAAAGACAAGCTCAAAATGTTGGAGGATCCATGAAAATATAACTTCTATTCGGATATAAGAAAACATAACATATTATGTTGTCTTCCTTGTCCAACATCAACTTTTTAGCATGTCATATTTTAATGAGTGCTCAGAATTACAAAAGATGTCCAAGATAGCATATTTATATGTGAAATCTCTCTTGCTTCAATATTCTTTCATGAATTGTTCAAGTGACCAATGTTGAGTTTGCTAACTTTCAATAAATTTTACCACCTATACTTCTTATGAGTGAAGTCATTACTCCCCATGGGATAAGCATATGAAGCATATATAATTTCAGATATATGATATTCAATTCATTCAACCATTTACTCATAAGATATAGGTGAAGAACGTGAGTAAATGACAAACTACTCCAAAAAGATATAAGTGAAGATCAATGAGTAGTCAAATAATTAACTAGGCATGGGAGGACTCTGTCTCATTCAAGATTTCTGATCCAATGATTTTATTCAAACAACAGGTAAAATGAAAATACGCTCCAAGCGAAACACATATCATGTGACGAATAAAAATATAGCTCTGAGTAAGGTATTCCGATGGTTTTGAAGACGAAAGAGGGGATGCCTTCCGGGGCATCCCCGAGCTTAGGCGCTTGAGTCTTCCTTGAATATTACCACGGGGTGCCTTGGGCATTCCCAATCTTAGGGTCTTTCCACTCCTTATTCTTCCTGTATCGATATCTCACCCAAAACTTGAAAACTTCAATCACAATTTATATTATGCAATATAAGCCATAGAAACTAGTAAACAAGCAAACTATGCATTGAAAGCAGAATCTGCCAGAAACAGAACAGTCTGTAATGATCTGAACAACAACCATACTTCTGATATGCCAACAATTCTGAAAAATAAGGACAACCTAAGAAATTTGTTTATTAATCTCCGGCAAGAAGAATCAGTATTTTATCATGCTTCTGTTAAAAAAGAGAATTGTTTTCCTGAGCGTAAAAGTTTCTGTTTTTCAGCAAGATCAAGTCAACTATCACCGCAAGCCATCCCAGAGGTCTTACTCGGCACTTTATTGAAACAAAAGCTATAAAACATGATTACTTCAGTTGCTTAATCATGCGAACACACAAAAACAGTAAGGGAAAATATCGGTTGTCTCCCAACAAGCGCTTTTCTTTAATGCCTTTCAGCTAGGTACAATGATTTCAATGATGCTCACATAAAATATAAGGATTGAAACATAATGGGAGCATCCTAAAGAATATGACTACAATATTTAAGTCTAACCCACATCCTATGCATATGGATTTTGTGAGAAAACCACTTATGGGAACAAGAATCAACTAGCATAGGAAGGCAAAACAAGCATAACTTTAAGATTTTCAACACATAGAGAGGGAACTTGATATTATTGCAACTCCTACAAGCATAATTCCTCCCTCGTAATAATTTTGTCGGCGTTCTCGAAACAGGGGTCCCCAGACTTGCCTTCACGTGGCCCACGACATGGTTGGGCTGGTAGATCTGTACGACCCATCTTCATCGACAAGGCATTCAAGACCCTGGCGAGGGGCCAAGCCTTGCGAGGCGGATGACGCAAGACCACCTTAGGAGCGGCCTCGCCAGGCAGGCTCATGAGGGGCGGAGAGAGCAAGGCAAGGCAAACCTCGCGAGGTCCTCGTGACGTGAGCCATGACGATCGAGACCAGGTGGGCGCCAGGCGGGCGCCAGTGCACACAGTGTCCTTTCTTCCTCTTTGGTGCCAAGGGGGCAAGCGCAGGTGCGGAGTACCGAGGCATCAAGCAAAGGTTTCCATATTGGTACAACGAGACCAAGACCCAAAGGACGGCAAGACGGAGGTCACCGTGGAGCCCAAGATGATGTCACCACCAGAGCCTTTGGCAGGAGAAGACTACTTTTGTCAAGATAAGCTATACTAGATGTCCCCTTTCGAATTGGCCATTGTGGCATCCCTTCCCGCTCAATATTTGTGGAGAGGAACAAGGCCTCTATAAATAGGACTAGCCACTACCATAGAAGTGGAGGGACCTCATCTTGGATCGGGGCCATTCCACCCTTAGCTTCACACCAACCACGCACAAGAACACCTCAACCTCAGGAGGCTGTTATTCCCCTTGTACTGATCATCATCAACCCAAAAGGCAATCCACCACCACCACACTGGAGTAGGGTATTACACCTCAACGGTGGCCCGAACCAGTATAAATCTTGTGTCTTTCTGTTGCAAGTTCATCGAGTTCGTCCGCGAGATCTTAGTGGAATGATAGGGAGAAAACCTTCGCTCGCACCCCAGTGATCCAACATTTGGCCTGCCAGGTAGGGTGCGTCGTAGCTTCTCTTCCGTCGATCTGCACTCCGTCGCCACCGCGCTTCGCCCACATGGCAGGCACCCTACCTCCGACTCTGATGGCCAGCTTGACAACGGGGCCAGGGGGCTCCGAGCACTGGCCCCTACCCTGCGGCGGGTGCAGTGGCTTCCCAAGTTCAAGCCAGAGATGCCGCCGCGCTACGACGGCGTGGCGGACCTGCCAGCTTTCCTGCTGGCGTACGAGGAGGCTGTCCTCGAAGCCGGGGGTGATGACAAGGTCATGGCCAAATGGCTTCCCATGGCCCTCGTTGGCGAGCCACGCGTGGCTGCTCAACCTTCCTGGATTCATGGTGGCGTCTTGGGAGGAGCTGCTTGACCTCTTCACCGCGCGCTACGCGACACCGGCGCACCACGTGGTCACGGCCCTGCTAGGCAGCTCGCAAGCGCCGCCTTCAGAGCGCCACATCAAGCCGTTTCTCCGCCAGATTGGTGCCACTTCCACACGCTCGGGGGCTCCGCCGGGCTGGGCCGCTCCTGAGGCCGACCTCACCTTCAGCTCAGAAGACCACCCCGTCACCACCACCGGCTCGGGCATGCTTCCGATGCTCTGCACGCCCACCATCTGCAATGTGGCCGTCACCAAGACCCTCATCGACGGCGGCACTGGCCTCAACTTTCTCTCCATGGAGGCCTTCAGCCTTCTTCACGTGCCGCTCAAGCGGCTCAGCCTCAGCAAGCCTTTCTCAAGAGTTGGTGGCGGCGCTGCCCGCTCCCTGGGGTAGATCGGCCTTCCCGTCACCTTCGGCACGCGCGACAACTACCACACCGAGCTGGTCGACTTCGACATCGCCCGCATCGGCCTCCCGTACAACGCCATCCTCGGGTACCCAGCTCTGGCCCAGTTCATGGCGGCGACTCATCCAGCCTACAACCTCATGAAGATGCCCGGAAGCAAAGGTGTCCTCATCGTCAAGGGGGACACCAAGGTGGCCGTCGCGGCGCTCAAACTTGCCTTCAAGACTGCTACGGCGACACAGCCCGTCGGCACCGATGCCCCCGAGGCCAAGGAGGCCGCGCCAACCAAGAAGAAGTAGTTGTTCACCATAGGTGCCGGCCTCAACCAAGAACATATTCGCATGGGAGCCCAACCAGCTGGTGGGGGTCCCGAGAGAGGTGATTCAGTGGCACTTAAGGGTGTGCCCCAATGTGCGCCCTGTGAAGCAGCGAGCAAGGCGGCAGTCCACGGAGAAGTAGGCCTCACTACAAAAAAGACACATCCATGATATTTTGGGCCGAGCGAAAAATATTTCTGTCATACATATGACACTTCTATGACGATAATTGTGACAAAACCCGGTATCATCATAGATGTGGTGGGCTCCTACTTCTATGACAAAAAATCATGACAGAAAATGGGCTTTTCGTCCTGGGCGGGCCGGAGACGCAGCTGCATGACATTCTTTGGGCCGTCCATGACGGAAAAACCGTGGTAGAAGCGAGGGGGAGGAAAATTTCGAGGAGTTCCCAGTTACGGTGGGAGGTCTGAACCCGAGCGAGGCGTTGGGCTCTAACTGAACCCGAGCGATTGCACTACAGGCTACGCGTTACTGAACCCGAGCGATCGATCGATGGCTGTTAACTGGACCCGATCGAGCGATTCCTTCGCTACTGCTGCTAACTGAAGCCGATTGATGCTGCCTCTGGAAGAACAGTGAGCGTTGTTGGTGGGTTTGGATGAACAATTCCCGATGGGGGTGGATGAACAGGACCCCATGGTGTTGCCTCTGGATGAACAGGACCCCGATCGATCGAGCCGGTTGGGGCTGGATGAACCGGACCCCGTGGAGGGCAGGATGAACAGTAGACGGTGGAGGGCAGGATGAACAGTAGACGGTGGAGGGCAGGATGAACAGTAGCCTGTGGAGGGGTGGTTGAACAGGAGCCCGTGGAGAGGGCTGGTTGAACAGTAGCCGGTGGAGTAGCGCGCGGTGGAGGCTGGATGAACAGGAGCCCGTGGATGAACAGTCGCAGGTGGAGGCTGGAGGAGGTCGACGGTGGATGAACAGTAGCTCGTGGAGGCTGGAGAGGGTCGACGGTGGAGATGAATAGTATCCCATGGAGTCTTGTTTTGCGGTACGCCACACCCCTCCCAATGAACAGGACCCCCGTTCCGACCGTAGCGCTCCAACACAAGTCCGTTTCGTCCGTTTTGCGGTACGCCACACCCCTCCTGATCAACAGGACTCCCGTTTCGACCGTAGGAGGTCCGTTTCCTCCGTTTTGCGGTACGCCAGACCCCTCCCGATCAACAGGATCCCGTTTCGAACATGGCCGGTCGAACACAAGGCCGTTTCCTCCGTTCTGCGGTACGCCAGGCCTCATTTCCATCGCATGTTCCGTCCAAGCCCTCCCGATGAACACGACGCATTCCGTTGCCTCCCCATGAACACGAGGATGATGCTATTTCTCTGTTCCGACCCAGCCATGTACACGAGCCCTCGCCGTACGTATGCGCGAGTAGGCGTTCGAGACCCCACCCGTATGTACACATACGTGGCCGTATTTTCTTTCTTGCACCCTGACCGCTGTACGTACATGTACATGCTACGTGCGCGCCTCTACTACGACACGTGCGCGTCTCTACATCGACTAGTATATATGTATGTACACGTTCGCGACCAGAATGACAACGCTACATACGCTTCGACCAGGTGGGTCCCGACTGTCAGGCACTTCCTTGCGTGCGAAGATGTAGCTGGTGAGTCCCAGCAGTCAGGGGGGCGAATCATTTTGGTTTTTTGCCCGGACGCACTTCCTTGCGTGTGAATATGTAGCTGGTGGGTCCCAACAGTCAGGGAGGAAATTTTTTTTCGCGAAATACGGTGGCCCGTCCGGTGGGTCCCCACTGTTAGGTGGAGGAATAATTATTTTGCACGTAATAAGGAGGCACTTCCTTGTTGTGGCCGTGGACCCAGCTGTCAGCCTCTCCACGTACAGTCCATGTCTGATGGAAGTCGTTCCTTGACCACGTTGACCACACCGCGCCGAGAGCACCAGGGCGGTGGACGACGGCGAGGCCTAGGAAGGGGACGACAGGGAGCTGGGGAAGACGCGGCAGTGGAAGCCCACAGGGAGAGGAGTACGAGGGTTCACTAGTTCGGCTGTGGTGTGAGGCTGCTGTCGCTACAGGGCCTGGCCAGCGGTGGGAATAGTAGGGGGCGGTGAGGCCTCCGCGGAAGCACAGCCGGCCACGGGAGGCAGGAGCATGCGGCACGACCAGCGCTGCTTTGGGCGGCTGGAGCAAGAAGACCAAAGGTTGAAGAAGCACTACGGCCGTTGGATGGACATCGTACGGTCACTGTAGCTAGAATCGTTCATATTGACTAAAGTTGACAAAGGCCCCCGTCCCAGTCAACTTAGTAGGCCCACAAGTCAGCCTCCCACCATGGTGGGTCCCAGTTAGCAGGGGGAGTATTCATTTTTTTTGTGCGTAATAAGGAGGCACTTCCGGTTGGTCCAAGCTGACAGTGGGGGGAACGTTTTTTTCACGAAATACGCTGGCCCGTCCGGTGGGTCCGAGCGGTCAGGGGGGAAACGTTTTTTCACGAAATAAGGTGGCCTGTCCGGTGGGTCCCTGCTGTAAGGTGGAGGAATAATTATTTTGCGTGTAATAAGGAGGCACTTCCTTGTGGCCGCCTGGACCTAGCTGTCAGCCTCTCCACGTACAGTACTCTTCCGATGGAAGTCGGTCGTTGATCACGTTGACCACGCCGCGTCGAGAGCACCAGGGCAGTGGTTTCGACGACGGCGAGGCCTAGGAAGGGGACAACGCGGAGCCGGGGAAGACCCATCAGTGGAAGCCCGCACGGAGAGGAGTACGTGGGTTCACTGGTTCGGCTACGGTGTGAGGCTGCTGTCGCCGCAGAATAACAGGGGGTGTGGGTGAGTGGAGGGATGGCCTGGCCAGTGGTGGGAGTAGTATGGGGGCGGTGAGGCCTCCGTGGCAGCACAGCTGGCCACGGGAGGCAGGAGCAAGCGGCACGACCGGCGCTGCTTTGGGCGGCTGGACCAAGAAGACCAGAGGTTGAAGAAGCACTACGGCCGTTGCATGGACATCATACGATCACTAAAGCTAGAAACATTTATTATTGACTAAGTTAACAAAGCCCTTGGTACGCTCCAACTTAGTAGGCCCACAGGTCAGCCTCTGAAACTGTGCGCCCCAGATGTCAGGGGGAGGAATCATTTTTTGGGCGGCCGAAGCTAAGAATATCCGAGATTGAAGAAGAAGCACGACATCCGTTGGATAGACATCCAACAGACACTGCTGCTAGAACCGTGTGTTGACTATAATAAGTTGGCAAAGCCTTGCAGACGCGTCAACTAATTTTTTTAGGGGACATGTCACTTAGTAGGCCCACAAGTGTGTGGCAGAGAACTTATAGCCCATTTGCGTTTTGTAAGAATGTACAAACGATTTTGGAATTCTAATGGAATTTACAACAACCCATTTACAGTTTGTTAAAAGTACAACCCATTTTCTAGCTAGGACAATGATTAATAATTTCAACCAACAGTTCAAGACAGAACTGAATAAAATTTCCCACATTTTGATGGGCTCCGAAATATTTTTATCCCGAAATTTTATAGTCAGATTAAATATAAATTTGTATTACGTAAAAATCCAACGAAACATTGCGCGCGCAACAATGAAAATTTAAGATTTTCAAAATCCATAAATAATATTTTATAAACTAATTTCGTGTTTGGTGCATTTTTTTATAGTTACTGCCCAGTTTTTATAATTACATCCCATTTATTATTTTTTAAACCCATTTTCCTATTAAGCCTAATGCATCCCTCCTAGGAAAGATTTGCGGCCTAGGGGGGCGGAGAATAACAAGTTGACCTTGCCTGGGTATTCCTCAAAAAGGCGTATAGCTGGGCTAGCCATTTTCATCTTGAAAAATTTAGTATCTGGGCTGGATATCTTGCCTGGGCTAGACGGGCCACAGCCCGCCCAGTTAATACCCTGCTCTCCTCTGAACAACAACGAAATCATCGCCAAGAAAAACTCTGCAGTGCTCACGCCTCAAAAACACAAATACTGCTCGAGCTGCTTGGTCCCAGCTGTCGGCCGCACCTTGTGCAATTCTCTCATTTATATTGACTACATAGGTTGACAATGGTGTGGGACCATGATGTCATGAAACCAGGAGAAAGAAAAAAAAATAGTTGTACATAATAAGGAGGCACTTGCGTACGTACAGCTATGGCCCTAGTGGGTCCCTAGTGTCATCGAGTCAAAATAAAGTCATCTCCTGAATCCTCATGTTCATTGACGATGTTAACAATGCTCGGCGCCACGGCGAGCGCAACAACTCGAAGGACAACGGAGAGGGCCTCGTGGGCCCTACGAATGGTCTAATACAGCGCCCGCTACTCATTCAGGAAGCCAGGATCATCAGACACCTATGAGCACCTTCGAGAAACAAAGACGGCATGAAACGGTAAGGCCGCGCTTGGGAGCTCTGGTTTACTTCAAACCTGTATTAACATACAAGTGCAATTTACTTGTCATCGAAAATAACGCGTAAAATACAGGCGTAAGGAAACCGAGGGCCCGAGGTCTGTAAGTAAAACCGGCGGGTTACGCGTGTAATTAGAGAGACCAGTGTATATTTTACGAGCACTGCTATATGGACGACATTACCAGACGATACATGCACAACGTGCGTATCATGCCATCCATGGGCAAGGCTGAAACATCAGCTAACGGCTGGATTAGCAATCGTCCGAGTGTTGTTCAGCGTTTTTATCGTGTGTCAAGTACTTCCGATATTTTACTACTCGAAATCGACCAACCAAGCACCTTCGCCCAAGACCATCTGCTTTAATTTACAAGCGTCTGTTTTACAAGCGGTTTTGGTTGGAAAACGACAATCCAATCACGGCCTAATATCATGAGTTGGTCGGAAGATCATATGGTTTCACGTCTAACCTACCCGACTTGTCATATAGGCTATGAATGAAACATCAGACGATGAACTTCTTAAGCACGGAAACAAAAGAAGAGGATGATCTTCTTAACAAGAAAATCACTGGCATTAGATCGACATGCAAAACAATACGAAGCATTATTCTCAGGAGGCACGGTGAACAGCTCGTGATGCCGC
Organism: Triticum urartu; assembly: GCF_003073215.2. Lineage (NCBI taxonomy): Eukaryota > Viridiplantae > Streptophyta > Magnoliopsida > Poales > Poaceae > Triticum > Triticum urartu. The sequence continues at coordinate 390,523,768 of NC_053023.1, read as the reverse complement.
ATGCCGCAACATTCCGAGCTCAACTTTGCAATCAAACACAAGGCCTGGCATTACATAGACAATATTCAGAACAAACTCTTAACACAGGAATATCTCAGCAGAGTAACTATTTACTTCTAAACTGAACACAGGAATAGGAAAAAACACTCGACGTTGCTCACAACAAGGGCATCCCACTCCAAAATATCAAATGCATGTCTTCTGGCTAACATCAATGAGCAAATTTTGACAAGGTTTTCCAATTCCAATATATTAAACTAACGTCTTCTTGCTAACATCAATGATTAAACTTTGACAAGCTTCTCCCATTCAAAATATGTAATGCCTATGATCGTGGAGTCCTATCATAGCTTTTATACTTGTTTGGGCACTTCTTGCCCAGGGCACTCCACGTATTGTTAAATTGCCAATGGTCTCTGCAGACTAGTCATGTTACCGGTGTCTAATAATACTCTGTAAAGCTTCTCAGTCATTCCTTCTGTAATGTAGCGCAAACAGTGACTGCTTCTTTCTGCAAAGTGGAACGACCAACTAGACCCAGTAATGTAGCAGTTTGCCTTACACATTGGCTCCTTTTGTGCAGTTCAACTAAAATCGAAGTCAGAATAAAACCGAGCTTTAATTTTGATATCCCTGTAAGAAACAATAGGTATAAGGGAAACAATTACTAAGAAATAACGGTAGATGACTTGTACTCCCAGAAGAAAAGCATCTACTGATCTACTTTATCTTAATGGGAAACAAAGCAGGAGAGTAGCAATTCTCCATCAGTGTGATTCATTCATATTGACTGAGACATTATCTTAACAGTGCCTTGTTTCAACATGTATAAAGAACGACAAAGCTTATAAAGGGAGTGATGCTGAATTTGTTGTAACAAAGCAACAAGCATCATGTCTGGGTTGGTCCCATTTTTTCACTACTTAATGGGAAAAGACAGTAATACAATAGCTTCAATTCATCATTTATTTAAAACAGTACCAATACAAGTAGCACAGCATCTCAAAACAACCTGCACGATCATGTGGATGAAGGCAAGTACCAACCTGTCATGATGCACACAAGATCACGTACGAATTTGCCAACACGAATAGGAAATCCAATCTCGTTTTGTGCAGTTGCACTGAAATCAAGCAAAGTGTTTCGCGTAGCGAAGCAAAATGTCACAATAGCAACAAGTTGAATAGATATCCCTGTATAAACAGAGACAAAAAAGGAATCAATTACTGGCTAATAAAGGAGGATGAAACATGCGGCCACAAAAATGGTAATCCCGCTAATCCCTAACAAGTGTTGCAGTTTTGAAATAAGATTCAGTAGTTAATTCTGAGATTGGCATCAATTACTGGCTTATAAAGGGGGTAATGCTGAATTTGTTGTAACAAAGCAACAAGCATCATGTCTGGGTTGGTCCCATTTTTGTTGACTACTTAATCGGAAAAGACAGCAATACAATAGCTTCAATTCATCATTTATTTAAAACAGTACCAATACAAGTAGCACAGCATCTCAAAGCACACCGCACAATCATGTGGATGAAGGCATGTACTGACCTTTCATGAGACGACCAACATAAAATACGAATCTACCAACACGAATAGGAAATCCAATCAAGTTTTGTGCAGTTGCACTGAAATCAAGCAAAGTTGCCGGTGTGACATTTAAGTTTTCTATAGCAACAAGTTGAATAGATATCGCTGTTTTAAGAGGCAAAAAAGAAAACAATCACTGGACAATAAAGGAGGATGAAACATGCGGCCACAAAAAGAAGCATCTACCTTATCTTGATGGAAAACAAAGTATAGGACAGTAGCATTTCTAAAACGGTTGCATTGATTCATATTAACAGAGAAATTCTTTTAAAACAGATCAGTAGTTAATTCTGAGATTAACAATAGCAAAATAGCTGCATGGGACAAGCCAGCACCATGTGCGTCCACACGTATAAATGGGTGATGTAGAGTATGTAGTCAAGCATCATATATGCGCTGGTCCCATATTTGTTCTCTTTGAACCTTCTTCCTATGTGAGCGCAGCAAATCTAGTCGTGCACAAACTACCCGACCCCCCAGTTTCTTTCCCTTTTCAACAAAGAGATCGGTTCCTTACAGATGTGTGTACTGGGTTACCCCCTCTTTCCCTTTTCGACCTACAAAGCGGCTGGATAGCCAGTCTATACTACTTTCCGCCCCTCCTTTCCTCATTGAACCACATCCTAGATTCTTGCTCCAGCCCACCGCACCCTTCATTCCTCTTTGAACCAAGACCTAGATTCGACTATAGATCGAAAAAGATCCACATGCATCTAGAGCAACGACGGTTTCAAAGAAACTTATACCTTAGGTTCGTCGGGATGTGGCAAGGCATGCGGCATGAGGCTAGATCTTCCCACACTAAGTAAGGCAGAGAGGAAGAAGGGGTCGGTGGCCCTCCCGCATAGGCACTGGGTGAAAGAGAACAGCGCAGCCGATAGTGGATTGCCTCCCTCGCCGAAGGCGATAGAGTGAACACTGCACCTCCTCCCCTTCCCGGTGCGACGGGATACGGACGCCTCCTTCACCAGCTGTGAGGGGGGAGAGAGAGACAAGAGGCCAACGTAGTCTTGTTTAGATCTGGTGAAGAGAGGGTGAGAGACTGTGAATATAGAGAATCCTAGCAAATGTATCTAGACTCATTTTAGTGCTAGATACCTCCGTATCTAGACAAATCTAAGATAAGTAATTCAGAACGGAGGGAGTAACATATATGTAGTGCGGCTAGCGTGTGGAGACTGCAAACCCTAGCGAACAAGCACTGAGGCTCCCGCTTATATATATACTACTGTAGTACGGACTGAGCTCCGGTGCCTTCACTGCACCTGCTTTTGGCTGTATGACAGGTGAGCTAGCCACATTTTGGGCCCACCTGTCGTAAAACCCTAGCGAAAATTGCACCAACGTGAAAGACGACTGCGTCTCCAACGCAACCAAGGTGATCTGGCGAAGGATATCATCTTTGTGCGTAACAAGCAAAGAGCACTGATGGAAGACAGCTTGTTTTTCGTCGAAAATCGATCAGCTTCACCAGCCAACCCAACCATGAGGCACAACCATGAGCATCGATAGGTCATCGTGGTGATGCATCATCCATTTGGCATCAAGTTTGGGTGAGGCACCTAAGAAGTTTGACAAATCCTCATGGTGGTCTGTTTCTTCTCAGTAATCAAGCTCGAGGAAGGAAGAACCATGTGGCAGAGGACAGTGAGGCGGAACAACAATGGCCATCCAATTTTGTGTTGTTCCACTAAAATTGAGGAAAACATGCCCGGGTATGGAGACATGCATCGCTGTTTCCAAAAATATAAAAAAGGGTTAGCAATGACATCTCAATTGTCAATAAGAATTAATGAAAAGTACACCAACAAACAAAAGCATCATAATTATCTTGATGGGAACTAAACCAGCATACCCGAGAAAAAAAGCATTTCTTCATTTAACCAGTGATAGTACTACCAGCATATGGACAATGACCACACAACCACCATGTACTTTTTGTCGAAACAACATGTATACCTCCACCGAGGCATAAATCAGGACAACTTTTTGAGTGGCATTTCCTCTATAATAGTACTAGTAGGTGATGTTGGACCAGCAGACGAACCCTAGCTACTATGCATGGGGAGCTGGGGAGTAGTCACATAGAAGAAAACCCACACACAGTGACCTGGGGAGCTGGACCAGTACAAGAAGTTATACCTCAGGTGGGCGAGATGTCGTTTAGGCAGGCGGGCGGGATCTGCCCACACAACAGAAGCGAACAAGGGCGCGGAGGATCTTCGTCCGCGCCAGCGCCGGCTCCGAGAGGACGGTGCACATCGGCTTCCTCCGTCGCCGACGGCAACAACGTCAATGCTGCACCTCCTCACCTCCCGCGTCGGACGGGATTCGGCCGGATCTGTGACCACCGGTGAGGAGAGAGATAGAGTGGACACTGTCATCTTGTTTTGATATGGAGAGGGTGAGAGAGCGAGACGTGAGAAACTCTATCAAACAAGAGGCTATAATGGAGTAAAAAAATCTCTCCATAGCAGTGGTTTTAAATAGAATACGCGCGTTCCCGGAAAAAAGAAACGAAAACTGGCGGACAATTTTTTAAGGGTCTGTCTAGGACACATCTAGATGTGACATTGTTATGTCACATATAAGTTGATGTCCACTCTGTTTGTGGTCTTTTCCTAGTTTTTTTTGTTTCTTGTTGCTACATTATATACTTGTGGGAGCTTAGATGTGATATCCTTAAATAACATCTAGATGTGAATTAGACAAACTGATTTTCTAACGTACCAAGAAATAAAACTCGATCAAAAACACGCCCCCGCTTCCAGGTCGCGAGAGTCGTCGCGCACACACACACATTGACATGCATATCCATGTTTACGTAAAATTCCATTTCCATCTCCATCTCCAATCATATTTGTCCAACTGGCGCATTATTTACGTTGTTAATTATATACGCAGCAATATTAATGTACAACATCTCTTGTTTGCGCACGTCCGGACCGCTGCCACGGCCGGTCCTGACCAACCCGAACCCTCTTCATCACCCGCGCGTGCTTCCTGCCCGAAACGGTCAGTGCCGCATTCATGCCTGGACAGAGCGGACGCGAGCTCTCACTGGCGCCGGCATTGATTGCGGCGCGCCGGCCGAGAGAGCGTCGCCCGCGCCGGTTCCGGGTGCACGCGGCTGCTCCGCGTTCAAAGGTCGCAATAGCCGGCTACAACATGCGCGATCTCTTCCACTAGTAAGTTCTCAGGAGTCCGTGCTACACCTAGCTGTCCTCCCCCAACACGTCAATCTCTTCCAGTAGTGCTAGTACTCCATGGCGTGATCCATCAACAAGCAGGCGGGGAAGTTATGGTATACTACTCGGTTTGCGGTGAGTGACATGCCGAGCGACCGTGTGGGGTCGAGCCGTGGAGGAGGGTGAGACACGAACATGACAGACATGATTTAAACGTTGGTTTTGCTCGATGGCGCGATCCAACGAAACGACATGTTGGTTTCTCTCTGTTTCCATTTTTTCTCCGGAAAAACGGAAACTTTTCCACTCCATTTTCATTCCTATTCCAAGGTTGCCCCGTTACAACATTCCATCAAATACAAAGGAAAACTAACACGCATGCTGATGCATCTCAATGATTCACAGATCATAGCCAATATTTACTTCACAACTAAAGAAAAAAGTTGTGAGAGCGTGTACGATAGAAAAACTACTGATGGGGTCACTACGACTTAAACCCTAAACCCTAAACATGATTTAATTTCCTGGCCAGGTAGAACCTGTCGAAGGAATGTGCTAGAGGGAGATTCTTTAGTGAGAATGTCAGCAACAATAGAAGCAGCACTCTTTGGTTCTCCACCTTCTGGTACCTCTTGTTCCATAGCGCTTTCCATGTCGGGAAGGAAAGACGGCCGACACCCTCGAATCATACGATGTTTTTGTGCAGTTCCACTAAAATCGACCTGAGGATCCCTGATGGCAAAGATATTGAAGAAGTGTGATTAGAATAATAGTACTAGCACTAGTTCATGAGACATAAACTCATCACAAATAGAAGCCGGTAGAAGTAGAGAAAGATCGACATGGAGATGGAGCTACGACAGTGGAGCAAGCCGGCTCCAAAAGGAAGATGGACTACCTGGGACGTCGGGCTGTAGCTAGAAGGGCGGTTGGGACGCGGCATCGGCCCATACCGCGGTGACCCCCGATTGGGACGCACCGACTGTGGGTTTTCTCCCTTGCCGATGTCGACCGCGTCTACGCAGAACATTGTTCCCTTCCCCCAGCTGCGGGATCAGGCCCGTCGTTCTATGCTTGTGAAGAGAGCAACCTAAGCAAGCATGCTTGTAGCTTAGGCTCCTGCTAGTGTATATATAGTGGTTTTCTTTTTCTCTCCATATCAACCATTTTATATTGCATACGTGTCATTCAAGAGTGAAATGATGGTTGCTTCTTCCGACTAACTTACTGTGTGATTTGACTGCTCCTTAGTGGCCCCTACACGTACCCCCCCTACGTGTATGCAACAGTCACACGTACACATGGACGCAAAAACGCGCGCGACGCCCTAATGCATCCATGTCCGAGCACACGACGGAACACACACGGTCACGCTCAAGTGCTCAACCTACACGTGCATGCACACACATACTCAGTCAGGGTGAGCTAGTGACCATATGAACACCGGAAAATATATATATTGAGCGCAATGAGCATATTATGAAGTCCACTGACCATATTTTTACAAATATATAGTGACAGACAATGTATTTATCTTGTTTGAAATTAAGCCATATTAACCGGAGAGGAGGCAGCATGGACTAGCATTACTTTGCTGTGTCCCGTCAACTTGCCGAACGAGGAGAAGGTTGCAGGGCGGGAGAAGCTTGCCCCGTGGCTCGCAGGACAAGGAGAAACTTTTGACTAATGCAAGCTCTCCCTCGCTTAGGCGGTGGATGTGCAACAGTTAATTCGGTGTCAGATTGCCAGAAGCATACACTATACTACTAGTGCTATTATTGTTCGACTTCCCGAACAGCCAAGCGCACAGTTTACTAGTACTACTACTATAGTCCATAAAGGTACGTACTATACTAGTACTAGGAACCGGATGGAGGAGTTTCTGCACTCTTATTATAATTTTAAAATGTGATAAAGCAATCTTCAGCACATTTGGTTCTCTTCAAGGGTTATCGCATGTGATAATGGAAGTTGACTGCATGGAACACCCGCCACAATTCTCGCTTAATTCTGGCTCATATCCTGTTACAAATAGTAGCACTCAGTAATATTTCCTCTTTTTTTTGTTATTCAGCATGTAAACAGGTCAGCGAACCTTGCGGCGCATCTTCGTGCAAACCGTGCTTGTTGCAGTTTGAATGTGGCCGAGAGCTGGCTTGATGAAACACCTCGCTTCCTACTTCTTTTTTCGTGGGGTACCTTGCTTCCTAGTGACCAGTGTCTTGGCTGATCGTCCTAAGAATGCTTATATATGAATAAAGCTCTCTCATTTACCCGCAAAAAAGATTAAGCCATATTAACCGGAAAGGAGGGCGTATGGACTAGCACTACTTTTGGGTGTGTCCCGTCAACTCGCAGAACAAGGAGAAGCTTGCAGGACAAGGTGAAGCTCGCTTACGCCTTTTGACTAATGCAACCTACCCTCGATGGACATGCATCAGTCCACTCGGTGTCAGATTGTCATAGGCATACACTGTAGTACCCAACATGCGGAGTACCATCATTGTTCGACTTCACAAAGGGCCTAAGAGCCAAGCGCAGTAGTACGCGTACTTGGTTTTGCACCTTCATACTACTCCACCTCCGTCACAGTTTACAGGGCGCGCTTCATTATGATGCATTTCTCTCAATGCATTTCCACCACCAGAGAGACTTTAGACGCGTTTGGTATAATCCTCAATTAACTAGGGCGTGGTAACCGCAATCAAGTCCACAATTTTCTCTCCATGTACTGTACTACTACGGAGTTCATGCATGCGTGTACCCGGGGTGGAAGCACTACATGCATGTGTGTACACATTATTCCCTCTAGTAATAGACGCCGTGATATAACTACCAATGCTATTTTTCAGGCCTATCGCTAGTCGCCTTGGTCCCATAGATTTTTTTCTTTTTTCTGAAGCGCGCTGTATAAACAGTGACGGATGGAGTAGTATGAGCGGATTCAAAGAAGAGCGTATTGATGGTTGCTTCTTCAGAGCAACTTACAGTGGGAAAGGTGGGGCTTATGATTTGACTGCTCATTACTCACTATTAAAGCGGCGCAACGACCGGGCTGAGTGTCCCATGCAGTTGTGCACTACCCCCCTCGGTTCTTAAATATACTCCAGAGTATTTGTCTTTCTAGAGATTTCAACGAGTGACTACTCTCTCTCTCAAATACTTGTCTTTTTAGAGATTTCAAATGGACTGGCACATAAGGATGTATATAGACATATTTTATAGTGTAGATTCACTCACTTTGCTCCGTATTTATTCACTTGTTGAAATCTATGTAACGGAGGGAGTACACATATGAAGCAAAATGAGTGAATCTACACTCTAAAATATGCTCGTTTGAAATTTGTAAAAAGACAAATATTTAGGAACGAAGGAGTATAATTTGGTGCATGGCACATGGACCCGGATGATGAAGAGGCTTCTGGAAATGCTATCAAGCTTCCATCATTTTTTTACATAATTGACGTACTATACAAATAATTTTCCAGCGACATGAAATTGTACAATGGTGTGAGCTTTCAGCTTTTTTTTCGCGTGTCTTGCCATCGATGCTCTTTCGGAAACAATAAAAAACTAACTTCCTTGCTAATGCATGTCCTTCATTAGCAGATCAGAGCTAATAATTACATCACAACTGAAGACAAAGTTGTGAGAAGGTGTTAAATTAAAATTGATCCATGCTTTCATTGGCAGCAACGTCCCCCCAGCTCTGTCTAAATCAACAAGGCATGTTGGGAAAAAAAGTAGCTGTCTGGAGCATGCAAAATTCCGATCATTTTGTGCAGTTCCACTAAAATAGAGATGAGCGTCCCTGTTCCAAAGATATCAAGCGTGATAACGATAATAGAGGACTGCTGGATGAAACAATAGACACACAAATAGAAGCCGGTCACCTTTGTAGTCTCTCTTAAGACTAACTAGTTGGAGAACATTAGGCTCGGAGTTGGATGAGAAGGATAGAGCAAAACCAATCTCCCTTTGTGCAGTCGCACTGAAATGTAGAGACGTTGCCCGTGTGACATTTTAGTACAACTGCACAAAACACTCTTAAGAAAAAAGTGATTTGTGCAGTTCACCAAAAGGTCGCAATAGCAACAACGTGAAATGGATAGCCCTATTTACAAGAGGTAGAAAGGAAACAATTACTGGCCAATAACAGTTGATGACACATGCGACGACAAAAAAGAAGCATATTCCTTGTCCTAAGGGAAGATAACAACACGGTTGGATTTGTCTAAAACGGTGCGAGGACGAGAATGCAATATGGAAAGTACGCCGGACAAGCGATGTTTTGGGCAAAGAACTATGGAAGATCCACATGCAGCGACGTGGAAAAACGGGCAGTGGAGCAAGGCCGGAGGGGATACCTTAAAGTCGTCAGGATGTAACTAGGTGAGCGGCGGCGGGCAGAATCTGCGAGTAGGTGGCGTAGGCCCTGCCGCGCCGGAGCTTGGTCAGAGAGAACTGCGTGTACCGTAGATTGGGACATGCTGCCTCGGCGCCGTAGAACGGAGAAACGATGCACTTCCTCCCTTTCCCCCGGTGGACGGGATGCGGCCGGATCAGTGACCAACGGTGAGAGAGAGAGAGAGAGAGGCCACTGCACTCCCTTTCCCCTGGCGGACGGGATGCGGCCGGATCAGTGACCAACGGTGAGAGAGAGGCCACCGCACTCCCTTTCCCCCGGCGGACGGGATGCGGCCGGATCAGTGACCAATGGTGAGAGAGAGAGAGAGGCCACTGCACTCCCTTTCCCCCGGCGGACGGGATGCGGCCGGATCAGTGACCAATGGTGAGAGAGAGAGAGAGGCCACCGGAGCCTTGTGTGAGATACTCTGAAGAGCGGACTACCTTTTCCTCAATAAAAATCATTTTATATTCTGTGTACGTGCCATTGAGCGCTATAACTTTACTTAAAAATAACGTGGCAACGCGTCAAGTCGAACTTTGTTTCGTGCACGCGTGGTACACGACCTCCCTTGGTAAACAACCGCTACAGGCGTTCAAATTGGCATGTGGGCTGCCATTTTGTAAAGAAATGAGCTCCACCGTGTACCCGCACGGGTGTGGCTGGGCACGAAGCGTGAGTACGTGCACGGTGCACCTATTCTCTTCTTGTATACGTACACCACCTGCGTGGGGTTGTGTGAGAGAGATACAAACCTAGAGAGATATAGTGTGTGGGTTCTTGTGAGTTTTATTTGTGGGGGGGGGGTCAATCAAAAAATTTAACATATGCAATGTGTGTGAAATAGAGTCCTGGATATAACATATATATAGAGGGGGCGATCCATGAGAGGAGAGTGGAGGTATCATCGGCTTGAGGTATCCATAGAATCGAAGGGAGGGATGATGTGTGTGTGTGTGCGTGCGTGATCGATAAAGAGTGCCATCGAATTTGTGTGTGCCCACATCAAAGATATAGAGTGGTTGGCCTACTAGAACGTGAGATGGGACATGTGCAGTTTGTCTCTGTGGCAAAGATACCTACCTGCAGCGCTTGACTATCGGTGTGTGGTGGGGGAAGAGGAAGGCCCAATTAACTATAGAGGTACAATGGCTGGTATATGTGTGGAGGAGGAGAGAGGCCTACCTCATGTATTAAGGAGATCGATTTGCCTCATGTATTAAGGGAGATCGATCGACATCCATGCATATGTGCAGGAGATGAATAAGGTTGGGAGAGAGACAGAGCTAGAGTGTTGGAGGGGGTGGTAGTGGAGTTGGTTCTAACAAATGGTGGGATAGGCCTGCTAGACAAACGGAGGGCACACCCGCAATATCAATAAGAGAGGAGATGGCTGCTTGTTGTCTATGCACGTGCGTGTGAGAGACGGGTCAGGAGGCATGCACAAATGATGAGGGGGGACGATGTGGCTGTGGTAAGCAGACGTAACTACATAGGAAGATCAATCGCCCTTTGTAAGATAAAGGAGAGACATAACTTGTGAGGTACGTCGATCGATGGGGGGGTAGTTAAAGTCAATCTAGGTATATGTTGGGAGATCGATCGGTATACATGCATGTGTGTGTTAGAAGAAAATGAGGCACGAGGAGAAGGATAGTGAGAGAGGGATGCATGTAGGAGGTGTTACGAGAGGCATACTATATCGAGGGGGGGAGTGTGCGAGTACGAGAACGATGAAAAGAGTGGTGGGAGTGAGGCATGGACGGTGACAAGAGAAGAGGGGAAGCTTGTGTTTGTGCTAGGCACACCTGGCTAGAGAGGCATATCGGTCGATGTATGCCGTAAAGAAGGAGCTGGGGGGCCTACACACACCGTGGGTGAACGACCTAAAGTGAAAAGACGAATTTGCGCGATGGAGCTAGAGAATGCTGAGGGAGGGTGAGAGGGATGCGGGCGTGTGCATGCACAAGAGAAAGTTAGCGCTAGCTACAAAGATAAGAGGGTTGTGTGGGTGTAAAAGACGAATAGAGATCATATATACTTCATTATAAAAAGCGAATTCGGATATTTGAAGAATTTATCATAGTGTTTCAAACCGACAGATGTGTGAATATATATAACGATGATACACATGGTGTGGTTATGAACATGGTATACTACATTTAATATGTTTTATCTCTACTCTTATAAAAAACAGAGTTGTTGATGATGGTGTGCCTGCCATCCTGCATTATAGGCCGTCTGATTTATATCTGGCGGATAGCAAGGAAACTGTGATGGTTGAAGTTGGCAACAATCATGATTGTAGATTCTTATTGAAATAGAGAAACGAATTCAAATTTAGTTCGAATTGCAGCGGTAGTATAGACATTTCGAATGCACTAAAATGTTGGTATGAGTAGGTTACATGAATTATACAGCAAGCAAAAAAATTTAATCGGACATAACATGGATTGATACTCCCTTCTTCCATCTATATAGGGCGTAATGAGATTTTTAAGGCCGCCTTTGACTATTGACAAGATTAATAGTACATGCCATGCACAATGTGAAAATTATATCATTGAAAGAACCTTTCACAGACGAATTTAACGGTGTGCTTTGTGTAAGTTGCATGTCATATATCATTGCTCTAATATTTGGTCAAAGTTAGCATCGAAAAACGCATTAGGCCCTATATAGATGGAAGGAGGGAGTAGCTTTGAATAGCATTTGATAGTAAAATGGGGCAAGACTCTCTCTTTGTGTGGTGTGAATAGTTTTATTTTTTTCGTTTTCTTTTTGGTTGAGGGAAGTGCGAATTGATTTGGTACGTACAAGTACAATATTACTACACGTTAGGCTTGTCCCTAAAGTTCAACCCGCATCTTGTTATATCCTGAAAATTCAGATATCATGCTCCCAAAACTGGCGCCTTCAGAACCCGCGCCTTGCTATCCCGAAATTACAATGCACGCGAAAACTCCCTCCAACTGCCAAATCCCGACACGCGAAATCCCCCTTCTAACCCTGAGCCAAAAGGGCCGCTGTTCAAATCGGTGGGGGTACTTTTGTAACACACCCTACATTTTGGACAAGCGTGTTCCTAAGTCATGCTTCACCCCCTCCCATCGCCCCCTTTTCGCCATTTGAAATCCCAGGCCGCCATAACCTCTCTGCTCCAGCTGCGAAACCCCACCCTCCTCCGTCCGCCACGTCACCGCTGCCCCACCGGAGCCTCTTCCCCGATGACGTCGTCCGGCGCAACAGCTCGACGTCCCTCGTCCACCTCCTCGAATGAGGATCCGTCGTCCATCTCGCCGTCCCGCCGGTTCAGCCGCCCCGTCCTCCACCTCCAAGGAGTTGCTCCGACGATCGCCTCGTCTATCGTGGTTGCTCCATCCCCACAGTGCCGCCTTAACCTGCTCCACCGGAACCGCAGCATCCTCACTGACTCCTCGGACGAAGCCGAGGCCTACTCGGCGCCACCAAAGAGGTTGTACACTCATCGCATCGCACCTTCTCCTTAACTCGACCTCCCGGCACCGATGGTGCTCCATCCCACACCCCCATGGAGCGGCTACCTTGAAGTCGGCGCCGCGAGCGACATCTCCACGGCGGCTCTCCCCCAGTGCGAGGCCCCTTCAGTGGCGGCGTCCATACCAGCCGGATCTGCTGCTGCTGCTCCGGCTCTTGCTCGATCGCTCGCTCGCCCACCTGCTGCTGCTGCTCTCCCCCTCGCTCGTGCTGCTGCTCTGCTCCGATTAAGCCACACTTCAGGCGACTGAATTGATTTTTGGGCCAGTCGATTTTCAAGGGTTGGGGGGGCTCGCCGGAGTTAAGGAAGAACCACCCGCAGCGGGGATGGGGGCTCGCCGGAGAGGTACCCCACTATCTATCTTAGAGTTCAGGGTGGGGGCGGGGGGGATAGAGGGCTGGCCGGGGCGGCGGTGGCGAGTTGTTTCGGGGCAGCGAGGCGGCGCTGGGGCCGGCGGTTCGGCCGGTGGTGGCTGGCAGCTCAGGGGGGTGCAGGTTGAAGATGAACTGCAGGCCCTCCCTAAACTACATGTCAAGTGCCTCTCTGCTACCATTGCATTCAGTTTCGACAGTAGCATTCAGATTCCACAGTAAATTTCAGTTTCGACAGTTAATTTTAGAGTCAACAGTTTTAACCTCATCTGTTGTAGTCAGGTGGTTTTTGGTGATGTTAATTTTACATCCATTTTACATCATCTATTGGAGATGCTATTAGAATCCCACTTGAGATTGACGATGTATGTCTTGTGTTGCTTCAACCTTGACGTCTTACGGCTCACCGGAGCTGCTCCAACGACAGAACGATCTGTCACAACAGAGTAGTGCCCTGGACGCCGTCTATAGATTCCTCAGATCTTCCTCCACACCTCCAACAGCCACCTCTGCCTCAACTGCTTCAGTGACCAACCCAATGATGCTGAGGTCGACACGGCTACAGCAAAGAGGTTGTACACTTGTTGCATCACTTAATACTATACATTCACATCGATCCATTAGGGCTATTTTGGTTCAACGGAAAAACATCGATCCACTGGTTGTTACCATCACTCTAAATTTCTGCATGCTCTCCTTACATAATCTCACCATATTTTTTTCATATGCATGTCAGATATTGTACACAGTCATGCTGAACATGCAGAGAAAAAGGGAAGAGTTTTGCGCGGCAATACAATGTCATGCAGACATCGCTCCATGGTGGGTTCAATGGCAAACCCTCCCCACCCCTCTCCAGATTGTAATCCAGAGGAAGATATCTGTTCTGAGGCGGATTCGGATGCCGCTGACCACTCCTATTTACCCCCCAAGGTGTTTGCTCTACCTTGGCATGATGATGTTAGTCATATCATGCATATGTTGCCTTGCAGTGCCTACTTTTGACATCATATATGTCATCTGCTTAGTTTAGACATGTTCTGTAATGCCACCTGTTTAGTTTCTATATCATATATGGGAATTATGCAGTCCCATGTCTTTTAACCAGCCATAATATATGTGAAATGTGCAATGCCATCCTGTTTAACCAGGCATCCTATATTTGAATGATATCTTGCCCATCCTTTTCTTCATTACATTTCCATTTGTCGAAAATGTTGGTACATTAAACTACTCTTCCTGTGAATGAGCCATTTGGGTGGGAGATGGGAAAATCTGGAGTGAAAACAAGGCCTTCAGAGCAGACAGTGCTACATGTCGAAGCAGATCTCTTGTTGGGTCCCGATAGCTCCTCAGAGATGGATTCAGAGATAGATGACCAGTCCTATTCTCCCACTGAGGTGTATGCTCTAACTTGGCACGGTTATACTGCTCATATCATGCATACAGTGTCTTGCATTTCATAGTTTAGACATCATATACACAATATTCAACACCATGTTCTTAGTTCAAACATCATATCAAATGCCTTCTGTTTAGCATATAAATCACATATGTGAATTAAATGACGCGATCCTGATTACTTAGATAACATGTAGGTGAATTATGTCATGTGATCCTGTTTAGTTATTCATCATATCTTTGAATTAAGTTATGCTATGCTATCCAGTTTTGATAGACATCATATATGTGTAATTATTCATGCTATCCATTTTAGTTAAACAATATACATGTCAACTATTTCATGCCCTCTTTTTTCCACACTATCTATTGCATCTGTCTCTCATACAATGTCTGTACATTCAACTATGTTTCCTGTTTATCAGCCATTTGAATTGGAGCGGGTGATGCTATCTAGCGGACTAAAAACACGGTCTTCAAATAAAACAGTGCTACCTCTTGGTGGAGATAGCACCCCGATTGTACATGCACAAGAACCAGCCCTACCACACATAACCCAAACTCTCGCAGATTGTACCCCTGCTACGATCGACAGAGAACCAGCTTCACCCAATCTAACCCCAACCCCAGCCGATAGTAACCCAGTTCCTGTTGACACAGCACCATCTCCACCACAGAGCTCCCGAATAAGAGCAGTTAGTAAGGCAACTCTAATGCCCATAGGGCCAGTACTATCACAGCGAACCCCAAATCCACCAGTTAGTACGCCTATTCCTGTGGAGGAAGCACAACCAGCTAGTCGTAGTTTAGCATCTATCGCATTTGATGTTGTTAAATCGTATGTGCGTATCTTCCCATCTTGGAAATATTATACTGAAGATGAAGGAAAATGCCAGTTGCAGGTGTTTGTCCAGGAGTTATGTGTAAGTAATGTTATTCATGGAAATTACTTTGCTTCGTCCCATACATCCTACCTCCATGATGGTTATAATAAAGCAAATTTTCCCATTTTTCTCTATAGAGAAGGTCCGATTTGGAAACTCAGGATGAGGTAACCTGTGCTAGTACCTCTGCTATCTTCAAGAATGCTTGGTGGCAGTATCGGAATTACCTGAAGAAAACGTACTTCACCGGCAAAGAAACTCATCAAATTCCCTTACATTCTCCTGAGACACATTTACTGGACGATGACTGGGAACGCCTTGTCCTGTACTGGTCCCGAACCAAGAATGTGGTAAGGTCTATGAGCTCATTTTCTATTTTTAAGTATTATATTCTTGCATCTTACTGTACTCTGTTCTTGTAGAACAAGTGCCTAAACCTGAAGAACAACTGTTCTAATTTAAGATTCCATTGCTACAATAGGACATAGATATATGTTTGTTTGATGCTTTTATTATGTACTAGTACTTGGCAATAGAAGACTTGGTAGTTTAATCATGTCCACCTTACTAATGAACTGGTTCACCGAAATGAGTTTCATATACTAGTACATGCTAAACTTGTTATGTGTCTGCTTGTTTCTTCTTTTATAATGCTGACAGAATATTGGGGAAGAGTGCCTTATTAAGCAACAGTAAAGGAAGTAATGCAGATAAGGTTCAGGATAGTGACACATTCTGTCTTGGTTTTGTGTTGGAGTTACTGGCCACTACCGCTTGCAGAAGCTATTCAAACTCATTGTCTGAATTAGTTCGGTTTCTTGAGTCTCAACTACAAGCTGAAAGACATCGATCAGCTGTGCTTCGACAAGAAGCGGAAGGACTGCGGAAGTCCCTGGAGCATTCAGATGCATACTTTCTGGTGCAACAGCAAGCGTTGGAGCATTTTAGTGCCAAACAGGACAAAGCTAATCAGCTTGCTAAGCTTATTGCCAGCATGGTGGATACCCAGGATAACGTTTCTTGAGCTCTTCTGAAGTTGTTTTAGTTATGCTCTTGTTTTGCTGCCACATTTATTTGCACTAGTGGCCAATTTTGACGGCCAGTGTATATGATATGCTGCTTTGTTCCCTATATTTGCACTGGTGGCGAACTTTGATGCCCAGTGGATGTAATATGTGTAATAGTCGTGATAGCCTAGCGTTAGTTGCTTGCTTATTTATTTCCTTGTTGTCTTGTTTATTTGTTTGCTTGTAGTCATTGCAGTTCTTTTTCCGCGGTTAACTAGTGGCTGCAATAACCTATTTTTTAAAACTAGGCCACAATAACCATGGGCTAATATTTACTATAGTGACACTGGGCCTCCTACGGGCCGTAGAAACAGTGGGCCTTCTACGGGCCGTAAAAACAGTAGGCCTTCTACGGGCCGTAGAAACAATGGGCCTTCTACGGGTCGTATCATCAATGGGCCTTATACGGGCCGTATGATCGATTGGCCAAACATGGGCCAATAACAGGCCGCATTATGGCCGTAAACGGGCTAGAGTTGGAATCGTCCGTTCATGGGCCGACCGTAACGGGCCATCGTTAATAGGCCGTATTTGATGACGCTATGAAAACAGCCCAACGTATTAACGGACCACAAACGGGCCGACTGTAACCACGGGCTGAATTTGGCCCGCAAGCAGAAAATGACAGTAACGGGTCGTAAATAAACGAATGCTGGAAATGAGCCCAAGAATAAATGGGCTCTGAGAAGGCTGAAAGATAACATGGGCTGGAAACAGCCCAATAGAATAACGGTCCGTTAATGGGTATAAAGTGATACACTGTTCATTACGGGCGAGTTTCACCACGGGCCGTTAATGGGTGTAAAGTGATACACTGTTCATTACGGGCCAGTTTCACCACAGGCCGTTAATAGGACAAGAGTTACATAGGGCCTCATATGGGCCGAAAGACGTCATGGGCCATACATGGGCCAGAAGTGAAAACGGGCTGGAATCATATTGGATGGCCTAGATGACACTACTGGGCCTAATTCGGATAGGGTGTAACGGGCCTTGTGTTAGCAGGCTGTAAATGATCTATATGTGAACATGCCGTTAACAGGCTTTCCATGGGCCGGCCCACCACCTTTTCACAAGAATGGGCCTCTGTTGGGTTGTGCCACGTGTCGACTTATCATAGGCGCCTTCCGTCCAATGAGTGGTTGACATCTGTCCCAACGATGAGCCGACACGTGTTTCCTCCAGCCAATGATGATTTTACACGTGGAAAATCCCCATTGGTCGGGGCTGTTAACGGGTTATCGGATCCAAAACCCGACCCGATAGCTTAATGGCGTTCCGTTAGGGTGGATGCCACGTGTCGGTCACCCTTGACGAAAGCACTTCTGTGACGCGTGATTTATCGTCATGGAAGTGGACACTTCCGTGATGATAATTTTGGTAATGTCATGGAACACATCTACGACAGCACAGGTATGACTATCTTGATTCCGTCATAAATTTGTCATGGATGTACATGCATGACAAAAAAGCGACCTACTGTGACAAACACGTATCATCATGGAAGTATATTTTTTTGTAGTGCCTTCATCGTCCAAGAGACCTGCAAGTTGGAGGCGGTAGGTGCCATTCGTGAGGTTAGGTAGCCCGAATGGCTGGCGAACCCAGTCGTGGTGCCGAAGAAAGGCGGGAAGGAGCTAATGTGTGTCTACTTCACCAACCTCAACAAGGCTAGCCCTCAAGATCCATTCCCCCTCTCGCGCATCGACCAGATCGTTGACTCCACCGCCGAGTGCAACCTACTGTGCTTCCTGGATGTGCTCTCAGGGTATCACCAAATCAAGATGGCGGTGGAAGATATAGAGAAGACAGCCTTCCTGACCCCATGTGGGGTGTACTACTACACCTGCATGCCCTTCGGACTGCACAACGCGGGTGTGACCTTTCAGCGGCTGATTCGCATCGCTTTAGGGCGGCAGCTCGGGAGAAACACGGAGGCCTACATCAACGACATTGTGGTGAAGTCTCGGGAGGCGAGAACCTTGATCCAAGACCTGGAGGAGACCTTCGAGAGCCTGCGCCAGGTGAACTTGCGGCTTAACCCGGAAAAGTGTGTGTTCATCGTCTCTTTCGGCAAGCTGCTGGGATTCCTCATGTCACACAGAGGGATCGAGGAGAACCCGGAGAAGATCAAGGCCATTGAGGGCATGAGCCTGCCATAGACCCTCGAGGAAATGCAGAAGCTGGCTGGTCAGGTGACTGCATTGGGGCGCTTCATCTCCAAGCTGGGAGAGCGCACCTTACCCTTCTTCAAGCTGATGAAGAAGAAGGGCCCGTTCAAGTGGACTCCTGAGGCCGACCAAGCCTTCCAAGACCTCAAGAGATACCTGACCAGCCCACCGGTGTTGGTGGCGCCACGGCCTCTCGAGCCTCTAGTAATATATCTTGCCGCCACCACATACTCCGCCAGCGCTGCGCTAGTGGCGGTTCGGGAGGAGCACCTGGCCAAGAGAGCGTCGCGCCCAGCTACGTCGCCAGCCGAGACGACGCAAGATCAAGAAGGTGCAGCAAGAGCCATAGCAGTAACCACAGATGATCAGGCTCAGAAAGATAATGCCGTAAAGATTCCCGCAAGCGACCAGGCGCCAGGGGCCGCACCACCTCAAGAGGCACCCCAGCTTGCACAAGATGCGAGCCTCACCAACATGCCGGTCCTCGTCGAGCATCTAATGTACTTCGTCAGCACGGTGTTGCGGGACGCGAGGGCACGCTATCCCATTCCTCAGAAGCTCCTGCTCACGCTCCTGGTGGCCTCACGCAAGTTGTAGCACTACTTCCAGGGCCACCCCATCAAAGTCGTCTCGGCCTACCCGTTGGAGAGGGTGCTCAGGAGCCCCAACCCTACCGGAAGGGTCGCCGAGTGGAACATCGAGCTGCAGGCATTCCAGCTGGAGTTCAGCACCACCAGGGTCATCGAGGGAGCCACACTCACTGATTTCGTGGCAGAATGGACGGATGCTCCGGTGCTGGAAGTAGGCGAGGACCAGTCCACCTCACTAGGAAGTGAGGCGCCTAACGGATGGGTCATGTATTTCGATGGTGCCTTCACGCACCAGGGCGCGGGGGCTGGAGCAGTACTCAACTCGCCCACGCAGGACAAGCTCTACTACACTGTGCAGCTCTACTTTCAGCAAGACGAGAAGGTGTCCAACAACATCACAGAATACGAAGGCCTCATAGTTGGCCTGAAGGCCATGACATCTCTAGGGGTGAAGCGCCTCACCATTAGGGGTGACTCACAGCTCCTTGTTAACTTCTCCAACAAAGTGTACGAGCCAAAGTACGAGCACATGGAGGCGTACCTCGTAGAAGTACGTAAGATGGAAAAGAAGTTCCTAGGCCTGGATGTGCAGCATGTGCCCCGTGGCACCAACAAGGAAGCCGATGACATCACCAGGAGGGCATCCAAGTGGCAGCCCAAGAGCCTGGAGTCTTCGAGGAGTGGCTCTTCAAGCCGTCAGCGATGCCACCACTTTCAAGCACGGCACGGCCTCGGGAGGAGCTCCCACAACCGCCTGCCACGGGAGCCCCACCTTGTGGCCCAACCTCAGGAGCTCGCTTGCTCTTGGCGCTCGAGCCTCAAGAGGGATGTTGGACCAAGGAATTCAAGGAATATCTGATGCAAGGGGCGCTACCGGAGAAGGAAGAGGACGTAGAGCGGGTGGCCCGGCAAGCCATGATATACTCCATCCAGGACGGTGAGTTGTACAGGAAGCGACCAAATGATGTTTCGTTGCGTTGCATTTCCAATTACCAGGGGAAGGAGTTCCTGATTGACATACACGGCAAGGACTGCGGACACCACTCATCGTCACGGACTCTCGTCGGCAAGGTGTTCTGTAGTGGATTCTACCAGTCCATGGCGCTCAACGATGCAGCTGAGCTGGTGAAGTCCTGTGAAGCTTGCCAGTTCCACGCCAAGCAGATCCATCAGCCAGCTCAGGGCCTTCAGACTATACCGCTCATATGGCCGTTCGCGGTCTGGGGGCTGGATATCTTGGGCCCGTTCCCTCGAGCGCCAGGGGGCTACCGCTACCTCTACGTCGTCGTCGACAAGTTCACCAAGTGGGCGGAAGTGGAAGCCTTCCGCACCATCCCAGCTGGTTCCGCAGTTAAGTTCATCAAGGGACTCGTGAGCCGTTTTGGGGTCCCCAACTACATCATCACCGACAACGGCTCGCAGTTCACCAGTAACCTCTTCAAAACATACTGTGCTAACCTTGGAACGCAGATCTCTTACGCTTCGGTGGCGCACCCCAGGAGCAATGGCCAGGCTGAATGCGCCAACGCGGAGGTCCTGAGAGGCCTCAAGACCATAACCTTCAAGAAGAAGCTCGAGGCCTGCGGCAGGGGCTGGCACGACGAGCTCCAGTCCATGCTGTGGTCCATCCGCACCACCGCCACTAAGCCGATGGGCGAGACCCCATTCTTCCTTGTTTACGTAGCCGAAGCGGTCCTCCCTGATGAGGTCAAGCATCGCTCCGCATGGGTCCTGGCATTTGATGAAACACAGCAGGACGCCACGCGGGGGATGGACCTCGTACAGGGGGAGGAACGACGCCGCGAAGCTGCACTAAGGGCGGCAAGATACCAGCAGGCGCTGTGGCGGTACCACTGCTGCAACATCTGCTCCAGGACGCTCGAGGTGGGCGACCTCATCCTGAGGCGGGTCCTCTCCAGGGAAGGGTTGCACAAGCTCTCACCCATGTGGGAGGGCCCGTTCAGGGTCGTCCATGTCTCCAGGCCTGGCACCGCATGCCTGGAGATGCGGGACGGGGTACCCATCCAGAACGCCTAGAACATCCAGCACCTCCAGAAGTTCTACCCATGAAGCAAGGCCCAGTGCATGTGAAGCAAGGCCCAGTGCCTATGAAGCAAGGCCCAGTGATGGTGAAGCAAGGCCTAGTGCCTCTGAAGCAAGGCCCCGCGCCTGTGAAGCAAGGCCCCGTGCCTGTGAAGCAATGCCCAGTGCTTGTGAAGCAAGTCCCAGTGCCTGTGAAGAAGGCCCGGTGCCTGTGAAGAATCGCCGCCCGTGACACTCTCACGTAATAATGAGTGGGGCTATACACGCCCCGGGTCTCAGTAGAGCCTCCCTCGGACCTCAGGGGCTCCCTCCCACGCCTAGTGGCAGCACTTAGCTCCGCACTAGTGAGAAGACATCAAAGACTAGATTAGGTGCCGGACGCGGCTTTTCATTTGCTTTCTGTAGTTGGCTCGCCTTCTCTTAATCGAAGTTTGCTTCTGGTGTTCCTTGCTGATTTGGTTCCGTCGCCTTTTGCCGCCTTTTCCGAATCCAGTTCTCTTGTGTTCTCTCTCGCTTACCTCGCGAGGGGGCTGGGCAGGTGCCTTCATGAGGGTTTCTTCCTCCTGTGTTGGTCCTTCTCTCTGCCCTCGGTCTGCTTTCTTGCGAAGCACCATCGTTCGAGCCCACAAACCGGCACATCTCTCCTAATCCGTGCCCCTCGGGTACCGCGACATTAAGTGCTGGGTCAAGGCTCGAGTGAACAATATGTCTCCTAGCCATCCTCCTAACAATTTTTTTATAGTTCCTGAGCAACCACTAAGCCAAGATGGGCACGAGGAAGCAAGTGCCTCATGAAGAAGAGGTTGCCCCGAACGCGCCAGGCTAAGTTATCTCCGCACAATGACACAACACAGAAATAACAAGCATAGTGTAATGATTGAGGAATCATGGTTCGATACACGCCCCTCCGGGCCCATACTAGTTTCATTCTGATGCAGGAAATAAAGAGGAACAAAAAAAGCGGCGTTGCAGCGAACCACGGGGGCAGGCCTCCAGCGATGTCCCGAGCTTAGCCGGATCCCTCCTCGTGCTTCACGGGGCTGCCGCGACCGGAGTGACCCCGCCCACGCGCAGCGGCGCCACCCCGGGAGCGGGGGGGGGGGGGGCAGGGGGGGGGGGGGGGGGGCGGGGGGGGGGGGGG